>NC_053494.1:21595747-22198247 GCF_905171775.1 Rana temporaria | reverse complement strand
ACCCCCCAATTTGTGGCACCCCCTGCTTCTCAATTCACACCCCCCCGCTTCTCAATTAGCGGCAGCCCCCCTCTTCTTAATTTGAGGCAGCAGTACCCTCCCCCCCCCCGGTTCTTTGCTCCAGGGGGCCCATACCTGAAGCTGTGCAAGGGGCCCCATAATTCCTAATGACGGCCCTGATTGCAGGAGAGGTAAGGATGAGGAGCGCTGAATCTCTTCTGATTGAGTGCTGGTCTCGGTATTCTTTTCTGGAACTTTTTGTTTACAAGTTTAAATTTGTATCTTGTGCTAGAAAATTACTTAGAACCCCCAAACATTATATATATATATATTTGTAGCAGAGACCCCAGAGAATAAAATGGTTGCAATATTTTATGTCACGCTGTATTTTTTGCACAGTGGTCTTTCAAACGCACCATGATGGCAAAGCTCTTAAGATGTACAAAGGCATAAAACACAACAAAGAAAGCAGATCCTGTTTTTGCTGTAAAAGAACCGGTCACTTAAAAAAGGACTGTTTTATCTGGAAAGCCGAGCATCAAAATTTAGAGCTATCCCCAAAAAAAGACTCAAAGGAAACTGCAGACACATCATGGAGTGGCACCTTTAAAGTGACACAGAGTGGCAAGCCACGCGGCTGGTGCATAGACTCAAGTGAGACAAGTCACATGACTAGCGATGAGAACTTCTTCACAAATATTGATTACAGTGCAAAAGACAACGTTTTCCTAGCAAACAGGAAAAGCTTCACTGCAGAAGGTAAAGGCCAGGGCTTCCTGAACTGCATTACACCACAAGGCAAGCAAAGTATCCTTGTAAAGAAAGTGCTGTATGTTCCAGAAGTAGAAGGCAGCCTTCTATCAGTGAAAAGTCTTGCAAACAACGGTCTCACAGTTATATTCCAGGGTGATAAATGCTCAATTCACAATGATAAGTGATTCCTTGCAAAAGGAAAACTAGATGATCACCTATACAGGCTCATCACCACAGACCAGCAAGCCAATATATAGCTAGATTTAGGATGGCGAGCGCATACTTGCGGAGGCGTAGCTTATGGCATTTAGGCTACGCCGCCGTAAGTTAGCGAGGCAAGTACATGATTCACAATGTACTTGCCTGCTAAGTTACGCCGGGTAGCCTAAAGCGGGCAGGCGCAAGGGCGGCTAATTCAAAATAGGCTGAGGGGGGCGTGTTTTATGTTAATTAGGCTTGACCCGACCATACTTAACATTACTATTCCATCTATTTGATGGAATAACTTTAGGCCGCTAATGCGTTACATAAACGGCGTATCTGTACTGCGTCTGCCAATATTCGTAAATAGGCGTATCTACTGATTTACATATTCTACACAGACCGAAATGGAAGCGCCACCTAGCGGTCAGCCTAAAAATTACACTTTAGGATACGAGGGTGTAAGACACTTACGCCGCTCGTATCTGAGCCTAATTTAAGCGTATCTGGTTACCAGAATACGCTTAAATTAGCGCGGGCGCACATTCTGACTTAGGCTGGCATATCTACTGATACGCCAGCCTAAGTCTCTCTGAATCTGGCTAATAGTCTCTAATGACCTACACAGCAAATGTATTCACTTATGGCCCAGGTGGATGGGGCACAGAATTGCAGAAGCTATACAGGATATTATAAAGAGAGGTTTATCAGAAGATTTGACAATAGCGTCTTGCAAAGTGCAAATGCTGTATTAAAGCAAAAGCCACACATGCTTCCCTTCCACAGGCATCTCAAAAGAAAACGACTCACCCTGCAGCTCATACACAGTGAAGTACGCGGTCCAATGAAAACTCCCACGTCAGGCGGGAACAGATATCTACTGACTTTCATTGATGATTATTCCAGGTACACAACTACTTATCTGATGAAACACAAGAATGAAACATCAGAAAAGCTTCAAGAGTTCATTGCCATGTCTAGCAACAAATTCCAATGCAAACGAGGAATAATATGCACAGACAATGGTGGAGAATATGTAAAAAAAGGAAAAAAAACAGTGCTAACCCACAAGTGAAAGTATATAAAGCAGCTAGCACTCAAACAAGCAAAGTAAAACAGGATTATAAATAAATAGTGCAGCGCTAAATGGATCAAACAAACATAAAAAATGATATAGTGACATAAAATCAATGATGTTTAGTGCAAAAGCCACAACTAAATACAGTGATGTAAAAGTCCATGTGCGATAACCGCACAACGTGGAATATTGCTGCGCTAAATGGATCAGACGAACACAAAAACAATATGTACAACTACTAAATAAAAGTCCATGTGCAGTGATCACACAACGTGAAATATTCTTCCGAATACCAACACTGGACGTGAATGACTAATTGCCTGAAAGAATCACGGAGACTTCACAAATAGACAAAATAGGGTACTCTTACCAAATGGTGTGGACTCATCTGTTTTGCAGCTATTATGCCAGGATACCTGCCAATATGTTTTCAGTACTTGTTTTACAAAATGGTAAAGGTAATTTTCAGCTAAGTCCAATGAGATTTAAAAACTACTGTCACATGGCTTTAGAAAGATGCTTACCCTTGTGTTAAAACCTTGTGAACTTATTCCCTGTACACACGATCAGTTCATCTGATGAAAATGGACCGTTTTCATCGGACGAACCGATCGTGTGTGTGGGCCCCATCAGTTTTTTTTCCCATCGGTGAAAAAGAATAGAACCTGTTTTAAATTTTACGTATGGTTAAAAAACCGATAGAAAAAAACGATCGTCTGTGGGGAAATCCATTGGTCAAAAATCCACGCATGCTCAGAATCAAGTCGACGCATCGGAGACATTGAACTTAATTTTTCTCTGCACGTCGTTGCACCGCGCTGGACATGTTTGGATTTTTAACCGATGGTGTATAGGCAAGACTGATGAAAGTCAGCTTCATCGGATATCTGAGGAAAAAATCCATTGGTTCGTTTTCATCAGATGAACCGATCGTGTGTATAGGGCATTAGCCTATAGCAGTGATGGCGAACCTTGGCACCCCAGATGTTTTGGAACTATATTTCCCACAATACTCATGCACTCTGAAGTGTAGCTTAGCATCATGGGAAATGTAGTTCCAAAACACCTGGGGTGCCAAGGTTCGCCATCACTGGCCTATAGTTTCCTGTTGTAGAAGGAGGAGCCTGGCCACTCCTACTGCATCTTCTTTAATTTGAGCCTAAAGTGATATCAAAGACAGTTTTTGGTCATACTTGCCTGCTCTGTGCAATGGTTTTGCACAGAGCAGCCCCAATCCTTCTCTTCTTGGATCCCCGCTGGTGCTCCTGGCTCCTCCCTCCTGTCCATTCACACACGTAGCGCAACTTGGCTCCACCTTCACTCCCTCTTCATTGGCTCACTGGCTGTGATTGACAGCAGTGGGAGCAAATGGCTAACATTGCTGTTTTAGCCAATGAGGAGGGAGAGACCCAAGAGAGCCGAGGCCCATCACTGGATCGAAATTGGGCTCAGGTAAGTTTTAGGGGGGGCTGGGGGGGCAGCTGCACACATAAGATTTTTTATCTTTATGCATAAAATGCATGAAGGTAAAAAAAACCTTAAGCCTTTACATCCACTTTAATGACATTTCAGATACATATTGGAAGACCTCTTGTTGGCTGAAACAGATGAGTCACAGGGCCCAAAGGACAATTACACAGGGTCACTGATATAGACTCACTGCTAGACCCCCAGATCCCAATGCGCAGTGCCACACTTTTCCTTCCTGGTGCTCAGGCTCTTTGAATTAAGATAGAGGTGAAGAATTCGCACAAAGGCAGATAGCAGAATAATTGTATTTGATCTTTGATGACTGTTTGCTGTCACAGCTCCCAGACAGAGAGTTGGCGTTAAATGCAGGTGACATTCACAGATGGAAAGAATAGAAGCAAAATAAAAAAGATCAATATAACAAGTCAGCTCTGTAAGATGTTGGTGGTGTGAAACTCTTGCCTGTTGAAAATAGAAGAGTTTATTTAGGAAGCTCTAATAAAATACCCAGTTGTTGGGGAAGGAAAAAAATAAAGAAAGAAAGAGAGAAAGAACGAGAAAGAAAAAAAGACATTAAGAGAGAGGGGAAGGAAGGAAAGGAAGAGAGGAGAAGAAAGAAAGAAGGGAGAGAGAGAGAGAGGAAGGAAGGGAAGAGAGAAGAAAGAGAAAGAAGGGAGATAGAGAGAGAAGGGAAGGAAGGAAAGAGGAGAAGAAAGAAAGAGAGAGTGATAGGAAGAAAAAAAAGCAAAGAAGGGAGAGAGAGAGAGGAAGGAAGGGAAAAGAGAAGAAAGAGAAAGAAGGGAGATAGAGAGAGAAGGGAAGGAAGGAAAGAGGATAAGAAAGAAAGAGAGAGTGGTAGGAAGAAAAAAAAAGGAAAGAAGGGAGAGAGAGAGATACATTAAGAGAGAAAGGAAGGAATAGAATAGAACAATTAAGAGAGGAAGGAAGGAAAGAGAGGAGAAGAAAGAAAGAGTGATAGGAAGGAAGAGAAGAGAAGAAAGAAAGAAATTAAGAGAGATAGGAAGGAAGAAAGGAATGAAGGGAGAGAGAGAGAGAGAAAGGAGGATAAGAGAAGAAAGAAAGAAAGAAAGAAAGAAAGAAAGAAAGAAAGAAAGAAAGAAAGAAAGAAAGAAAGAAAGAAAGAAAGGAAAGAAAGAACTCAAGAGAGGAAGGAATCAAGACAAGTGAGAAGAAGAAAGAAAAAAAGAAAGAAATTAAGAAAGAGAGTAAGGAAGAAAGGAATGAAGGAAAAAGAGGAGACAAAAGAAAGAGAGAGTGATAGGAAGGAAGAAAGGAGAAAATAAGGGAGAGAGAGATAGAGAAATAACGCAAGAGAGAGAGAAGAAGGAAGAGAAAGAAATTAAGAAAGAGAGGAAAGAAGAAAGAAAAGATGATAAGAAAGAAAGAGTGATAGGAATAAAGAAAGAAGGGAGAAAGAGAGAGCGAAAGGAGGAGAAGAGAAGAAAGGAAAAAAAAGAGAGAGAAAGAGAAAGGAAGGAAGGTAAAAGAAAGAAAATGATAGGAAGGAAGAATGAAAAAAGAGAGAGAGAGAAATGAATAGAGCGAGATAGAAAGGAAGGAAAGAAGAAAGAAATGAAGAAATAAGGGAGAGAGAAATAAAGGAAGGGATGAAGGTAGGAAAGGAAAGAAATAAAGACAAGGAGAGAGAGAGATAGGAAGGAAAGGAGGAAGGAAGTCTTCAGTCTCCATCCAAATCTAAAAAAAGAAAGGTTTACTAGAGCTCAGACTACACAGTCTGTGGTACCCTATTGCCTACTTCTTTCCTGGCCTATCCATCAACCATGGACCATTTGGTAGAAAAGCTTCAAAGCCACCAAGGAAGGCCACTGAGGCGCTTGGTGGGTTGGCTAGGTGGGTAGACTCTTGCCTTATGCCACATACACACGATCTAAAATTTCGACAGCAAAAGTCCGATGTGAGCTTTTGAACAGAAATTCTGACCGTGTGTATGCTTTTCTGCCAACAAAAGATGGAGAGCTGGTTCTCAAATTTTCAGACAGAAAAAATTCCTATCGGGAAATCCGATCCTCTGTAGCAATTCCATCGCGCAAAAATTCCCACGCATGCTCGGAAACAATTTGACGCATGCTCGGAAGGATTGAACTTAATTTTCTCGGCTCATCGTAGTGTTGCATGTCACGCGTTCTTGACGGTCGAAAGTTCAGAGAACTTTTGTGTGACTGTGTGTATGCAAGCCAAGCTTGAGCGGAATTCCGTCCGAAAAAAACATTCAAGGTTTTTCCGACGGAAAATCCGATCGTGTGTATGCGGCATTACAGTCTAGGCTTTAAATCTCAACCAAACTGCGAGGTGTTCCGTGCTCCCTGTGAGCTCATAGTGTGTACTCTAATGATGTCCCTTTAGCAAGCAAGACAAGTCCTCCTGGCATTGGAGGCGTTAAATCAGAATCGATGTTCCTACGATACACTACAGTTCAGATAAGGTAAAAGCTCAGCAATTTTACAAATGACTCGGTATCAGCATGTCAATATTTAGTGTCAACATTTGTATCTTATAGAATAACAATGACCGATGTAAAAGGAGAAAGATCAGACGCAATGCTTACATGTAATTAGTCTCATCTGTTATGCGCACAGCTAAAGATAGACACAAATCTTTCTTTCCCATTCTGTGTTTGACACACATGGTTCATATGCTATTCTGTGATCAACAGAAAGACGCAGGTTCCAAACGTGACTTTGAAATGTTAGCTTGTAAAATGAATGTTCATCTTTTTTTTAAGTCAGTATTGTCAGCTGCTAAAATATTGAGCTGATGGTTTGTCTTTTATTTCTTCAAATGAGCGGATAGATTTTGTTGAAACTGATTTATCCGCCGCACATTTTTCGCTGACATTAACCTCAATGTTGACCATGAGGACTGCTTAGGCAACATTTGCTTACAAAAAAAAAAAAAAATATTCTTCTACATATTTTTGTTAAAACAAAAATCGCAATAATGCTGCTTACACACGCTCGTAATTTCCGCCAACAAATGTTCGATGGTAGCTTGTTGTTGGAAATTCCGCCCGTGTGTAGGCTCCATCGGACATTTTCTGTCGGAATTTCGAACAACAAAAATTTGAGAGCTGGTTCTCGAATTTTCCGACAACAAAATCCGTTCTCGGAAATTCCGATTGTGTGTGGACAATTCCGATGCACAAAAATGACACGCATGCTCTGAATCAAGTACGAGACGGAAGCGCTCGGTCTGGTAAAACTAGCGTTCGTAATGGAGATAGCACATTCGTCACGCTGTAAAGCGCGAATCGTCTCTCACCAAACTTCTACTAACAGCACTGGTATTGAACTTCTCTTTTATAGTGCCGTCGTACGTGCTGTACGTGACCACGTTCTTGACATTCGGAATTTTGCGAAAACATTTGTGTGAGCGTGTATATGCAAGACAAGTTTGAGACAAAACCCGTCGGAAATGTATCCACGGTTTTGTTGTCGGAATGTCCGATCGTCTGTATGCGGCATAAGTGTATTTTGATTTAATTTGCGCAGATGTTATAGCGTCTGCAGACTATGGGAAAGATTATATATATATATATATATATATGCAATTTTTATGGCATTTTTATAATTTTTTATTTTTTTCTAGTAATGGCAGTGATCTGCGATTTTTAGCGGTACTGCCACATTGCGAGGGACAGATCGGAGACTTTTGACACTTTTTTGGGACCATTGGCATTTATACAGCGATCAGTGCTATAAAAATGCACTGATTACTGTGTAAATGTCACTGGCAGAGAAGGGATGAACAATAGGGGGTGATCAAGGGTTTAAATGTGTGCTCCCTCAGCATGTTCTAACTGTTTGGGGATGTGTGTGACTAGGAGAGAAGCTATATCTTTTTTCCTACTTAGTAGGAAGAAACGATATGGCTCCTCTCCTCTGACAGCACAGGGATTTGTGTGTTTACACACACAAATCCCTATGCTGGCGCTCGTGCATGCGACCGCACGTGGCTGGCGGCGATTGTGCCTGCCGGCCATGCACATCGGGTGCCCACCGTGCAGCAGGTGCACTCTGGCACCTCGGCAGCATATACACCCCCTCTGGTGGCCAAAAAATGGGTAGGACGTACCTGTACGGGATTTTTCACCCAGGAGAGCCATTGTGCTGCAGTATATCTGCGTTTCACAGTCGACAAGTGGTTAAAAGAAGTGCTAATCAATGCTGGCATGCTTTGTTTTTCCTTTGTGATCTTCTATTATAAATGAGACTAATCTGTAACTGTAACTGTAACAAAATTTACGTCCTTTTTTTCCCACAAATAGAGCTTTCTTTTGGTGGTATTTGATCGCCTGTGCGGTTTTTATTTTTTGGGTTATAAACAAAAAAAGAGCGTCAGTTTTGAAAAAAAACACGATATTTTTTAGTTTTTGCTAATATAAATATCCCATTAAAAAAAAAAAAAAAAAATCTCAGTTTAGGCCGACACGTATTCTTCTACATATTTTTGGTAAAAAAAAAAAAATTGCAATAACCGTATAGTGACTGGTTTGCGCAAAAGTTATAGCGCCTACTGGGCAATCGCGGGTGCCCGGCGGCCATCGCGGCCGCCGGGCACGCGCATCGTGTTCCCAGTAACGCAACGGGTGCGCGCCCCCTAGCGGCTTTAAAAGACGAGGACGTCATATGATGTCCTGTCAGAATAACTGAGCTACCTTGCCGCCGTCAATTGATGGCAGTTGGTAGTATAGTGGTTAATATCCTTTTCCCTTGTTTAATGGTGTTATCAAGGGAATGCCTTTGATGAAATGCAGCCATTTGCTTGCCTTTATCTGACCCTTGGGACACTGTTCCTCCTACTGATGCGAGGCAGTAGACATGTGCAGAATGAAAAAAAATTTTCATTTAGTTTAGTTTTGATTCGTTTTTTACATAAATTTGTTTTGTTAAATTTGTTTCATTCATTTTCGGGATTTGTTTTGTTTATTCGTTTTCAAATCGATTTGAAAAGTTTTCGAATTTACAAAAATAATGAAATAGAATGGAAAAATAAAGGAATAGAATAGATTAGAAAAAAAAAATCTATTATTTTCCTTTATTTTGTATTCTATTTTATTCTCTTTAGAAATTGGAAAACTATTCAAATTTGAAAAGTATTGGAATTCAAAACATTTTCGAAAAGTATTCGAAAACAATTCGAATTTCGTCCGATTTTGAATTTCTTTATTTTGGATTCATTTAAATTCAGTACTATTCTAATTCGGAAATTCAGATACATCCGAATTTCCCAATAACGGAAATTCGTCTGAATTTTAATTATGACCGAAGCGAACCGCACATGTCTACATGACAGTATTCCTTCTGCTAACACCAACAGTAAGGCACAACTCATCCTACTGACACCAACAATAAGGCACTATTTCTTCCACTTATACCAACAGTGGAGCACAACTCCTCCTACTGACACCAACAATGGGGCACCATTCCTACCAACAGCGAGGCACTATTCATCCTATTGTTACTAACAGTGGAGCACTATAAATCCTACTGATAGCAATGATGGAACACTATTCCTCCCACTGACACCAACAATGAGGCACCAGTCTTTCCACTGACAAACAACGGTGCACTATTCCTGCTACCGACACCAACGACAGGGCACTATTTCTCCCACTAAGACCAATTATGGGTTACTACTCCCCCTCCTAATGACCACAGGCAATATGTAATTATTTTTCTGCCCACTGACCTTCAAGCCTGAAACATTTCAAACACCTACTGATGCTGGAGCTTTTTCTACTAAAAATGTTAAGTATGGACGTCGTTCCCCGCGTCAAATTTTGAATTTTTTACGTCGTTTGCGTAAGTCGTTCGCGAATAGGGCTGGACGTAATTTACGTTCACGTCGAAAGCAATGACGATTTGCGGCGGAATTTCGAGCAAGCGCACTGGGATTCTTTCACGAACGGCGCATGCGGCGTTCGTAAAAAACGTAAAATACGCGGGGTCAACAATAATTTAAATAAAACACGGCCACATCATCCCCATTTGAATTAGGCGGGCTTACGCCGGCCCACATACGTTACGCCGCCGTAACTTGGGGCGCAAGTTCTTTATGAATACGGAACTTGCGCCCTAATTTATGGCGGCGTAACGTATCGGAGATACGTTACGCCCGCACTAAATTACGCAGGGCTATCTGAATCTAGCCCATATTGTATAAGCTAAACTATTTTCACATTTTTCTATAAGTTTGTAAAAATCAGGTTACCTCAAAATTGATTTGCATTTGTGCTTTCCTTTAAAGTTCATAGAACCTGCTGATTGTAGCTTCTCCTTATACCTGTCACTGGGGGATTTACCTAATTCCAGTTCAACCCATTGCAGCTCCTGGAATTTAAGGGATACTTCAAGTACTGTACGTTTTTAGAATTTTTAGATTTCAAAGACACCTTTAAGCAAAGCCCTTGAAAGATTCTTTAAAAAGCAGCACTATTAGCTGAGCAGGTAGTAAAACTAAACTTATTTTTTTGCCAACATATTTCCAATTTCTGCAAAATTGGAGTTCAAATGTAACTTTCTTTTTCTTAACTTGTACGCAGAGGTTTCAATACCCAGCTTAAATATAAATTAAGCAAGGATAGATCTGAAACAATATAAGGGGGGCAAACAAAAAACACGATTGTACGTGATTTTGCGCTATACAATGAAGAATAGCAAGAAAGGGGCCACGCTGGGTACAGCTTTATGTGCAGTAGAGACCAGTGACCACATAAGATTAGAAAATGTGGATTGAGAGAATTGAACTAGGGTTGTCGGTGAAAGATCCCAACCCAGATCTACAGCACCTTGCAAAAGTATTGACCCACCTTGACTTTTTACCTATTTTGTTATATTACAGCCTTTAGTTTAATGTTTTTTTAATCTGAATTATATGACGGATCAGAACACAATAGTCTAAGTTGGTGAAGTAGAATTAGAAAAATATATACATAAAACTATTTTTCAGAAATAAAAAACTGATAATTGGTATGTGCGTATGTATTCACCAAGGTCGGGCGTTGGAAGGACGTGTATGGGGAAGAAGCGAGAGAGAGATGGGGCTTAGGGATGGAAGAGAAAGTTTGGGATGGGGGAGGAGAAATAGTTGGAAGCAGTGCCATTTTGATTATGATATAGTGTATACCAGGGTTGTCTTTAATGTTAATTGGACCCTGGGCCAAATTTTTCTTGGGCCCCCCCCATGCAATTTTTCTCTCCACCTGCTCTGAGACATACTATAGATATCAGCTAGACTTAAAATCAGTTTACTGTATCAGATCAGGCAGTGATTGCGATTGGTTGCCAGAGGTTACAGCATATCATTACAACTTACTGACTGGTTGCTAGAGGTTACAGCACACATTACGGCTCACTGATTAGTTGCTAGAGGTTACAGCATATGATTTCTTCTTGTTGATTGGTTGCTAGAGATTACTGTACAGTAATACTGCTCACTGATTGGTTGCTAGAGGTTACAGCACATCATCTCTTCACTGCAGAGGGGCATGATATACATTTGAATGCCGCCGCTATTTACATATGAATGCCGCCGACCTCAGCTATTTATATATGAATGCCGCCGCCATTTACATTTACCTTATTATTTACATGTAAACACAGGGTCTGCAGGTACACAACAATAGGGCAGAGGTGGGCAGCATTAGTAGCAGCACTTTACACTAAGATATCAGGACACAGCAAAGGACTTCAAGGGACAAGGGAATTTAAACTGGGATAGTTGGCAAGTATGAGGCAGCTGCCCCTTTTGCCCAGCCTTAAAGACTTCCCTGGTGTGTATACATTTAGGAATATGAGGGTCTTTGGCGGCAGCTGGATAGATATTGGTCATTTCTGTTTCTCTCTGAGGCCTCGTACAGACGACCAGACATGTCCGATGAAAACGGTCCGCGGACCGTTTTCATCGGACATGTCTGCTGGGCTCATTTGGTCTGATGTGTGTACACACCATCAGACCAAATTCCCCGCGGACAGAATACGCGGTGACGACGCAGCGACGTGGCTGCGACGATGACGCGGCGACGTGCGCGAACCCGGAAGTTCAATGCTTCCACGCATGTGTCGAATCACTTTGACGCCATGCGCAGGTTCACGGGCCAGCGGACATGCCCGATGAGTCGTACTGACCATCGGACATGTCCGACGGACAGGCTTCCAGCGGACAAGTTTCTTAGCATGCTAAGAAACTTTTGTCCGCTGCAAACCTGTCCGCTAGGCCGGAAAATTGTCCGGTCGGCCCTACACACGACTGAACATGTCCGCGGAAACTAGTCCGCGGACCAGTTTTAGCAGACATGTTCGGTTGTGTGTACGAGGCCTAAGGAAAACTGCCATGTCACATTTATTGGACACAAAGACACGTTAATGTAATAGCACAGTGGTTGTCATGCTGAGTTTCTATTTTTTTTTTTGCTGTTTATATACAACATCTTGACCTGTACGTTGAGGTTATAAAGAAGACATCAAATGGTGGCACATGCAGGGTTTCAATCACACCTAGCTACGCTGATGGCTCTCCATTTGAAGGATCACCTATGCTTCTTCTTAAACACAGATAAAGAAAAAATAGATTGAACTTTCCTCCTGACCTTTTTCTTCCTCTCAACCTATTTGATTGTTTTTGTCAGTTCACTTCATTCCTATATCATGCCATGGCCTCGGGCTTCAAGGAGAAATCATTTTTGCTGGATTTTCATGTGCTTTGAGTCATGGTTTGCTCTGGCATTAAATCTCTCACTCCCCAATCTGTGGTCTTGTGCATTAAAGATATGTTGTTGTTGTTGTTGTTTTTGCTTTCTTTTGTTTTATTGATTAAGTGACTGGACATAAAAAGACCTAAAGGAAATATGGGCCAGATTCACAGTGGAGATACGATGGCGTATCTGCTGATACGCCGTCGTATCGCTGTTTCTATCTATGCGGCTGATTCATAGAATCAGTTACGCATAGATATCCCTTAGATCCGACAGGTGTAATTGTTTTACACTGTCGGATCTTAAGATGCAGTACCGCGGCCGCCGCTGGGGGGAGTTCGTGTCGTAAACCAGCGTTGGGTATGCAAATTAGGAGTTACGGCGATTCCCGACGGTTTTTCGCGTTCGCTACGTCGCCGCTAGCCTAGTTTCCCGTCGCAAAGTTAGTCGTTTTTTTTGGTGCCTTAACTTTACACAGCAATCGTATTGCTGTATAAAGTATGGCCGTCGTTCCCACGTCGAAATTTAAAAAATAACGTCGTTTGCGTAAGCCGTCCGGGAATACGGAATTACGCCGTTCGGAAAAATGACGTCACGGCGCGCAATGCACGGCGGGAGTTCGGAAACGGAGCATGCGCGGTAGGTCCGGCGCGGGAGCGCGCCCATTAAAATTGGCCCGCCTTGTGCCGGAGGCCGCCGGCGTAGGTTTTCATCGAAAGTGCTTGGTGAATCAGGCACTTGCGATGAAAAATTGCGGCGGTGTAACGTATCTACGATACGTTACGCCGCCGCTGCCCTACGTGAATCTGGCCCTAAGTCTCTTCAGCTCTGCTGCCCACCCAGGCGTATCTATTGATACGCCACGTAACTTCTAGTTCTCTCCGGCGTATCTTTGTTTTGTATCCACAAAACTAGATACGTCTGAAGCTGGGCTAGATCCGACTGGCATACGTCTTGGTACGCCGTTGGATCTAAGGTGCATATTTACGCTGGCCGCTAGGTGGCGTTTCCGTCGATTTCTGCATCGAGTATGCAAATTAGCTAGATACGGCGATCCACGAACGTACGTCTGGCCGGCGCAGTTTTTTACGTAGTTTCCGTAAGGCTTTTTTCGGCATATAGTTACCCCTGCTTTATGAGGCGCAGCCAATGTTAAGTATGGACGTCGGGCCAGCGTCATATTTTCCGTTGTGTACGTCGTTTGCGTAAAACGTTCGCGAATAGGGCTTTGCGTAGAATTACGTTCACGTCGAAAGCATTGGCATGCTGCGGGTTAATTTGGAGCATGCTCACTGGGATACCCCCACGGACGGCGCATGCGCCGTTCAAAAAAAACTTCAATTACGTGGGGTCAAGTCAAATTAACATAAAACACGCCCACATCTTTATCATTTGAATTCCGCGCCCTTACGCCGGCAGATTTACGCTACGCCGTCGTAACTTTAGAGGCAAGTGCTTTGTGAATACAGCCCTTGCCTCTTAAAGTTGCGGCGGCGTATCGTTACTACGATACGCTACGCCTGCCTAAAATTCCGATCCGATATGTGGATCTGGCTCCTAGCGTCTACAAAATAGGGGATCGTTTTATGGCATTTTTGTAATTAATTTTTTTATTACTAGTAATGGCGGCAATCTGTGATTTTTATTGGGACTGCGACATCATGGCGGACACATCAGACACTTTTGAGACTATTTTGCGACCATTGAAATTTATACAGCGAGCAGTGCTATAAAAATGCACTGATTACTGTGTAAATGGCACTGGCAGTGAAGGGGTTGAACACTAGGGGGCGATCAAGGGGTTAAGTGTGTCCTAGGGAGTGATTCTAACTGTGTGGGGGGCTGGTCTACAAGTGGCATTACAGAGATCACTGCTCCCGATGACAGACACAGCATTTCCCCTTAGGCCTTGTACTCACGGCAGGACATGTCCGATGAAAACGGTCTGCAGACCGTTTCCATCGGACATGTCTGGCCGGGGACTGCCCGGGGACTTCTGTTCGATGGCTATACACACCATCGAACAGAAGTCCGCGCGTAAACAATACGCGGGGCGTGTCCGCGGTGTCGCCGCGTCGATGACGCGGTGTCGCCACGACAATGACGCGGCGACGTGGGCGGCCTGCCTTTAAAATGCTTCCACGCATGCGTCAAAGTCATTCGACGCATGCGAGGGATGGCGGGCAGCAGGACATGTACGGTAGGTCTGTACAGACGACCGTACATGTCCGGGCGGACAGGTTTCCAGCGGACTGTTTTAAAGCAAGTCCAGGAAACAGTTGTCCGCTGGAAACCTGTCCGATCCGCCCAAAAATGGTCCGCTCGGGCCTACACACGGCCAAACATGTCTGCTGAAACTGGTCTGCGGACCAGTTTCAGCAGACATGTTTGGTCGTGAGTACGGGGCCATAGGGTTGTAGTCTCAAGGGAGGGGGCGAGCATGCTGACTAACCCCCAGCCAGAACGGCTCGGATGATGGGGGTAAGCTTACTGAGGAGGAACAGGAAGTGAGAAATTCAGACAAAGAAAAAAAAACATTTAGAGGGGAACTCAAAGGAAAAAGTAAGTGAACCAACAATTAAAGGAACCTTTTTAGAAAATAAAAAATGAACCTTTACAACCCCTTTAACCTTTCAGTCAGACAAAGGCAGCCACGAGGCAGGTAGCATCTGCTGTGCTGTCTTTTTAGATAGCACACAGTGCTCTGGGAATCCTTTGTCATGTCTTAAAGCGGGGGTTCACCCTTAGAGGGCACTTTTCCCCCTTAGATTCCTGCTCGTTTTTACTAGGGGAATCGGCTATTTATTTTAAAATATGTGCAGTACTTACCCCTTTACGAGATGCATCCTCTCCGTCGCTTCCGGGTATGGGCTTCGGGAATGGGCGTTCCTTCTTGATTGACAGGCTTCCGAGAGGCTTCCGACGGTCGCATCCATCGCGTCACGATTTTCCGAAAGAAGCCGAACGTCGGTGCGCAGGCGCAGTATAGAGCCGCACCGACGTTCGGCTTCTTTCGGCTACGAGTGACGCGATGGATGCGACCGTCGGAAGCCTCTCGGAAGGCTGTCAATCAAGAAGGAACGCCCGCTCCCGAAGACCCATACCCGGAAGCGACGGAAGAAGATGCAGCTCGAAAACGGGTAAGTACTGCTCATATTTTAATACAAATAGCCGATTCCCCTAAACCGAACGAGCAGGAAGCTAAGGGGAGAAAATTTTTTTTTTTTACAAATGGGTGAACTCCCGCTTTAAATGTTTACCTATAAAACGAAGATTGTATACATAGTAATAATCTTATAAAACATTGGTTTGACAATGTACACACTTTAAAAAAAGAGAATTTAAATAAAATTGACCCCAAACCATTAGCATTTCCCTTTAAATTAATAAATGGTTAAAATACGAGTCTATTTGATTTGCATGTGTCTTTATTTAAAGAATCAGTAGGGTTATTTCTTCCCCCAGTCTTGTGTATGCAGGCAGTCACAATCACAGTTTAGGATATGGAGAAATGGTGTATTTCATGATATTTCCAGTTAATTATCTGAAGTGACTATATATCTCTCATGGGATAGACAAGACATTATCAGTTTACGCTTGTTATCTACATCACAGGCACAAACAAGAGTAGAGCAGATACAGTCCCATTAATTAAATTATGCCTTCCCTAGTTATCTGTTTTAAGATGCTGGTGTAGCTTGAAGTGCATTGTGATCTAGCTGTGGCTTTAAAGAGAATGCATTTTGGTTCTAAACATATATATACAGTACAGACCAAACGTTTGGACACACCTTCTCATTCAAAGAGTTTTCTTTTTTTTTCATGACTATGAAAATTGTAGATTCACACTGAAGGCATGAAAACTATGAATGAACACATGTGGAATTATACATAACAAAAAAGTGTGAAACAACTGAAAATATATTTCATATTCTAGGTTCTTCAAAGTTGCCACCTTTTGCTTTGATTACTGCTTGGCACACTCTTGGCATTCTCTTGCTGAGCTTCAAGAGGTAGTCACCTGGCGCAGCACCCCATCACTCTCTTTCTTGGTCAAATAGCCCTTACACAGCCTGGAGGTGTGTTTGGGGTCATTGTCCTGTTGAAAAATAAATGATGGTCCAACGAAACGCAAACCGGATGGAATAGCATGCCGCTGCAAGATGCTGTGGTAGCCATGCTGGTTCAGTATGCCTTCAATTTTGATTAAATCCCCAACAGTGTCACCAGCAAAGCACCCCCACACCATCACACCTCCTCCTCCATGCTTCACGGTGGGAACCAGGCATGTAGAGTCCATCCGTTCACCTTTTCTGTGTCGCACAAAGACAGGGGGGTTGGAACCAAAGATCTCAAGTTTGGACTCATCAGACCAAAGCAGGAAAAAATTTTTTTCCTTAACAGCTTCCTTTACCTCCTTTGCGGGTTTGCGGGCTTCGGCTGTTTGACTGGTCGAGGTGCAATGATATAACGTCAGTGCATGTGCAGAGTTCAGGGATGCACTATGTACAGAGTGCCGTTCCAGGGCTGCCTTAAGGGTGCAGAGTTCAGGTGTGCACTATTTACCAAGTGCAGGATTCAGGGGTGTGCTATGTACAGAGTGCAGAGTTCAGGAGTACAATGGTTACAGAGTGCAAGGTTGAGGAGTGCACTACACACAGACTGCAGGGTTAATGTACAATCATGTTTTTTGTTTGCCCCCCATGTATTGTTTCAGATCTATCCTTGTTGAAGGATTGTGCTACATACAGACTGCAGGGTTTAGGGGTGTGTTATGCACAGTGTGCAAGGTTCTGGATTCAATGGTGTCTGGCTGTGTAGGCATGACCTGGCTACTGCATGATCTTCTAAAGAAGGATTGATATACAGTACTTACTGACATGTTCCTCATGTGACTGGTAAAACCAGGCGAACACTTTTTTTATGTATTTAGGCAACTTTAAGCAGAATCATTACATGTTAATTATTTGGAGGAATATTTATAACAAACAAAAACAAAAAACAAAACCAAAGATACCTCCTCTGTGGATCACATCCAGTACTGATTACATGTTTATTCTCTGAAAGCTCTTCGGCTTAGAGACTCAGAGCTGTGCGAGGGCAGATCAATATTTAATACAATCCCCGTCACATGCCACGCATTGCTAATAGAACAATTTGAAAGTTAAATTCAGGTCAGAAAAACAAACTTTATTCATCCTAAAAAAGGATGGAAGTGCAAAGAAGGTGAGAGAAAAGAGACAGAAAAGAGAGCAGAGTAAAAGTAGCCAAGATAGAAAGAGAGAGAAGGATATAGAGGTGCGGAGAGTGGGTAGAATGTGGAGGAAGTGGGGGAAGAGATACGAGGGAGCAGGAGGGAAGACAGAAAAATAGGTAAAGCCTCGAGTAGGATGGGGGAAGGAACACAGAAGTTGGGTTTAGGGAGGAAGAGCAGGAAGGAGGGAGAAAGGTATTAATGGACATTCTAGGAGGAAGAGAGAAGAAAAAGTTGAGGAGCAGAGTATGGAGGAGAGGGAGTTATAGGTTGTGGGGAGGTAGAGTAGGGAGGAAGAAAGGCAGTGGGCGGGAATGGGGGGGGGGGAAGTTGGGACAAGGAGAGGCTAGATCAGTGACCACAACAACAAATAGAGAGGGAGGGAGACAGAGACGACAGAGATAGGGTGTACACAGGTAGAGTAGAGAGAAGGAAGGTAGGCAGAGGTGAAGAGGAGGGTAGACCAAGGTGGGTTGTGATAGGGAGGGTGATAAGAAGGAAAGAAGGCAGAGATGAGGAGGTGAAGAGGAGGGAAGATGGAGGTGGTGTGTGGGAGGGAGAGTAGAGAGAAGGAAGAAAGGCAGAGGTGAAGAGGAGGGTAGACAAAGGTGGGGTGTGGGAGGGAGGGTAAGAAGAAGGAAAGGAACAGAGATGAGGAGGTGAAGAGGAGGGTAGATGGAGGTGGGGTGTGAGAGGGAGAGGAGGAAGGAAGGCAGAGGTGTGGAGGAGAGTAGATGGAGGTGGGTGTGGAAGGGAGAGTAGAGAGGAAGAAAGGCAGAGGTGAGGATGAGGGTAGATGGAGGTAGGGTGTGGGAGGGAGAGTAGGGAGGAGGAAGAAAGGCCGAGGTGAGGAGGAGGGTTGATGGAGGTAGGGTGTGGAAGGGAGAGTAGGGAGGAGGAAGAAAGGCAAAGGTGAGGAGGAGACTAGGTGGAGGTGGGGTGTGGGAGGGAGAGTAGGGAGGAGGAAGAAAGGCAGAGGTGAGGAGGAGGGTAGATGGAGGTGGGGTGTGGGAGGGAGAGTAGGGAGGAGGAAGAAAGGCAGAGGTGAGGAGGAGGGTAGATGGAGGTAGGGTGTGGAAGGGAGAGTAGGGAGGAGGAAGAAAGGCAAAGGTGAGGGCGGAGGAGACTAGGTGGAGGTGGGTGTGGGAGGGAGAGTAGGGAGGAGGGAGAAAGGCAGAGGTTAGGAGGAGACTAGGTGGAGGTGGGGTGTGGGAGGGAGAATAGGGAGGAGGAAGAAAGGCAGAGGTGAGGAGAAGGGTAGATGGAGGTGGGCTGTGGGAGGAAGAGTAGGGAGGAGGAAGAAAGGCAGAGGTGAGGAGGAGGGTAGATGGAGGTGGGCTGTGGGAGGAAGAGTAGGGAGGAGGAAGAAAGGCAGAGGTGAGGAGGAGGGTAGATGGAGGTGGGCTGTGGGAGGGAGAGTAGGGAGGAGGAAGAAAGGCAGAGGTGAGGATGAGGGTAGATGGAGGCAGGGTGTGGAAGGGAGAGTAGGGAGGAGGAAGAAAGGCAAAGGTGAGGAGGAGACTAGGTGGAGGTAGGGTGTGGGAGAGAGAGTAGGGAGAAGGAAGAAAGGCAGAGGTGAGAAGGAGGGTAGATGGGGTAGGCTGTGTGAGGAAGAGTAGGGAGGAGGCAGGAAGGCAGAGGTGGAGGCAGAGTAGGGGGAAGAAGGGGAGGTGCAGGTGGGTAGTAGGGAGAAAGAGAAGGTAAGGGGGATGAAAGACAGAAGTGTGGGGCAGTGTAGGGAGAAGGAGAGGTGTGGAGGTGGGATGTAGGGAGGTAGAGTAGGGAGAAGAAGGAAAAAAGGAGGTGGGGTGTACTGGGGGAAGAGTAGGGAGAAGGAGGGTAAATTAAGGTGGGATGTGGAGAGGGAAAGTAGAGAAAAGGAAGCAAAACAAAGGGGCAGAGTAGGCAGTAGGAAGGAAGACAGAGATGTGGGTATGGAGGGGGAAGGGAGGACTTGGGGGGAAAGTAGGTAGGAAGAGATGAGATGAAGGTGGGTTGTGAGGAGGGAATGTAGGGAGGCAGAGTTAGATGGAGTGTAGGTAGATGGACAGAGTAAGGTTTATCTTTTTATTAATTTTTGTGCTGCAAAGCAGCACTTCCTGGATTCCAGCCTAGGCCAGAGCCCATTGCCTCCTGGGATAGGTGTAACATAGCAATCCCAAGGGAGTGAGTTACTAAAGGCACACGTGTGCAACAAGATGCAGCGCATGCGCAGAACAGATAAGCGGTTGCGGCGCATCTACACACGTGCCGTTGATTTCTGTGCGTGTACAGGTTTTGAAATATGGGGCGCAAATGAAGGGGGGAGGTGGTGATTTTTCAACGGTTTGGTTCAGCTTAAAAAAAAAAGCTATAAACTGTAACGGTGCACATAGAGCACCCCTAGATCCATTCAAGTTACAACTCCATTGGAAGCTGCCATGTCACGTATTACCAATCACATGATGAACCTTTTACAAGTTTCAATACAACATCTCCACCATGTGGCTGCCATGTGAAGTGCAGTGCCTGTCGATTTTTGGCACAAATAGGAAACTTGAATATCTCCAATGTGTTTTTCCGGCAACAGTAAACAGAAAAAAAAACAAGTTATACAAGTTATAGTGTCTACAAAATAAGGGATATATTTATTGAATTTATTTTACTAGTAATGGTGGTGATCAGCGATTTGTACCGGGACTGCGACATTGCTGCAAACAAATCGGACACTAAGTGACACTTTTTGGGGGACTAATACAGTGATCAGTGCTAAAAAAAATGCACTGTGACTGTACTAATGACACTGGCAGGGGAGGGGTTAACCTCAGGGGCGATCAAAGGGGTAAATGTGTTCCCTGGGAGTGTTTTTTTTCAAATGTGGGGGGTGTGCTTTGATTGGGGAAGACAGAGATCCGTGCTCCTGCTTAGCAGAAACACAAGATCTCCATCTTCCCCTCTCAACAAACAATGGTTTGCCTTGTTTACATAGGCAGACCGCCGTTCTGCCTCTCCTGAGAACGATTGCCAGGTGCCATCGAACATCGGGTCCGCGGCACCCACTGATTGACCTCCGCTGTGTCCAATCACAGCAGGAGTGGGTAGCCAGTGGCGCACGCCCCAGACCCAGTGCACAAAATTACGTACAGGTAAGTGATTTCGTGCAGGAGGGCTGCCCTGCCACAGTATATCTGCGTAGAGTGGTCCAGAAGAGATTAAAGTGGGTGTAAAGGATTAAGGTTAGTTACCTTCATACAGTACTTTCTATACATGAAGGTAAAAAAGCTTCTGTGTGTGCCCCACCCCCCTAATACTCAACTGAGACCCCTCTCAATCCAGCGATGTACACGAGAGCTTCGGCTGACCTGGGACTCCCTCTCCCAGGGCTCATCCTAGACAGGTGCGTGGGGTGCAGTGCACCCAGGGGCCACAAAGGTGGGGGCACTGAAGCACCAGGGTGCTCCCCTCCCTCATCTTCTCCTTGTCCGTGTCCAGAGGCGGCTCTCTCCGCCGGTCACCGCCGCCACCACTGTGTTTCCTGCCCAAGCCCATCCCCCCTTCCTCCTCCTGTCAGAGGAGGAGAACAAAGCAGTGGCTGTCTCTTTGTGGAGAGAGACCAGTCATGCAGTGACGTCACTGCGGGGCGCTCCGTGCCTAACGTCATTGCCATAGAAACACTTGTAAAGGGGAGGAGTTGGTAAGATGACCACGCCCATTAAGGGGGCGCCAGAAATATTTCTGCACCCAGGTGTCTGTGACCCTAGGATCGGCCCTGCCCTCTCCTCATTGGCTGAGACAGTCATTGGCTCCCACTGCTGTCAATCACATCCAGTGAGCCAAATGATGAGAGAGCGAGAGTGGTGCCGAGCTGTAGCTCTATATGTCTTATGGACACATAGAGCAGGGCTCGGGAGCGAGCATGCACCAGTGCCCCCATAGCAAGGGACTTGTTATTGGGGGCACTGGTCAAGAGTGAGGAGCCAGGAGAGCTGGTGGGGGACCCCAGAAGAGGAGGATCGGGGATACTCTGTGCAAAACCACATGCTTGGTATCTTTTTACTTTCGTTTTTAAAGCTGAACTTTTAAAACCACTCCAAGCAGAACAAATCTGGCAAATTCTCTTTTTTGTATTGTGCATTTTGTAATTTCAATATTCATATCCAGAATTTATTCCTTTCTTTATTTCTTTCTATGGCGAAGCTGATTTTTTCCACAGGCAATGAGCATCTGCCTTGACGGAGTATGGAGTTCATTTAGAATAACAATGTAACTAACTATGGCAACCAATTAACTTGTTCTTCTTCTCCTCTTCTTCAATGACATTATCTATGTCCTCGGCTCGTCCTGATTGCTCTCCATCCGTACATTCGGATTGTTTAATAAGGACTTCTAGGAAATGTAGAGAAAAAATATAATTGTCTTAATACCTGTTTCATGTATTAAAATGAAAAGTGTTGGATTTAATTGCAGCATCTCAGATATTAGAAAAGTAATTTGCAGAGTAGAAACGGTTGTTACATAATTCTTCCGCTCTGCGAAGAGCCTAAAGCTGCCTACGGAGATTCAACGACAGCCGACCATCCATATGCAATCCCCAGGTTTTTGTTGTTATCTGTTTTAGCCTTCCAATGCTACTTACTGCGATAGCCAGCTATAGATGGGGGCGGTGGACATGTTTGTGTTTCACCTATGGTGCTTGTAGTGTCCAGCAGTGCACCAACACCTTTGCAGCCACTGTGCTATATGCTGGGTGTTTGGTGTGCTCTTGTACCTTTAACCAGTTGGTAACCGCCCTATAGCCAAAATACGGCTACAGAGCGGTTCCTGTACTCTAGGAGGGCGTCAATGTACGTCCTCCCAGAGACTGCGTTGTGCGCGCCCGAGCGGGCGCGCACACGCGATCGCCGGTGCTCGCCGGGTCTACGGGACCCGCAGCAACAGCACTCGCGGTAAGGAGCCAATGGAAGCGGCTCCTTACCACGTGATCGCGCCGTCCAATGACGGCGCGATCACTTGTAAACAAACCGGCGTCATGTAATGACGCCGGTTCCTCCCTCTCCTCTCTGTACCGTTCGGTACAGTGTGAGAGGAGAGGGAGGGGGGGGGATCGGGCGGCAGCAGCAGCCGCCGCACTGTGGGCTGGATCTGTGACAATTGCAGTCACAGATCCAGCCATCCCTGCGCAATACTCTGCAGTAAAAAAAAAATAATGATGAGTGCAATACCCCACCCCATACTCTGCAATACCCCACCCCATACTCTGCAATACCCACCCTGGGGGGGTGGGTATTGCAGAGTATGGGGTGGGGTATTGCAGAGTATGGGGTGGGGTATTGCAGAGTATGGGGTGGGGTATTGCAGAGTATTGCACTCATCATTTTTTTTATTTTACTCTGCAATACCCACCCACCCATACTCTGCAATACCCACCCACCCATACTCTGCAATACCCACCCCCCCATACTCTGCAATACCCCCCCCCCATACTCTGCAATACCCCCCCCCATACTCTGCAATACCCCCCCCCATACTCTGCAATACCCCCCCCCATACTCTGCAATACCCCCCCCATACTCTGCAATACCCCCCCCATACTCTGCAATACCCCCCCCATACTCTGCAATACCCCCCCATACTCTGCAATACCCCCCCCCATACTCTGCAATACCCCCCCCCATAATCTGCAATACCCCCCCATACTCTGCAATACCCCCCCAATACTCCGCAATACCCTCAATACTCCAATACCTTGCAATACGTCGCCTATGGGGATTTTTAAGTAGCAACGTTTGGCGCAATTTCACGAGCGTGTGCAATTTTGAAGGGTGACATGTTGGGTATCTATTTACTCGGCGTAACTTCATCTTTCATATTATGCAAAAACATTGGGCTAACTTTACTGTTTTTTTTTTTTTTTTAAGCACAAAACTGTTTTTTTTTTTAAAAACACGCGTTCAAAAAATTGCTGCGAAAATACCGTGCAAGATAAAAAGTTGCAACAACCGCCATTGTATTCTCTAGGGTCTTTGAAAAAAAAGCATATATAATGTTTTGGGTTTCTATGTAATTTTTTTAGCAAATAAATGATGATTTTTACATGTAGGAGAGAAATGTCAGAATTGGCCTGGGTGCTCCAGAACGCCTGATGGTGCTCCCTGCATGTTGGGCCTCTCTATGTGGCCACGCTGTGTAAAAGTCGCAAACATGTGGTATCGCTATACTCGGGAGGAATAGCAGAATGTGTTTTGGGGTGTAATTTGTAGTATGCATATGCTGTGTGTGAGAAATAACCTGCTAATATGACAGAAACTAGATTTTTTTTTTTTTTTTTACAGAATTTTCAGTCTTTTTTCTTTTATAGCGCAAAAAATAAAAACCGCAGAGGTGATCAAATACCACCAAAAGAAAGCTCTATTTGTGGGAAAAAAAGGACAAAAATTTCAGATGGGTACAATGTTGTATGACTGAGTAATTGTCATTCAAATTGTGAGAGCACCGAAAGCTGAAAATTGGTCTGGTGATTAAGGGGGTTTTCGTGCCCAGTGGTCAAGTGGTTAAGAAGGGGTGGCTCCCCTTCAGTCCACCTGCCCCTATCTATCCATTAAAATGCATGTGCCTCCACTGTGGGGACGCTCATTGTTTAGTGTTAGGACCACAGATATTACAGGGTGCCTTGGCGCGGCTCTGTGGCTCACGCATGCGTTTGCAAATGCGTGCGGACTAGACCCCTGTTTTTAACGCATAGTGTTAGACAGGTTAATTGGTTGTCTGCTAGCTGGTTGGTAAGTAGGCTTGGTTTTTCCCTGGGCATTCCCCAGGTTTTTGTTGTCATATGCAATATGGCTGCCTAACGATCTGGATAGGCAGCCGTAGAGGGGGGCATGCTACATACAACACGGGGGCTAGCTATATTGGGGGGGGGGGGGGGGGGAATTTAGGCCAGACAGAAAAAAGTCACGGACTTTAACAAGAGATGTCTACTATGATCAGATAATCTAGGGCTCAAAATTTCAAGTCCTGAGCTACTAGCCAGGCCTCAAGGGTTACTCGCCACCAGTTGCCCCGCCCAACCCCTACCCTGTCCTGCCCCTAATTCCGCCCCTAAACACGCCCTCATGTATATTATCTCATGAAATGACACTTTAATGTCTATGCAGAATTAAGTTATACAAATAAATTTTAACAACTTTATTCATACCCAAAAATGCAGCCTGCCCTTGTCCGCCAATGCAGCCTGTGCCCGCCAGTGCAGCCTGTGTCCCGGTCCTCAATGCAGCCTGTGTCCCCAGTTTCAGCCTATGTCCCCAGTTCAGAGTTTCAGCCTGTGTCCCCAATGCAGCAATTGTCCCCAGTTCAGCCTGTGTTCCCAGTTTCAGCCTGTGTCCCAGCGATCGTAGGGGATGAGAGGGGAGAGCCGCCACCGCCGCCTTGCTAATTAGAGCGCTGGGGAACATAACGGCTTTCATTACAATAGCTGTGTGTTTCCCCGCCGTGCGGCATCATATACAGCCCCTCCCCCTTGTCCGGGGAACTTTGATAGACAGATCACCGTCCCAGGATTGGACGATGATCTGTCTATCTAAGTGCCCGAACAAGGGGGAGGGGCTGTTTATGACGCCGCGCGGCGGGGAAACACACAGCTATTGTAATGAAAGCTGTTATGTTCCCCAACGCTCTAATCAGCCAGGCGGCGGCTCTCCTCTCTCTTCCGCTGTGATCGCTGGGACAAAGGCTCCCATACAACCTGGGCCGATGGCGGTGCTCGCCCCACCCCCCCTGCTCCCAGGCAGCCCACACTCGCCCCCCTCTTAAAATCCACTCGCAAAATGCGAGCAGGCAAATGGATTTTTTGAGGGCTGAGATAATCCTTGTACCAACCAGGGTCGGGACAAGGGGTGGGCAGGAGAGACGGCTGCCCTGGGCGCTGTGGTATCATTTGAGGTTCAGGGACACCACAAGGAGATTGGGGGGATTGGGTTGGGTGGCAGGAGGTAAAAATTGAGGGGAAATTTGGGAGGTGTACTGGGAGTGGTGATTTGAGGGGATATGGGGGAAGAGGATTTATACTAGAATGGGGGATTTTGGGGGTTTGTGCTAGAAAAGATAATATGGTGGGGGGGATGGGTACGAGGAGGGGACATTTTTTGGGGGAGCGGGATTTGTGCTAGTAGGGATGATTGGGGGGAGGATTTGTGCTAGGATGGGGGATTGGGGGAGGGGAATATGTGCTGGGAGATGGTATTTGAAGTGGGTTTGTACTCAAAGGGGAAATTTGAGGGGTAGAAGATGTGGGCTAGCAAGGGTGATTTTTTTGGGGGGGTGGGAAATTTTGCTGTGAGCATATGTGGAATGAGAGGATTTTAGCATGCAGATTAGCGCTCACTTTTTTGGAGGGGAAGTTTGCTAACACATAACGCTCATACATCTTGATGTGAAGGGGGGGGCACAATTTGGCATGGTCGCCCCGGGGGTCTAGATTACCTGGCACTGGTACAAACATACCCTAAGGAGCCACAAGTAGGAAGGGGTTCCCCACCCTGTGAAGGGGTTCCCCGCCCTTGCTACTTAAGGGAATTAAAGCCGAGGTCCACCCAAAAGTAGAACTTCCGCTCATCTGATTCCCCCTCCCCCCCCTTCGGTGCCGCAATTGGCACCTTTCAGGGGAGGGGGGACAGGATACCTGTCAAAGACTGGGCAGGAAGGGGGTGAAAGTGCCCGGCATTGAAGCGGTTAAGAATCTGCAAGCAAAACATATTTAGCCAGATTCAGAGATGTTTACGCCGGCGTATCAGTAGATACGCCGTCGTAACTCTGAATCTAAGCCGTCGTACATTTAAGTGTATTCTCAAATTGAGATACACTTAAATGTAGCTAAGATACGACTGCCTGCGCCGTCGTATCTTAGCTGTCTAGTTCTGCCGGCCGCTAGGGGCGTGAGCGATGATTTACGCCTAGAATGCGTAAATCAGCGAGATACGCCTATTCACGAACGTACGCTTGCCCGTCGCAGTAAAGATATGCCGTTTACGTAAGGCAACGTAACAAAAAGCTGGCCTAGCCAATGTTAAGTATGGACGTCGTTCCCGCGTCGAATTTTGAGATTTTTACGTCGTTTGCGTAAGTCGTCCGTGAATGGGGCTGGACGTAATTTACATTCACGTCGAAACCAATACGTCCTTGCGGCGTACTTTGGAGCAATACACACTGGGATATGTCCACGGACGGCGCATGCACCGTTCGTTAAAAACGTCAATCACGTCGGGCCACGAGTCATTAACATAAAACACGCCCCCCTGTTCCTCATTTGAATTAGGCGCGCTTACGCCGGCCCATTTACGCTACGCCGCCGTAACTTAGGAGGCAAGTGCTTTGTGAATACAGCACTTGCCTCTCTGACTTACGGCGGCGTAGCGTATATGCGATACGCTACGCTGCCTCAAAGTTAAGCCAGTCTCTCTGAATCTGGCTAATTGTCTGCATAGCTTATATTCTGTATGATCTTAGACTTCAACACCCTCAGAAATACTTGGCCTGTAGAGGTATTGAACATAAGTGGAGACAGTGGAGACAGAGCACATCCTTGGCGCACTCATCTTTCTATTGTTATCTCATTTTGCGACCAACCTCTTTTCACATACAGTACTTATGTAAGAGTGTTTCTATGGGGATGTCATGTGCGATCAAATGCCTTGACAAAGTCATTGAAGCATAGACATATTTCTTGTTGTTTATTCATCTGATTTACCAGGAGTTTTTTTTAGTATGGTGATGCTATGCAGCGAAGGTGCGGGAGGGTATAGCAGCCAAGGCTAAATTATTTTTTGAAGCAAAACCAAAACTCCAGGAATTGCAGAATAAATATATGCTGGTTTATAAAGGGTAGACATGTGCAGAACAAAAAAAATGGGCTAGATTCAGGTACCTGCGCTTGTTCTTACGGCGGCACAGCGTATCGTATTTACGATACGCCACCGTAACTTACAGGAGCAAGTGCAGTATTCACAAAGCACTTGCTCCGTAAGTTGCGGCAGCGTAGCGTAAATGGGGCCGGCGTAAGCGCGCGTAATTCAAATGTGAAAGGGGGGCGTGTACATATCCCAGTGTGCATTGCTTCCAAGTACGCCGCAACGACGTATTGGTTTCGACGTGAACGTAAATTACGTCCAGCCCTATTCGTGAACGACTTACGCAAACGACGTAAAAAAATTCAAATTTCGAAGCGGGAACGACGTCCATACTTAACATTGGCTGCGCCTCCTAATAGCAGGAACAACCTTACGCCGAAAAAGCCTAAAGTAAACAACGTAAATAAATTGCGCCGGCCGTACGTACGTTTGTGAATCGGCGTATCTAGGTAATTTGCATATTCTACGCCGAAAACAACGGAAGCGCCCCTAGCGGCCAGCGTAGAATTGCACACAATTATACGCCGCCGTATTCAAATTACGTCGGCGGAGGAAGCCTATTTTTTGAGCGTATCTGCCTTTGAGAATCAGCGTAACGATACACCGGCGCAGATTTGAAATTACGGCGGCGTATCTGGAGATACGCCGCCGTAACAGGTACCTGAATCTAGCCCACTGTGTTTAGTTTTGTTTCGATTCGTCATTTACATAAATTTGTTTAATTAAATTTGTTTCATCCGTTTAATTTGTTTTCGTTTTCGGAAGAAAATGCTGTACATACAAAACTTTTACAATATTAGGAATACAAATCAACACTGACAGATATATATATCAAGCAAGATGACTAGCAAGCAAGCAAAAACGATGTAGAAATACACTTAAAAGTTACCTAACTCCGGTTACTGTGTGTTCGTGATCTCCGTTGACAACTAGGACTCAGGCTTCTTAAAGCGGTTGTAAACCGCATAAACTTTTTTTTTTTCCCCCCAAACCTGCAATGCAAAAGGCATAATAGGCTAGTATGCATCGCATACTAGCCTATTATGAAATACTTACCTCGGAACGAGGTGTGTACCACTTACCTGGTCCACGCCGAGCAGGATGTCATCTTGCTCCGGCGTGTCTTCCGGGTATCGCCGCTCCAGCGCTGTGATTGGCTGGAGCGGCGATGACGTCACTCCCGCGCGTGCGCGCGGGAGATTTAAAATCGGCAGGGTCCGGCGATGCCGGTCCTTCAGCCGTGGAGTCCCCCCTGCGCATGCGCCGCCCGCATTGCGGGGGTAATATCTCCTAAACCGTGCAGGTTTAGGAGATATTATCCTTACCTACAGGTAAGCCATGTTGTAGGCTTACCTGTAGGTAAAAGTCCAAATAGTGGGTTTACAACCACTTTAAGCAGTTGGTTGAGAATCAGGCGAAAGAGTCTTTAGGTCTTCTGGCTGGTTACAAACCTTCTACCTGCTATGGTGTTAATGCATGATGAAATCCTAGTTGTCAATGCATTATGGAGCCCTTTTACCATAACAACCGACTAACAGAAAAACATCTCTGCAGCTTTCGATTTGAGAGGCACTCTCAAATTCTACCTATTACCTGTTTACTATAGCTATAGAGACAATAGACTGCTGAAACTGTCAACTGAATACAACAATGGTATCTACACTTCCATTGTATCCAACAGCATTTGTTTGAGAAGTATCCACTCAAACAAAACCTGATTTCTGTTCCTGTGAAAACTAGACTTATGGAGTAAATAATTATATATATATATATATATATATAAATATATATATATCTCAAACGCAACACACTAAGGCAACATCAGCCACAGCTCTCTGCAGCCAAAGTGTTGCATTGTAGTGTATGAGCACTTTTATTCTATCCATTAAGATGGCGCCGCCCCTCCGAACGTGCAGTGGCTGGGATGACGTCACACGCCACGCGCCCACTGACGCACGAGGTCCGTTGGATTGATCGTGTATGTGTGCGATCATCCAATGGCGAAGGCACTGACGTCAAAGCAAAGCCCCCGGCATCTGGTTATTTAACTTCCACAAATTCGTTAATGTGTAAATATCTGAATTAACAAAAACCCGTTTAACAAATTTTTCCAAATATTCGTAAATTCCAAAAATTTTAAATTTGTAAATTCGGAAATTCATATATTCAAAAACTCGGAAATTAGAAAATCCGAAAACCAGAAAATCTGAAATAATAACTAATAATAACTTAACTATTACTAATAGAAAGATAACTCGCTCTAGGCGTCTGTACCTGAATATCCCCTTCCTTGCCAAGGGTGCTGTCTCAGTATGTAGAATGCATATAAGCAAATAAAGATCCGGAGAGCCGCACTCCAAAAATAGTAGTTTCCTTTATTGAAGATACAGTTCATACAGCTAAGCCAAGCTAAGCTAAGCTAAGCCAGTGAGAGCGGTGTGAAACGCACTAGCAGTTTTTAATTTTAATCTATTTTTGTATGGACTGTATCTTCAATAAAGGAAACCTGCGGTTATCCGCATCTTTATTTGCTTATATGTTAGCTATTACTATTAAATTATAGGTATTGGAATTTCCTTTCAAATTTGGCTGTTAGTGAATGTAACGAATACGAATTTATCCAAAGTTAAGAATTATCCAAAATAACGAATGCCGTATCTAAACTATTGAAATGTAACAAATTAATAATAATAAGTAACAATAATAATATTAAAACCATTTTATTATTATTATTATTTATTTATTATTATTTAGTTCTGTTCCATTTGTTTAGATGCGGCATTCGTTATTTCAGATAATTTGTAACATCGGATAAATTAGTTCATTAACAGCCAAATTTGAAAGGAAATTCCAATACCTATAGTTTAATAGTTATTATTAGTTAGTTAGTTAGTTAGTTAGTTAGTTAGTTAGTTAGTTAGTTAGATAGTTAGATAGTTATTCTTTTGAATTTTCAGATTTTCTTTCTTATTTTTGTATTTATGAATTGTGATCATAACGAATGACCCGTTCTGTTCCATTTGTTTAGATGCAGCATTCGTTATTTTGGATAATTTGTAACATTGAATAAATTAGTATTCGTTACATTCACTAATGCCGCGTACACACGATCGGTTCATCCGATGAAAACGGACCGATGGATTTTTTCATCAGATATCCGATGAAGCTGACTTTCATCAGTTTTGCCTACACGCCATCAGTTAAAAATCCGATCGTGTCTGACGCGGTGACGTAAAACACAACAACGTGCAGAGAAAAATAATGTTCAATGGTTCCGAGCATGCGCATCGACTTGATTCTGAGCATGCATGGATTTTTGACCGATGGATTTCCCCACAGATGATCGATTTTTTCTATCGGTTTTTTAACCATCAGAAATTTTTAAAACAGGTTCTATTTTTTTTCACCGATGGGAAAATAAACGATGGGGCCCACATACGATCGGTTCTTCCGATGAAAACGGTCCATCGGATCGTTTTCATCAGACGAACCAATCGTGTGTACAGGGCATAACAGCCAAATTTGAAAGGGAAATTCCAATACCTATAATTTAAGAGTTAGTTATTATTAACTAATTAGTTACTTAGTTAGTTAGTTAATTAGTTAGTTAGTTATTCTTTCAAATTTGTGGATTTTCTTTCTTATTTTCGGATTTTCGAATTTTGAATTTATGAATTGCGATCATAATGAATGACCCGAAAAACAATACAAAAAAAAGAATGAAACTAAAACAAACACATTTCTCGGCAGTGCACATGTCTACGCCGAAAGGCCTGTAAAGTGCTTGTCGGGAACCCATAGTGTATCATTATCCTTTGACGCTCATCTGCTATGATTTAGCACCTTTATACAACTGAAATAACAATGTTTTGCTCATAATAGTTGATCCTTCGTTCAGAGAATCCTTAGAGCGATGACATGGAGAATCTAAAAGAGAAGCGTCTGTATTCACACTGTGATATGACAACATGACCCAGATACTTCACCATAGAGCCTATTATACGGGACGTATTCATGACGGATGCCGAGGATCTCTCTCTCTCTCTCTCTCTCTCTCTGTGTGATAGCGCAGCCTGGTAATGCAGCACAGTTGTTATCCAAAGAATATGAAAATACACATTTTTGTTTTAAAAGTCATACCAGGCATCAACAAGAGCTAACAAGTATGACGCAGAGGGATAAATGTGTTATTTGAATTTATATTTCACATGAACCAATAGGGCACCAGTTGTTGTCATTTGCAAACCACACTACATGTGTGACCGATCCTAGGAGAAGATCACATGGTCGCTGCCCACCAGCAGCATTGTGGGCTTTTCACATCATTAGGTTTCACAGACAGCCCATCGTTTTCAATCAGACATGCCCTTAGGCTCGGTTCACACCTATGTGTTTTTAATGCTTTTTGCAGAAACAGACTACAGTCCATTAACATGGTCTCCTATGGGACACCGTCCTTCACATCTATGGCCCCGTACACACGACCAAACATGTATGCTGAAACTGGTCCGCGGGCCAGTTTCAGCATACATGTTCGGTCGTGTGTAGGCGCGAGCGGGCCGAATTCCAGCAAACATTTGCCCGCCGGGCCTTTTCCCAGCAGACAAATATTCCTGGACGTGTTTTAAAACCGTCCGCTGGAATCCTGCCCGCTCGGACATGTACAGTCGTCAGCCTATCCCCGTAGACGTCCGTATTGCGACGAAACGCGTAGGAGGAGCTTAGCCACAGTGACGTCATCACGCTAGAGGGAGAGACACGTGACGGACGGAGACACGAAGCAAACGGAGGATTGAGGGAACGCCATCCTCTCCACACCATATCCCATATGCAAGTTTTTCAAGGCTTTGCTGTAAGTGCGCATCTGTTTCTATTAAAAACCTAATGTTTACACAGTAATGCACTATGTGGTTTCCTACTATTCTTTATTTTTATGAACACCAATGTTAAACTGGAGCGGATTTGAATAGGATCCTATCTTTTGGAGTTATCCATACTGGTGATTCATAGCAGTGTCCGGAACAGTCTTTTTCAAGGAAGACTTTAAACATCCTTATGCTGAATTAGACCGTTGAAAGCCCGGTCTTTTTCTCTGGTAAGGAGATTTCATTTCCCACATATTGGGTGACCTTTCTGGTGGAGGATCCTTTCTTGATTAATTACAGCTGCTCACCTTAATTGGACTCAATTGCACTGATTTTTTATGGACTATCTTTATTTCACTTTATTTATTCATTTGGACGGATTTGTTACATTGATTATCATATTGTCAATTCACCAATCTTAATTTTTTGGTCATATATATTTTTTTGGGTATATATTTCACATTCATTTTTATTGTGTTTATTCAATTTTTTGAGATATATTTCACATATATTTTTCACAGGTTTATTAGCGCCGTATTATTTTGTTTTTTGTTTCTTTGCTTACTATGGTATTTTAGTAATTAATACTGGCAGCTTTTCACATTTATTTTATTTATTCAATTTTTCACTGTTATTTAATTTACACGTTAGCGCAGTGTTTTTTTCTGTTTATACAGAGAAATCCCTTTCCATGAATTTTACATGACTTATACACATAATGTATGAGTTACCCATGACTAAGTCACGTGTCTAGTGACGTAACGTGTGGGGGAGGAGCTACGAACGGGAATGACAGACTACATGTCTGAATGAGGAGAACATCCATCCTGAGCGGCTTGTTTGTTGCCTGTTTTTGTCCAGGGATTCGTGAGTGTGCCCACATTAGAACCTTGTGCATTATCTGCTAATGGTGGTTATTGTATTGCGCAATCAGGTTCTTTCTGCTTGTTTTACATGAGCTGTGTCAGCGGGGAAGATCTTGTTACCTGCCAGTGATAAGTGCCTGGGAATCAGGGAGGCGCATCCCACACAAGTCTCTGTTTGCAATTTTACACACATGGAGTGTATAGGTCTTTGTACCTACTGAGTCACTAATTGGGACTATTTTATTATTACACTGTATATTGCACTATTGTTGCACTATTGCAAAGGTTTTCACATCATTAGAGTTCATTTTCTGTGCATTGTCACTTATATCATATTATTGTTTGGTTAGTTCACCTGTTTTACAGTATATGCAGCGATTATTATTTGGTTGTTTTTTTGGTGTTATATATTTGATTATTTAGTAGCGCTGTAGTACATCTATATCTTTGTGCCCATCATTGCAGCCTCACGCAGCCTATTGCGGGACTTTACTGTACCCATCATTGCAGACTCACTGTGCCCATTGATGCACCCTTACTGTGTCCACTATTGTAGCCTTTCTGTGCCCATCATTGCAGCCTCACTGTACCCATCAATGGAGCCTCACAGTGCCCATCATTGCAGCCGTACCGTGCCCATCATTGCAGCCTCACTGTGCCCATCATTGCAGCCTCACCATGTCCATCATTGCAGCCTCACTGTTCCAATCATTGCAGCCTTACCGTGCCCTCATTGCAGCCTTACCGTGCCCATAATTGCAGCCTTGCCATGCCCATAATTGCAGCCTTATCATGCCCATAATTGCAGCCTGACCTTGCCCTCACTGCAGCCTGACCATGCCCTCATTGCAGGCTGACCATGCCCATAATTGTAGCCTTGCCATGCCCATAATTGCAGCCTTATCGTGCCCATAATTGCTGCCTGACCGTACCCTCATTGCAGACTGACCATGCCCATAATTGCAGCCTGGCCATGCCCATAATTGCAGCCTTATAATGCCCATAATTACAACCTAACCTTGCCCTTATTGCAGCCTGACCATGCCCTCATTGCAGCCTGACCGTGCCCTCATTGCAGCCTGACCGAGCCCTCATTGCAGCCTTGCCATGCCCATAATTGCAGCCTTATCGCGCCCATAATTGCAGCCTGACCATGCCCTCATTGCAGCCTGACCATGCCCTCATTGCAGCCTGACCATGCCATCATTGCAGCCTGACCATGCCATCATTGCAGCCTGACCATGCCCTGCAGCCTTATCGTGTCCATAAATGCAGCCTTACAGTCAGTGCCTCACTCCTCCACATGTCACACACAGCGAGTATCTCCTGCTGTGTCTTGGAACAGCTGAGTGTGAAAAGTTTGGCTGCGCACACGCTGTGAGAAAGGTCCCGCCCTCCTCCTAGATCAGCTTGTGTGATAGACAGAACACTGCGTCTATCACACAAGCTGATTTAGGAGGAGAGCGGGACTTTTCACACTCAGCTGCTCCAAGACACAGCGGAAGATACTCGCTGTGTGTGATATGTGGAGGAGTGAGGCTGGCGCTGCAGCCACAACTTAGCCCAAAGCGGCCCCAGGGCAGGCAGCCTACTGGGAAATGTCCCAGTATCTCGGTAGGCCAGTCCGGCCCTGGCCTTATACACACACAATGTTTCGGCTCGCTGCTCGACTCCCCCTTAAGATAGAAAACTTGCCTTTACAATTCCTTTAACCTGCTTACCCACTTTGGGCCAGATTCACAAAGGGATACAACGGTGTATCTGCTGATACGCCGTCGTATTTCTGAGTTCCGTCGGTCGTATCTATGCGACTGATTCATAGAATCAGTTACGCATAGATATGCCTAAGATCCGAAAGGTGTAAGTGACTTACACCGTCGGATCTTAGGCTGCAATTCCAGGCCGGCCGCTAGGTGGCGCTTTCGTGTCTTTTACGCGTCCAATATGCTAATGAGCATTTACGTCGATTCTGAAACGAACGACCACCCGGCGCTTTTTTTTTACGTCGTTTGCGTTCTGCTTTTTCCGGCGTATAGTTACCCCTGGGTCTATGAGGCGCAGCCAATGTTAAGTATGGCCGTTGTTCCCGTGGCAAAATTTTTATTTTTTACGTCGTTTGCGTAAGTCGTTCGCGAATACGGATGGACAGAATTTGCGTAAACGTCGAAACCAATGACGTCCTTGCGACGTCATTTGGAGCAATGCACGCTGGGAAAATTTCCGGACGGCGCATGTGCTGTTCGATCGGCGCGGGGACGCGCCTGATTTGAATAGTACACTCCCCCTAGCCACGGAATTTGAATTCCGCCGGGGGATTTACGATACGCCGCCGCAAGTTTTGAGGTAAGTGCTTTGTGAATTAAGCACTCGCCTCAAAAAACTTGCGACGGCGGATCGTAAATCAGATCTAAAGATCCGCTAACCTATCTGAATCTGGCCCATTTCGTCCTGAAATGCAGTGTTAATTTTGTCGACTAAAACATTTTGGTCGACTAAATGAATACTATATTAGTCTACTAAAATACGACTAAAACTAAAACAATTGAGATGACTAAAATACGACTAAAACTAAAATGGCATTTTCGTCAAAAGACTAAAATGGGACTAAAACTAAAATGCCATTTTAGTCAAAAGACTAAGGCCCGGATTCAGAAACGATTTATGGCGGCGTATCTCCAGGAGTCACGTTGAGAAAAACGTTGTTTTTATTCCATGACATGAATAACGGTTGTGTGTACGCGGTAAAAGACTAAGGCCCAGATTCTCGTATATGGGCGTAAAACTGTGCGGGCGTAACGTATCTGGGTTACGTTACGCCACCGCAAGTTTTACAGGCAAGTGCTTTATTCACAAAGAACTTGCCTGTAAAGTTGCGGCAGCGTAGCGTAAATCACCCGGCGCAAGCCCTGCCTAATTTAAATTAGCCGGGTAGGGGGCGTGGAGCATTTAAATTATGCGCGTTCCCGCGCCGAACGTACTGCGCATGCGCTGTCCGGAAAATATCCCAGAGTGCATTGCTCCAAATGACGTCGCAAGGACGTCATTGGTTTCAACGTGAACGTAAATGGCGTCCAGCCCTATTCACGGACGACTTACGCAAACGACGCGGGAACGATGGCCATACTTAACATTGGTTGCCCCTCATATAGCAGGGGCAACTTTATGCGGCGTAGATCTAACCTAAACGTTGTAACTTCACTGCGCCGACCGCGCGTACGTTCGGGAATTCGCGTATTTTGCAAATTTGCATACTCGACGGGGAAAACGACGGAGGCGACACCTAGCGGCAAAAAAGAAGAATTGCATTTAAGATCCGACAGCATAAGAGCCTTACGCCTGTCGGATCTAATGGTTATCTATGCGAAACTGATTCTAAGAATCAGTCGCATAGATACGACGGCCCAGATTAGGACTTACGACGGCGTGCATTGCGTTGCGCCGCCGTAAGCAAACTGTAAAAGTCCCTTCATCGGTGTAATGCCCCTGGCCAGAAGACATAGCCACAATGAGCTCACTAGAGGGCACTTCAAAGTACTTTCTGAAGCATCTTGAAAGAAGGAAGGTAAGAAGAAGACTTTGTTACAGAAGAGACATTACTATATCGCTCTTCTGCAATGAAAAACCTTTCCTGCTCTCAAGTGTTTCAATTCAGGGTTAAGTTCCACTTTAGTGCTTTTTCTCTAAATTTAGTCCCATACCACAGCTTTCTGAAATGGATCAGAGCAATAGGCATCTGCTGAACACAACGTGCCAAACACAACACAGCTAAATTCAGAGGTTCTCTTCACAATTCATCAGGCATCTTGAAGTTGTTGTTTTTTTTTTTCTTCTTTATAAGCCACTTTGGAAAATTCATCTGAAAAGATGAAAGTTTTGTGAAAATGTATTGAAAGCAGAATGCTTGGAATTGCGCAATCTAATTAAACTGCATCTGAGTAGCTATGTTAAAAGAGCATATCCAGGCAGTAATAAGAGTGAATCAATAAATGGTAAGGTTATCCAGGGAATACTGCTGTGTTAACTGCTTGCCAACCAGCGCACGACGATATACATCGGTAGAATGGCACGGCTGCCCAAAGCAACATACTTGTATGTCGCCTTTAAATCACGGCATAGTGGGCGCGCACGCCGCCATGCTCCGTGCCTGTGCCCGCGGGTCCCGTGGACTCGATGTCCGCCGGGTACCCGCGATCATGTCACGGAGCAGCAGACCAGGGAGATGCCTATGTAAACAAGGCATTTCCCTGTTCTGCCTAGCACCATGACAGAGATCTACTGCTCCCTGTCATCGGGAGCAGTGATCTCTGTCATGTTGTAGTGAGCCCAGCCTCCCACAGTTAGAATCACTCCCTAGGACACACTTAACCCCTTCATCGCCCCCTAGTGTTATTTACAGTGCATTTCTATAGCACTGATCGTTGTAAAGATGACAATGGTCCCAAAATAGAGTCGAAAGAGTCCGATGTGTCTGCCAAAATGTCGCAGTCACAATATAAATCGCAGATCCCCGCCCAGTGGGTTGAATAGTGCCTCATATCAGTGGGAGGAATTGTGCCCCAAGGGCCAGATAAAGGCTAGCAAAGGGCCACATCTGACCCTCGGGCCACAGTTTGGAGACCCCTGATCGAATGCATGCTATGAGTAGTTCACAGTGAGCAGTGAAATGAAAATAATATCAGTAGAGGAGAGGAGCCATAGGTGTGCGCAGCCTATTGCATTGGGGTGTGCACCCCAAAGCTCAAACATATTTGCATGTGTATATACAGTATACTGATGGTGTCAGCAGAGCGGTGGATGGTATCAGTAGGGCCGACAGTGTCAGTAGTTTTTTTTTTTTTTTTAGGAGCCCCATTAGGGAGCTTTGGTGAAATATTGGGGGTATATTTCTGTGCATTACTGCATGTTTAACGCACTATATTCCAGTGTGTTACTGCACGTTTAATGCAGCATATTCTGTGCATTACTGCATGTTTAAAGTAGAATATTTTGGTGTGTTATGTGCCGTTTAATGCTGTATTTTTCTGTGCGCTAGTGCCAGTTTAATGTAGTATTTTTCGGTACAATGTGCACCACACAGGGTGATTAGGGTGTGCCCAGGCACATCTGGCACACCCTGTGCGCACGCCTATGAGAGGAGCAATTGTGCAAGACTACAAGCAAGACTGTTGTTCAGCTTTAAAAAAAAGATATGGTGGAATAAAGGACCCAGAGAACGACAAACAATGTTCCCGGCTGTAATCGTTGTGACAAAAAACACAATCTGTGCCAGCACCTGTAATTCAAATACAATATTGCTCTTTCCTTCGCAGTTCATACATCTGCCTCTATGCACGGCATTATAGTAAATGAAGTTACACATGCCTGCTCTGTTTTCTAAAGAACAAGAGGATGGCAAAACAAAGGCAGATGGAGCAAACATCCATATAACAGCTTACCTCCGCTTCCAGCTATTATTATTCCAAGGAGTCAGCATGTTTTGCGGGATAAGACCAATATCTTCTGTCAGGCATAGAATAGCATCTTTTCTCCCTATGACAAATACAGGAGGGCCATTATACTCAAAGGACGAATTCCTTTGTGAACAAATACCAGTGTTTTATTAAATAGCTGCTAAAGTGCACTTCATTTTGTAGCAGACAATGCATTGCGGAGGAGGAGAGAGTAAATAAGTGCTTCCATTGTTTCTTTATGGTTTTTAGGTTGCTCTTTGTTTTTTTGTTTATTTTTTAAGCTGAAAGTTCTATAGGCGTACTGCACATGTGCAACTATCAACGTTAGCCAATTATTATACTGGCTCTTGCTACTTTAGCAACCTAAACGAGGACAGGTAATGATCTTGTCACCATATAGGCAACAAGGAAGGATGAAAGTACCTTTTACATTAAAAAACAGCCAATAGGCTCCAGTAGGCTGACAAGGCCTAAGCTTGGGAGGCAGGCCCGGATTTCCCACAAGGCCACTGAGGCCAGGCCTTGGGGCGGCAGGGCTCCAAGAAGTGGCAGTGGCATGGGGTCCCCCGACGCTCGGAACATACAGTTGAGGGCGGTAAGTTATGGGGGAATCCACTTGCTCGTTAACAAGTGATTGCGGCAATGCTCTTCCCATCTCAGCTGTGACACAGTGCTAGGACTCCTGTTTTGGAGGTGACAGGGTCAATAAAGAGAACATGTCACCTCCAATTGCTATCACACAGGAAATAGTTTTCTCATGTGTGATAGCAAAAAAGTTAAGTGAAAAAAAAATGATAAAAAAAAGCTACAAATAAAAAAAAGTGATAAAAAAGTAAAAAAACAAACAAAACATATTTGAACTAACCGTGCCGCACATTCTCCGTTGATTTGGGGGTGGGGGGGGTTCGGTTGGCGGGGAGGGGGTGCATTGTGGAACCTGGCCTTTTAGGCTGGGAAACGCTCACTTGATTGCAGGCTGCTGACCCAATCAGGCTTGAGAAGAGAGAGAGAAGTGCCCTGTGTCCAGAATAAGAAAACTCTTAATGAAGAATAGAATAGTTTATTGTAAGTAAAATATGTACAGATCGAGCCAATGTGTTTCGTGAGAATTGTCTCCCTCTCTTCAAGGCTAGCTTACAATATTAGATATGGATAATGTATAATCCGTTCTTGTTAAATATGTGTTACACTTAGGCCCCGTACACACGGTCGGACAAAACCAATGAGAATGGTTCAACGGTCCGTTTTCATCGGTTCACCGCTGAACTGGCCTGATGGTCTGATGTGTGTACACACTATCAGTTCAAAATCCAATCGGGTCAGAACGCGGTGACGTCAAACACACGACGTGCTGAATAAAACGAAGTTCAATGCTTCCAAGCATGCGTCGACTTGATCCTGAGCATGCGCGGGTTTTGAACCAATGCTTTTCTATACTAACCATCGGTTTGGTCCGATGGGGCAGCGGTCCATTGGTTCGGTTTTGAAGCATGTTTTAAAATTTTGGACCGAAGAAAAACAGACCGATGGCCTATACACACAGTCGGTTTGGTCCGATGAAACTGAACTTTGGTTCATTCTCATCGGTTCGGTCCGACCGTGTGTACGGGGCCTAAGGTTCCTTTTACACAGACTGACAGGTCAGGTCCACCTGTCCGTTTTTTCAGGCAGACTTGATCAAACCCTCCATTGCCCCCTATGGAGCGGTGGATGAACAAGGACACGTATCCGTCTACATCTGCCAACATCTGATCCATTCAGCTAAAATGGGGGATGGGGATTCTTTCTCCATCCGCCTTGTGGATCGGATGGCAGTCAGGTGTAAATAGACAGGCAGTCGGGTTGCAACCAGCCGCGCATAGGAGAGAGCGGGCGGTGTCTGTGTCCCCTCAGCATAAGCGGAGAGGACCAGCATACAGATTCCCTGCTGAGCAGGGGAAATCCTGGCAGAGACCACCCCATGTGAAAGGGGCCTTATGGTATGGGTGCTAACTAGTCTTCGGAGGTTCCAACTTTCCAAGCAGTCCATGTGGCAAAAAGGGAGCGGACATTCGAGGTGGACATTTGCGTGCACAATGCTTGTGAAGTCTGTGGAGAAACAGAGAGAGGCCCTAAGCCCTAAGCCTCATAGTAGAAGCACTGTTAGGCCCCGTACACACGACCGAACATGTCTGCTGAAACTGGTCCGCGGATCGGACAGGTTTCCAGCGGACAAATGTTTCTTAGCATGCTAAGAAACATGTCCGCTGGAAGCCTGTCCGTCGGACATGTTCGGTCGTCTGTACAGACTCACCATACATGTCCGCTCGGCCGAAAGCCCTCGCATGCGTCGAAGTGATTCGACGCATGCGTGGAAGCATTGACCTTCCAGGGTCACGCACGTCGCCGCGTCATTGTCGCGGCCACGTCGCGGCACGTCACCGCATTTGTTTTCCGCAGGGATTTTGGTCTGATGGTGTGTACAGCCATCAGACCAAAATCCGGCAGCGGACATGTCCCCGTACACACGAGAGGATCTATCCGCTGGAATTGATCTGCGGATCAGTTCCAGCGGATAGATCCGCTGGTGTGTACATCCCAGCGGATCTTTTTCCGCTGATTTTTTTCGGCCTGACCGATTTCCAGCAGATAAAAATTTCTTAGCATGCTAAGAAATCTATCCGCTGGAATCGGCTTCAGCGGATCGATCCGGTGGTCTGTACAGACTCACCGGATCGATCCGTCCGATTCCCTCCCTCGCATGCGTCGTAATGATTTGACGCATGCGTGGGTATCCTTATATGACAGCGTCGCGCACGTCGCCGCGTCATCATCGCAGCGACGGCGCGACACGTCATCGCGAAGGGATTTCGGCGCGGATTTCGATCCGATGGTGAGTACACTCCATCGGATCCAAATCCGGGGAAATCCTCGAGAGGATTTATCCGCGGATACGGTCCGGCGGACCGTATCCGCGGATCAATACTCTAGTCTGTACCCGGCATTAGAGTGAGCCAAAAGTAAACTGAACCAAGTATTTTGAGTTATTTTATAACATTCGACATGCTGAAAACTCCTGTGATTGTAAACTGTTTTTTGTCAAAATCGAACTTTGAATAAAAGTGAATGAGGACGCCCTGAAAAGGATGATTCGTTGAGTGGCTGTGTCCTTTATACTGTTTAAAGCTGGTTCCAACAATACTTACATACTGGCGAAACAAAATCTGTATTCAAAATGTGTGTTTGATAAATAAAAAGCAAGAAGGATCTGAGAGAACTCAACTCACCAAAAAAATATATATTTGCAAAGCTTTACTTTTACATTTTGGGTTATATTTTACATTTACATTTACATTTTTTTTTATATATGCCAATAAAGAAAATGTGACTTTTACATTTCATCATTTAATTTCATTTGATGGAGTGCCTTAACATCATTCTTACTTGTTTCTGGTTGGACATGCACCTTACATCTATCATAGTGAAATATTGTACGTTCTTTTAAATCCTTCATTGAATATATGACACTAAAGATACCTTTCCGTCTGTGTGCAGTCTAAAACATGATGATTTATATTTCAAGTGGCATGGTGCAAGTGAAGGAAATTCATTCTTGCAATGGAAATTATTGAGTTATTGAATGTTTCTTATACACTGTTGCCTGGACCCATCTGGGAGCATCTCACAGCGTTATGCGATGGCTTGCACACAGAACTCATGCTGAGAAAACACTTTGATTGTTATACATTTAAAACTCAAGTACTGTCTCAATGGTATATTGATCTGATCTCCGTTTCCAGAAGCCACCGTCACCACAGGTAAATATTTGGCCAGGAAAATGCTTCTTCTTGTATTTAAATACATTGGGCCAGATTCAGGTAGGGAGCGCGTATTTGTGTGCGGGCGTAGCGTATCCTATTTACACTACGCCTCCGCAACTTTGACAGGCAAGTGCAGTATTCACAAAGCACTTGCTCCGTAAGTTGCCGCGGCGTAGCGTAAATAGGCCGGCGTAAGCCCGCCTAATTCAAATGTGGAAGATGTGGGCGTGTTTTATGTAAATTTATTGTGACCCCACGTGAATGACGCTTTTTCCGAACAGCGCATGCGCCGTCCGTGAAAGTATCCCAGTGCGCATGCTCCAAATGACGCCGCAAAGACTCATTGGTTTCGACGTGAACGGAACTTACGCCCAGCCCCATTCACGGACGACTTACGCAAACAACGTAAAATGTGAAAAATTTGATGCGGTCCCGAGATCCATACTTAACATTGGCTGCGCCTCCTATAGCAGGGGTAACTATACGCCGGAAAAAGCCTAACATAAACGGCGTAAAAAAATGCGCCGGACAAACGTATGTTTCTGAATCTGCGTATCTACCTAATTTGAATATTCAACGCGTAAATATACGGAAGCGCCACCTAGCGGCCAGCGTAAAATTGCAACTAAGATACGGCGGCGTAAGAGACTTATGCCGGTCGGATCTTAGTCAAATCTTTGCGTAACTGATTCTAAGAATCAGGCGCATAAATACGACTCCGCACACTCAGGCCCCATACACACGGGAGGATTTATCCGCGGATACGGTCCAGCGGACTGTTTCCGCGGATAAATCCTCTCGAGGATTTCAGCAGATTTCTCTGCGATGGAGTGTACTCACCATCGCATTGAAATCCGCGCCGAAATCCTCTGGCGATGACGTGTCGCGCCGTCGCCGCGATTATGACGCGGCGACGTGCGCGACGCTGTCATATAAGGAATTCCACGCATGCGTCGAATCATTACGACGCATGCGGGGGATCCCTTCGGACGGATGGATCCGGTGAGTCTGTACAGACCAGCGGATCCATCCGTTGGGATGGATTCCAGCAGATGGATATGTTCTGCATGTCAGCAAATATTCGATCTGCTGGAAATCCATCCCAGGGGAGATATATCCGCGGAAAAAGATCCGCTGGCGTGTACACACCATAGGATCTATCCGCTGAAACCCATTTGCTGGGATTTATCTGCGGATGGATTCTATCGTGTGTACGGGGCCTCAGAGATACGACAGTGTATCTGGAGATACACCGTCGTATCTCCTACCTGAATCTGGCCCACTGTCTAACATTCTAGCATGCTGCTTCATAGTGTTACTCTTCCAGAAAGTCAAGTTAGGTCTCGCTAAAACTTTTTGCATGCCTACCGATAGGGCCGTCGCCCGTCTTTAATATTGATTGGACCCTCGGCAAAATTTTCTTGCCACTGGAGTAGTGAGGGAAACCATCGATAGACAGAAAACTCCTAGGGATCCTAGAACTCCTGGGATCAGTGGCAGTGCTGGGTGGAGGGTATGATCAATGGCAATGCTGATTTTTTTTTTTACCGACTACCAATATAAAGAGGAGTTTCAACACTGGCCACCAATGTAATAGGTGTTTGCACTGACCACAAATGTAATAGAAGCATTCACAGTAACCACCAATGTAAGGAGGGGGACCTTCACACTGGGCACTAGTGTGAAAAAACGGAATGTACCCCAATGTAATGAGAAGATTTACAATGACCACCAATGTAAAGGGGGACTTACACTGACCACTAATGTAATAGGAGCATTCACAGTAACCACCATTGTAAGGAGGGATTTACACTGACCACTAATGTAATAGGAGCATTCACAGTAACCACCATTGTAAGGAGGGATTTACACTGACCACTAATGTAATAGGAGCATTCACAGTAACCACCAATGCAAAGAGGGATTTACACTGACCACTAATGTAAGGGGGGCCTTCACACTGACCACTAATGTGAATGAAAGGATTCTACACTAAGCCCCAATGTAATGAGAAGATTTACACTGACCACCAATGTAACTGAGATATTTTTTTTATTTTGTTTGTTTATTTTTTGTGGTTGAACTGGATGGACTTGTGTCTTTTTTCAACCTGACTAACTATGTAACTATGTAACCACATAAAGGTGCTGCCCTTTAGCTGATACACAGCAGTGCCATTAATTGTTAATGACACCCTCACGCAATTGCTGACATGTGCTGTGATTTTGAAAAAGCGCTAAGGACTGTCTTCCACATTTCCAGCACATTGAAATGAATGGGCTGCCCTAAACGCGATTTACATCTTTATTCACCCTGTCGGGACACCTTTGCATCCTAAAACCCCTGCTAACCTCTGCACCAAAAACCTCCCCCATCCTCTCCACTCCAACCCTCTACCCCTTTAACTCTACCTGCCTCCTCTGCTCATCTTTGCATCCACCTTCCTTACATCCCCTCCTTGCTCACCTGTGCACCCAAACTGTAATTCCTTCTCTTGATTGTGAGAGTTTTGCGAGCTGGGCGCCCCCCTGCCCCAGAGCACCTACCTCCCCATGTTGAGGGCATGCGGCCTGGCACGGTTAAGGAGGGGGGGCGCTCGCTCGTCCCCACCCCTTTCCTGACCGGCCGGGCTGCTGCTCGGATACGGTTCTGGTATGGACTTTGGGGGGACCCCCACACCGTTTTTTCGGCGTAGGGGTTCCCCTTTAAATCCACACCAGACCCATGGGCCTGGTATGCTCTTGGAGGGGGAACCCACGTCGGTTTTTTAGTTAAAATTTCGCGTGGAGTTCCCCTCAAGATTCATATCAAACACAGTTACTGGCAGAGATCCAAGTCGGATCCCCGTTCATTGAAAGTGGGACATATGTCGGCTTTAAGTCGCAGGGCAAAGTCGGATCCAAAGTAGTACTAGTGTTGTGTCGCACCAGTGTGAACCCGGCCTGCTTGACCACAGTTGTAGGCAGGACTTTAAAGCATTCCACTTGTTAAAGGCTGACCCAGCATCTCTCTATCAGCCACTGAGGCTCGGTTCACACTAGAACCGGCTGCGGATCGCACAGGAACGCTGTGCGTCCCCATTCTCCGTTTCAGGGATAAATCAGGGCCAAATCTTTGCCCGCATGTATTCAGCCCTGAAATGAAGCTAAAGACGTACAGCATTTCTGTGTATTGCGCTCCGCAGCCGCAGAGGAGATATGTGAACCGGCTCCATAGAGAACCGGTCACATTCTCCTGCTATGCGAATTAGATGGGGGGAAAAACCGCATCCAATTCGCATAGGTGTGAACCCAGCCTCATCGTTCTGTTAACATAATAGAATTAAGAAAAAAATGCAACAATTGATACTTTACTACTATACAAGTTTTTATAAAAACACTGATGAATACTCCAAGGCATTTCGTGCCGTTTCAGTTGGAGAAATGTGTAGTTCTACTACTTGGGTCATTGGTTTCTGAGCTTTTACTATTGCTGCTAGGTGTTGGCCTGTATTTTCTCCATCCTCAAAGTGAGGTTGCTGAAGAAAAAAGCATTTTTGTTCTGCTTTTTTATAGGAGATATCAGCATATATCTTTTTTTTTTTTAACACACATCTGTTGTGTTTCTGTAGTAGGCAGGGGTGGACTGACCATTCGGGCACTCGGGCACTGCCCGAGGGCCCCATGCCACTAGGGGGCCCCATTAGGGTTGCCAGCCTCAGTAAAAGCAGGGACAGTATGTAAAAATCTGTGGGCCAGATTCACCAAAGAGATACGACGGCGTTTCTCCTGATACGCCGTCGTATCTCTGTTTCTATCTATGCGACTGATTCATAGAATCAGTTACGCATAGATAGCCATAAGATCCGACAGGTGTAATTGTTTTACACTGTCGGATCTTAGGATGCAGTACCAGGGCCGCCGCTGGGGGGAGTTCACGTCGTAAACCAGCGTCGGGTATGCAAATTAGGAGTTACGGCGATCCACAAAGATTTTTCCCGACGTTACGGCGTCGCAAGTGTTAGATTTCCGTCGCAAAGATAGTGCACCTTTAACATGGTATAAAAGTACTCCACCATGTTAAAGTATGCCTGTCTTTCCCGCGTCGCTTTTGAATTTTTTTAAAATCTTTTATTTTTCCCGGTGTAAATCTTTTTTCACGTCGCGATTCACAAAACGTCGGCGCGTCGTAATTTCGCGCAAAGCACGTTGGGAAATTTGCGACGGAAGCATGCGCAGTACGTCCGGCGCGGGAGCGCGCCTAATTTAAATGGTACCCGCCCCATTTGAATTGGACCACCTTGCGCCGGACCTGTTTACGATACACCACCGCAAATTTCCAGGTAAGTGCTTTGTGGATCGGGCACTAAATCTGAAAAATTGCGGCGGTGTAACGTAAACCAGTTACGTTACGCTGCGCCCGCTGAACGTGAATCTGGCCCTGTGTTTTAAAAAAAAAATCCCAAGATTATAGCTGCGCCGCCTCTCCAGTACCTTTTCAGTGTGTGTCTGTGTATTCTGTGTGTATGTATACTGTGTGTGTATATTGTGTGTCTGTGTGTGTATACTGTGTATGTATACTGTATTTGTGTGTGTTTATACTGTGTGGCCCCATAATCTATTGTCTGGGGGCCCCATAATCTCCTATTGCCCGGGGGCCCCATAACCTCCTATTGCCCAGCGGGCCCCATGAATTGTCAATCTGCCCCTGGTAGATTAACTATATACTGGAGTTCAGCCTTTAAAACATCCTCAGTCACTAAACATTCCGAAGCCCTAAATCTTTTTTTGATCCTTGAGATTTGAGAGATAAATAAACCTGTCATATAAGCTTTTAGAGTGCCAATAGATCTGTGAAGATACAGAGGGCTTGTTAACAGTACCATAGGCCACAATGTCAAGCAATATTTTCTGTTTTGAAGGAAAATGGTCAAGCCAATGAGGGTTAATTTTCCATAGAGTGCAAGTCTTAATTGAGTTTTAAGCTACCAGCGGGGAGTGATCTGACAATCCTCTAGCTGCACAGGTCACCTCAGATATCACAGGTAGCATCCTAGAGTTAGCTAGAGCTAAGATTGTAGGTTAAGGTCCCATGGGTGCTAGAGGAGCAAGAAAACACTCTTTTATTAGAATCTAGTGTAGTGCCTGGTTACTTTCCAGAACCGGTGCCATGTTAAATTTAGAGGGGGTCAGAGAGTTAGTCAAGTCTGACCATGTTGATTTGTTCAAATTTGAGTCTCTGTCTCAGCTTTGGCTGTGCTGTGAGACCATTCTGTTGTTTCTGGGGTGCTGATCTCACCCCGGGTCGGCAGGTGGCAGCAGTGGAGTCAATGATTGGGTGTTCTTGCCAGCAGCCTATCAGGAGGGTTTAGCCTCACTGTGCATGCTGGGAGAGCAGATGCCATCTTCCTGGGTCTCTCCTCGTGTGGCGCCCACCTTTAGGGTAGCCACTTCACGCCACCGCGGCGAATGGCCTTCCGGGCCAGGGTTTCGCGTGCAACGCAAGGATCCTGGCTTCGGGACCACGTTGACGCGGAGCAATTGATCTGCCACTTAGGGACTCAGTAATCGACTGGGTCCCACCTAAGAAGGTCCTGGGTCGTCCGTCCAGTTGGAGGAGGCCGTACGGTGGAGAGTCTGCCTGAGGAGTACCAAGAGAGGCTGGTGTTCCGATAGGGGCCTGACTATCCATTGGGGACCAGGGGAACCGGACACTGAAAGGCTGGATGTTGGCCGCCTGTCTGTCGGTACCTTAATTCAAAACTACCTGTAGGACATCCAGGTGCCAAGTCTGCTAAGGCGGATTATCTCCGCTGTTCATTTACCAGGAGGGTCTGTGGCAGAGACTTTTTCCTAAGGTTCGAGTGACATTCTGGCTACCAGGCTGGTGAGAGAGGCCTGTCCAGGTGTGCTATACCCACTCTGGCTGGAGTGGTGAAAGAGACATTACACGTGGGAGCAGGACTGTTTCCTTATTAACGACATCTGGATCTGCCCTCTTCATTTCTTCTGAACCTCTACTCTTCACCAAGTTTTATTGTTTTTACCCTGCTGGGTAATAAAGAGAACAGAAAAAGACACCTGTCATGGACATTCTGTTACTACAACTTTCACCAAACACCCCTAGACAACAGAGAAACACAAGGTAACATGCCGCCCAAAACAAACCAGCAGCTCCTTCGGGGGTAGTGCTACAGTAGCATTCTCCAGACATCCATGAGGCCAATCTCCCATATATAGCCTGCAAAAGAAGTACATACTGAAGCTACCGAAGCGCCAGCCAAACCAAATCTATCTAAAGAAGGGTCGAAAAAAGTCCACTGTCAGCTGACGTCACAGAGCTAGTTTAGGCCTGATCGCGAAAATGGAGACGATGCCTGGACTGGCACCCGACTCAGCCTTTCAGCGAACTGCTGAGAGCTTCAGCTAGCTGCTGCCGCCCCTCCACAGCCCAGTGCTCCAATGAGTGCGGGGGGGGGGGGGTGGGCAGAGCAGAGAGCCGGTGACTGACAGTCAGTCAGCAGAGAAGCTGTGAGAACTGAACGATCAGTGTCGTTAGATCACTCGGTTTTCAGTCTTAGAGGCGCCGGTGCTGCATCCACCTAGGTAAGTTTGATTCTATAATAAAACATAACCCCTATACTTCTCTTTAAACCCCAGCTCCTCTGCCTATAGAGGAGCCAGACTGAATTTACCTACACTGTAACACTAAGTAACACTGAGAATGATATGTAGCTCTCACCCCCGAAGGAGCCGCTGATTAGTTTGGAATCGGCTTACTGAGTTACCTTTTTGACCTTTTTGAGTGTGAATAAAGAGAAAGTGTCCAGACATCAATTCAGTTTTCAATGCTTTATTCCAAGGCCCAACATGGCCAACATCAACATGGCACACGACAGAGAAAGGTTGATGAGCGTAGAGAAAACTTTAGTATCAGGCCTTGGATATGAAGAGAGAGCAAGCCTGCTCTCAGCAATGATATAGCTCAATACGTCGCCACCCCAATCAGGGTGGGTAAAGTGCCCCCAGACAGGCGGTTATCTCAGGCCTGGCGTCACTTGCGGATCACTGGAAGGAAACAGACCTCTGCCACAGGCCTGACTCAGGGCCTCTGCCACAGGCCGGACAACTTGGGATTTGTGAGATCAATTTGAGCAAATCCTCCCAGTTAGTTCAATCAGTGTCACCCACTGACAGCTTGAGCATACCTGTCATATGGTGTGGTGACCGGATCCCCGATGGTTCGTCTAGGCCTCCTGGACAACCTCTAGTTCTAGGTTCCCCCGAGCCGATCCCCCATCGCACAGCCTCCAGCTTAGGATCCTCTCAACAGAAGGTTGGGACCCAGCAAGTCGCTGGAGCCCCTCTCAATGTCAGGATGAGGCTCTGCATGGTGCACAACCTCAGCGAAGCAGGCCACGGTGGTATGGCCCATGGATGCGCGTACCCTGAAGGTGGGTACCGCACTTGGAACTCGGGCCCTGCATTGAACAACCCGCCAAAAGCTGCTGCCCCAGATATATCCCCCTCCCAGCATGCCCAACGAGGGAAGAACTCCTCTGATTGGCTGCTGGGAGAAGGTGGGTCCGTCAGAACCCCTCTAGCGCCAACTGCAGCCCAGGGGTGACAACATACCCCTGGAGCGCAGACTGACCTACAGGACCGATTCTGAAATATGCAGCAGCCTGAGTTTCCATAAATCACGAATGGGAGTAAAACGAACCCTTCCATGCCCCACTAACTTTAGTGTAACGCCCGCATAGAAAGTAAGGGGGCGCTACAGATATATATTTAGATTTATTGTATATTTGCACACAATCCACATCAAAAAGAAAAAAAATAACCCAGAGGGTCAATTCATGCAGGATTATAACACCCACTCTTCTGAGAAGCCTAATCGGAGCTTTGTGCAGATGTAATGCAAACACATTAAAGTCTGCAATATAAACATCGATTCTCCAATGATTCCCAGAATGATATTTCACTAGCAGCTTTCATCTCTCTAAATATATTAAGTAGCATCTGCTCCGCACCTTCAGGAGCTGGCTATCATGCAAATGTGAAGGGCTGCTATGATTTGAACCCCGTGGGATACTGTGTAGTATCAATGGCATTTGCACGATCAGTCCGGGAGTTATAAAGTTACTATTTTTAGCTGCAATTTACTAACGGCTTATGAAATCATAATTTACCATGGACGTAAAACGTAACTGAGTTATATTGCATTTTCTAGCGCACTTTGTATCATAAACAGTTGCTTTTATTTTCTTTTATAATGTTGCTTTTGATTCACTTTCCATGCAATCAAATAATGACTGCATGGCATTTCTCAGTTAGTGATGAACTAAACGGAGTAAGTTTGCGCACCTAATGAAAGTTCGGATGCCAAATCCAAACCCCATTGTAGTCAGTTGGTTATGCACAGAGTGGCCCCAATCCTCCTCTTCTGGGGTACCTCAGTGGCGCTTCTGGCTCCTCCTTTTCTCGAGTGCCCCGCCGGAGAAGTGCTCTCCCTCGGGGCACCCGTGTGGGCGTGCTTCCTTGTCCTGCTGCTGCGTCTATTGAAACAAACAGAGAGCAGGACTCTGCCCCGCCCCTGGCTCCCACGTCATTGGATTTGATTGACAGCAGTGCGACTGAATCAATCCAATCAGGACTTGAGACACCTGCTGGAGTGGGTGTGCTTGTGTACAAACCCAAATCAGAAACAAGACCACTCCAAGGATCCCCCAGGCACACACCTCCCAAAGAGCAATGTTCCCCAAAAGCCAGGACCCATAGTCAATGGGTAAGAGGCTTGACCCAAGTCCGCTCTAAAAGCCCTTGTCCTGGTTAGATCTGTCTCAACCTGGTTTCCATGTCCAGACTGGAGGAAGCCGTATCTTGACGGAGGGACCCAAGCTGGGTGCTGGATGGTCCGTCACAGTCCCCACACAGCTGAGGCTATTGGAAACATCGCTGGATCAGAGGGAGTAAAGGTAAGGATTAGGGAGACTGGGGAGAGGGAGTCTGGGGGGACGCTGAACACAGAAGGTTTTTTACCTTCATGCATAGAATGCATACGTCCCCTTTCACACTAGGCGGATCCATCTCAGCGCAGTCCGCCAGCTCCCACCAGCTCAGTGGGAGATCTCTTCGTGGATCGCCGCTGAGCCGGCGGATGACAGGTCCCTCTCTGCTCACTGAGCGGGGAGGGGCTTGTGTAGCGCCGCTGTCTCCTATAGAGAGATCTGATGAAAACGGATAGCATGTCCGTTTTCATCAGATCTCACTCGATCCGCCATGGACGGATGGGGACATATCGCCGCTGACATCCGACACTCCATAGAGATGTATGGAGCGGCCGTTCAGGTCCGTGCACAAATATGACAGGCGGACCTGAACGGTCCGACCGTGTGAAAGGGGCCTAAAGGTAAAAAACACTCACGCCTTTAGAACCACTTTAATACTGCTCTAAATATACTGAAAATGACTTTTGAAATGACAGAAACAAGTTAAATCTTACATGAAATTTTCCAGCCTGATTTTACATATACTTTAATTCAATAACAATGTCTGTCGGAGTTAGTAAAAAGAAAATGTATCCTTCTTTATTCTTCTTTTCATCCTTTTTCACTTTATTTTGTATTTGCGCTATTCAAATATTATAATGTAGAATTCAAAGTGACATTAGAGTTAGACATAGGTCACAGCAGCGTCTTTCTTGAAACTTCTAACAATAATTATTGAATGTGATTTTAGAGAAAATGTCAACAGACGAATCTCCCTGTCTGAACACGATGATCACTGTCTATATAACATTGCGACACAACATTGTTGAATGCATAAAACCCCTCAATATTGTACAAATAGCAATTTCAGTCTGGAACAAAATACTCTGGCCTTGCCAAGCGATTGACTTTAAAGCTAAACGCAAAGCAAAAATAAAAAGAAATACATGTAAAAGAGAGAAAAAGAAACTGTGCTAACGACCAAAATCAAAGTACATAGTGTGAGCAGAAACTCTCCTGTGTGATATATATATATCGTCTGTAGCAATTCCGATGCGCAAAATTCCGATGCATGCTCGGAAACCATCCATGGTTTTTCTAACGGAAAATTCGATCATGTGTATGTGGCATTACCGTTATCACTAACAATGAAAGTGAAAGAAAATGTCAAATTTTGGGTTTTCTATCAATCAATACGCCTCTTGAAAATTCATTTATGTATTAAAGCGGGAGTTCACCCATTTATTTATTTTTTACCTTTTCCCCTTAGATTCCTGCTCGTATGGTCTAGGGGAATCGGCTATTTGTATTAAAATATGAGCTGTACTTACCGTTTTTGAGATGCATCTTCTCCGTCGCTTCCGGGTATGGGTCTTCGGGAGCGGGCGTTCCTTCTTGATTGACAGTCTTCCGAGAGGCTTCCGACGGTCGCATCCATCGCGTCACTCATAGCCGAAAGAAGCCGAACGTCGGTGCGGCTCTATACTGCGCCTGCGCACCGACGTTCGGCTTCTTTCGGAAAATCGTGATGCGATGGATGCGACCGTCGGAAGCCTCTCGGAAGACTGTCAATCAAGAAGGAACGCCCGCTCCCGCAGCCCATACCCGGAAGCGGCGGAGAAGATGCATCTCGTAAACGGTAAGTACAGCTCATATTTTAAAACAACTAGCCGATTCCCCTAGACAAAGCGAGCATGAAGCTAAGGGGAAAATGTGTAAGCTATGGGTGAACCTCCGCATTAAGTAAGAATTACATTTATTTTGCAAATGTGTAATTATGTAGCTTGTAAATGTCTAGGGGGGCCACCATTATTACAAAGGCCACATATTACAAATATTCACAGCCTGAGAGAATTATTTTAATAAATTAAAGAGTCCCCCTTTACATCAGCACCCCAATCAGAGTCCCCCATTTACATAAGGTCCTCATCAGAGTTCAACTTTACTTTAGGGTCCCCATTAGAGTGCCCCCTTACATCAGGATCTCCATCAGATTCCTCCATTTTTATCAGGTCCTCATCAGAGTTGCCCTGGACCTCAAGGTCCCCATTAGAATGCCTCCCTACATCAGGATCTCCATCAGATTTGTCAATTTTCATCAGGTCCTCAACATAGTTCCCCCTTACCTCAAGGTCTCCATTGGAATGCCCCCTTACATCAGGCTCCCCAACAGCGTCCTTTACACTAGGGTCCCCATTAAAGTCCCCCTTACCACTCTAAAGCTTACAGCATGACTGTAGCAGCAGGAAGGGAGCTGAGAGGTGAGCAAGTTCCTAGTAGTCCTAGCAACCAGACGATAACAAGGCAACAGGGGGGGAATCTGCCAAAGACTGCAGGGATGGGGAGACCATAACCAGATGTGTGTAGGCAGGTGCAGTCTACTTTGTCCACTGTAGGTGGCACTCTCTTACAGCAGCAATACAGCTGGAGAGGGAGTCAAGGGGTACCCAGTTCCTCTATGGTGTCCTAGGTCACTGGGGAAGCACCTGATTGGATGCCGACATAGGCGTGTGCAAGGGGTGTGCCAGGTGTGCCTGGGCACACCCTAATCCTGGAGTTGGTAACCCGTCAACCATGGGCAGGTGACCGGTAAGCCGCAATACCTACTTGCCGACCCCCAGAACAGGATAGGCAGCAGGGGTGAAAATTAGTGGAACCGATCTGTATTTTCCTCTGCAGCAGCTGAAAGTAGGCTTCTCCTCCTCTCCCTCTCGCCTGTTCCTCTTCTTTCTGCTGCCCAGGTTCCCCTTTGTGCTCCCCTGGAGCTTTGAGGTGCACACCCTAATGTAATAGGCTGCGCATACCTATGGATGCCGATGTTCCATGTGATTCCAGCAGACAACTTGGGTCAGGCAGAGCCTACTTAAGACCCTGGCTCCTGGGCTTGGCGTGCTTTTCTGCGGATGATACCCCGCCTGGTTGGAATCGTACTAACAATAGGAAAAAGTTACAGATATGGAGGGAAAGCGTAGGATTGAAACTCCTTTGGACATCTTCCTGTATGGGGCACCGAACAGCCAGGCCGTATTCCGCTCTGCCATCCTGGCTGACACCTGTCATCTTCACATCTTTGGGGTTGTTTTTGTCTCCTTCGATACAAGTTTTCTATTTCACTTGTCTGTATGGGTTACTACCCCCACACACGCTCCACCCCACCTACACGTGGCCCATGGGACAAAGTTTTGAGACCCCTGGTATAGTGTAATCACCTGAAATTGGATATATATCATCCTCTTGTAATTCTTTAACAGTATGGGAGAGGGGGGCAGAACTTGGAGCCAATCAGGTGTGCTGACAAGGAACTTGCTATTAAGAGATGAGACCAAGCAGAATGAGCTCATCCATTCACAGGCTTCGGGTGGGGGAAATAACCAAGCTGTATTGCTCAATTGAGTCAAGAAAAGTCAGATCATCTGACTGGCTGTGGAAATGTTAAGGCTGGACAGAAATAAAAAATCCCCTGGCACGTAAAGCAGCCAGGGCCGCCATCAGGGGGGTACAGGCAGTACACCTGTAAGGGGCCCAGAGGTCCCCAGGGGCCCGGATGGCAACCCCCTTTAAAAAAAAAAAATATTTATTATATATATATATATATATATATATATATATATATATATATATATATATATATATATATATATATAATTACTATCATTATTATTATTATTATTATTATTATTATTATTATTATTATTATTATTAAAGGGCCCAGAGGTCCCCAGGGCCCCGGGTGGCAACCCCCCTTTTTTTTATCAAAAAAATAAAAAAATGTTACATTCTTTTTATTTCTTTTTTTTCTTTTTATTTCTTTTTTTTTTTACATATATATATTTTTTTTTATTTAAAGGGCCCAGAGGTCCCCAGGGCCCCATGTGGCAAACCCCCTTTTTATTTTTTTTATAAATGTTTATTTTTTTATTTTTGTTTATATATATGTTTATTTTTTTATTTTTGTTTATATATATGCCCTGGATGGCAACCCCCCCCCCCTTTTTTTTTATAAATGTTTAATTTTATTTTTTTTATATATATTTTTTTTTATTTATTTTTTTATTAAAGGGCCCAGAGGTTTATTTTTTTAATTTTTATTAAAGGGCCCAGAGGTGGCCCCTTTTTTTGTAATTTATTTTCATAAAAAAAAATATTAAAGGGCCCAGATGGCAACCCCCCTTTAAAAATAAATAAATAAATAAATAAATATATATAAATATATATATATATATATATATATATATATATATATATATATATATATATATATATATATATATATATATATATTCTTGTTTTCTTTTTATTAAAGGACCCAGAGGCCCGGATGGCTACCCCCCCCCTTTTTTTATATATTTTTCTTTAATAATTCCTGATGGCGGCCCTGAAAGCAGCTCATATATAGCGTACTGTATATTTAATATTCTTTCATTAAAAAAAAAAGCATTTTGATCTCTTAATCTCTTGTTAAAGCCACATGACGCAGAAGCAGCACTGTTAATGGTGACATCTCTCTGATAGCTAATATTTTACATACCGGTATATAATTATGAGATAAGAAGCCAAAAAATGAATAGTTTTCAAATATACAGGCAGATTGTTTTGAAAGGTGCTATTTTGCAATGACATGCGGCGTTCGTGAAAATGATCTGGCAGATGTACTTGGCATATAAATCAAATTGTTTAGAAATAATAAGCTCTTCTGCAGTACTGGAAGTCATCCAGCTCCCACCTGGGCATAGGGCTGTCTGTCTGCAAATAAAACAGAATGCCATATTGGTCGCAGTTATGTCTTCTGAATATTGTTGTATCGCTGGATGAAATATGTTTCAATCAACCCAATAAAGTTTAAGCCTTGCACTTTACAGCATAAGTGGTTAAAGAGTTGAAATAGGGCCAAGGCCCCTTCTTTTGTCCCACTTTTATGTCATTTTTCTGTGTTCTATTGAACAGCATTGAGTTATTATTTTTCTATCTTTCAGTAGCATGCTGAGATCTAGTGGAAGTATTGTACCACTACAACTTGATTGATTCTGTATGTGATTTTGTTTTTCTTATATTTACTATTGTCTTCCCAATTCTTCTCCTGGCCAATCAGGAAGCGGATCCTGAGACCCAATTGGCTGGGACCATTATTTTGCATGGAAATTTGGCGTTTTATATTGTAGGCCTGTAATTCTTAGAAATAACTCACTTAAATCTGTCCAAACAAGAGTCTAGTAGACATCCCGGGTCTACTAGACAAAACACAAAATCATAAATTATAATACAATAAATAAATATAAATAATCATAACAAATAATATAATAATAATAATAAAAAATATTACTTTTATTTTTTTTTATGACGAATTTCCCCACAAATCGCTATCGCACAATTCTGCAAGTGATTATAATTTATTATCGCTGTTTTCTAGCTGCTCTAAAACCACTTTTGACATAAAGGGACACTTTTGGTTGCTATGGACAATCTCCAGTTTCCAGGCAGAAAGAAAAGTTTTTATTATATAAAAGTGCATGTAGGGCACTGGGCAGACCACTAGGGACAAAGGGGGTGTGTATTTTTTACATACAGTACTGTAATCTATAAGATTACAGTATACTTTATGTACTGTGTTCATTTTTATTTTTTTATTTGGCGCCGATCTCCGCCCCTGTGCGTCGTAACGTCGCAGGGAACGGAGCTCGGCGGCACTCGGCACTGTGAATCAAGCGAGGAGGACACCGCTCGATCACACAGCGGGGAGGCATTGCAGGATCCAGGGACAAGGTAAGTAACTTGTGCCTGTGGACTCTGCGAGGCGGCCCCGAGTCTGGCTCGGGGTTACCGCTTTTCTACCCCAAGCTCAGACTCGGGAATACCGCCAGGGGGGTTAATGCAGCCTCACCAGCGCCCATCAATGCAGCCTCACCAGCGCCCATCAATGCAGCCTCACCAGCGCCCATCAATGCAGCATACCAGCGCTCATCAATGCAGCCTCACCAGCGCCCATCAATGCAGCCTACCAGCGCTCATCAATGCAGCCTCACCGGCGCCCATCAATACAGCCTACCAACGCTCATCAAATGGAGCCTACCAGCGCCCATCAAATGGAGCCTACCAGCGCCCATCAAATGGAGCCTACCAGCGCCCATCAAATGCAGCCTCACCAGTGCTAAGACTTAGTTGCTTGCTGCAGAAAGAAGAGAGTAGGCACGCCAGTGGCTGGGCGCCCTAGGTAGTAGGCTTCCTAGTTTGCCAAGTGGTAGCACCTTTTATGGATGGTGCTCCTTTTCTCCTTTTGTGTACTATGCTAGAATTGGGCTATGCTAAAGCGCCCATACTTTTAGCTTGTGGTAGTTTCCAACTGGTAGTAGCATGGCTTCAACTATACAGTCTCATTTTAGGGACCTGCTAAGTGTGCAACGCTACATCTCTTCATGTATGGTGCTTCAAACTCCCAAGACCAGAAGCAACAACCCACTGGCCCATTCCCGTTTTTCTTATATATACCCCCCCCCCCCCTTGGGAAGCACTATGGGCAAAATGGCAGACACACCAGAGCACATTAACCCCCTGAGTCACCAGACATTAAACTTATACGCATAGATATCTGTTAGATCCGACAGGCGTAAGTCTCTTACGCCGTCGGATCGTAACTGCATTTTTAAGCTGACCGCTAGGGGCGTGTATGCTGATTTACGAGGCGAAATATGTAAATCCGCAAGATACGCGAATTCCTGAACGTACGCGCGGCCGACGCAGTAAATTTACGCCGTTTACGTTAGGCTTTTCCCGGCGTATAGTTGCCCCTGCTATATGAGGCATAACTGCGGCGTACCAATGTTAAGTATGGCCGTCGTTCCCGCGTCGAAATGTGAAAATTTTACGTCGTTTGCGTAAGTCGTCGTCGTGAATGGGGCTGGACGTAATTTACGTCCACGTCGAAACCAATACGTCCTTGCGGCGTATTAGGAGCAATGCACACTGGGAGATTTCCCGTTCGTGAAAAACGTCAATCACGTTGGGTCACAGAAGATTAACATAAAACACGCCCCCCCTGTCCCACATTTGAATTAGGCGGGCTTACGCCGGCCGATTTACGCTACGCCGCCGCAACTTACGGAGCAAGTGCTTTGAGAATACAGCACTTGCCCTGCTAAGTTGCGGAGGCGTAACGTAAATCAGATACGTTACGCCCGCGCGAAGATAGGCGGATGTACGTGAATCTGGGCCTTAGATTTTTTTCTGTCTGGAGTTCTTTTTTAATGTCTTCTCTTTTGGCTCCTCTTTGACTGTGCAGCTCCATATAAAGGTTACCCCAATAGACCCTCCTCCTGCTGCCTCTTCCATTGGCCACGTAGATGGGAGACATAGAGAGAATCAGGGTGGATGTACAAGAAAGATCTTAGAATTCCAAAGAGTTCATTTAATTAGCTTTGGTTCCTTTGCAGAATATTAAAAGCAGAGTACCGATACATCATGCTAATACTCGTACCCATCCCCTGCTGCTATGTTCACATGTAATTGACTTCCCATTATTAAATCCATCTCAGGCGTTGTACATGTTTAATTAAAACGGCATAAAGAGCAATTCCATTCCTAACACCATTCTCAAGTGGCATTTAAGGCTCATTAGACATCCGAAGTAAGCGGTAATATTGTGATTTTTATTTCATGTTCTACTGACCCCCTACTCCGCGGAGTTATATATAGAACCAGGTTGATAATTGGAACATTCCAGGTGTGAGATGCGGGCTGTTCATTTGTCACGCTGCATTCATATACTGGACAACGAGGTTCCATCAACTGTCATTATCAAGCAACTGGAAGACATACAGAAAGAAGGCAACTTGAGATACTGGCCTTCTAGAGTGGACCCTCGGATTGCGAGTAGCGCGGTTAACGAGCGTTTCGCAATACGAGCACTGAATTTTAAAAAATCGTGACTCGGTTTGCGAGCAGGGGCGGACTGACAACTCATGGGGCCCCCGGGCAATAGGAGATTATGGGGCCCCCGGGCTTACAGATGGCCACCACGCCAGGAGGCAGGGCAGCTAAAATCTCTGGATTTTCACATCAAAAGCATGTCGGTTTCAGACATATCAGGGACAGATGTAATAAAAAACACAGATTTTTACATACTGTCCCTGGTTTTATTGAACCTGGCAACCCTGATGGGGCCCCCTAATGGCAGTGCCCGAGAGCTTCAATGGTCAGTCCGCCCCTGTTTGCGAGTGTTGTCTCGCAAAATGAGCACATTAAGGCCAATGCGGTGTGCAGTACCGCTTTTGGCCTGAGGGGGGGGGGGGGCGAACATCGCCAATTGCAGCCGATCAGCGTCGTTCGGAAATGCACGGAAAGGCCCGAGGACAGTACGGCTGAACTTGGCAAATCCCGGGTAGGAAGTCTTTCCGAGGCCAGCCGAAGTGTCCTCGTGCCTTTTTGGCAGCTTCGAGGCTCTCCGGTGCCCTCCCGCCTCTGGCCGCATGTGGTATTGCATCAGGGCCGGTGCAAGGATTTCTGCCTACACAAGCGAAGCTCCATTTTGGCGCCCCCCCCCCCCCCCCCAACGGCCACCCACCTCCCTTGCAAAAATGTTTCTTTCAATAATTTTTTTATATAAAAAAACACACTAATTTGTGCTTTTGTTAAGTGCATTTTTATTAACGATTTAACAAAATAAGTTATACCGCTATAAAACAAATTTTTTACCAATAAGTGCAGGAAATAGTGCAAACAGACTTGTAAAAGTGCAGGAAATAGTAGTGCACACAAACAGTACAACACTAAAACGGCCTATTCAAGGCAAAATATTACCATTAAATTAACATTACCAATGAGCAAAAATGCAGGAAATAGTGCAAACAGACTTGTAGAAGTGCAGGAAATAGTACTGCACACAAACAGTACAACACTAAAATGGCCTATACAGGGTACTGTATCATTGTACAGTACACACAGTGTACTAAAAAGTGTAAAATAGAGCTGCCCTCACCTGGAGCAGCTATCTCTGGCACAGGTAAATAGTAGTCGATTTTAAAGCGGGGGTTCACCCTATCAACGAAAAAAAAATATTTTTTTTTTCTTTTACCATAAAATCAGGCATTGTAGCGCGAGCTACAGTATGCCTGTCCCGAATTTTTTACCCCCGTACTCACCTTGTACGCGTAGATCGAAGATACCGGGGAATGGGCGTGCCTATGGAGACGGAGGATGATTGACGGCCGGCTCTGGCGCGTCACGCTTCTCCGAAAATAGCCGAAATAGGCTTGCCTCCTTACGACGCCTGCGCATAGCCTGTGCGCAGGCGCCGTGAAGAGCCGAGACCTACTCCGGCTGTCTTCGGGGAGAGTGACGTGCCAGGGCCGGCCGTCAATCATCCTCCCTCTCCATAGGCACGCCCATTCCCCGCGGGAGCCGAAATCTACGATGTCCGATTACAAGGTGAGTCCGGGGTTAAAAAAAAATCGGGACAGGCATACTGTAGCTCGCGCTACAATGCCTGTCTCGATGGTAAAATCAAGCCAGTGAGGGTGAACTACCGCTTTAAGTGCGGTCTGACAACCGCATGCGGGGAAAAAATTGAGCCAACTAGAGTCAGCGTTCGGCTCATAGGTTTATATTATAAATGGGACCGCATGCGGTAGGGAATGCGGGAGTGCACGGTTAGGGCTCCCCCCAACGTATGCGATCCCATATTGCCGAAATTGTAGTGTGAACCCAGCCTAAGCCTTTTTGTACGCCCGAAGAGCACTTTACATCCACTTTACATATGGGGTATTTCTATACTCATAAGAAATTGCTTAACAAAATATATATATTTTTCTTCTTCTTTTACCTCTTGTGAAAATAAAAATTATGGGGCAACACCAGAATGTATGTGTAAAAATTTTAATTTTTGTTACACTAACATGCTGGTGTAGACCCCAACTTTACCTTTTCATAAGGGGTAAAAGGAGAAAATGCCCCCAAAGTTTGTAACACTTTCTCCTGTGTACGGAGATACCCCATATGTGGCCCTAAACTGTTACCTTGAAATACGACAGGGCTGACCACAGATAACACCGTAATAACTCTCCGAGTACAGATAATGAAGTAGATGTGACCTGCAATCCTATGTAACACCACAGATAACACCGTAATAACTCTCCGAGTACAGATAATGAAGTAGATGTGACCTGCAATCCTATGTAACACCACAGATAACACCGTAATAACTCTCCGAGTACAGATAATGTAGTAGATGTGACCTGCAGACAGTCCTATGTAACACCACAGATAACACCGTAATAACTCTCCGAGTACATATAATGTAGTAGATGTGACCTGCAGACAGTCCTATGTAACACCACAGATAACACCGTAATAACTCTCCGAGTACAGATAATGAAGTAGATGTGACCTGCAGACAGTCCTATGTAACACCACAGATAACACCGTAATAACTCTCCGAGTACAGATAATGAAGTAGATGTGACCTGCAGACAGTCCTATGTAACACCACAGATAACACCGTAATAACTCTCCGAGTACATATAATGTAGTAGATGTGACCTGCAGACAGTCCTATGTAACACCACAGATAACACAGGTAGCATCTACTACATTATCTGTACTCTGAGGGTTATCACTGTTATCTGTGGTGTTACATAGGACTGCAGGTCACATCTACTACATTATATTTATTTGCGTGTGGGAGTTCTGGTGGCCGGTGGTGGAGTGTGGAAGTCGACTTATCCATCCCCCCCCCCCGCTTCTATTATCCATCCCCCCTGCTTCCATTATCCAACCCCCTGCTTCCATTATCCATCCCCCTGCTTCTATTATCCATCCCCCCTGCTTCCATTATCCATCCCCCTGCTTCTATTATCCATCCCCCCTGCTTCCATTATCCAACCCCCTGCTTCCATTATCCATCCCCCTGCTTCTATTATCCATCCCCCCTGCTTCCATTATACAACCCCCTCTGCTTCCATTATCCATCCCCCTGCTTCTATTATCCATCCCCCCTGCTTCCATTATCCAACCCCCTGCTTCCATTATCCATCCCCCTGCTTCTATTATCCATCCCCCTGCTTCCATTATCCATCCCCCTGCTTCTATTATCCATCCCCCCTGCTTCCATTATCCATCCCCCTGCTTCTATTATCCATCCCCCCTGCTTCCATTATCCAACCCCCTCTGCTTCCATTATCCATCCCCCTGCTTCCATTATCCATCCCCCCTGCTTCCATTATCCATCCCCCCTGCTTCCATTATCCATCCCCCCTGCATCCATTATCCATCCCCCCTGCATCCATTATCCACCCCCCCTGCTTCCATTATCCACCTCCGTTTCCATTACCCCCCTGCTTCCATTATCCATTCCCCCCCCTGCTCCTTCTTCCATTATCCCCCACTGCTTCCATTAACCCCCCCCCCCCACTCCTTTTTCCATTATGCCCTCCTGCTTTCATTATCAACCCAGTCTCCATTAACCCCCCTTGCTCCTTCTTCCATCATCCGTCACCCCTGGGCCCTGCTCTGCTTCCACCATTCCTCCCCCCCCACTCCTTCTTCCATTATGCCCTCCTGCTTTATTAATTATCCACCCGACCCCGTCTCCATTAACCCCCCTTGCTCCTTCTTCCATGATCCATCATCTATCCCCCCTGGGCCCTGCTCTGCTTCCGCCATCCCCCCCCCCACTCCTTCTTCCAGTTCCATTATGCCCTCCTGCTTTATTAATTATCCACCCGACCCAGTCTCCATTAACCCCCCCTTGCTCCTTCTTCCATCATCCATCCCCCCTGGGCCCTGCTCTGCTTCCACCATTCCTCCCCCCCCCACTGTGGGGGGGAGGAATGGCGGAAGCAGAGCAGGGCCCAGGGAGGATGAATGATGGATCATGGAAGAAGGAGCAAGGGGGGTTAATGGAGACTGGGTCGGGTGGATAATTAATAAAGCAGGAGGGCATAATGGAACTGGAAGAAGGAGTGGGGGCCCCACTCCTTCTTCCAGTTCCATTAAGCCCTCCTGCTTTATTAATTATCCACCCGACCCCGTCTCCATTAACCCCCCTTGCTCCTTCTTTGTTCTTCCATCATCCATCATCCATGATCCATCCATTCTTCTTCCCCACGCCACGACCCCACCCTCACCTCCTGTGCGCTTTTCTTCAATCTCAATCTTCCGGCGGCGCGGGACTGGGCACTGTGTCACCCAGCAGCGGAGGTCCGCCCCTTCAGTGACGTCAGACGTCCTCCTGCGCGGAGGAGGACGTCGTCACTGAAGTGCCGTGCAGTTACAGGCCCGGACCCGGCGTCATCCATCACCAGGCAGTAACTGGATTGGCTGCGCCCGGCCCGGGCCACATTCAGTCAGCTACTGACAGGTGCTGCGGCGCATTAGCACACCGGAGCGGGACACCGGGCGCCGGAGGGCGGCGGCAACTCCGGTCCCCGGACAAAGTATAAAAAAAAAAATTAAAAAAAAAAAAAAAAAAAAAAGGTAATTTTTTCGCCCCATCCCAGGCTGCGGACCTGCCCGCCCCAAGCGGCTGCTTGGTCCGCCTGGTGGTTGCGCCGGCCCTGTATTGCATCCCTTTGAAGTCAATGCGGAACAAATTATTTTAGTTTCCATTGACTTCAATGGGGAAACTTGCTTTGATATGAGAGTACTTTGGATTACGAGCATTCTCCTGGAACGGATTATGCTCGTAATCCGAGGTTCCACTGTACCTCAGTAAAGCGGAACTTCACCCTACAGAGGAAGTTCCATTTCATGCCCTCCTCCCCTTCTCCTCTTATTCTTTTGGGACTTTTTTTTTTTGGTGGCAAGACACCACAGAGCTGGAGAAAGAGTGAAGCCGGAGACACGGGGGGTGTAACATTACCTGTGGCTAGAGTTGCCATTAAAAGTCCCCACTACAGTTCCCAGATCAGCAGGTGAGCTTGATCAAGAGCACCTAAGTTGGCTGATCAGAACTCCCCCCGGCACTGCCACTGATCACCCTCGTCGCACTGCCACTGATCCCCCTCGTCGCACTGCCACTGATCCCAACTTCCCACCAATCCCATTATCTACTCTGCAGCAGGGCTTTTTTTCAGGTGGAACTTGGTGGAACTGAGTTCCACCGCCTCTGGCTCAGACCCTTTAGTCCGGTTTCTGTGTTTACAAGTGACAGCTCTGCACTCTGTGTGCATCTTTCCTGAACTCTGCACTCTATGTACATCCCTCCTGAACTCTGCACTCTGTGTGCATCCCTCCTGAACTCTGCACTCTGTGTGCATCCCTCCTGAACTCTGCACTCCGTATGCATCCATCCTGAACTCTGCACTCTGTGTGCATCCCTCCTGAACTATGCACTCTGTGTGCATCCCTCCTGAACTCTGCACTCTGTGTGCATCCCTCCTGAACTATGCACTCTGTGTGCATCCCTCCTGAACTCTGCACTCTGCCCCACACATGTTAGGTGTGTGTGGGGCAGAGGTTTTGGGGGGGTTCATGGTTGAGTTCCAGCACCTATTGTTTGAGAAAAAAAGCCCTGCTCTGCAATCAACCCGTCTGTGCATGGCTAAAGCAGGAGGTACAAGTTTAGAGGTGGTAAGCCAACCACTCCATATTCTCTAAAACGTTTGAGAGATACATTTATGGGTGTAAGTTAAAGTGGATGTAAACCCGAAATTTTTGATGTCACAATGTACAGTATAAGATTTCCTATCATCTGTGCCCAATCTTGCCACACAGAGTTAATCCAGCTCTGAGCAATCCTCTTTTATTGTTCAGTGAAATAAAACCTTAGTCCGTTCCGCCCCCTTGCTGTGAGTGACAGGTTATTTACATATCTCATGCACTAGCTTCAGTCAGGCATTATTTTTTAATTCCCACCCCCACTCCTTTTCTGAAGTCATGTGGTTACTTTTCTGGATTTTGACTGGATGTTAGTGATCTCAGCAGAATTTAGTGTAAGGAATACATAGGGAAAAAATGCATGTTGACAAGGGGGGTGTAGAGGTGGGCGGGGAGTAGGGTGACCACATGTCCCAGATTGCCCAGGACAGTCCCATATTTTGCAGGTCTGTCCCGGGTCCCGGGTACCTTCATTCCGGGACAATACAGTGTCCCGGAATGAAACTGACACAGCCACTCTGCACAGTGCATTCTGCACCCTGATTGGGTAAAGCTTTGCCCAATCAGGGTGCAGTAAAATCTGGTTGTTAAGCAGTGGGGCCGGCCACGGCATCCTTAACAACCGATGAGTCATCAGCTGTCAATGGGCTTCCCCCGTTGACAGCTGAATCCTTGCTGTGATAAGGGTCTGGTATGGATTTTAGGGGGGACCCCGCGCCATTTTTTTTTATTTTTTAGCCGGGTACCAGCAATTGCAACCACAAGGGGGGTGTCCCTGAATGGCAGTTTGGAAATGTGGTCACCCTAGCCGGGAGTCTACTGACATCACAACTCCACCCACCGAGCTCCGGACAACAGACCCATCCACCGAATTTGCAGTTTTTCAGGTCTTATAACAGACAGAGGGGAGACATTTGACAGGTAAGGATACATGCAGGAGGCATCTATATCCTTATAGATCAGCACTATGGCAGGAGTTTAGAAAGGATGAGAGCGGCTTTACATCCACATTAAACTCTTCCTTTCAAAAGTTTTTCCTTTTTTTTAACAATAAAGTTTAGTACAACAACTAATTTACCAATAAAATCACTTCTCGATGCATTTGAAGATATTAGAGAAAAAAATAAAGTATCATCAATTTGGCGTGTAATGTTTCTTCTGCAAGGATCATAAATTGAAATTTTAAAAGGAGAGAAAATAGATGGAACATTCCAAGGAGGATGTGTCATCTCCAGAATCTGAAGCAAGATAGAAGTTTATTTTTGTACATCCTGTCTCCAAGGTTTCCAAATGCATGCAAATTGATGTTTTCCTATTATCCTATTATGTAAGCCAGTTTTCTTTTGTACATATTGATAAAGTTTTTTCCTAACTGAAATGAGCAACACAGTGAGGGTTATTTACAAAATCCACTTTGCACTACAAGTGCACTGAAAGTGCAGTCGCTGTAGATCCGAAGGGGGACATGCAAGGAAAATAAAAAACAGCATTTTTGCTTGCACATGATTGGTTGATAAAATCAGCAGAGCTTCCCCTCATTTCAGAGCCTCCCCTCAGCTGCTGTCACAACCGAGTTTCCATCTCTTCAGGCGGCGGTGATGTAAACCAGGGGTCTCCATACTTTTAAAGCAAAGGGCCAGTTTACGGTCTTCCAGACTTCAGGGGGCCGGATTCTGACCAGTTGGGGTAGAAAATGCCCCAGGGCCGAGCATCAGTGGCCCCAGTGTTGGTGGGCAGTAGGAGGAGGAATAGTGCTCCATCATTGCTATTAGTCTAAGAAATAGTGCCCCATTGTTGGTGCCATTGGTAGGAAAAGTGCCTCATATCATTGGGAGCAATACTGTCCCAAGGGCCGGATGAAGGCTAGCAAAGGACAACATCCGGCCCTCGGGCCGCAGTTTGGAGACCCCTGATGTAAACGAAAATGGTGGTCTCCACGGCGGATTCGGCTCTCCTACGCCCTACACCGCTTACCGGAGCCGTCGGTAGTGGCGGAGGCGATCGGGTCCTTCTCGCTGCTTGCCACAGATACGAGTGAGAGCAAGGCGGCCCCCACCCGTCTCCATAGCATAGCAGGGCGGAAGCGACGTCAAAACGTCACTTCCGCCCATGCCTCTTAAAAGCACATTTTTTTTGTTGATGACAAAAATGTTATTTTTATTTTTTATTGCATTTTAGTGTAAATATGAGATCTGAGGTCTTTTTGACACCAGATCTCATATTTAAGAGGACCTGTCATGCTTTATTCTATTACAAGGGATGTTTACATTCCTTGTAATAGGAATAAAAGTGACCCATTTTTTTTTTTAAAAACAGTGTAAAAATAAATAAAATCAAGTATAATAAATAAGAAAACAAACCAAATTTTTTAAATCGCCCCGTCCTGACGAGCTCGCGCGCAGAAGTGAACGCATACGTGAGTAGCGCCCGCATATGAAAACAGTGTTCAAACCACACAAGTGAGGTATCACCCTGATCGTTAGAGCGAGAGCAATAATTCTAGCCCTAGACCTCCTCTGTAACTCAAAAGGTGCAACCTGTAGAATTTTTTCGCCTATGGAGATTTTTAAGGGTGAAGCCCTGTACACACGATCGGATATCTGATGGAATCTAATCCGATGGATTTTTTCATCGGATATCCGACGAAGCTGACTTTCATCAGTCTTGCCTACGCACCATCGGTTAAAAATCCGGTCGTGTCCAACACGGTGACGTAAAACACCACAACGTGCTGAGAAAGATAGGTTGTGTAAAATGGGGGTGAGATCGGATTCTAATTGCCCCCGATGCGCGAGAGATCATGGGGAACTAATCCATCGGTTGTGGAGGTGCCCCAAGTTACACCTATACTGGACAGGGGTTTTAGCCACAGTTAACATAGTGTTTCAGACTACCCTACCTACAGACCCGAAACCATGCATATTAGGAATCTTGGATGACATCCCCATGGACGATAATTCTAAACAGGCCATAACTAGGGCCCTGTTTCAGGCCCGCAAGCTTATTCCGTGGCATTGGAAGGCTACTGAGCCACCAACGGTGAGGGAATGGATTACCCAAATGGGTGACACCATTCGCTGCCGGCCAACGTGCTTATCTCATCTACTACAGGCCAGTAAGGAAGGGACTGTTTAGCCGGTAAAATTTGCCTTTTATTCCTCTTGGTAATAAGCATAGGATGCCCATACCATTGCAGATTGCTAGAAAAGAGCATTGCTAGTGCTTTTCTATCATCCCCTCCATAAGAAATACATTGTTTGTTTGCTTGTGTGCTCTGTGGCATACTAATTGTCTTTTATCAGATTGTTGTTGTTCAAATCTGAACTTGCAAGAAAATTTAAAGGCTTCAAAAAGAGTCAATTCCCTAACACAGCCTCCTCCCCACTTTTACATCATAGCCCTCTCCTCTTCCAGGGGTGTCTAATTACTGTTGGTGCTGGCCCAGCTCCTCCACTCCTCCTCTCACCTCCCTGCATAAACTTTTATGTAGCTGAAGGAAAGGGGCAAAGGGGGAATATTACAGAGTGTCACTTGAGTGACAGCTCTAAGTCTGCTAGGGCTACTGATATGACATCCAAGCAGACATCTCAGGGCTTTTGAATATCTACACAATGAAAGCTTTTAGAGGTAAAAACCATGCATATAATCCATTCTAATATTATTGTAATGGAAGGATTTTTGTTGAAATGAATGGTCCAGCCACAGGGTCCCTCTAAGCAGGGGTTTGCTTTAGAATTGTACTAAATGTGGTCATTGTGGCTTGAGCGCCCTTCCTCTAATGTCCCTTTTAAGACCGATTCAGTCTTTTTAACAGCACGGCTAACACAAAACCTAAATGTACTCCGCCCGTGTAAGTCTCAGCAATTATGGTAATTATGTTGTTTACGGAGGTTGACACAACATGAAAACATCTTCTAAAAAACATTCTTTTTGTCTTCACGTATCATTTCGAGATGTTGTAGAGCATTCATTACAACTCCTTATGGGGCAGCATGAGAAGTAGATGTTGCTTGTGTGTTTTTTTCTTTCTTTTCTCCTTTTTTCCTTCTAATTATATTTTCTATCTCAAATAAAAAGTGCAAGTAATATTAAAGTGGAACGATCATGCTTAATGTGTCAGTGTAACAATTCCAGGTATTTATTACCTCTCACAGAGATCATAGTACTCCCCCATGATGGTGCCTTCATCCGCTTCTTGCTCCAGAAAGACGTCACCATCTTGTACAGACATCATCCAGGCTCAGCATCAACTTTCTGAACCAGCTCAGAATACAAACATGTAAATTTTGACACCCCTGATGACGTCAGTTTATGACGAAATGCGTAGGAAGGGGCTTGTGACGTGTGCCATCAGCACCCTGGATACCCCAGTCATTTTGTTGGTTGAATAATACGCATGTATCCCTATTTATTTGTGAGTCTAATACCTTTTATTAAAGGTGTTTTGGTTTTTAACATTACTACACTAGGACAGTATATCTATGTATAGATAGGGAACCATGAAAGCCAACATGGACTGTGACATACTGAAGCAGAGCTTGATCCTCTCCTTTCAGACACTGGGCCGCAGGGCAGTATTCCAACATGATAACGACCCCAAACACACCTCCAAGGCGACCACTGCCTTGCTAAAGAAGCTGAGGGTAAAGGTGATGGACTGGCCAAGCATGTCCCCAGACCTAAACCCTATTGAGCATCTGTGGGACATCCTCAAATAGAAGGTGGAGGAGCGCAAGGTCTCCAACATCCACCAGCTCCGTGATGTAGTCTTGGAGGAGTGGAAGAGGACTCAAGTGGCAACCTATGAAGCTCTGCTAAACTCCATAGCCAAGAGGGTTAAGACAGTGCTAAAAAATAATGGTGGCCACACAAAATATTTACACTTTGGGCCCTATTTGGACATTTTCGCTTAGGGGTGTACTCACTTTTGTTGCCAGCGGTTTAGATATTATGGCTGTGTGTTGAGTTATTTTGAGAGGACAGCAAATTTACACTGTTATGTGATGGATTAGGGTAAAATTCCTATTTTCAAATTAGGCTAATTCTTTTTATTATTAGAATCACTGAAATGTTTTCTTTTTCCTATATTCCTTATACTGTTTATTTGTTTTTATACGCATTATGCATATGTATGTATGTATGGGTTGCAATGCAGATATTATGTTGTAAAAGTTACCATTTGAAATGGTGATACAAAAGGACTATTATTAAGAGCAGATGTCATCCCCCCAACTCTTCACTCTTCCACTCCCACACCACCCCTCCCTCCTAAATTCCTCATGCCAAAGAACAAATATGGACTTGGTTGTAAGAGGAAGCTGCCCCTCCTCCTTCTGTCTCATTGTCTTCACTTCACTGCAAACATGGCGACTGTGCAAAGGACTCTTTATGCCTGAACGACACGTGGATGTGGGCAGCATGCCCGAACATGGATTTCTTCCAAATAAGGACTTTCATTCCTTGCCCTTTGCTCCTGGACTTTAGAAATGCGTGCCATGTGCTACAGAGGTCACAGGGAGGGGGAGGGTAGAATGGGTGTGAATGTATAATGTGAACCAATCAGCATGCATAATGTGATGTCATTTTACCAATAATAAAATCAACTGGGCAAGCCGGACTTCCTGTTGGGCTGAGAAGCTGAAAGGTGAGGATGTGAAATCTCTCTCTGGTTTGCATGCTCTCACTTTATAATTTGGACAAGCGGCAGAATGGGTTTAATCCTGAAATTGTGTCAGGAAATTAATTAATCTATTACAGTTATACAAGCTGTACACTCACTACTTTACATGGTAGCAAAGGGGCATTTCTTTAGTGTTGTCACATGAAAAGATATAATAAAATATTTACAATATTTAGGGGTGTACTTACTTTTGAGAGATACTGTAAATAGTAGTTTCACTGCTTCACATCATCTCTAAAAAAAAAAACCTCTTCACAGTACAACCTTTTATCTTTTGTCCCCCATTGTTCTACACTGTGAACAAGTTCCCAGCCAGCAGGTAAAATTCCACCCTACATGTGAGATTTTCAGGAATCACGACATTCACGAAAGTAGTTTTTTGCAATTCACAAAAAATAATGGAGGTCAACTGGAGTTGTAAATTTTAATTGAATTCAAGTCATTACATCTAAAAATGTGGCTTTGTCTTTAAGGTAAATAAAAAAGTACGTGTTGTATCTCTCGGGTATCCCTGAGGGGATTGTGTGCTGCAATCAGGTCAGAATCTAACAAGAGTCACATGAAAAAATGGGTCAGTCTGTCTCATTAATGTGCAAATGATATGTTTACGTGTTGTGAGGTGACAGAGAGTGTGGAAAGCGCGTAGGCTGCGTTGTGATGGTGGTGGGAGTGTGATAACGCTCTCGGCACTAGCTGGGTCACTGACCGCATCTACTTAATTCAGCGCCACGTAAACAAAAGAAAAGGGGGGGGAGCAGCTACAATGGCAAATTAAATCAAGTCTGAGGTTACCTGACAGGACTACAAACCTATTGATAGGATATTCTAGGAGCCGTGTCCTACTAGTGCCTGTGCAGCCGTCCCTCTGCTCAATGGAAGTCACTTGACCAAAATTCTAAAGAATTCTGTTGGTTAATGGAGTAATGTCTCAATAATTGACATCATAGAAAGTGAGTGGACTCTTCGTGATTCTGTTACTGGTGAGTTATATCTTAAAGCATACTATGTGCCATGGGTGGCCAGTAGGGATGGGCCAAACTTAGTAGGGTTGGTCCCTGGCAAGTCTGCAGAACATGCCTAAGCCACAAGCACATTACTGTGCTCATGTGTCAGGGACATGGCTGTCACAGAACTGGCAATGTTGCCCAGAACCTTCATGGACGCCCACATAGGGTTCCAAGACGTGCACGAGCGTGTACCGCGCATCAGCGTGTATTGGCACACGCCAGCCGGCATCGGCGCACACGTACGTGCAATATTGCGTGTACGTGACAGCGGCGTGACAGACAATGGTGCCAGTTGCCCTATTTAAGCCAGCCTGTGACTACAGGACATTGCTGGATTATCTCCTCAGCTTCCTTGTGTAACTTGACCTTGCTTCCTGATCTGTGTTTACGCGTTGTGACCCGGCTTGCCTTGACCTTACTTCCTGTTCTCACAGCTTGACCCTTGGCCTGCTTCTGGACTTTGCTACTGCTTCCTGATCACCCGGCTTGACCTTCGGCTTGTACCTGGACCCTGCTTGTGTATGACCTTGGCTCGCCCCTGTGTATACTCTGGACTGACTTATCTGTGCATGGCCCCTGGCCTGGCTCCTGGTTTCCCCGTTTACCCGAACACAGCAATTTCAGTCATCCCTCAGCGGCCAAGCTCATCTGACTGTAAACAAGCACATGGCCTCTTTGGACACCGCACTCTCTGTTCCCAACTCCAGAGGCGCGCTGCTCTTAGCCACAAGGGCAGCCCTCTTGGCATCTCGATCTCCATACACGCACCTGACACCATGACTCTTTTTGTACGTTGACTTGTTTCCAGGACTCTGTCTTGAACCCTGTTTTTCTTGAACCTTGAACCCTTTTCTCCTCCCATGAACTTCCTTATTTAAGCCATGTCTCTGCACTTCCTGTTTGCTAGATGCTCTCTCCAGCCCATATCTTTCCTTTTGGCACTCCTGCTGCCATCCATATCTCCTCTGCCACTCGTTGCCCACCTTTGGCTTGTTTTTCGACTACGCTTCTGCTGGATCCCAACCTGTAAGCGATCATTACTGAACTTTGGCTTGTTCACTGACTACACTTCTGCTTATCCCTACCTTGTATATCTGCTACTGAACCCCAACTTGCTAACCTCCTGCTGAGGTGATTCTGAGGACTGCAACCTGGTACCTCATCTCCACCATCTGGAGCTCTGGTGAACACAGATTAGTACTTAGACTTTGCACCTCAGGTAAGCCCATGTCATTCACTAAGGTAACCTGCTTCGGTGCTTATACAGCTTGTTAGAGGGTGCCACGTTACTGCTATGTTTGTTTTTCCTATAGCAGTAACGCTATTAGTTGAACTGGACTTGTGTCTTTTTTCAACCAGACTAACTATGCAACTATAGCTACTGACCTCAGCGCCTGACTCATGACCGTGATAGATATGGTGCAGCCTGCAAACTCTGGCACTCATGCTACTCTGCACCCTAACACTCCAGGAGTGTTGGGCAGAAGGTACAAGAGGATCCCTCTCAGCTACTCATTATCCACCAGTTATGTGAAAAATTCACTCTGGTTGGAGCTCCCACAAGACTAAAGACCCACTACCAGCTCCCACAGTGCGATAGGGAAGGAAGAGAGTAAGGCACATGCTCCCCATACCTTGATGTAGTGCAAAGACACATTTGAATATTCCAAAGAGGGTAAGTGGCCATTAACGCAAACCACTAGCCTGAAAGGGGCAAATTACAGTAGTAATTCCCCCTCTCACAATTCTATTACAACTCTGAAGGAATTCCAGGAAAAATATGATTGGGAACTTATGGTAACAACAGTTCTTCCTTCATACATATATTTTTACTTGGTCTCGTGGAACCAAAATCTCTTATACATGACTGCAGAGTAGCCCTCAACCAGTAATTAAGAGTCAAACAACTCAAGTTAATAGGCTTAAAAAAATGGCAGCCAAAATACACAATTAGCTGTGATTGGTTGCGGAACTGCATATTCGGGTATATAAATCATAGTACCATCGCTGAGTTCAAATGTTTCTCAAACACAGGTTTGTATAAGGAGGCCATACACTGGCAGGAGAGCAATTTGATAAAATTGCGGCCTCATAGAAATTGCTGAGTACTGAACATATAATAGTGGAAAATTTTATAACTGTAATTTTAGCATTTGCTATATTTTACAGCTTTGCCTCCTCGCTCACCTTTTTTTCCAAGAATATGTCATTGCTGGAAGAGTACTGGAAGGTGAAATTACTGCAAATAAAGTCTATGTGACCCAACTGTCACTGGTACAAGGGACATTGGCAGGATAGCAGAGGTCCAGTATTGATTACTGAAATTCAAATTGTTAATTCTCCGCAAAAACTTAAGATTTTGTCAAAGTGTGCCACTTTTGACAAAATGCATTAGTGGGTTAGACACAGCTAAAGTTTTTATAGAGGTTTTGTGGGTTTTAAAATGTCTGTTGATGGTTAGCTAAGTTTCTTTTAACTATCTTGAATTTATTCTTTTGTCAAAAAATGGCCCCTTATTAGACTTATGCCGCGTACACACGATTCCGACAAGAAAAGTCCGATGTGAGCATTTGGTCGGAAATTCCGACCGTGTGTAGGCTCCATCGCAATTTTTATGTCGGAATTTCTGCCAAGAAAAACTTGAGAGCTGGTTCTCAAATTTTCCGACAAGAAAAGTTCTTGGAGGAAATTCCGATCGTCTGTATGCAATTCTGACGTACCAAAAACCATGCATGCTCGGAATCAAGTAGACGCATGCTCGGAAGCATTGAACTTAATTTTTCTCGGCTTGTTGTAGTGTTGTACGCCACCGCGTTCTGGACGGTCGAAATTTGGTGTGACCGTGTGTATGCAAGACAAGTTTGAGCCAAGATTCCGTTGGAAAAAGATCCACGGCTTTCTTGTCTAATTTTCCGATAGTGAGTACACGGCACAAGGGCCTGTCAAGAGCGTCCAGGGCTCCTGCTCCTCATTGCAGCACCCGGGTTTTGGCTATGGCATTCTCCCTGTCTTTGTCCACCTGCAAGCTGATTGATGTGGTCAATCTCTGGGTGGAAACTCAAACCTGTTATAAGCCAGCTAGACCCTAATTTGGATGCTTGTGATACGCGTGTTGTACCTGATCAAAAAAAACTGGCAGTAAATAAGTAATTTAAAAAAAATTAAGTATCAGTGCTAAAAATAATTAAATACACAAAAAGTGGGGGAAAAACAAATGCAACAAACATTCGTGAAACCAAAAAAATATTAAATATTGTTTTTCTTTTTTTTTCCAAAGCAAATTTAAGAAATTTGCCTAAACAAAATTGAGATTTTTTGGCTTTGGAGAAATTTTGCAGAGGGTAAAATCAGTAATTATTTTTACGTAAAAAACAGACAGTAAAGAAAGACAAATTTCAAATTTAAATTTCAAATTTCAGTGCTAAAAACAAAGAACACTTGTGAAATAAAGATAAAATAGTTGTTTTCCTTATTTTTCAAAGCAAATGTTGCCTAAGCAGTTTACCCAAGCACAATTTAGAGTTTTAGCCGTGGCAAAACTTTACAGAGAGTAAAATTAATGATTGTTTTTACCTAACTTTTTTTTTTTGGAAAAATAATCAAATACACAAAAAGTGGGGAAAAAAACAAATACAAAGAACACTAGTAAAATAAAAAAAAATACAAGTTGTTTTCCTTTTAAAGCAAATTTTGCCCAAGCAGTTTGCCAAAGCAAAATTGAGAGTTTTGGCTTCGGCATAATTTCCAGAGGGTAAAAAAATCAACATTTTGTCATGTTACAACCAAAAACTTAAATGTATTTTATTGGGATTCTATGTGATAGACCAACACAAAGTGGCACATAATTGTGAAGTGGGAGAAAAATTATAAATGGTTTTCCAAATTTTTTACAAATAAATATCTGAAAAGTGTGGCATGCATTTGCATTCAGCCCCTTTAGGGCCCTTTCATATGGACGTGTCCGTGTACAGGCTCCACTTTTCTCAGCGGGGATCGCTCCGTCGAACCCCCCTGAGCAGGCAGATGACAGGTCTGTCTCTGCACTGTGCAGGGACCGACCTGTCAGAGCGCTGATCTCCCCTATGGGAGATCGGATGAAGACGGACCGTAGAGGATCCGCCAGATGGATGGGTATGGACGTCGGAACAGCCGTCGTATTTTACGTCGTTTACGTAAGCCGTACGTGAATGGGGCTGGGCGTAGGTTACGTTCACGTCATACGCATTGAGCCGTCGGATCTTAGGGAGTATATGCGACGTGATTCTGAGCATGCGCGCGCATGCGCCGTTCGTTCGGCCATTTATTTACATGGGGTCACGGTTAATTTTAATACAACACGCCCACTATCTTCCGAATTTGAATTAGGAGGGCTTACGCCAGCCCATTTACGCTACGCCGCCATAACTTAGGGAGCAAGTGCTTTGTGAATACTGGTCTTGCCTCTCTATGTTACGTCGGCGTAGCGCATATGAAATGTGCTACGCCCGCTCAAACATACGCCGATGTCTGTGAATCTGGCCCTATGTGTGGCAGAAAACTAACACTGCCCATCACCCTGAACACACCATCCCCACCGTGAAACATGGTGGTGGCAGCATCATGTTGTGGGGATGCTTTTCTTCAGCAGAGACAGAGGAGCTGGTCAGAGTTGATCGGAAGATGGATAGAGCCAAATGCAGGACAATCTTAGAAGAAAACCTGTTAGGCCCCGTACACACGGCCGAGTTTCTCGGCAGAATTCAGCCAGAAACTCGATGGGAGCCGTATTCTGCCGAGGAAACCGGTCGTGTGTACACTTTTGGCCGAGGAAACCGACGAGGAACTCGTCAAGCCAAATAGAGAACATGTTCTCTATTTCCTCGTTAGTCAATGGGGAAACTTGGCTCGCCGAGATCCTCGGCGGCTTCACAAGGAACTCGACGAGCAAAACGATGTGTTTTGCCCGTCGAGTTTCTCGGACGTGTGTACGGGGCCTAAGAGTCTGCAAAAGACTTAAGCCTGAAGCGGAGGTTCACCTTCCAGAAGGACAACGACCCTAAACATACAGCCAGAACTACAATGGAATGGTTTAGCTCAAAGCATATTCATGTGTTAGAATGGCCCAGTCAAAGTCCAGACCTAAATCCAATTGAGAATCTGTGGAAAGACTTAAAAATTGCTGTTCACAGACGCTCTCCATCCAATCTGACAGAGCTTGAAATATTTTGCAAAGAAGAATGGGCAAAAATGTCCCTCTCTAGATGTGCAAATCTGGTAGAAACCCCCCCAAAAAGACTTGCAGCTGTAATTGCATTGAAAGGAGGTTCTACAAAGTATTGACTCCGGGGGGCGCTATACAAATGTACACCACACTTTTCACATATTTATTTGTAAAACATTTTGAAAATCATTTATCATTTTCCTTCCACTTCACAATGATGTGACACTTTGTGTTGGTCTATCACATAAAATCCCAATAAAATACGTTTCTGGTTGTAACGTGACAAAAAGTGGAACATTTCAAGGGGTACTTTTTCAAGGCCCTGTAAATATGTAACTGTGTGCAAATCTAATGTTCCGTCTCGTTATCTGTGTCATTTCTTGAGCTGTACGATTTGAATAAAATAATGTATTGGGCTCCCATCCAGCTGGTCAGACGCCATATGTTTTTTTGGCTGGGTTTTTATATCCATTACCAACAATTCCCTTTAATGCTTGAGCATGCCGATGCAAATCTGTTGCAAAAGGGATTTAATCCATTCATTTAACTAGAGAAAGCTTTGACTGGCCGGCCAAAAGGGGTCTCAGTTTCCTTTCCTATGTTTGCATTCGTAACATTGGCTGCGGATCACTAAACCCTTTAACAGAATAACTGCTATTTAAATGTACGGCGTGAGTCACCATTGACTGGCGGCCCGTCTATTTGTCAATGGCAGTAAATATTTAAGGAGGGAAATATCGTTGTCTCTCGTGCAAGCAAACCTACATTTTCATGGAATAAAACAAACTTTGCCCATGGGACGTTAACCACTTCAGCCCCGGAAGAATTTACCCCCCTCCTTGCGATTCGGCACTGCGTTGCTTTAACTGACAATTGCGCGGTCGGGCGACGTGACTCCCAAACAAAATTGACGTTCTTTTTTCCCCACAAATAGAGCTTTCTTTTGGTGGTATTTGATCACCTCTGCGGTTTTTATTTTTTGCGCTATGAACAAAAAAAGAGCGACAATTTTGAAAAAAAACCACAGGGCCAGATTCACGTACCGCGACGTATCTTTGAGCGGGCGTAACTTATCCTATTTACGTTACGCCTCCGCAACTTAGACGGGCAAGTGCAGTATTCTCAAAGCACTTGCTCCGTAAGTTGCGGCGGCGTAGCGTAAATAGGCTGGCGTAAGCCCGCCTAATTCAAATGTGGATGATGTGGGCGTTTTTTATTTAAATTACATGTGACCCCGCGTATTTGACGTTTTTCACGAACGTTCGTGATAGAATCCCATTGCGCATTCTCGAAATTACGCCGCAAATCGTCTATGCTTTCGACGTGAACGTAAATGACGCCCAGCCCTATACGCAAACGACGTAAAAATTTCAAAATTCGACGCGGGAACGACGTCCATACTTAACATCGGTACGCCGCATGTACGCCTCATATAGCAGGGGTAACTTTACGCCGGGAAAAGCCTAACGTAAATGGCGTATCCGTACTGCGTCGGCCGGGCGTACGTTCGTGAATTTGCGTATCTAGCTGATTTACATATTTCTAGGCGTAAATCAGCATACACGCCCCTAGCGGCCAGCGTAAATATGCAGTTAAGATCCGACGGCGTAAGAGACTTACGTCGGTCGGATCTAATACAAATCAATGCGTAACTGATTCTAAGAATCAGGCCCATAGATACGACGGCTCAGACTCAGAGATACGACGGCGTATCTGGAGATACGCCGTCGTATCTCCTTTGAGAATCGGGGCCACAATCTGTATATTGGTTGCTCTACATGTTTCTCGGGTTTACATTAGCCGCTTCTTCAGGAGATTTCTATAATTAGATAGTGTAGGAAAAATGATTGTCATAGAACTAAAGAAATAGAAAAGATATACTGGTATATTACTCATAAAGTACATTTTGTGAATACAATAATAACATTTCATGTATATATATATATATATATATATATATATATATATATATATATATATATATGTGTGTGTATATATATATATATATATATATATATATATATAAAGTATCTGTTGCAAAAATTCCCCACTGTCCATATGTCTTACTGAGGAGTGTTGAGTGGCCGGGGGCTCAGAAAGTAGGTGACCCACCCCGGAGGGCACTTGGAAACACAATGTACGACTAGTATTGGTCTAATTAGAAAGGAAAGAGATGTTATCAGGTATACTTTCCTCAAAGAGTGTACACTATGGTTGTATTTATATAGAAAATATATATGTTGTACTATAACTAAAGCTAACATATGTGCCCCTATCCTCTAGATTGAATCCCTTTTATAGGGAGAAACTTTACCATCCATTTGAGCCTGCATAATCATATACAAAAAAAAAAAAAGGTATGTAATTTGACCGGTATTTTCTATATAAATACAACCATAGTGTACACCACCTCCGGGGTGGGTCACCTACTTTCTGAGCCTCCGGCCACTCGATACTCCTCAGTAAGACATGTGGAGCAGATATATATATATATATACATGAAATGTTATTATTGTATTCACAAAATGTACTTTATGAGTAATATATGTCTTTTCTATTTCTTTAGTTATATGACAATCATTTTTCCTACACCATATAATTATAGAAAGCTCCTGAAGAAGCGGCTAATGTAAACCGGAGAAACATGTCGAGCAACCAATATACAGATGGTATCTATGTTAAAGTTGTCACGATAGGATGCAACTTGTCAAGTCCAATTCGATTGTCATGAATTGCTTTTATTCTGTGAATATGCTATTATATATTTTTTTGTAATAAAAGTTCCTTTAACCACTTGCCGACTGCTGCACGCCGATATACGTTGGCAGAACGGCAGCAGTGGGCAAAAGGGCGTACAGGTACGTCCCCTTTAAGAAGCCGTGCAGCGGGCACGTGCGCGCCCGCCGGACTCTCCGTGGCCAAGCCCGCGGGCCCCGTGAACTAGATGGCCGCCAGTGTCCCGCGATCATGTCACGGAGAGGCAGAACGGGGAGATGCCTTTGTAAACAAGGCATTTCCCTGTTCTGCCTAGTGACAGGACAGTGATCTACTGCTCCCTGTCATCGGGAGCAGTGATCAGTGTCGTGTCGCTGAAAGCCCTTCCCCCCCACAGTTAGAATCACTCCCTAGGACACACTTAACCCCTTCCTCGCCCCTTGGGAGCAGTGATCAGTGTCGTGTCACTGGTAGCCCAGCCCCCTCACAGTTAGAATCACTCCCTAGGTCACACTTAACCCCTTCCTCGCCCCCCTAGTGGTTAACTCCTTCCCTGCCAGTGTCATTTACACAGTAATCAGTGCATTTTTATAGCATTGATTGCCGTATAAATGACAATGGTCCCGAAATAGCGTCAAAAGTGTCTGATGTGCCCGCCATAATGTCGCAGTCACGATAAAAAGTACTTTTTTTAACAGTCTGAGGATAAACATATGCTCATCCAAGGCATGTTTAGATGTACTTACTACTGTAGGATGTACTTTGATCGACCTCTGCTGGAAGTCGGTTCTGCTCATCCACTACTCCTTCTTTAAAATATGTTCTAAAATAATACTTTCAGTCCCTGGCAAATATTAGGGGCCAGATTCAGGTAGAATCGCGGCGGCGTAACGTATCGTAGATACGTTACACCGCCGCAAGTTTTCATCGCAAGTGCCTGATTCACAAAGCACTTGCGATGAAAACTACGCCGGCGGCCTCCGGCGTAAGCCAGCGTAATTTAAATGGGCGTGTGCCATTTAAATTAGGCGCGCTCCCGCGCCGGACCTACTGCGCATGCTCCGTTTCGTAACTCCCGCCGTGCTTTGCGCGAAGTGACGTAATTTTTCCGATCGGCGACGTGCGTAGCGTACTTCCGTATTCCCGGACGTCTTACGCAAATGACGTGAATTTTTAAATTTCGACGCGGGAACGACGGCCATACTTTAGACAGCAATACGTTTGCTGTCTAAAGTTAAGGCACCCAAAACGACGACTAACTTTGCGACGGGAAACAAGACTAGCGGCGACGTAGCGAACGTGAAAAACCGTTGTGCTCCTAATTTGCATACCCGACGCTGGTTTACGACGCAAACTCCCCCCAGCGGCGGCCGCGGTACTGCATCCTAAGATCCGACAGTGTAAAACAATTACACCTGTCGGATCTTAGGGATATCTATGCGTAACTGATTCTATGAATCAGCCGCATAGATACTCTGAGAGATAAGACGGAGTATCTGAGATACTCCGTCGTATCTCCGCTGTGAATCTGGCCCTATGTACTTATAAAAGGCCACTTCTTATGTAGAATATTATACTGCAGTTCAAATGAAGAGCTCAGTTCTGCCACAAGTGGCCATAAGGCAGTATTACAATTTTTTTTTTCTTTCGCGCTCCATTACTTTAATACTTTTATTTCATTGTTATTCTTTTAAAGCGGATGTGCCACTAAAACAATATATTAAAAGCTAGCAGCTACAAATACTGCAGCTGCTGACTTTTAATATAAGGACACTTACCTGTCCTGGAGTCCAGCGGTGATCGCAGCAGAGGATGAGCCGATCGCTCGTCACCCTGCTGCTCCCCCCTCCATCCACGGTGAGGGAACCAGGAAGTGAAGCGCTGCGGCTTCACTGCCCGGTTCCCTACGGCGCATGCGCGAGTCGCGCTGCGCCCGCCGATTGGCTCACACGCTGTGTGCTGGGAGCCGAGTGTTCCCAGCACACAACGGGCGACAGACGGGATGTGACGGAATGCCCGTCTTTCGCCCGTAGCGTGTGGCCGGAAGTGGGTGCAAATACCTGTCTTTAGACAGGTGTCTGCACCCCCCTCCCCCCTGAAAGGTGTCAAATGTGACACCGGAGGGGGGGAGGGTTCCGATCAGCGGGACTCCACTTTAGGGTGGAGCTCCGCTTTAACAAACAGACACAAACAGACACATTATCCAGATAATTTTTAATTAGGAGTGCAGCACCAGTAGTTTTATTGTATTCCAAGCACAGCAGCCTGTGTATTCATTTCAGCCCTTAATAAAGCATCGGAGACAAGGTTCATGGCGCCATTCATATCATGTTCAAGTTAATAATACAGAGCGCTGCCAAGAACACTCAGATGTATTATGAACGTGTCAGCGAGCTGTACAGAGCATTGAGAACAGGTCCGGAGACAGTCAAATCCCTTACACCACATCCCTGCTTCCATGACGGACCGGCAGATATTGACTTGTATTCAAATGGCCCACTGTGTTCATTGATTCAATTAGTCAACACAGAATGGAATGGAAACCTCATCAATATTTTATCGGAAAGGTGAGGTCTGTTCATGCCGTCTCAGAATGGGGAAAGTTGGTAGACAGAGACTGGGTTGTTTTGATAAATAGATACATAGTGAATACAGGGGATTGCTTTAGGTTAAAGCGGTGGTTCACCCTCAGTAACAACATTCTACCATGTCATTAAGCATAGTAGCGCGAGCTACAGTATGCCTTTATTTATTTATTTTTGCCCCGTACTCACTGTTTAATCCTACAGTGAAGATTCAGACTCCCCGCGGGGAATGGGCGTTCCTATCCAGAGGGAAGTTGATTGACGGCCGGCTCTGGCACGTCACGCTCCCCGAAGATAGCCGGAGTAGGTCTCGGCTCTTCCCGGCGCTATACGGCGCCTGTGCACAGACATCGGAGCTGACTGCGCAGGCGCCGTGAAGGGCAAACACCTATTTCGGCTATTTCCGTGAAGCGCGACGTGCCGTAGCCGGCCGTCAATTACGAGCCCTTTGCATAGGAACGTCCATTCCCCGGAAACTTTACAACCCGATTAAACAGTGAGTACGGCGCTAAAAAAATATATAAAGGCATACTGTAGCTCACACTACTATGCTGAATGACATGCTAGAAAAAAAAAAAATAATAATTTAGGGAGAACCCCTGCTTTAAGGAATTAGGCAGTTAGCCAAATCAACCCATCAGAATTATAGTAACAATTTGTGTCAAACCTATAGTGCAGCCTGTCCTCGGTCCTGTTGATTCTCTGGGTGTTAGACCTCATGCACAGGGGTGTCACAGTGCATGTAGAAAACAAAGACCAGGGCCAGGACAAGGGGTGGGCAGGTGGGGAGGCTGCCCTGGGCACTGTGGTATCTGGTGAGGTGGGGGGGGGCACCATGGGGAGATTGGGGGGATTGAATTTGTGTTCGGAGGAAGAATTTGGGACAGTGTGGCAGGGGGTAAGAATCCTTCCCCTCCTGCATTGTTGTTTTGATTGAGCGGCATCTACAGCGGGGTGTCCAGACTGCACCCACCTGCACATTAACCTGATATGGCAATGTGGCCATATTTGGTCAGTCATGTCAAGAGCATCCCCATGCCTTAATTTACATGCAGCTGTGGGGTGGGAAATCCCCCGTCCGTAGCTCATTGGCCCGGTACTGACAGATGAATTCCAGGTTCAGTTGAACATGAATTCAGACCAAATCAGGAGCCAGAGTCAAGCTCATCCCTACATCTCACTACAAGAACTTAGGGCCAGATTCACGAAAGAGATACGACGGCGTTTCTCCTGATACGCCGTCGTATCTCTGTTTCTATCTATGCGACTGATTCATAGAATCAGTTACGCATAGATAGCCCTAAGATCCGACAGGTGTAATTGTTTTACACTGTCGGATCTTAGGATGCAGTACCGCGGCCGCCGCTGGGGGGAGTTCGCGTTGTAAACCAGCGACGGGTATGCAAATTAGGAGTTACGGCGATCCACGACGGATTTTCGCGGTCGCTACGTCGCCGCTAGTCTAGTTTCCCGTCGCAAAGTTAGTCGTTATTTGACCTGCCCTAACTTTAGTCAGCAATCATATTGCTGTCTAAAGTATGGCCGTCGTTCCCGCGTCGAAATTTAAAATTTAACGTTGTTTGCGTAACACGTCCGGGAATACGGAAGTACGCTACGCGCGTCGCGTTCGAAAAAATGATGTCACGGCGCGCAAAGCACGGCGGGAGTTAGGGAACGGAGCATGCGCAGTAGGTCCGGCGCGGGAGCGCGCCTACTTTAAATGGCACACGCCCATTTGAATTGGCCCGCCTTGCGCCGGCGTAGTTTTCATCGCAAGTGCTTTGTGAATCAGGCACTTGCGATGAAAACTTGCGGCGGTGTAACGTATCTAGGATACGTTAAGCCGCCGCGATTCTACGTGAATCTGGCCCTTAGATGCTCGATGGATTCTCGCAGATCAACAAGTATTTTTCCATCAGCAGACAAAATTATTGCAGTGATTTACTGAATTTTTATTATTTTTTTTATTTTACCCAGATGATTAATTTATAAAGTTCCAGCTGGCACAACACCTACCCTATGTAATGAAGAACAGCGACTCTCTATAGCCTTGTCATAAAGCGCATCGAGGGAACAAATCCTGAACAGCCGTCTGTATTGTACGCTTGTCATAATCTAACAAAGAGCATTCAATACAGGGTTAACGGAGGAGGAAAGACAACTGCTTGTAACGCTTCCAAGTTTCCATACTCCCAACCAAATCATTATATCTTTTTTTTTTTTTCTTCCACCCTGAGAATGACCCTAGACGGATATAATGAGGAACACCGAAGCAATAAGTCTCTGAGGAAATATGCTTTAAGTGGAGTTTCTACAGTTATAAAGCATTAAGATTTTTTGGGCTGTTTAAAAGAACCTGTCATGCGAAGGTGAAATATCTTCTATGACGGGAAATGTATAATGTTTTTTTCTTTATTTATCTTAATTAAAAATAAAATGTAACTTTAAAAAAATACTTAACATTTTTTTTTATTTTTTTTTATGACCCAACAGCAGGTGGAGCTCTCTACTCCCTTTCACATCTTCCAGTCTCTCCTTATCTGCTTTGTTGATAAAGTCCTCCTGTTTATATAACATAAAGTCCTTCTGTTTACATATATAACATAACATAGAATTAAAGCAGAACTTCATCTGAAAAGGGAAGTTCTGCTTATAGCCCCCTCCTCTCTCCTCGCAGGGTGAGGATAGCACTGGATCCTAGGGCTGGCAAGTATATTTTTATGAAAAGTCAGCAGCCACAGTATTTGTAGCTGCAGTGTTGCCTCTCAATTTCTTTATAAGTGGAGCTCCTCTTTAAGTCTAGACATATAGACAATGGGGCAAATTCACATACATTTAGATAGGCGCAGCGTATCAGAGATACGCTACGCCGCTGTATCTTACCTGGCTTTAAGTCGAATCCAAGAAGATTTCGCGCCGTAAGTTACGGCGGCGTAGTGTATTTCTGGCGGCGGTATTCAAATCGGCGATTATGGGGCGTGATCCATTTAAATGAAGCGCGTCCCCGCGCCGATTGAACTGCGCATGCTCCGTTTCAAAATTTCCCGCCGCGCTTTGCGCGAAATGACATCGCAACAACGTCATATTTTTAACTTAGACGTGACTTACGTCCATCCCTATTCACGGACGACTTACGCAAAAAAAAAAAATCAAATTTCGACGCGGGAACGACGGCCATACTTAACATGGCAAGTCTATCTAAACGCCGCAAAATAGCAGCTTTAACTATACGCCGGAAAAAGCTGACTAGAGACGACGTAAGAGAATGCGACGGCCGCTTGTACGTTCGTGGATCGTCGGAAAAAGCTAATTTGCATACCCAACGCGGAAAACAACGCAAACTCCACCCAGCGGACGCCGAAGTATTGCATCTACGATCCGAAGGCGTACGAAGCCGTACGCCTGTCGGATCGAACCCAGATGCCGTCGTATCTTGGTTTGAGGATTCAAACTAAAGATACGACGTGGGTAATTTGAAAGTAAGCCGGCGTATCAGTAGATACGCCGGCGTACTCTCACTGGGAATCTGGCCCATAGATTTTTCTGGCTCCGAATGAGAGAAATCTAATAGCTTCCAGTAGCTGTTTGAATACAGCATGGGTTTTCTCATGTCACCATCAGAAAACCCATGCTGAATAATGCCATTCAGCCACCCCTGGAGTGAGACAGGAAGTGGGTCCAAAGAGGCTGTAGGCCATCGGCAGAAGTCAGATGTAACAAAGGATTAAAAAAGTTAAAACGTAAAATTAATGTTAAAAACGTTGTTTGTGATACACACTGCTTTAGCAAACGAAATGTCAATCAGTTTGGGTTGACATCTACTTTAAGCACTAAACCTTTATCATTAGACACGAATTGTACTGTTCCTTCTTTCTCAGCATTGTAATTCTCATCAAAAATAAAGACTAAAGTGCAGCATTGCTTTAGAAGCACTATAGACCTTCTTGAGTGTTTTGTCACCTTGGGATGTGTACGTCGTGACAAAACCGCAATGTATAAGACGGGCTGCCACTCGCGCTGTTATCGTACAAATTATTTCTTTTTATTCCTCTATTTGGCATTCACTGCAAAGTAATTGACCTTGGGGGCCAGATTGTCTTTTTACAATGTATTCCTTTGGAGGACTGAACCTCCACACAACCATCCGGCATTGTTGTTAACAATCGCAGTTGTTAACATTGTTAGAAGGGTCGAGACACGTGGAAGCAATACATGCTGGAAGAAATGAACCAAAAATGTGACATGTCCTACAGACGAACTGCAAGCAGATAATGCACTACTAAACACAATAATCAGGGAGAAAAAAAACTAAAGAGGCTTACCATGCTCCCTTGCCATCCTCTAGGTCGGGGATCTCCAAACTTTTTAAACAAGTGGCCAGTTTACTGTCCTTCAGACTTTTGGGGGGCCGGACTATGGCCATTGGGAGTAGGTCCCGACGTCAGTGGGAAAAATAATGCCTCATCTTTGTGAGACCACTTTGATATGGAAAGCAGTAATGTAAATAACGTAAATAAAGATACTGGGGGGCAGGGCTGGATTTTCTCTCCCTGTCGCCCCAAGGCCAGGTTCCGCAATACACCCCCTCCCCGCCAACCAAACCAGCCCCCCCCCCCCCAAATCCACGGAGAATGGCAACCGGATGGCAGTTAGTTCAAATTTTTTTTTTTCTTTTACTTTTTTATCACTTTTTTTTATTGACGTTTTACTTTTTTTTTTGTATAATTTTCTTATTTTTCTTATTCTTTACTTTTTAATTACTTTTTTTTTTATCATTTTTTTTGTTCACTTAACTTTATTGCTTAGTGGCCTCCAATTGTGTGATAGCAATTGGAGGTGACAGCAACGGCGGATCCAGGGGGGGGGGGCAACAGGGCAATTGCCCCCCCCGAGACAATCATGTCACATTGGCTTTAAAAAAAAAAAAAAAAAAAAGCTGCCGCTGCCGAGTCTCTCACTCTCTCTCTGTCATCACCAGGGCCGGTCTGGCGCAGCCCGGTAGGCTGCCTGTCCTGAGGCTGCTTTGAGTTGTAGCTGACTGCAGCGCTCCCCCTCTCTCCTGCGTGTATGACACCGGGCATCTCTCGCTGTGTGTGAGAGCTGGGTCTGTGTTCGGCTGTGCTGCCTGTGCTAGACCTGCTTGTGTGATAGTAGATGGAGATGGAACACTGATTGAATCAGTGTTTTGTCTATCACACAAGCCCATCTAGGGGGGGACCTTGCTAGAGCACACTGCCCTGCCGAACACAGACCTACAGCTCCTGTTTGTTCCATGACACACGTCGGGAGAGGAGATACCTGCTGTGTGTGATCGAGGCAATGCCATGGTGGGGCTGCATTCATATACAAAGTGGGGCTGCATTAATATACAAATTGGGGATGCATTAATATACAAATTGGGGCTGCATATATATACAAAGTGGGGCTGCATATATATACAAAGTGGGGCTGCATTAATATACAAAAGTGGGACTGCATTCATTGACAAACATGGGACTGCATTCATAGACAAAATGGGGCTGCATTCATAGACAAAAGTGGGGCTGCATTTATATACAAAAGTGGGGCTGCATTTATATACAAAAGTGGGACTGCATTAATATACAAAAGTGGGGCTGCATTAATATACAAAAGTGGGGCTGCATTTATATACAAATGTGGGACTGCATTCATATACAAAATTGGGGCTGCATTTATATACAAAAGTGGGACTGAATTTATATATACAGTGTGACTGAATTTATATACAAAAGTGGGACTGCATTAATATACAAAAGTGGGGCTGCATTTATATACAAAAGTGGGGCTGCATTTATATACAAAAGTGGGACTGCATTAATATACAAAAGTGGGGCTGCGTTCATATGTACAGTGAGGCTGCAATGATGGGCACTGATGAGGCTGCATTGATCTCTTGTACCATGTCTTCAGTCTCTGACCATCTCTTGTACCATGTCTCCAGTCTCTGACCATCCCTTGTACCATGTCTGCAGTCTCTGACCATCCCTTGTACCATGTCTGCAGTCTCTGACAATCCCTTGTACCATGTCTGCAGTCTCTGACCATCTCTTGTACCATGTCTGCAGTCTCTGACCATCTCTTGTACCATGTCTGCAGTCTCTGACCATCCCTTGTACCATGTCTGCAGTCTCTGACCATCTCTTGTACCATGTCTGCAGTCTCTGACCATCTCTTGTACCATGTCTACAGTCTCTGACCATCTCTTGTACCACGTCTGCAGTCTCTGACCATCTCTTGTACCACGTATGCAGTCTCTGACCATCTCTTGTACCACGTCTGCAGTCTCTGACCATCTCTTGTACCATGTCTGCAGTCCCTGACAATCGTCTACAAACTATGGGATAGATTTATGGTATTTATATTTAAATATTTTTTACTAGTAATGGTGGCGATCATTGATTTTTTTAGCGGTACTGCAACATTGCAGCGGACACACCGGACACCTAATTGATTTCTGTAAGCAACACCTTATTTTCTGGCATTCCCCCTCCCGAGACTAGACTCTGGATCCGCCCTTGGGTGACAGGTTCTCTTTATTGACCCTGTTATCTCCAAAACAGGAGTCCTAGCACTGTGCTAGAACTCCTGTTGCGGCTGAGATGGGAAGAGCGCAGCTCACCCCTCTCACTGTGTACATCGGCAGCAGGGACAGAAGACAGACTCAGCAGCCGGGGGGGAGGACGGATTCCTGAAGACAGAGCCAGCAGAGAGAGGTATGTGTGTGGGGGGACGGACGGCAGCACACATTTTACAAGTGATTTCGGCGACATTGCAGCAATCACTTGTTAACGAGCGAGCGGATTCCCCCACACTACATTTTGTCCTGCTAGAAAGCAACTTACCGCCCTTAACTGTATGTTCCGGGCATCGGGTACGCCATGCCACTGTCGCCCCTTGGTGCCCTGCCGCCCCCGAGGCCTGGCCTCGGTGGCCTTGTGGGAAATCCGGGCCTGACTGGGGGTTATGGCAGCTAGCTGCTGCCATAACACTGGCCCAGATTCAAGAAGCAATTGCGTCTGCGTAACCATAGTTACGCAGCGCAATTGCTTACTTGCGCCGGCGTAATGACTTCTCCTGATTCAGAGAGCTCGTTACGCCGACTGCAGCCTAAGATATGCGTGACCTAAGGCTCTTATGCCCTTATATCTTAGGCTGCATTCTTACGCAGGCCGCTAGGTGGCGTTCCCGTTGTGGTCAGTGTATAGTATGCAAATTGCATACTAACGCCGATTCACAACGTTACGCGAGCCCTGCGTACGCAGTTTACGTCGTTTGCGCCGAGGGGCTGGAAAGGTGATTAGCTTAATCGCCTTTTCACAGCCCCTCCCGGTAGGCGAGCGCCTGTCCAATCGGACGGCGCCGCGCCGGCCGGGGCTCCGCTCCTCGCCCCCCCTCGCCGGCCGGCGTCTTCATTCTTAGTGTGGGCACCCGGCAGTGACAGCTTTCGGCTTCACGGCCGGGCACCCACTGCGCATGCGTGAGCGGCAGTGCTGCATGCGCGAGCGGCGCGGTGCCGTCCGATTGGACAGGCGCTCGCCTACAGGGAGGGGCTGTGAAAAGGTGATTAAGCTAATCGCCTTTCCAGCCCCTCGGCGGAAGGAGGAAGTGGGACAGGAAGTCCCCTTCTCCTGAAGCCCCCACTCCCCCCCCCAATAAAATTACATGCCAAACGTGGCATGTAAGGGGGCGAGGAGTGGGTTAAAGCGGGGGTTCACCCGTACAGAACACTTTTTCCCCTTAGATTCCTGCTCGTTTTGTCTAGGGGAATCGGCTAGTTGTTTTAAAATATGAGCAGTACTTACGGTTTACGAGATGCATCTTCTCCGCCGCTTCCGGGTATGGGCTGCGGGACTGGGCGTTCCTATTTTGATTGACAGGCTTCCGACGGTCGCATTTTCCGAAAGAAGCCGAACGTCGGTGCGCAGGCGCAGTATAGAGCCGCACCGACGTTCGGCTTCTTTCGGCTACTAGTGACGCGATGGATGCGACCGTCGGAAGCCTCTCGGAAGACTGTCAATCAAGAAGGAACGCCCAGTCCCGAAGAGCCATACCCGGAAGCGACGGAGAAGATGCATCTCGAAAACGGTAAGTACGGCTCATATTTTAAAACAAATAGCCAATTCCCCTGGACAAAACGAGGGGAAAAGAGAAAAAACATCATTGGGTGAACTCCCGCTTTAAGCGGAAGTTCCATTTTTAGGTGGAACTCCGCTTTAACTCATGTTCCAGGAGTCTGTTTGTTTCACATCAGTTGAACCATAAGCTAAAAAGCTAAATTTACATTTGAGGCCCCATACTCACGAGCAAACATGTCTGCTGAAACTGGCCCGCAGGCCAGTTTCAGCAGACATGTTTGGTCGTGTGTGGGCGCGAGCGGGCCGAATTCCAGCAAACATTTGCCCGCCGGGCCTTTTCCTAACAGACAAATATTCCTGGACTTGTTTTAAAACAGTCCGCTGGAATTCAGCCCGCTCGGACATGTACGGTCGTCAGTACAGACCTACCGTACATGTCCAGGCGCCCGCCGTCCCTCGCATGCGTCGAATGACTTCGACGCATGCGTGGAAGCATTTTAAAGGCGGGCCGCCCACGTCGCCGCGTCATTGTCGCGGCGACACCGCGTCATCGACGCGGCGACACCGCGGACACGCCCCGCGTATTGTTTACGCGCGGACTTCTGTACGATGGTGTGTACAACCATCGTACAGAAGCCCTCTGGCAGACATGTATGGTGGAAACGGTCCGACGGACCGCTTTCACCATACATGTTTGTCCGTGTGTACCCGGCCTAAGGGTCACTCACTAAAGGTACATGTCAGAAATCAGCGAAGCTAATGCATAGCGAGAAAACCACTTGGCCATAGGTTGCATTAGAAACAGCTGGAACTGGTCTTCCGCATCCCCCCTGCTGTAAATCCATTAAGGGGATAAAATAAATTGTCAGGAACTCTCCAGCTAGGAAAAATACATTAAGCTGAAAGGTACCAAAGTTGTTCTTCTCACAAGGAGGAAAGACGCTCTATTTTCTCCAATGGGTATAAAAGCATTTCGCTAGAAAACAAGTTGCTATTAAATGCTCATATCTGCTCTACAGAAATTCAGTTTTTTGAAACTTAAAGAAACTCAAGTCAAGTAGAATACCATTTAGTTCAGCTGAACTAAAAACATTTTTTTTTTTATTCCATATATACTGTAAATATATATTTTATAGCAGGGTGACGCGAGCACACTAATGGCACAGGTGTGTGCTGGCTTCATACAGATAAAGCTCAGAGCCCCACCCTCCTGAGGAAGTCAGTGGCTCAGATTCAAGAAGCAATTGCGCCTGTGTAACCATAGGTTACACAGCGCAATTGCTTACTTGCCCCGGCGTTACGAATGCTCCTGATTCAGGAACATCGTAACGCTGCCTGCAGCCTAAAATCTGCGTGGCATAAGGCTCTTATGCCACGCATATCTTAGGCTGCATTCTAGCGATGGCCGATAGGTGGCGTTCCCGTTGTGCTCAGTGTATAGTATGCAAATTGCATACTAACACCGATTCACAACGTTGCGCGAGCCCTGCGTACGCAATTTACGTAGTTTGCGTACGTCGGGTTTCGCGTAAGGTTGCACATCCTAAAAGCAGGGGCAGCCAATGCTAAAGAATACCTGTCGTTCCCGCGTCGCGAAATTTGAAATCTACGTCGTTTGCGTAAGTGATTCGTGAATGGCGCTGGACGCCATTCACGTTCACTTTGAAGCAAATGACGTCCTTGCGACGTCATTTGCCGCAATGCACGTCGGGAAAGTTTACCGACGGAGCATGCGCTCTACGCTCGGCGTGGGAGCGCGCCTAATTTAAATGATTCCCGCCCCCTACGGGATCATTTACATTAGGCGCCCTTACGCAGGGCAAGTTTACACAGCGCACATGCAATTTACGGAGCTACTGCTCCGTGAATCGCGGGTAGCGCATGAAATTTGTGGGGGCGCAGGGCAAAAACGCTGCCCTGCGCCTCCGTAACTAAGGGGCAAATCTACCTGAATCCGGGCCATTGTGTGAAGGGGGCCATGAGAGGCGCTGGTGTGCACCATGGTGTCCAGGTCGGGACAGAGCAAGGCCCAAGTCTTATGCCACGTACATCCGACCGTTTTTCGGCATGAAAAAAACGTTGTTTTTCAAAAAATGTCATTTAACCACCTAAGACCCAGACATTTAGGCAGCTAAATGACCCGGCCAGTTTTTGCGATTCGGCACTGCGTTGCTTTAACTGACAATTGCGCGGTCGTGCGATGTGGCTCCCAAACAAAATTGGCGTCCTTTTTTCCCCACAAATAGAGCTTTCTTTTGGTGGTATTTGATCACCTCTGCGGTTTTTATTTTTTTGCGCCATAAACAAAAATAGAGCGACAATTTTGAAAAAAATTCAATATTTTTTACTTTTTTTCTATAATAAATATTCCCCAAAAATATATAAAACATTATTTTTTTTCCTCAGTTTAGGCCGATACGTATTCTTCTACCTATTTTTTGTAAAAAAACAAACAAATAAGTGTTTATCGGTTGGTTTGCGCAAAATTTATAGCGTTTACAAAAAAGGGCATAGTTTTATTGCATTGCTGTTTGCGTGGAGGTCAGACTTAATTATTCTTGTAATTATAAAAAAAAATATTTGAAATTAGTGTTGGTTTAACTTCTTGTAATCATGGGTTATATATCATGTTTCTAAAGCCCTGTACACACGATTGGATATCTGATGGAATCTAATCCGATGGATTTTTTCGTCGGATATCCGATGAAGCTGACTTTCATCAGTCTTGCCTACACACCATCAGTCAAAAATCCGACCGTGTCCAACGCGGTGACGTAAAACACAACGACGTGCTGAGAAAAACGAAGTTCAATGCTTCCGAGAATGCGTCGGCTTGATTCTGAGCATGCGTGGATTTTTGACTGATGGGATTCTCGACCAAAAGCTCCCAATGGGAAAACCGATCGTGTGTATGGGGCATATGACAGATAACTGTGTATGTGATATATATATATAAAGAAGAGTGTATCAAAAGCCAAGACTTTTATTTATAGTTTTGAGTATAGTAGACAAGGGTCAAAACAGAATGGGAAATCCAGAATTTGACTGAGCCCCCTCTTTGAATAACATAAAGATCTTCGTGAGCTCCCTAGTAGTAAACAGCACTTGGCTACTTTTACAATCATTATTTGATAGACTGAAATTCATCAAATATAAAACAGTTTTAAGACTAAATTAAGACTATTCCCTAAATGTAAGATCAAGAGATAATGGACCCAAACACAAGACTGGAATCCACCAATACAGTGCAGCTGCTGGCTTTTAATAAATGAACACTTACTTGTCCTGTAGTCCCTCAAATACATCAGCCGCCGCCAATGCGGGTAAGGGAACCCGGCGGCGTAGCCTTTTGGCTTCACGCCGGGAACCCTACTGCGCATGTGGAGGCCCCTATTGGCCCAGCGGCCGGGGAGGAGGAGGGAGCCCCGTGGAGACGTCCCAGACTCCCGGAAGTTGGAAAGGATACCTGTCAAAGACAGGTATCCTGTCCCCCCTTCTCCCCGAAAGGTGCCAATTGTGACACCGGAGGGGGGGAGGAATCAGATGAGCGGAAGTTCCACTTTAGGGTGGAACGGCGCTTTAAAGGAACCATAGTTTTATGGTGTTGAAGGATCCCTTCATCAAAATTAAAAAGGACCTGCTAGGTGAATGATTGGTTATTTTATATGATAATATTAGAGAAACATTTAGCAACCTTGTAGGCAGGTGCATTCTACGTTCTCCACTGTAGTTGGCTCTCGTCTTCAGGGGCATTGCAATTGGAGGGGAAGTCAAGAGGAATGTGGTTCCTCTGTGGTTTCCTGGGTTACTAAGGAAGCTATCCAATCAGATGTTGGCCCAATGTGACTCCGGCAGCCATCTTGGGTCAGGCAGAGTCCATTTAAGGCCCTGGCTCCCAGGCTTGGCGCTCATTTTTCTTGTGACTAGTGTAAGGACATGTCACCTGTCTAATAGGGACAGCAATTAGCAGTAGGGAGAGGTTCCAGATGCATAGGGAAAGGATAGGGACACGCCATCCTTCCTGGAGACATTGGCATTTATGTACAGACTGGCCAGGCCACATTCTGCCCCTCCAGACAGACGCTGTTGGCACATCTGAGACCTGCTTTGCTACATACTGCTGTTACATTCTGTGACTGTTCCTGATCGGGCACCCTCCCTGTGAATTATTGAACTTTGACGTTACTATAAGTTCTTCAACTGGACTCTGAGGGCCAGGTTCACAAAAGAGATACGACGGCGTATCTCCTGATACGCCGTCGTATCTCTGTTTTAGGGTCGTCCTCATTATGCGACTGATTCATAGAATCAGTTACACATAGATAGCCCTAAGATCCGACAGGTGTAATTGAATTACACCGTCGGATCTTAGGATGCAATCCTTTGGCCGCCACTGGGGGGAGTTCGCGTCGTAAACCAGCGTCGGGTATGCAAATTAGTAGTTACGGAGATCCACGCCGGTTTGTCGCATTCGTTACGTCGTTGCTAGTCTAGTTTCCCGTCGCAAAGTTAGTCGTCGTTTTACCTGCCCTAACTTTACACAGCCCATGTTAAAGTATGGCCGTCGTTCCCGCGTCGAATTTCAAAAAAAAAAATTCTTGCGTAAGACGTCCGGGAATACGAAAGTACGCTACGCACGTCGCCGTTCGAAAAAATGACGTCACTTCGCGCAAAGCATGGCGGGAATTTCAAAACGGAGCATGCGCAGTAGGTCCGGCGTGGGAGCGCGCCTAATTTAAATGGCACACGCCCCTTTGAATTACGCGGGCTTACGCCGGCGTAAGTTTTCACACAAGTGCTTGGTGAATCAGGCCATTGCGATGAAAACTTGCGGCGGTGTAACGTATATACGATACGCTACGCCGCCGCGATTCTACGTGAATCTGGCCCTGAGTGTTTACTGCCGTCACACTGCACCTCCCCACACTCACCTCATCACCCACTGCATCATACACAGATATATTATTTTTGGTTGTGCAGCATAGTAATGAAGATCTGCTAAATTTACAGATCCTTAATGAGAATATTTATTTATATACAAAATATCCTATATCAAATAGGATCACTTTAGCCTTAAATCTATTTAGGAGATAATACAATTGCAGCAATAAACATTAGCAAAACAGTCTTTGTTTTGTGTCGTTTTCAAGTCCAAAATGTCAGAGGTACACCATGGAGTGTTCACTCATCCGCTGGTCTGATCAGATAACCATTAAAGATAAGATAGACATCACTATCATCATTGTACAACGCGTTCTCCCGCTCCCGTTTGAACATCCTCACCCAAACCTCGTCCTTCTCCTTCAGATCAAGCATAAGGCTTTGACTTTGCATAATACTCCGGTCACTTGGCTGTGCATATAAAATGGCCATCTCCTGGTCATTCTTCATGATGTGTAGATAGGTCTCTTTCAGATTCCAGGTGTGGACATTTAAGTTGAAGTAGTAGATCCCGGAAATGTAGCAGACGAAAGTCCCTGAGAACATGTTGAAGTGTTTGTAAAGATTTACAAACTCTGTGTCGAAGATGACGGCTTGGAAGTAATCAGTGCTGTGCACCGATTTACGACGGGCAACAGAGAAAGCAGAATACTGGACCTTGCAGGAGTTTCCTGGTGGACCTACTTGACCCTTCTGACCCTTCAACCCCAGAATTCCGTGTGGTCCTCGTTCACCTTCTTTTCCTGAGACTCCTGGAGGACCTTTGTCTCCTACATCACCCTTGTCACCTGTCAAGGTACATCATAGATGAGAAACAATTCATTTGGGCAAACGTAGGTTTGTTTGACATTGTTTTAAATGCTACGTAAAGCCCAACTCCAGACACAATGATTTCACCTTCTTTGTAAGTGTTGGTATGCTCAGGGCCGTTTGAAGGAATTTGGGGGCCCCAACAAAATGGGGGCCCCCAAGCACCCTCCCCCCGCATGCAAAGCCTACGTTAACGCTTTTTCTATTCTTACCTCCCGTTCGTCCCTGTAGGCTGCCGCTGTAGCGTGGCCGAGCTTCTCTTCCCCCTGCCTTTTCCCCAGTCCCCTATCAGATAGTGCCGGGTACCGCGCGTGGTACAGGAGATTCAGTTTCCTGTCTTCCCGGCCGGACTGAAAGGAAGTGAGCACTCAGTGTGCACTTCCTGTCAGTCCGGCCGGGAACAGGAAATTGAATCTCCTGTACCACGCGCGGTACCCGGTCAGACTGTCAGTCCGGCCGGGAACAGGAAATTGAATCTCCTGTACCACGCGTGCTACCCGGTCAGACAGACAGGACTCCAGGTGGAAGAAACAGGAGCTCGGCCACGCTAGAGCCTGGGAAGGGGAAGTTGGGGGCCCCAGGCCAGCTCGGGGCCCCAAGCAATTGTTTGTTTTGCCTGTCCTGTAGCAACGGGCCTGGGTATGCTGTTACCCTGAGGTAATGGCATACCAAGACCATTAATGATGAAGAAATCATTGTTCCAAGGTTGGGTAAACGCACAAAAACAATTCATTTAGACAAAATGGGGAAAAAAAACACAAACACACATCTAAAAGAGGTAGTTCCTGGAGCTCTAAAACTAGTATTTTTTGGGGTGTAGCATTTCTCTCTTGATTCCCTGGCATATAATAATAATAACCCATAATCTAACCCATTCTGTATTGTACCGGTACATTTTATTTTAAAGTCTTTATCCTTTCTACTTTAAATTCCCACTCACCCTAGTCTTAGCTCTAATGCCGCGTACAGACGATTGGACATTCCGTCAACAAAACCTTGTTGGCTCAAACTTGTCTTGCATACACACGGTCGCACAAATGTTGTCAGAAATTCTGATCGCCAAGAACGCGGTCACGTACAACGGCTCTATAAAAGGGAAGTTCAATACCAAGTGTGCCACCCTTTGGGCTCCTTCTGCTAATCTCGTGTTTGTAGAAGTTTGGTGAGAGACGATCTGGGCTTATATGTTATCTGCTCTGACTCTCTCCGAGTCTCGGAGAAATCCGTTTGTCAGAACTCTGTGTGAATATCAGCAGCAAAACAACTTCATTATTCTAGCATTATAAAGAAGAAGACAATGCGCTGCATTAAAAGATTAAAAAATTTACAGCGTGACAAATGTGCTATCTCCATTACAAACGATAGTTTTACCAGAACGAGCGCTTCCATCTCATACTTAATTCAGAGCATGTGTGGAATTCTGTGCGTCGGAATTGTCTACACACGCTCGGAATTTACGAGAAACGGATTTTGTTTTCGGAAAATTTGAGATCCAGCGCTCAAATTTTTGTTGTCGGAAATTTCGACAGCAAATGTCCGAGCCTACACACGGTCGAAAATGTCCGAAACAAGCTCCCATCGAACATTTGTTGTCAGTAATTACGAGCGTCTGTACGTGACATTAGAGTTGTTTATTAGTAAAATGATTAGCATTAGTGTTGCAGGGATTTGTGTAATGCCTTGTACACACAATTGGAATTTTCCTTCGGAATTCCGTTCAAGCTGTCTTGCATGCACACGGTCAGGCCAAGTTCCGACCATCCAAAACGCAGTGACGTAAAACACTACGACGAGCCGAGAAAAATTAAAGCGGGAGTTCACCCGAAATTTTTTTTTAACATTAGATTGATGCTCATTTTGTCAAGGGGAATTGGGTGTTTTTTTTAAAATCGAACCAGTACTTACCGTTTTAGAGAGCGATCTTCCACGCCGCTTCCGGGTATGGTCTTCGGGACTGGGCGTTCCTATTTGATTGACAGGCTTCCGACGGTCGCATCCATCGCGTCACGAGTAGCCGAAAGAAGCCGAACGTCGGTGCGGCTCTATACGGCGCCTGCGCACCGACGTTCGGCTACTTTCGGAAAATCGTGACGCGATGTATGCGACCGTTGGAAGCCTGTCGGAAGCCTGTCAATCAAGTAGGAACGCTCAGTCCCGCAGCCCATACCCGGAAGCGGCGGAGAAGATGCATCTCTAAAACGGTAAGTACGGCTTCGATTGTAAAACAACCACCCGATTCCCCTTGACAAAACGAGCCTCAATCTAATGTTAAAAAAAAAGGTTTTTGGGTGAACCTCCACTTTAAGTTCAATGCTTCCGAGCATGCGTCGACTTGATTCTGAGCACAGACGATCGGAATTTTCATCGAAAAAACAAATAAAACATGTTCTATTTCTAAACTCCGATGGGGCCCACACACGGTCGGAATATCCGATGAAAATATTCTGCCTGACTTTTTTCATCGGAAATTCCGATCGTGTGTACCAGGGTTCCAGAAAGTGTACTTCTTAATCCTTTGAATTCTCCTTTTACCTGTTGCCTTCCCTAAGTCATGGCATGTTCGTTGGCCACGCTTGCTCTTCCCTGGCCTCCAAATGACTGTTTCTTGCTTGTGACTTTATACTGTGCTTGCTTCTACCTATTCCACCTGACAATTCCAGAGGTGATGAAAAGATGTTCAAAATCCACGCAAGCCCAGTTTACTAGAACTGCATTTCAATGCACCAGGGTCAAAGGGGACTCCAGACCCATAATGTCCAATTTTGTGTGCTGTAATTTCACTTTTGTTAACTACTTGCCGACCAGCTGGCGGCAGGTCGGCTCCCCTGCGCGAGAGCCCGTAGCTATACGTCGGCTCTCTAAGCGGCCACTAGGGGCGCGTGTGTGCGCCCCCCGCTCGTCCCTGAATCCCGTGATCGCTCCTTGCTCGTTACAGAGCGGGGACCGGGAGCTGTGTGTGTAAACACACAGCTCCCGGTCCTGTTAGGGGGAGAAATGCCTGACCGTCTGTTCATACAATGTATGAACAGCGATCAGTCATTTCCCCTAGTGAGTCCACCCCCCCTACAGTTAGAAAACACCCAGGCAATATACTTAACCCCTTCCCCGCCCCCTAGTGTTAACCCCTTCCCTGCCAGTGGCATTTTTATAGTAATCAATGCATTTTTAAAGCTCTGATCGCTATAAAAATGCCAATGGTCCCAAAAATGTGTCAAAAGTGTCCGAAGTGTCCGCCATAATGTCGCAGTACCGAAAAAAAATCGCTGATCGCCGCTATTACTAGTAAAAGAAAATATTAATAAAAATGCCATAAAACTATCCCCTATTTTGTAAACGCTGTAACTTTTGCGCAAACCAATCAATAAACGTTTATTCTGATTTTTTTTTTTACGAAAAATATGTAGAAGAATATGTATCGGCCTAAACTGAGGAAAAAAATCGTTTTTTTATATATTTTTGGGGGATATTTATTACAGCAAAAAGTAAAAAATATAAAAAAATAATAAAAAATTGTCGCTTTATTTTTGTTTATAGCGCAAAAACTAAAAACCGCAGAGGTGATCAAATACCACCAAAAGAAAGCTCTATTTGTGGGGAAAAAAGGACGCCAATTTTGTTTGGCAGCCATGTCGCACGACCGCGCAATTGTCAGTTAAAGCGACGCAGTGCCGATTTGCAAAAAGTGCTCTGGTCTTTGACTAGCAATATGGTCCGGGGGTTAAGTGGTTAAACACTACTAAAAAAGCAAAGTTCAAGTTTGGGCTCATAGGATTCGGTAACTAAACACCATGTTGAAACACTTTGTGGAAGAAGACACTATCTTAAAGACTAACCCTTTAGGATGCTCATCTCAATACGTGGCTGGACCCTCGGCATAGGGTACATCACATACTCTTTCATCCTGGTTTTCTTAGGAGCATCCGCCGGCTCTTCTGAACCTCCACAACAGCGAACACAAGACGGGTTCCCAACTTCTTGCCATAGGAATGTTCTCGGTGCAGCTGCATCAGCTGACATGACAGAGATAAAGACGAAGAGTGTTGGGAAATGCATTACAGTTCCTCTCTGCTTTTCTATAAAAAAGGAAAAAGAAACCATAGAAAAACGTTAACTAATAATGTAATAACAACAAGGGAGTAGCAGCAAATTGCTGTTCATGGCTGTACCAGATGAGGGGTTTGATAGGGCAACTTTACCTTTCCATGTGCATGGGAAGTTTGCAAAGGACAAAATTGTGCTCAGGAATAATGTGATGTTCCAGCTCCCTATGGAAATTCTCCATGTTCCTTGTTTTCTATAAACGATCAAATAACTTGGCCGTATAATACAAGAATCTCTCATATTTCTCTGGAGATCTATGACCTCATTAGCAGATGTACTGTATTTCACTTCAATAAGCCAGCTGTTGACAATTACATTACCTATATTATTCTCTGGAAGGCCATCCTATTGACACTGTGTTGAATTATCCTTCTGACATCTGCTGCACTACACAACGGAAACATTGTGTGGAACCACAGCAAATTTGGGGGTTTTCTTTCGGTTTTTGTATTTTTAGAGATCTACAGTAGTTATCAATGTTTTTAGCCAAGATCTACAAAATCTTGACCCGAAATTCACACATTTTCACCTCATTTCCTATTCCTGTGATTCAACCGGTGCTACCAGGAACAGAAAAGGGGGAGACCACAGACAACAAAAAAAATCATCTTTTTCATTATTGTAGTGTCAGAACCTCTATCAGGTTTCTATTACTGAGGCCCCGTACACACGACTGAGTTTCTCGGCAGAATTCAGCCAGAAACTCGATCGGAGCTGTATTCTGCCGAGAAACTCGGTCGTCTGTACACTTTTCACCAAGGAAGCCGACGAGGAACTCGTCGGGCCAAATAGAGAACATGTTCTCTATTTCCTCGTTGTTCAATGAGGAAAGTTGGCCCGCCGAGATCCTCGGCGGCTTCAACACAGAACTCGACGAGGAACTCGATGTGTTTGGCACGCTGAGTTCCTTGGACGTGTGTACGGGGCCTGAGTGTCTCTATAAAGGATTTCCCCACACTTCCTACCTCAGAGACCAGTAACAAAGGCTAGCAGGGAATGTAGTCTACTAACATTGAGACCCTAAACCTCAATTTATACCCTAATCTTCAAACCAACAACGTAAAGTAAACTTTAAGCTGTATATAAAGCCAAAACCTTTTTTTTTTTAACCTTTGGATAGAGTAAAACCTCATCTGGTTTGTATTGTTATGCCTGTACTCAAGGGGAGTTTGACCCTCTCCATTTATTAAACAGGAGCTAAGGGTACATTTTTCAATAGGTTAACATGTTCTGATGACAGCTGCCTAGTTGGAGGTATCTTTTGGCTTTGGCGAGATCTCTGACTACCTGCCGAGTCTCTGGGATAGGAAATGAAGGGCAATCTCCCTGACAGCACATCTGACAGTGACCTAACCATTTTCTATTCTATCCTAAACGACTTAACCGTTGACTTTATATGCACTTTAGGATATACATTGATCCTAAACTTCAGACCAACTCCAAACCATAACTGTCAACCCAACCTTAATCCTCCAATTCTTACTCCTCAACCTAAACTCTAAACTTGAACTCAAACCCTATTCCTAAATCTACTGTATCGTTTGTCGGCATGAAAAAAAAACGACGTTTTTAAAAACGTCATTTAAAATCATCGTGTGTGAGCTTCACATCATTTTTCGGCTTCTAAAATATCGTTTTTCAGGTTGTAAAAAATGATCGTGTGTGGGCTAAAACAACGTTTTAAACCCGCGCATGCCCAGAAGCGAGTTTTGAGACGGGAGCGCTCGTTCAGGTAAAACTACCATTCATAATGGAGTAAGCACATTCATCACGCTGTAACAGACAAAAAAGCGCCAATCGTCTTTTACTAACAAGGAATCAGCTAAAAGAAGCCCAAAGGCGAATAGAACTTCCCCTTTAGAGTGCCGTTGTACGTGTTGTACGTCACTGCGCTTTGTTCAACATTTTTTAAAAACGATGGTGTGTGGGCAACATCGTTTTTAATGATGAAGTTGGAAAAACTTCTTTTTTTTGGACATGCTGAAAAATTAAGTTTTTTTTCATGCCGAAAAACGACCGTGTGTACGCGGCATTATGCTGCGTACACACGGTCGGAATTTCTGACAACAAATGTTCGATGTAAGCTTGTTGTCGGAAAATCCGACCGTCTGTATGCTCCATCGGACATTTGCTGTCGGAATTTCCGACACCAAAAATTTGAGAGCTGGTTCTCAAATTTCCCAACAACAAAAGTTGTTGTTGGAAATTCCAACCATGTGTACACAATTCAACACACAAAAACAACACACAAAAAATCTACACATGCGCTGAATCAATTCGAAGAATGCTCAGAATCATTGAACTTAATTTTTCTCGGCTCGTCGTGTTGTACATCACCGAGTTCCAACATTTGTGTGACCGTGTGTATACGAAAAAAGTTTGAGCCAACATGCGTCGGAATAAAATCCACGGTTTGGTTGTCGGAATATCCGATCGTCTGTACGCGGCATTACTCTCTGGGCCCCCAGCTACTATTGGGTGGGGAGCGGAGGAAGATCACTCCGCCAAGGAAGGCAAGGGAGATAGGTAGGCGGCTGACCAGGACTTAAGCCAAGGCAGAAGAACATGCGAGCGGAGCTGAATGGGCATGCACCCTAAATCTTGGACTATCCCCAGAAACCAGGTATGTCTGGTCACCCTACTTTAATACATATACTAGGGACAATTTAGACAGGAGCCAATTAACCTACCAGCATGTCTTTGGAGTGTGGGAGGACACCCACGCAGACACAGGGAAAACATACAAACTCCAGCAGGTAGTGTCATGGTTGGGATTTGAACCATTGCATCACCAGTGCTGTTAGGTGGAAATGTTATCCACTTAGCCACTGTGCCGCCAAATATTTTTTATGTGCGTAGCTGCAAGGGAAGAAGTGAAGGGAAATATTAGAGTATGTTAATGGTTTTGCTGACATCACATGAAAGTTGGCAGTACCCATCACCAACAGCAGTCTCAGGGCTTTAGGATGTCTACACAAGGGAGGTTTTTTACTGGTAAATAACATGGGTAAATACAATAGTATACAAATAATTTTTCTTTTGTTAAAATTTGTGGTCTAGCGACGGGGTTTCTCTAAAGTGGACCTGAAACTAAAAAGTGAAGATTCGCTATATTAGGGAACATGTCAAAATATTCAATGTGCCTAAGCAGGACCTCGAAAAATCTACCCTTTGTCCTAAATTACACTACAGTGTCTACAGAATCGTAGCTGTATGTCTGCAGTGTGAAATCTTTTAAAGCAGTGGTCTGCAAACTGTGGCCCACAGGCCAGATGTGGCCCTTTGCTTGCCTTCATTCAGTCCTTTAAACACCATGCCATCCACTGACATCAATGACGGGGCACCATTTCTCCTACAGATACTAATGACGGGGCACCAGTCCTCCCACAGATACTAATGACGGGGCACCATTCCTCCTACAGACACCAATGATGGGGCACCAGTCCTCCCACAGAAACTAATGATGGGGTACCAGGCCTCCTGCAGATATCAATGACGGGGCACCATTCCTTCCACAGACACCAATGATGGGGTACCATTCCTCCTATAGACACCAACAATGGTGCATCATTCCTACCTAAATACCAACAACGAGGCACCATTTCTTCCACGGTTACCAACAATGGGGAACTATTTCCACTAAGACCAATAATGGGGCACTGTTGGCTCTCACTGACACCACAGCATTTTATAATCTCACAGGCCAAAGTCTGGCCCCTCTAAAGCCTCAAGGACAGTACACTGACCCCTTGTTCAGATCGTTTGGAAACCCCTGATCTAAAGCATTGCTGCCTTTAACTGTTATGCCGGGTACACACGATCGGACATTCTGACAACAAAACCGTGGATTTTTTTCCGACAGATGTTCGCTCAAACTTGTCTTGCATACACGCGGTCACACAAATATTGTCGGAAATTCCGAACGTCAGGAACGCGGTGACATACAACACTACGACGAGCCGAGAAAAATGAAGTTCAGTGATTCTGAGCATGCGTAGAACTTTTGTTGTCATAAAAAAAGTGGAAACCAGCTCTCAAATTTTTGTTGTCGGAAATTCCGACAGCAAATGTCCGATGGAGCCTACACAAGCTCACGTCGAACACTTGTTGTCGAAAATTCCGACCGTGTGTACGCGGCATTAGTCTCAGGAGATTTGGAGTGAAATTTGGTGATCTCCTGCTGCTCACTGTTCTCCAAGCTGGAAAGGAAGCTGTACTTGAGCGCCTGCAGTGCAAGCATCTCTTTACTTCTGCATCATCAATTTTTCAGATCTGTGATTCTTCCACTTCTCCTACCGCTTTATGATCACTACTCTGTAAGGGACCAGCTTTGCCTGTGACACGAGGAAGCAAAGCCCTGCCTCTATGAAGATCAGCGGCAAAGAGAACACAGGCAATATACTGGTGACTAGTTGTCTGTTTGCATTTTTTTGCACAGCCGCCATAGTTCAAATCCTCTTTAAAGAACTTGTCCTAGCAGCTATAATTCTCCCCAGGCAGGGCCGTTTGAAGGAATTTGGGGGCCCCAAGCAAAATGGACATGGAAGGCCCCCCCAACCCCCCCGCACCCAAAGCCTCCCTCCCTGTGTCCATCTTACTCCCCCTTCCCCTCCCTGTGTCCTTCTTACTCCCCTCCCCCCTCTCTATGTTCTTTTCACTCCTCCCCCATGTTTTTTTTACTCCCCCATGTTCTTTTTACTCCCCCCTCCCTTTCTCCCTATGTTCTTTTTAAACCCCCCCCCCCCATCCCTACCGTACCGCGTGGCAGGAGATTCAGTTTCCTGCTCTCAGACAGACTGACAGGAAGTGAGCACTCAGTGTGCACTTCCTGTCAGTCCGACCGGGAACAGGAAACTGAATCTCCTGTACAGCGTATTACCCTGGCCGGACTGATAGGAGAAAGGAAGAGAAGCTTGGCTACGCTACAGGGAAGGGGAAGTGACGAGAGAGGCAGCAGTGCTGCAGCCACCTGAGGCTCTCTATAGAGCGCTCATGCAGCTGCAGCATTTATAGGAAGTGTGGCAAGGTCTCTGCTTGGGGCCCAAGGCCAGCTAGGGGCCCCAAGCAATTGCTTAGTTTGCTTGCCTTGTCGCAATGGGCCTGTCCCCAGGATGAAGGTACTTTGAAGCAACAGTCTTTATTGCTCCCCAACATTGACAGAAGCACCAAATCACAACTATGCTGTGTTTTAAGAACACAACTGATTCAGAACAACAGATTGTTGGTAATAACAGAGCATATTTCTGCTGCTACATTTCCTCTGACCTCTGACGGGACAAAGCCTTTCTCTAATTGCAGTTGTTTCGCCAAGATACATTTTTCAAAGTCCTGCTGTTACAGTTAAAAAATGCCCTTTCATTTCAGAACACAACAAATAAAATTGTTCTTCCTTTTAAATTGGTATTTGCCTGAAGCATCCGCCATTCCAGCTAATAAGAGCAGCCTGAGTTCCTTCAAACAGCATCCAACCTCTCTAGCTGGAGGACATGGTCCACTTAGATCCCACCTGCTATCAGTGAAGTCTTTGAAAAGCAGTATAATCCATTCTTGGTATATTATGCCTGGAGGCAGCAGACACATCACAGATTGGGAGGACGGATTCTTAGGTTCCTCCAGCAGGTGGGCACCTCCTGTTCAAAAGTTAACTTTACGAGAGAAGTTCTTGTTGATGTGTTCCAAGAAAGAGTTTGGAAAAAAGACTTTGGTTCCTTCTCGGCGTGGTGCACACATGCTGGATGTACGTGGGGGAAATAGATCAAGAGGAAACATTGCTTTGTTACCACAACCCAAGAGCTTGTGGGCTTTTAACATATATTTGTAGAAGGGTTTCTGCTCTAAGCCCTTGTTCACAGCTGGGTCATGTGTCATATTGTCAATACAACATCGCACAACAAGAGAGATCCCATCTTTTCCTATGGTGCCTGTTCACATCTATGCGATTTTTACAAGTTTCTGTCATCTCTGAGCCTGAATCTCAGTGCAGGCCGTATGTAGTGACCCTGGATAATAAACATCCTTCGGGAGAGAAAAGTAGATCAAGGCATTTGGGAGAGGGGGAGAGAGCACTGCAAGGGTAGGCAACCTTTGAGAGGTGGAGATCTACCTGAACGCAATGCATGAGATCAGAGATCACCGGGGTTCAGCACAGTGTTTTTTTTTTAAGTTATACCTAGCAAGGCCTAACTAAATATTAAGGAAAAAGTAGTGGGCAGTGTTAGTCGATAGAGCAGTCGACAGTGTCAGTAAGCGTGTGGATGGTGTCAGTAGGTCAGTGGTCTTTGTCAGATGGGCAGAGGACTGTGTCAGTAGGGCAGAGGACTTTGTCAGTAGGGCAGAGGACTTTGTCAGTAGGGCAGAGGACTTTGTCAGTAGGGCAGAGGACTTTGTCAGTAGGGCAGAGGACATTGTCAGTAGGGCAGAGGACTTTGTCAGTAGGGCAGTGGATGGTGTCAGTAGGGCAGTGGATGGTGTCAGTAGGTCAGTGGATGGTGTCAGTAGGTCAGTGGATGGTGTCAGTAGGGCAGTGGATGGTGTCAGTAGGGCAGAGGACTGTGTCAGTAGGGCAGTGGATGGTGTCAGTAGGGCAGTGGATGGTGTCAGTAGAGCAATGGACAGTGTCAGTAGGTCAGTGGACTTTGACAGTAGAGCAGAGGACTATGTCAGTAGTGCAATAGATGGTGTCATTAGGTCAGTGGATGGTGTCAGTAGGGCAGTGGATGGTGTCAGTAGGTCAGTGGATGGTGTCAGTAGGGCAGTGGATGGTGTCATTAGGTCAGTGGATGGTGTCAGTAGGTCAGTGGATGGTGTCAGTAGGTCAGTGGATGGTGTCAGTAGGGCAGTGGATGGTGTCATTAGGTCAGTGGATGGTGTCAGTAGGTCAGTGGATGGTGTCAGTAGGGCAGTGGATGGTGTCAGTAGGGCAGTGGATGGTGTCAGTAGAGCAATGGACAGTGTCAGTAGGTCAGTGGAGGGGGGCTGAACTTCCAGGGGAACTCGCCACGGCAAAGTCCCCCGGAAGTGAGGATGGGTACCTGTCAAAAACCCGTCCCCCCCCTCCCCCCAGAAATCAGCCCTGACCTAAATCTTATGTATATGAGAAGCAAGCCCGGCAGACCAATAAGAATAATGTATTCTGTTCAGGATGCGCTGCTGATGTGTTTAATATGCGGATGAAGGGTTTGCAGTGTGTCTGCGATGGCCTCGGCATGGATATAATACATTTTTGACGCCTTTTATAATACATGTGCGATGGGTTTCATCAATACTTGTTAGAAGAAAAAAATGTTTATTTGATTCTTACAAGGTCATTGTGGTGTTCACATCTCAAACTCATGTCAGACACATTGTTAATGCATTCCCATTTACAACAATAAAAGCAGATGGAGCGTGATCAAGGGCTTGTGTGCGTGGAATTTGGAAATGCCTTTGAGATGTCTTTGCCTTGTGCTTACATCTGTTTGCCATCCATCCACATTGCCTTATATTGGAAGCGAAAGCACAAATCTAGCATTGGATTTAGTTCTCTAATGACGCGTACACGCGATCGGATTTTCCCTGGATGGTTTTTCTGACGGGAATTCCGCTCAAGCTTGGCTTGCATACACACGATCACACAAAAGTTCTCTGGACTTTCGACCGTCAAGAACGCGGTGACGTACAACACTACGACGAGCCGAGAAAATTAAGTTCAATGCTTCCGACCATGCGTCAAATTGTTTCCGACCATGCGTCGGAATTTTGCGGGTCCCAATTGCTACAGACGATCGGAAAATTTGAGAACCAGCTCTCAATCTTTTGTTGCCCGAAATTCCGACAGCAAAAGTCTGATGGAGCCTACTTGTAGTCGGAATTTCCGTTCAAAAGCTCACATCAGACTTTTGCTGTCGGAATCTCCGATCACGTGTATGGGGCATTACACTTTCAGTTATGTATTACCTCTCACAGAGATCACAGTACTTCCCCTGACTAGTCCATCATCTGCTTTTCTCTGCAGAATGACAAAGCCAACTTTGCTCAGGCATCATCCATGGTCACCAGGGGAGGGCTGGGCCGGGGGACAGGGGGGAAATTGCCTCCCAGGCCACCCTATCATGTTCAAAATGCCTGCTACCATTTTATTTTTTATTCTGGTCTTGAAAGTCGGGCTGACCACTAGCTGTTGCATTGCAGGAGTTGTAGTCCACGCTCAGGCTCCCGGTGGGTGGAAAACAGAGCAGCGGAGAGGAAACTACAACTCACTGGGACTGGATTCTTTGAAGCAGGCAGAGGCAGGGCATGCCAGGGAGTTGGGATGCAGGGCTGTAAGGCTGGGCGCTGGCTGCAACTTAACCCGAGGATCAGGAGCATTACCCCCCCAGGAGGCCGTGGCATGCAAGAACCTGCTGAGCTGAGATCACTGAGATGAGAGACCCTGACCCCCATCTCCCCCCCCCCCCATACACCCCATGTAACCTGTCCCGGTGATTAGGCTGCATTGATGGGCACTGTAGTTGGCTGCACTGATGGGCACTGGTGAGGCTGCATTGAAAACAGATGGGCCATGGATGGTGAGCTGATTCAGCGGTTCAATGACTGGACTTGCCCCCCAGGCCTAAGGCTGCCAGCCCTCCCCTGATGGTCACCATCTTCTTTCTGGGCTTGGATGCTATGCTAGCTCAGAGATGACACAATCATGTAATCCTGGTGCCTGTTCAATTCTTGGTTGTGTTTGAAAATGCCTGGCATACATCAGCCTCTGCTAAACGATATCACTGTGTAGTGGCGGTGCATTCATAAGGGCGCACGGGCGCTGCCCCCTCTCTCCATCCACACCCTCTATCACCAATAATGCCAATCAGTTCTGCCAGCCAGTACCACCTATCAGTGCCGCCTATCAGTGCTGACTATTAGTGGCCACCACCAACGCTGCCAATCAGTGCTGTCTATCAGTGCCACCTATCAGTGCCAATCATGGTCCATCAGTGCCCACCAGTGCTGCCTATCAATACCCATCATTTCTGCCTATCAATGCCACCTCATCAGTGCAGCTTCATCGCCGCACATCAGTGAAGGAAAAAAGTTACTTATTTGCCAAATTTTATAACAAAAACGTTCTTCTCAAACTTTTTGGTCTTTTTTTGTTTGTTTAGCAAAAAAAAAAAAAAAAACCCCAGTGGTAAATAAATGCCACCTAAAGAAAGATCTATCTGTTTTTAAAAAAAATTATAAAAATGTTGTTGGGTACAGTTTTGAATGACTGAGTAATTGTCATTCAAAGTGTGACAGCTCTGAAAGCTTAAAATTGGCCTGGGCAGAAAGGAGGTAAAGTGCCCCCCCGGTAGGTAAGTGTTTACGCCCGGGCGCCGCCCCCCCCCCTCCTGTAGTCACACACGCAAAAAAAAAAAAAAAACGGGCCCTTTAAGAATTTTTATTTGGCTTAAAATGTCATTTTTACATTTTAACTGCAGTGATGGCAGCCGTCTATAGAGGGCGCTGCAGCGCCACCCCCTCTCGCAAATAACATACATTCATGCATTGTATTGCACGAATGTATGTTATTGTTGGTTGCCAGCTGCCGCTGGTCTATTCAGATAACCGGACATATGGCGCCGCTTACCTGAATAACGGCAGCTGGTTGGCTGAGCGGAAGTGCCTATCAGAGCCAGCGGCTTTCCGAGTACAGCCCTAGTCTCCCGGAAGGTCTATCCTTGGAACGTAAGGGGGCTGCGTTCCTTGGATAAGACTGACGGGCGTTTCAGCCAATCAGGTTCCCGGATTCTGGTTATCAGGAACTTGATTGGCTGAAGCGTCACCAAGGCGGGAGAAGACATCGAGGGAGGACATGGAAGAAGGTAAGTGCATTTTACAGGGAACAGCGGCGACAAAGGGCACAGTGGCATCAATTAAAGGGCACAGTGGCAACAATTAAAGGGCACAGCACAGTGACAACAATGGGCACAGTGGCAACAATTAAAGGGCACAGTGACAACAATGGGCACAGTGGCAACAATTAAAGGGCACAGCACAGTGACATGCACAGTGGCAACAATGGGCACAGTGGTGACAATTGGCACAGTGGCTGCGTTTGATGGCATGGCACAGTGGTGACAATTGATGGCACGGCACAGTGGTGACAATTGATGGCACAGCGGCTGCGTTTGATGGCATGGCACAGTGGTGACAATTGATGGCACAGCGGCTGCGTTTGGTGGCATGGCACAGTGGTGACAATTGATGGCACAGCGGCTGCGTTTGATGGCATGGCACAGTGGTGACAATTGATGGCACAGCGGCTGCGTTTGGTGGCATGGCACAGTGGTGACAATTGATGGCACAGCGGCTGCGTTTGATGGCATGGCACAGTGGTGACAATTGATGGGCACAGTGGCTGTGTTTGATAGCATGGCACAGTGGTGACAATTGATGGCACAGCGGCTGCGTTTGATGGCATGGCACAGTGGTGACAATTGATGGCACAGCGGCTGCGTTTGATGGCATGGCACAGTGGTGACAATTGATGGCACAGCGGCTGCGTTTGATGGCATGGCACAGTGGTGACAATTGATGGCACAGCGGCTGCGTTTGGTGGCATGGCACAGTGGTGACAATTGATGGGCACAGTTGCTGCGTTTGATAGCATTGCACAGTGGTGACAATTGATGGCACAGCGGCTGCGTTTGGTGGCATGGCACAATGGTGACAATTGATGGCACAGCGGCTGCGTTTGGTGGCATGGCACAGTGGTGACAATTGATGGCACAGTGAGGCTGCAATTTTTATTTTATTTTCGTTTGCGCCCCCCCAAAAATTTGGAGCACCAGCCGCCACTGGCTATATGTATGCTGTCCTCTCAATGAGCATGATGTCATGGTGAGGAAATGAGCATATAGGTCATTTACAGAACCGCTTTACAAGGAAAGAGCATAAAAGCTGTATGGGTCCTTTAACAGCTCATCATTTCATAATAGAATTGAAGGTTTTAGGTAAATGGTTATCAGAGTTCCTCTTAGGCCGGGTACACACGGACAAACATGTATGGTGAAAGCGGTCCGTCGGACCGTTTTCACCATACATGTCTGCCAGAGGGCTTCTGTACGATGGTTGTACACACCATCGTACAGAAGTCCGCGCGTAAACAATACGCGGGGCGTGTCCGCGGTGTCGCCGCGTCGATGACGCGGTGTCGCCGCGACAATGACGCGGCGACGTGGGCGGCCCGCCTTTAAAATGCTTCCACGCATGCGTCGAAGTCATTCGACGCATGCGAGGCACGGCGGGCGGCTGGACATGTACGGTAGGTCTGTACTGACGACCGTACATGTCCGAGCGGGCTGAATTCCAGCGGGCTGTTTTAAAACAAGTCCAGGAATATTTGCCCGCTGGAAAAAGGCCCGGCGGGCAAATGTTTGCTGGAATTCGGCCCGCTCGCGCCCACACACGACCAAACATGTCTGCTGAAACTGGCCTGCGGGCCAGTTTCAGCAGACATGTTTGCTCGTGAGTATGGGGCCTTAAAGGGGAGGTTCCCCCTAAAAACTACTTTTTTTTATTACACTGCCCCCCCACATTACAATCCGATTAAGGCTATTATTATTTTTTTGATGCTGTACATACCTTTGTACAGCATATTCACCCGTGCATCCGGGTTGCGAGTCTCGCGGGAGTGGGCGTTCCTAACATGTCTGTGATTGACGTTTTGCCCAAAAACGAGCTCCCCCCGTCGCGTAAGCCGCGTCACGGTTGGCGTAAGGAGTCGAACGGCGAGTCGGCGCTATACTGCGCATGCGCATAGCCGTTCGGCTCCTTTCGCCAATCGTGACGCGGCTTACGCGACGGGGGGGAGCTCGTTTTTGGGCAAAACTTCAATCACAGACCTGTTAGGAACGCCCACTCCCGCGGGACTCGCAACCCGGAAGCCACGGGTGAATATGCTGTACAAAGGTATGTACAGCATCAAAAAAATAATAATAGCCTTAATCGGATTGTAATGTGGGGGGGCAGTGTAATAAAAAAAAGTAGTTTTTAGGGGGAACCACCCCTTTAAATACCCCGGTAATCCTCTCCAGGAAGGCTGACCACACTTATTGCTTCATCACTTCATTAAGAGGTGACAATGGCCAGCAGAATTGTCCTGATATTTCCCAGAACTTCCTGTGTCTCTGACCTTGAGAACGACTAGACAAATCATACTAGATTACAGCTGGGAGCGCAGTGGAATGGAATGCGGCTCAGTAGGAATGTTGATAATCTTCATTGTAACAAAATATTGAGAATAATCAAAATGCTAGAAAAAGTATAATAAGAATACCAATGCCGCGTACACACGATCGGAAATTCCGACAAGAACATGTGAGCTTTTGGTCGGAAACTCCGACCGTGTGTAGGCTCCACCTGACTTTTTCTGTCGGAATTGCCGACAGCAAAAAAATTGAGAGCTGGTTCTCAATTTTTCCGATGGGAAAAGTTCTGCATAGAAAATCAATGGGAGCGGCAAATTGCATCCAGCGTAAACATGCGCCTACGATACGACGGCGTAGGCAAGTTACGTCGGTCGTAGGAAGCCTATTTTCAGGCGTATCTGGTTTTGTGGGCACGGCGCACAGATACGACGGCGCATAGTTACACTTACGCGGCGTATCTCGGGATACGTCGGCGTAAGTGCTTTGTGAATCCGGGCCTATGTGTTCACACGTCTGTCTCCGATCGGCCCCCTGCTGTAGCCTCTTACTACTAAAGTTACAATATTGCAGTCTGATCACTAGGGTGACCACATTTCCAAACTACCTTTCAGGGACACCTCCCTTCCCAAAAATCAGCTTGTGCTGTAACGAATCACAGCACAGTGATTGGACACAAGAGGCGGGATTTATGATTTCTCCAATCACAAGCAGGGGGGCGGGGACTGTGCTCCTCCAGGCATTCCCGGCTAGGACAAGTACTGTCAGTGAGTAAAACGGTGATGTGGCGCCCTTTTTTGAGGGCATCAGATTGGCTCCGGGGGGGGGTGGCTGTGTCAGTTTCATTCCGGGACACTGTATTGTCCAGGAATGAATGTGCCCGGGACAGACCTGCAAAATGCGGCACTGTCCCGAGCAATCCGGGACACGTGGTCACCCTACTAATCACTGAGGGAGAGGAGACTGGGGTAATGCTTCTACCTGCTTGCAGCAGGCTGATGTCATATAGCCAGATTCACAAAGAGTTACGCCGGCGTATCAGTAGATACGCCGTCGTAACTCGGAATCTGCGCCGTCGTAAGTTTAAGAGTATGCTCAAACTTAGATACACTTAAAGCGGAGTTCCGGCCACAATTTCACTTTTTAAATATAAATACCTCTGTAATACACAAGCTTAATGTATTCTAGTAAAGTTAGTCTGTAAACTAAGGTCCGTTTTGTTAGGTTGTTACAGCATTTAGACACTTTATAAAATAGAAATTGACTGGGGCCATCTTAAGTGTGGGCATCATGAAGCCAGACTGTATGACTTCCTGGATTTCAGCCTTGCAGACCTCCCACATGCTCAGTGCTACACAAGCAGTGTCAGATCAGGTTTCAGCACCTGTACTGTCCAAGTCACATGATTCTTCGAGACTGGGGAGTGCACAGACTCCTGGAAAGTTACACCCACTACATTCCCAGGAGTCTGTGCGGTGTAGGTTAGGAAGCATTAAGCACCTAGGTGCAGGAAGAGGGAAGATTAACTATTCTGCCTAGCAACAACACTTTGAAGGCATCTAAAAAAAAAAAAAAAAATTTGTAAAGGACTAATGACATTTTTTTAAAACTACTGATGTAATGTTATATTTATGGGTGGAACTCCACTTTAAACCTAACTAAGATATGGCGGCCTGCGCCGTCGTATCTTAGGGTGCAATATTTCCGCTGGCCGCTAGGTGGCGCTTCCGTTGAGTTCGGCGTAGAATATGCAAATGACTAGACACGCCGATTCACGAACGTACGCTTGCCTGTCGCAGTAAAGATACGCCGTTTACGTAAGGCGATTCCCGGCGTAAAGTTAGTCGAACAAATAGTTGGCCTAGTCAATGTTAAGTATGGCTTCGTTCCCGCGTCGAAATTTGAAAAATGTACGTTGTTTGCGTAAGTCGTCCGTGTATGGGGCTGGACGTCATTTACGTTCACGTCGAAACCAATACGTCCTTGCGGCGTACTTTGGAGCAATGCACACTGTGATATGTACACGGACGGCGCATGTCGGGTCGGGTCATGAGTAATTTACATAAAACACGCCCCCCCTCATCCTCATTTGAATTGGGCGCGCTTACGCCGGCCTATTGACGCTACGCCGCCGTAACTTAGGAGGCAAGTGCTTTGTGAATACAGCACTTGCCTCACTTACTTACGGCGGCGTAGCGTATATGCGATACGCTACGCCGCCTCAAACGTAAGCCGCCCTACCTAAATCTGGCTAATAGTCTCAGTGTAGGCCGAGATCATGAAGAATATTTGCTACTCGAGTAGCTTACACACACGGAGCAACATGCCCCATCTGCTGTACACATTACTCATGTACTTTGTATCATAGGTTGCCATTTGTCACATCTGTTTAGCAATTATTCTCTTCCAGTTTTAACAGCGCGATTGCTACTAAAACTCGCCCCTTCCATTCTAGGTTTACAGTCTGCCGCTGAACGCAATGAGGAATGCAGCCAAGGGTTTCTTGTTTATGAAATGTTTCATTCCTTTTATATTATAGTTGGCATTATCTGCACTAAACATGCCCCGGAGATACATCCATATTTGCCAAGATTGTACATCTATTATCTGTAACTATGCCAAATTCGAGACACTGAACGCCCTGCTGGGACAATATCCAACAGAACGCTACATCAAACAAAGCCGTGTTCCACCTTACTGATCTACACTTCCAGGCTTAGAGAAAGAGCGCAGAGTGCAGCAACCAGCAGCGCGATTTATCTTTCTACTCATCAGACTACAGCAAACAGCAGATACTTGGAGGGGTGAAGGTATAAAACCTCTGCACAGCAATTCACCCAGTAAAGTGCGTATGCATTTGTTTTGTGCAAATGAGGCAAAAAAAAACAAATGTTATTTGATTATTTCCTGTGCTGGATGAATGTTTTTAAGTATTTTCCATTTTAAATCAATAATTAGGTAGATTCAGTAGATAAGCCGGCCTAACTCAGAATCTACGCCGACTTATGTTTAAGCGTATGCTCAAACAGAGATACGCTTAAACATATCGAAGATACGACGGCTTGCGCCGTCCTATCTTAGATTGCAATATTTCGGATTGGCCGCTAGGTGGCGCTTCCATTGCGGTCGGCGTAGATTATGCAAATTAGTAGATACGCCGATTCACGAACGTACGCCCGGCCGACGCAGTACTTTTACGCCGTTTACGTAAGAGATAGGCCGCGTAAAGTTAGAGCTAGGCCCTAGTTGGAATAGTATTGTCAAGTATGGCCGCCGTTCCCGCGTCGAAATTCAAATTTTTTACGCCGTTTGCATAAGTCGTCCGTGAATCGGGATTTACGTCGTTTACGTCCACGTCGTAAATGCCGCAATGCACACTGGGAGATGTAGGCGCCCGGCGCATGCGCAGTAAAAAAAAACGCAAAAAACGTGAGGTCAAGCACCATTAACAATGAACACGCCCCCCTCCAACACATTTGAATTAGGCGCCCTTACGCCCGCCGATTTAGGCTACGCCGTCGTAACTTAGCAGGCAAGTACATTGTGAATCATGTACTTGCCCCGCTAACTTACGGCGACGTAGCTTAAATTCCTTAAGCTACGCCGCCGCAAAGTTACACCAACGTACGTGAATCTACCCAAGAGAAAACATTTGTCCAGCACATTCATTTTTTTTTTTGTCACATTTGCACAGGATGAATGTACATTCACTTTTGCAAGGCAAACTGCTATGTAATTTGTTCATTAATACAGTAAAACCTTGGTTTGAGAGTAACTTGGCTTGAGAGCGTTTTGCAAGACAAGCAACATTTTTAACTGATGCGCGTGCCCGCCGGCCGCGATGTCCGCTGGGCACCCGCGATTACCCAGTAACAGAGCAGGACCGTGGATCTGTGTGTGTAAACACACAGATCCACAACCTGTCAGGTGAGCGGAGACTGATGGTGTGTTCCCAGTACAGAGGAACACTGATTGGTCTCCTCCCCTTGTGAGTCCCTTCCCCCTACAGTTAGAATCACTCCCTAGGTCACACAATTAACCCCTTCCCTGCCAGTCACATTTATACAGTAATCAGTGCACTTTTATAGCTCTGATCACTGTATAAATGTGAATGGTCCCAAAATAGTGTCAAAAGTGTCCGATATGTCCGTCGCAATATCGCAGTCATGGTAAAAATGATAGATCGCTGCCATTACCAGTAAAAAAAATTTAATAATAAAAATGCCAAAAAACGATCCCCTATTTTGTAGACGCTATAAATTTTGCGCAAACCAATCAATATACGCTTATTGCAATTTTTTTCACCAAAAATATATGGAAGAATACGTATCGGCCTAAACTGAGGAAAAAAATAGTTTTAAAAAAAAAAATGGGGATATTTATTATAGCAAAAATGAAAAAATATTGTGTTTTTCAAACTTGCACCTCTTCTTTTGCACAAAAAATAAAAACCGCAGAGGTGATCAAATACCACCAAAAGAAAGCTCTATTTGTGGGGAAAAAAGGACGTCAATTTTGTTTGGGAGCCATGTCGCACGGCCGTCAGTTAAAGCGACGCAGTGCCGAATCGCAAAAAGTGGCCCGGTCCTTTAGCTGCATAATGGTCCGGGGCTAAAGCGGTTAATTAATTCGGATTTTTGGACGAATGCATTTTTTTTTACGAAACTAAATAAATAAAAATGAATTTCGGGAGTAACTAAATAAAAAAAAAATTCGGACGAAAACAAAATTGACCTACGGTGAATGCTTGGACGTCAGCATTCACCGTATCCCGGAAGGACAAGCTGCTGGGCTTTACAGTGCCCACAGTAAAGATGGAAACGTCCATCTCGGGATTTTAAAACATCTCCTTTTCGGGACAAATGAAATGCTGCGGGCTGAAAGACTGGGAGACACGGGTGCTTATTTGAACCAGGTAAGAGCGGCATAATGATTAAAAAAAAAAAAAGCCGCAGAACCCCCGCTTTAATAAACCTTTATTTCAATGTGTGATGTTTATCTATGTAGTTTTGGATCAAAGTACAATATAAAAAATAAAAATGTAATACAAAATAAAAATAATAATAATAATGATGATTAGTAGCTAGATAATAGTATCACACTCCCAATATAAAAGTGACAAAGTGTTGAATAAATAAATAAACAGTTGCACTAATTGTTGCAATCCATATTCGAAATCAAAAATATATAAACAGTGCCATCAACATTATTTCATTCCTCCCTTAGGCTCCATGCACACTGAAGCTGATAAACTGCAGTTTATTGGCGTTTTTTTTTTTTTTTTTTACTTAAAGCCCATAAACTGAACTCTATGTTAGCCTATGTGCCCATGCACACCTGGGCGTTTTTTAGTGTTAATGAGCTTTGGAGTTTATTGTTTTTTTTCTGAACGCCCGAAATTTGCGCTCAAAGGGCCAGATTCTCAGAGCAAGTACGCCGGCGTATCTACTGATACACCGGCGTACTTTCAAATTTCCTGCGTCGTATCTTTAGTTTGAATCCTCAAACCAAGATACGACGGCATTTGGCTAAGATCCGACAGGTGTACGGCTTCGTACGCCTTCGGATCTTAGGTGCAATACTTCAGCGCCCGCTGGGTGGAGCTCGTGTCGTTTTCCGGGTCGGGTATGCTAATTAGCTTTTTTTGTCGATCCACGAAGGTACGCGCGGCTGTCGCATTCTCTTACGTCGTCGCTAGTCGGCTTTTCCCGGCGTATAGTTAAAGCTGCTATTTCGTGGCGTATAGATAGATTTGCCATGTTAAAGTATGGCTGTCGTTCCCGCGTCGAATTTTGATTTTTTATTTTTTTTGCGTAAGTCGTCCGTGAATAGGAAAGGACGTAACTCACGTCTAAGTTCAAAAAATGACGTCGGTGCGACGTCATTTCGCGCAAAGCACGGCGGGAAATTTCGAAACGGAACCATGCGCATTTCAATCGGCGCGGGGACACGCTTCATTTAAATGAATCACGCCCCCTACCCGCCCAATTTGAAATACGCGCCGAGAAATACACTACGCCGCCGTAACTTACGTCGCAAAATCTTCCTGGATTCGACTTTAGAGCCAGGTAAGATACGGCGGCGTAGCGTATCTCTGATACACTGCGCCAGGGCAATTCTATGTGAATCTGGCCCAAAGTGCAGTTTTTTGGTGGGAAAAAACGCTGAAAAACGCAAAACGCTGAAAAACGCAGAAAAACGCTCAAAAACGCCGGTGCCATCGTTTTTTAGCGTTTTTTAATCCATTGAAAAAAAAAAAAGCTACACTGAAAAACGCTGATTAAAGCTATTGCAAAAACGCTAAAAAACTTTGAAAGGCTCCCTGCGTTTTTTTTATAGCTTTTATCAGCTTCAGTGTGCATGGAGCCTTAAAGTGTGTAGCGAACTAATTAATCAACTTGTGAAAAATCAAAACATGAAAAAGCATAAATTTCAGTAACACATTCCTTGAACCTCTCTTTCAATGTGTGATTTTTATCTCCGTAGTTTTGGATCAAAGTCCAATACATCTTCTGTGCAGAATGGTACAGAGGTAATCTTCTTTTAATCTTCTCATGTGTAAAATAAAACTTGCTCCCCCCTGGGAGACTAAATCGCTTTTTCTGACCAAACTTAGTTGCAAGGTCACATGAATTGAGGTGAGCACAAAACCCGAGGGGGGAACATTGGGTAGCAAGTTTTATTTTATGCATGAGAAAATTAAAGGCGGATTACCACGGTACCATTCTGCACAGGAGATATATTGCTGATCCGAAAAACAACATACAGTAGATAAAATCACACATTGAAGTATAGGTTTGAGGAAGAAATTAAATAATGTTGATGGCACTCAGGGCCGCTGATAGGCCAGTACAACTGGCCCTGTTGTCCCGGGCCCAGGCAGCAGGGGGGCCCGGCAAACCCCCACAGAGAACAAATTAATGTAGGGGGGAAAAAAAGCCTCCACAGCCCTGACATCGTTATCCAGGTGGACTGCATCCATCCCCCCCCCCCCTCATTGCTTTTTACATTTTTATTTTAATAGCACACTACCGTGTTCCGTTCGTGTAGGTTGCAGCTGGAAGGGACTATTTTTTCTTTTTCGGGCGCGGGAGATGGGTCCAATGGAAAGGCGGCGATCCATGGCCTTGCCTTAGGAGGATGAGGTGGTGGTGTTGGTGCTGGATTTGGGGTAGGGCTCCTGGAACCTGGAAGAGGCTGTTGCTGCCCTTCCGCCTGCTGTTCCTCATGGCCCGCAGCTTGCCAAGGGAGGAGCCGGGGCCATTACTTCTCCTCCCGGCTAAACAGGAAGCAGGTCCTGAGACCCAATTGGCTGGGAATTCTAAGACTCCCTGGCCAATCAGGTCTCAGGACCCGCTTCCTGATTGGCTGGGAGGAGAGGCAGGAAGACATTAGCAAATATTAATTTGCTAATGTCACACAACTGGATGGGCTCAGGTGTTGGTGATGGTGTTCTGCGCCCCCCAAGCCCACCCTTTTTAAATCCAATTAGCGCCTTAGGCTCTAATCACGTGCTTAAAAAAAAACACATTGAAATCCATGAATCCGGTGCCCTCTATGGAGATTAAGGGCCGGGCGCATGGATTAGTCGGGGTGCACCTAATGGAGCAGCCACCACGGCAGTGGTTATCGACCGCAGATTGCCTTTCCCAGTGGAGGTAAATGAGGACTCATTTGTGGGGTACTTGTTTTTGAGGCAATCTTTTTTTTTTTTTTTTACTCTAAGCTTCGCATCCTCCTTTTCTATATTGTTCGTTATGAAAAGCGCAAAGGTTACAGCACCTGCATGAGCGTTCAAAGCCTTAGCAAAATAATGGCTTGATGAAACGGCACAGAGACTCACAAAAGCTGATGAGTGATGAGAAATGAACTCCAAGGGATGAAAGGCTGAGAATGATATGGGGGTCCAGGGTACAGCTGGATTTTATCCCCGAAGCAGAAAAAGCACAGGCAATGGTTAAGTCAGGAGACCTCGGGATACCTAGATGTGATCGAATACCTCTCTGTATGTCTCTGTTTGATGTCTTTACAACCGCTGCGAACACGCTGACACTTTCCAAATACGCTGATAGAAACGTAATACCAACACAGCATGACAACCAGCGCCGCGTAAAACATTAAATTGTCTTTTCATTTTAGAATCTATTTGAAAAAGGCACACAGGTTTAAAACTTCAAATTGATAGAACACAGTCAGGCGAGTACATAAAAACACGCTTTTATTCGCTTTAGAGTTCTTATAGCTCCCAATGCTCATGGAAAAGAGAGACATCTATCAGCAAAAAAAGTTTTAAAGCAAAGGAAGCAATCCTGCCATGCCCACTTTTACACGGACAAGGAAAATTTTACAAAATCTTTGGCGGTGCCCAAAAGTTATTTTTTTCCCACAACTACCGTATATACTTGAGTATAAGCCGACCCGAATATAAGCCGAGGCACCTAATTTTACCACAAAAAAAATGGGAAAACTTATTGACTCGAGTATAAGCCTAGGGTGTCAATCTGCATGCCTCACTGTGCCTCACTGTGCCCATGCCTCACTGTGCCTCACTGTGCCCATGCTTCACTGTACCCATGCCTCACTGTGCCTCACTGTGTCCATGCCTCACTGTGCCCATGCCTCACCGTGTCCATGCCTCACTGTGCCCATGCCTCACCGTGTCCATGACTAGACTTACGTTTAACATGGGAGTCTATGGAAGGGGTGCACGGTTTTGAAAAATCGATGCTCCCCGGCCGTAGGTCCCCCAGACAACAAACTTTGCACACTTGTAGAGGAGAAATGGGGCTACATGTGTGCCAAGTTCCAAGTCCAGGGGACCTACGACCGGCAGGTACTGCGTCCCCAAAGTCACCAGAGAAATTACCATTTAACATGGGAGTCTATAGAAAGGGTGCCCGGCTTTGAAAAATCGATACTCCCCGGCCGTAGGTCCTCCGGACAACAAGCTATATGTGTGCCAAGTACCAGGTCACCAAAGTCCGGGAGATCAGGCGCAAAAATGTGACTCAAATATAAGCCGAGGGGGACATTTTCAGCACAAAAAAATGTGCTGAAAAACTTGGCTTATACTCGAGTATATACGGTACCCTTCTTTTAGACTGGCTTTTCAAAGTAATAAATGCAAACATATGGAAGTTAGATAACATGTTTTGTGCATTATAACACTTTTGGTATAAAACCGCAACATAAAAAAAAAATCTGCTGAAAAGCAATTGCATAATGTACAGAACACCTCCAGGTAGCCATATTGCATTCTCAGAAAATTTGAGTGGCTGCAGATTTAAAAGGAAAGGTAATTTTTAACCACTTGCCTACAGGGCACTTTCACCCCCTTCCTGCCCAAGCCATTTTTCAGCTTTCAGCGCTGTCACACTCTGAATGACAATTGCGCAGTCATGCAACGCTGTACCCAAATGAAATGTTTATAATTTTTTCCCCATAAATAGAGCTTTCTTTTGGTGGTATTTGATCACCTCTGCAGTTTTTATTTATTGCGCTATAAACAAAAGAAGAGGCACAAGTTTGAAAAAACACAATATTTTTTACTTTTTGCTATAATAAATACCGTATTTATCGTCGTATATCGCGCACTTTTTTCCCCTTAAAATAAGGGGAAAATCGTGGGTGCGCGACATACGCCGATAGCCGCTTCCCGCGCTCAGTTTGAATTCCTGCGCCGACATATACGGAATGCAGTACACTCGGGTACATTCGGCTAGGCTCGTGCTCACGCATAAACGTCACAGAGCGTGAGCGCGAGCGAAGCCGAGCCTTGCCGAATGTACCCGAGTGTACTGCACTCGGTATATGTCGGCGGAGGCGTTCGAACTGAGCGCGGGAAGCGGGGACTCGACTTGAGGCGCGCTTTGGAGAAGCCGGGAGGACACCACCGAGGCCGCAGACGGACGCCGGACCGGACGATGGACGCTGGGAAGACACCAAAACTGTAAATAATAAAATCATATAACATTTTTTTTTACAGGAATTTCGGGGGCAACTTTAGGGGTGCGCAGTATACGCGGGAGCGCGCTATACCGCGATAAATACGGTATCCAATTATTATTTTTTTAAAACAATTGTTTTTCCTCAGTTTAGGCCGATACGTATACTTATACATATTTTTGGTAAAAAAAAAAACGCAATAAGCGCACATTGATTGGTTTGCGCAAAAGTTATAGCGGCTACAAAATAGGGGATAGATTTATAGCATTTTTTTTATTCATTTATTTTTTACTAGTAATGGCAGCGATCTGCGATTTTTATCGTGCCTGTGATATTGCGGCGGACACATCTGACACTTTCGGGACCATTCACATTTATACAGCGATCCGTGCTATAAAAATGCATTGATTGCTGTATAAATATTACTGGCAGGGAAGGGGTTAACACTAGGGGGCGATCAAGGGGTTAATGTGTTCCCTAGGGAGTGATTCTAACTGTGGGGGGAGGGGACTGACTGGGGGAGGTGACCGATCGGTGTCCCTATGTACAAGGGACATACCATCGGTCTCCTCTCCCTGACAGGACGTGGATCTGTGTGTTTACCCACACAGATCCACGGTCCTGCTCAGTTACTGGGCAATCGCGGGTGCCCGACAGGCATCGCGGCCGCCGGGCAAATGCATCGGGTTCCCTAGTGGCTCGGGAAGGCGCGACGTCAGAACGAGAGGGTCTTCGTCTCGCCGTCATATGACGGCGGGCGGTAGACAAGTGGTTAATAACATTCAATTTGACTTGTGTTGCAATTGTATATGTTATATTATTTTTTCTTCATTTGCTATATTTTTCCCCCACAAAAGTGGAGTTACCCTTTGAATATCAGTTTGGGTTGGACTGACGCTTTAAAGCAAACCCAACCTTTTGAAGAGCGAGGGCCACTTAAGCGACTTACTAACCCGTCGTGGGCCACAATGAGCGGAGCGGGCAGATGTCTGGTCCGTGTCCGCTCTGCATATGCAGAGCGGACACGAACACAGCCCACTCTACTGAATGGGCCCTCTTATACGATCTGCCCAGGTGGAAGGGGGTGAATCCCCTTTATTTTATTTTTTAGCGAATTGGAGGTAGGCAGGTGTAAATGGACACAAGTCCATCTACATCTGCCGCTCCATAGAGGAGAATGGAAGGTCCGATTGGGTTGAACCGATCGTGCGAAAGGGGCCTAAGGCTGTTGCTGTCCCAGGCAGACTGCATTAGGTATCACTCCGCCTGTGACAGGGACCGGTGCTATACAGGAAGCATCGGCTTATGCTGCTCTGCTCCTCAGTTGCTTGCATCCTCTACCGCCAGCTTCATTCACAACACTGATGCTCTGGGATGGCGTGTCGGCAACCCACGATCTTGGCTTGCCAACCTGCCATCCCAGAGCAGGAGGTCAAGGACCACGTCAAAGGGCTCCGCAGGCCACATGTGGCCCCCGGGCCACTGGTTGGGCACCCCATTGCTTTAAAGGAAAACACCATCATCAGCATTATAACATTAAGCCTCGTACACACGACCAAGTTTCTCGACAAAAACCAGCAAGAAACTTTCTGTTTTTTTTTTTTTGCCGAGGAAACCGGTTGTGTGTACATTTTTCGACGAGGAAACTGTCGAGGAACTCGTCGAGCCAAAAAGAGAGCATGTTCTCTTTTTCCTCGACGGGAATGGAGAAAATTGGCTCGCCGAGTTCCTCGACAGGAACTCGACGAGTAAAATGATGTGTTTCGCCCGTCGAGTTCCTCGGCCGTGTGTACGAAGCTTTACAAGTTGCTGATATCCTCATTCCCATACACTAATTTTTGTTATCTTCCAGTTAATGATACATTCACAAACTGATGATCAGTTACCGACTATGTCAGACAGTTACAGACGAAATGTTCCCATTGTCTAGATATCTTCTGAATGTTCTGCCGTTTTGACAAAAAACCGAAAGAGGTCGATAGATGTCACCAGGGGCGAGTGAACAGATCCCAGAGGATTAAGACTGTCAAGACTTTTATTGCAAGAGGCAGCACCTGCCTCATATGACAGTCACGTAGATAAAGCAGCTCCATCTTCCAATTCCCATAAGAAATTTAAAGTGGACCTGTCACTAGTATACACAACCTAGGGCATGCTGTAAAAGACTACTACAACCCAACCTGTCTGACAGGAGGTAACCCCAGTCTTTACTCTCCAGCAGAATAATGGACGGTGCTTTTTTAGCTTCTTTATTAATTATTATTATAATTTTCATTATTATTATTATTTACTTGCTTCTTTATGTTTTGAATATCTTATTTTTTTTTTTACCTAAAGTGTATCTCTAGGCAACACTTTTTTTTTTTTTAGTATTGCATAGAGCTTAGTTTGCTTAGTTTTTATAACTGTAGAGTTATGCCTTGTACACACGATCGGAATTTCCGATGGAAAAAGTCTGACTGACTTTTTCCATTGCATATTCTGATCGTGTGTAGCCCCATCTGAGTTTTTTCATCGGATATTCCAAGCAGTGCCGGCCCAAGACATTGTGCTGCCTGGTACCAAGAATGAAATACTGCCCCCCCCCCAAAAAAAATTACGCCCACCAAAATGCCCCCACATCCATTATTTTATATCATGATAACTAAAGTGGACCTATCATGGCTCTATACATGTATATAGGATTATAAAAAGGACCTGTTATGGCTCTATTCATGCAATTAACCCCACAGTGGAGCGGAGAGCGGAACGGGAGGAGCGGTCGGGCGGCAATTAGCCCCACAGTGGAGAGCGGAGCTGGCAGAATGGGATGGCGTGCGGGCGGCAATTTGAATTTGCTGCCCCCTGAAAGTGCTGCCTGGTACAATGGTACCATGGGTCCCATGGTAGGGCCGGCCCTGATTCCAAGGAATTCCGTCTGAGTTTAGATATAGAACATGTTCTATTTTACTCCGATGGAATTCTGTCGTAATTTCTGATGTGATTTGGGGGCATAAGGCAATAGTGCAGTGTAACATTTTTTTTTTAACTTGCTTCATCTTTTGCTTTATTTAAAAAAAGTACTAAAGTACTCCAAAAGTCTTTTTTAACCTCACCTACTATGTAACCTACTACTACTACTACTACTATGTAGCCTACTACCTATTGGGTACAGGCATTATGTCATTTTTTAATACCACTGACCCCCAAGCCTGAGACATACAGTAGTCTATTCCCACTAACGCCATGGCCTTGTACACACGACCGAGAAACTCGACGGGCGAAACACATCGTTTTGCTCGTCGAGTTCCTTGTGAAGCCGTTGAGAAACTTGACAAGCCAATTTTCTCCATTCCCATCAAGGAAATAGAGAACATGCTTTATTTTTGGCTCGTCGAGTTTCTCGACAGTTTCCTCGACGAAAATGTACACACGACCGGTTTCCTCGGCAAAAAATATCTCCCAGCAAGTTTCTTGCTGGTTTTTGCCGAGAAACTCGGTCGTGTGTACGGGGCCTGAGACATACAGTAGTCTATTCCCACTAACGCTAAGGCATTTGCTTCTCCCACTGGCCACAGTCCGGCCTCTGTAATGTCTGAATGACAGTAAACTGGCCATTTGCTTAGAAAGTATGGAGACCCTTATGCCGCGTACACACGGACGTTTTGTAGGCTCCAGAGTGTGTAGGCTCCAGAGCATTTTTCTCGATGAGAAAAATGGCCTTTAAAAATGTAGAAACAAAAAATACAGCGCTCGAGGATGGAGTACGAATCACTTTATAGTCTTTAAAGTATTGCAAAAAATACACATGAACTAAAAATATAAATAAAAACTGCACACTAGGCAGAAAGTTTACACAAGCGAATCTATTGCAAAGTCCCCAAACACTTGAACAATAACCATAAGGTGATGGTGGGATAGCAACCTGAAATCACTGCTGGGAGAAAGCTTCCAACCAAAGTACACTTCTGTAGTATATGAAGGTGGTACGGCCGTTAGTAAACCTCTAAGCAGGGAGAAGAAAAACACACAGCGGGGAGACAGCATCCACGCTGGGAGTGATCAAAGATGATATTCACCTGCCGAGGGAGAAATGGCTATAGTTCTAATCCAACAGGGCGGCCGATGGAGGCGGGATCACTCCTCGCAACGGAGGGCAGTAAGGGAGATCCTGGATGGGAACCACCGTGCCAATACAAGGACGCCACCGCGTCAATCAGAAGCGAGGAGGGAGGGGTGGAATCACCGCTGCGTCACATGAAGGGGAAGGGAATGAAGTCCGGACTCTATCCCTCAAGGGTCATGTGACTCCAGGGGCCAATCAGTGGAAGAGATAGCCGAGCAGTAGAATCAACAAGCTGAACGTCACTGAAGGAATTCCCAGACTGTCAGTATCTCAGCATTGGCTTCTTGTAAACAAGTGGGGGCATAAAACGAGATGGGGGTGAGCCGTGACTGACATGTTTCGCGTGCCAGACGCTTTGTCAAAGGACTTTGACAAAGCGTCTGGCACGCGAAACATGTCAGTCACGGCTCACCCCCATCTCGTTTTATGCCCCCACTTGTTTACAAGAAGCCAATGCTGAGATACTGACAGTCTGGGAATTCCTTCAGTGACGTTCAGCTTGTTGATTCTACTGCTCGGCTATCTCTTCCACTGATTGGCCCCTGGAGTCACATGACCCTTGAGGGATAGAGTCCGGACTTCATTCCCTTCCCCTTCATGTGACGCAGCGGTGATTCCACCCCTCCCTCCTCGCTTCTGATTGACGCGGTGGCGTCCTTGTATTGGCACGGTGGTTCCCATCCAGGATCTCCCTTACTGCCCTCCGTTGCGAGGAGTGATCCCGCCTCCATCGGCCGCCCTGTTGGATTAGAACTATAGCCATTTCTCCCTCGGCAGGTGAATATCATCTTTGATCACTCCCAGCGTGGATGCTGTCTCCCCGCTGTGTGTTTTTCTTCTCCCTGCTTAGAGGTTTACTAACGGCCGTACCACCTTCATATACTACAGAAGTGTACTTTGGTTGGAAGCTTTCTCCCAGCAGTGATTTCAGGTTGCTATCCCACCATCACCTTATGGTTATTGTTCAAGTGTTTGGGGACTTTGCAATAGATTCGCTTGTGTAAACTTTCTGCCTAGTGTGCAGTTTTTATTTATATTTTTAGTTCATGTGTATTTTTTGCAATACTTTAAAGACTATAAAGTGATTCGTACTCCATCCTCGAGCGCTGTATTTTTTGTTTCAGTTTTTTGCCCATGTTCTCAGGTGATTGACAGCTGCACGGAAAGAGTTTGTTTATCTTTTTTTACTACACAAAACATTGTGTTTTATTGTCCTTATGGTGTAGCGCTAGTAGTGGGAATTTTTTTCTTTTAAAAATGTAGAACCTTCTTTATTTTTTCTCGTCGTTTTTCACGTCGTCGTTTTTCTCATCGTGAAAAACGGTTGTGTGTACGGGGGGAAAAAACGCGCATGCTCAGAAGCAAGTTATGAGAAGAAATTTGCATAATCAGTCCAAAGGGTGGCGCCATTCGAATGGAACTTTCCCTTTATAGTGCCGTCGTACGTGTTCTACGTCACTGCGCTTTGCTCGAGCATTTTTTTTTCACGATCGAGTGTATGCAAGGCAGGCTTGACAAGAATCACGTTGAGAAAAACGTTGTTTTTTTCCATGACAGGAAAAACGGTCGTGTGTACGCGGCATAAGTCTAGTGGAGGCAAATGCTGGCAACTTTACCACACCAGAGGAAAAAATAAATAAAAAAAACCCAGGGGCAGTCAAATACATTCACTGGAACAGAATATTTCTTTCTAAGCCTTTAGCCATTACAATTTTGGATCCTATTAATTGCAAGAATGTCATCCAGTCAATTTTCAAATTCCATTATTGTTTTTGCCGTCAATAGGAAGAGGTAAAAACATTTTATTTTTTCTATGCGAATGCTTGTACAGTCCTTGGGATAGAAAGTCAATTTTCCAAATCCTTATACTGGCCTTGGATACCTTGGATATATTTAAACATGTTAATGAAATCACCTCTAAATCATCTTTTCTCCAAACCAAAATTACCTAGCTTTTCAAATCTTTTATTATTATTAAGAATTTCCATACTTTTAATCATTTAGTTGCTGCCTCTGAACTCAATAAAAACTAAACTAATAAAACTATAAAAAGTTGAATATAGTTATATTTTTATTAGAATACCATTAACTTGTGCATTATTACTTGTTTGTCTCAGAATATGAATCAGCTTCCTATAATCCCCTACAAAGCAACACTCATAGCTAGATTCAGGTAGATGTGTGTATCTTTGAGGCAGCGTAGCGTATCGTATTTACGCTACGCCGCCGTAAGTCTGAGAGGCAAGTGCTGTATTCACAAAGCACTTGCCTCCTAAGTTACGGCGGCGTAGCGTAAATGGGGCCGGCGTAAGCGCGCCTAATTCAAATGAAGATGAGGGGGGTGTGTTTTATGTAAATGGGTGGTGACCCGACGTGATTGACATTTTTTACGAACGGCGCATGCGCCGTCCGTGTACATATCCCAGTGTGCATTGCTCCAAAGTACGCCGCAAGGACGTATTGGTTTAGACGTGAACATAAATGACGTCCAGCCCCATTCACAGAAGACTTACGCAAACAACGTAAATTTTTCAAATTTTCAAACGGCCAACAATGACTAGGCAAACTATTTGTTCGACTAACTTTACGCCGGGAATCGCCTTACGTAAACGGCGTATTTTTACTGCGACGGGCAAGCGCGCGTTCGTGAATCGGCGTATCTAGTCATTTACATATTCTACGCCAAACTCAACGGAAGCGCCACCTAGCGGCCAGCGGAAATATTGCACCCTAAGATACGACGGCGCAGGCCGTCGTATCTTAGCTAGGTTTAAGTGTATCTCAGTTTGAGCATACACTTAAACTTACGACGGCTTAGATTCCGAGTTACGACGGCGTAACTCTTTGTGAATCTGGCTATAAAACAATAGCTGTTAGATGGGGCTGTTCACATGCCAAGGACACAGCATTTTTAGCTTGGGTGCAGAGTTTGACATGTGGCACCGCTTGTCAAACTTGCCCATTGAGGTCAATGAGGCCACACCACCGCGCCACCACTGCATGCAATGCACAGGACTGCAGAGCAGTAGTGCAATATCATTTAAATAAATAAATCAGGTCTAAATAAGACAGTAAGGAGACAATATAACACCTCCTCACCGCCTGCAAATGTCATACGAAACGTATAAAAAAATATACAAGGCCTTCTAAAAATGGTTGTGGTGCTGAGCGAACAAACCTCTGTGGTTATTGTGGAGTGGGGCAGCCACTTACATAGAGCAACTGTCAATGTAGAAGCTCCAAATATCATAGTAATGTCCAGAGTCCTCAGTGGTCCATCAGGTATGCATGCTTATGTTGTGCCAAGTTGGACCAAAGTAAGTAGGCAATAATAATATCAGAACCTGGATTACCTGCTGGTGGTACTTTGATTCCCAGAGCGGAAGGTTGTAGTTTTGGTGTCCACCAACGGGTGTCTCCCAGCCAGCAGATACCAGTAATAAGTTTCCACCTGATGCTGGCTGCTGGGAGGGTATTTAGGTCCTCACCTACTAGTGCCTTTTTCTCCAGTGTTTAGTAACTGCCAGATTCTGTTTGTTATTGATCCTGATCTTGCTCCTGCAGTGTACCCTGCTGCCTTGTACCTTCTCCCCCTTGTCTCTGACCCCAATTTTAATTTCCCCTTCCCATCTGCTCTCTGCAGCTCCAGTTTTCCCCTGCTTGTCTTTGTTCCCCATTTTTAATGCATTGTATATACTGGGCCAGTATGTGTTGTATGTAAATCAATCGTGACCCCACGTTAATGACGCGCCTAACGAATGGTACATGTGCGCGCATGCTCAGTATCACGTTGAATTTACTCCATAAGATATGCCAGGCCCATTGCCTGTGACGTGAACGCAACCTACGCACAGCCCCATTCACGTACGACTTACATAAACAACGTAAAAAGATACGCTTGCCGACGTCCATACTTTGCATTGGCTGCGCCTCATATAGCAGGGGTAACTTTACGCCGGACGTAAGCCTAACGTAAACGGCGTAGCGGCCGCAAGTACGTTCGTGAATCGGAGTATCTACCTAATTTACATATTCGAAGCGTAAATCCACGGAAGCGCCCCTTGCGGCCATCGTAAATATGCACCCAAGATACGACGGCGTAGGAGACTTACGCCGCTCGTATCTTGGCCACATCTATGCGTAACTGATTCTAAGAATCAGGTGCATAGATACGACGGCTCACATTCGGACTTACGACGGCGTACGTGGAGATACGCCGTTGTAAGTCCGCTGTGAATCTGGCCCACTGTAGTTAGTTGCTAGTTAGGCTTTCTGTTTGGTTTTTAATTAGATATTTTGTCACTGGGTTATTGGTTCACTTATATATTTTGTGTGTATACTGTACAAGCAGATTTAGTGTCTGGTCACACTACAGCGACTTGGGATCCGACTTGTCAGACCTCAAGTTGCCCCAAGTCGCTGGACATAAGAAATTCCATTGAAGTGAATGAGAGCCGTCTTAATGCACACTACTGAAGTTGCTCCGACTTCAGGAAAGGTTCTTGTACTATTTCAAGGCGACTTCTAGGCAACTTGTACCCATAGATTTCAATGGAAGTTGCCTCCAAAGTCAGAACTCCATCTATATTGAAGCAACTTTACAGGAAAAAGAAAATAGTTTACCCAGGCAAACCCCTCCCTCCCACAGAGCTGATTATTCTGTGATTGGCCACAGCCAAAGTCGCCTGTCCTGGAGGCAACTTTAAAGTGGTGTTTCACCCTAAAAAACAAGTTTCTAGCATGCCATCAAGCATACTAGCGCGAGCTACAGTATGCCTTTCTTTTTTTTTGTTGCGCCGAAACTCACAGTTTAATCCTGTAGTGAAGTTTCAGACTCCCCGCGGGGAATGGGCGTTCCTATGCAGAGGGAAGATGATTGACGGCCGGCTATGGCGCGTCACGCTTCCCGAAGATAGCCGAAATAGGACTTGCCTCTTCACGGCGCTATACGGCGCCTGCACACAGACATTGGAGCTGACTGCACAGGCGCCGTGAAGAGGAAGGTCCTATTTCCGGCCGTCAATCATCTTCCCTCTGCATAGGAACGCCCATTCCCCGCGGGGAGTCTGAAACTTCACTACGGCAGTAAACTGTGAGCATGGCGCCAAAAAATAAAATAAAGGCGTACTGTAGATCACGCTAGTATGCTTGATGGCATGCTAGAAAAAAAATGCTTTTTTAGGGTGAACCCCCGCTTTAAGTCGCGTTGTAAGTTGCCTCCAAATCGCCTTGCAAAGTCGGGCTGTAAGTCGGGTTGCCCCTGTGTCAACCGGCACTTAGTCATCTTGCTGCTGATTCCTCACAAATGATCATACCAGTATTTCAGCTTTAATGTTTATGATCTAGGCACGGGTCCACTTTAAAGTAGCCAAAAGACAAGTTGGACATAGTTTCTCTACAGTTTTCAGGAAAACATAGAAATAGAATTCCAGAGGAGGTAGTGAGTCAGACAACAGTAAGTGGATTCGCACATGGTTAGGAAAAACATAGATCTACAGTATTCTCAGACAACAAAAAAAAGGGGAAAAAAATATATAGAAACATTAAAAAATTCTAAATACAGTGCCTTGAAAAAGTATTCATACCCCTTTAAATCTTCCACATTTTGTCATGTTACAACCAAAAAATGTAAATGTATTTTATTGGGATTTTATGTGATAGACCAACACAAAGTGGCACATAAGTGGAAGGAAAATGATAAATGATTTTTAATTGTTTTTACAAATAAATATCTGAAAAGTGTAGCGTGCATTTGTATTCAGCCCTCTTTACTCTGATACCCCTAACTAAAATCTAGTGGAACCAATTTTTGGGGATATTTATTATAGCAAAAAGTAAAAAATATATATTTTTTTTTTCAAAATTTACGCTCTTTTTTTGTTTATAGCGCAAAAAATAAAAACCGCAGAGGTGATCAACTACCACCAAAAGAAAGCTCTATTTGTGGGGAAAAAAGGACGCCAATTTTGTTTGGGAGCCACGACGCACGAACGCGCAATTGTCAGTTAAAGCGGCGCAGTGCCGGAAGCTGAAATTTTGCCTGGGCAGGAGGGGGGATATGTGCCCAGTAAGCAAGTTTTTGGTTGTAACATGACAAAATGTAAAAAATTTCAAGGGGTATGAATACTTTTTCAAGGCACTGTAAATTTAAAAAAATGGGACAGACTTGATAGACCACTTGCTCTTGTTTTCTTTTGTCACTCTTCTGTGTTGTTATGTAACTGGTCATTCAAGAAAGGTCTGATAGGCATGGTTTCTGCAGGCTGGGGACTATGCCGGAGGGTCAATGGCTGCAGATACAGCATTAGCATTCCACAGCTGAAAATCTGTAGTTGGCAAGTTATAACACTGGTGCCTCACCCAACTTTATACTCCGAGATGAAAGAAGAAGAATCTATCCATACAGTTCTCCAGGGCTTGAACTACTCAAGACAGGAATGGCAAACATACGCTAGAATTCTAGAGTGTTTCATGAAAATAATCTATTTTAAAGTTTCCATTTAAAGTGTCTCTGCTGTCAAAAGTTTTCATTTTAGTTTTGGATAGATTAATCACTTGCTGACCGCCATATGTATAAAAACGTTCCGTCATTCAGTGGTGATACCAGGATCATGGTTGCAGCTGGCTGTCATTTTTTACAGACGCTGATCAGCTGATTAGTAAAAGGGATCCAAGTGGCTCTACAGCCTCCCAATCACATTTACAGTTCTGTAAAGGGCCGTCTCCCTCTCCCATCACCACCCATGGAGGTCTCCCATTTCTTGTGGGAGCCCTGAACGATGGTAAATGGCCAGAATTAATAAACATAGAGGAGATGAAGAAATATCCATTCTCCCATCTCCTCTGTGACAAATGAAACTGGAAGCTTCCCAGATGTAATTCTCTTGCTGATAAAGTCAGAGAAGCACAAGATAACTCAACCCCTAGACCAGAGGAGATCCATATCGATCACGGACTCTATTCATTAAGGCAAGGAAGGGGCTGGTAAATGACACATACTGGCCCCTTCCCCACTCTCCTTCCTAACAGATCTCCTGCAGCGCTGCTGGGTATCCACCTACCCTCTCCCGCCGGCTGCGGGGGGACAAAGGGGACCAAAACAGAATACAGGATCCAGGGGCAGCAGGAGGTGGATTGGAAGGGTCGGTGGGCGGCATGTAAAAGAACCGATCCCTTTCGTTTTCCTGCTGCTGCTGAAAGGCTGGAAAGTGGAAGGAATTAGTTCCTCTATAGACCACCACCCCTCCTATCCAGGTTTACAGGGGGCCAAGTGGCAACTGTGGCCCCTGTACATACACCCCTACCTAGTGGCAACTGTTGGGTTCTTCTTCTGGGGAGGCGGCAAACAACCAGCACAACCCCTCTCCTTTGGGCGGCGCGACGGGTCCGGCTCCAGTGTCTCCTCTTCCACAACACTAGTCATCCAATAGGATCGCCTTGTAATTTGGCCAATCGGGAAACAGGTCTCACTGACCTGCCTCCTGATTGGTGAGGAGGCACTTTAGAGTGAATACAGCAAAAATGTAATCGCTACGGTCACACAATTGGGAGGGATCGGGGCGTACACTCTACGCCCCAAGCTCACCCTATTTTGAAGCCTATTAGAGCCTCTGGCTCTAATCAGGTGCTTTAAAAAACATGTTGGTGCAGCATTTTGAGGGTCAAAGCATGCTGTCAAATGCCCTCTGAAAAGTGAACCGACACGTAAAGTGGTTGTAAAGGTTTAAAAAAAAAAAATAACAAACATGTCATACTTACCTGCGCTGTGCAGGTGGCCCCAATCGTCTTCTTCTGGGGTCCCTTTGTGGCGCTCCTGGCTCCTTCTCTTCTCGAGTGCCCTGTCGGAGAAGCGCTCTCCTTCGTGGACACCCGTGCGGGCGCGTTCCCGTGTCCTGCTGCTGCATCCGTAGACATAGACAGCAGGATTTCGCTCCGCCCCCTAGCGCCCACATCATTGATTTGATTGACAGAACAGCAAGAGCCAATGGTTGTGCTGCTATCAATCTATCCAATCAGGACACGAGACACCAGCTGGAGCTGTTGTGCTCATTCCCGTCGTGGGAATTATGGGGCTCAGGTAAGTATAAGGGGGGCGCTGCTGCAGCACAGGAGGTTTTTCACCTTCATGCATAGGATGCAAGAAGGTGAAAAACGCAGAGAGTTTACAACCCCTTTAAAGGGACACCAAAGGTTCCCGTTTTTTCTTTTTGAATAACAAACATGTCATACTTACCGCCACTGTGCAGTTCGTTTTGCACAGAGTGGCCCTGATCCTGGTCTTCTGTGGTCCCTCGGCGGCTGTCTCGGCTCCTCCCCGCATCAACTAACCCCCTTCACGGGAAGCTCTCTCCCAAGACGGCTATAGCCACCGACTGTATCACTTGGCCCCACCCCCGGCACGCCACATCATTGACTTGATTGACAGCAGTGGGAGCCAATGGCTGCACTGCTATCAATCAACCAATGAATGAGCCGAGAAGCCTGGACATTCACGGCGCTGGACTTTCGAGGGGTCAGGTAAGTAAACGGGGGGTTGAGGGGCCGCTAAACCTCGGATGTTTTTTCACCTTATCGCATAGAATTCATTAAGGTGAAACAACATGTATCTTTACAACCCCTTTAATGTCTAGATCAGGGGTCTCTAAATGATGGCCCTCCAGTTGCTCAGGAACTACAATTCCCATCATGCCTAGTCATGTCTGTGAATGTCAGAGTTTTACAATATGTAGCGCTCACCCCCGAAGGAGCCGCTGGTTATTGATGGGATGGCGTGTTACCTCTGTGAGCGTCTAGGGTAGATAATGAGAGCCTCAGCTTTTATTTTACCCAACACAGTAAACAGTAAAACTTGAGGTAGATGGCAACAGAAGCAGCCCTGCTTCCAACGATACTTTAATTCGTCGCTGCTCCCGCCGGAGTGGGTATAGTGTACCTGGACAGGCCTCTCACACCGACCTGGCAGCGAGAATATCACTCAGAACTTTTGAGGGAACAGATCTCTGCCACAGACCCTTCCCTAGAACGTGGATCGTGAAGGAAAATCCTCCTCAGTAGTATTTGTGCCTGAATCTCCCTCAGATAGTTTTAGTTAGGTTACCGACTGACAGGTGGCTGACCTCCAACCCTTTCAGGGTCCGGTTACCTTGATCCCCGATGGATTGTCGAGGCCCTGTTGGGTCGCCAGCCTCTCTTGGCTCCCCTCAGGCGGACTCCCCACCGAACAGCTATCTCACTTGGGATCTTCTCAGAACTGGGGACTAGGGTGCCCACATGTCCCGGATTGCCCGGGACTGTCCCGCAATTGACATATCTGTCCTGGGTCCCGGGCACCTTCATTCTAGGACAATACAATGTCCCAGAATGAAATAGAGGACACAGTCACCCCCTACTAACTAATAACTACATTTCCGGAACTGGTTGCTAGGACCAGCGCTGCCTGGCGTCTTGCAACCAGTGACAATTTACTCTCAGACAGTGAGACCAGGAGCGAGGCCTGCGCCTAGTGCAGTACTGCTGTCCCCACCCACCTTGGCACCTCCTCCTTCTCCAGCACCCAGCGGCAAGCAGCAGGGACTGGTGTGATCTTTACTCTCCAGATAGTGACGCCACTCCTTTCCTTCTAAGCATGTGGCTCATGCAGAGGGAGTGACAGCGGCACTGCATCTGGTGGCAAGTGGCACATTTACCTGACAAATAACCCACGCCAAATTCCCCATCAACCCCCGAGACTACATTACCCCCCGCCCCCTCATCTTTTTTGGGGGAAGGTGAGAGAGGGGTGTGTCCCTGAATGGTAGTTTGGAAATGTGGTCACCCTACTGGGGACCCAGTCGACCACTGGGGCCCAGTCACAGCTTTAAATGCTCCCGGCCAACACGGTCCCGGAACCAGGAACACCTCGTGGCACGCACCCCGGCCTGGTAGGCCATCTCGTCGGGGAGCCGTGACGTGTGGTCACCCTGAAGGTGGGTGCCACACACCAGGAACAAGAACCCCGCTTAATGGCGTCTGCTCCAGAAGTACCCTCCCCCAGCATGCCCCGCGAGGGAAAAACCCTCCCGATTGGCTGCCTAGGCACCCTAGCCTGAACTCCACTGGCGCCACCCATCGCCTTGGGGTGGTATAGCACCTCGGCAACAACAGAATGAGCCCACAGCACAGCCCAGCCAAAGCAGAGACCCAATTTGAACAAATCAACTGGATGAGAGCTAACTAACTCTCTCATCCCCTTTAAATTTAGAATAGCACCGGTACCTAAAAGTACACAGGCGCTACAAATATCTCATGGGACATGTAGTTCCCCAACAGCTGGATGGTCACAATTTGGAGATCCCTGGTCTAGATTCATGTTTAACTAAGACCTTAGATGTAAAGTAATACCTTGAAGGTTCAGTGTGCAGGAAGGAGCACGCTCAGAATGACATAATTCTGCTCAGCAATAAAAATCTGAACACGTAATCAAGCACAGCTGGCCGTGATTTACTGCTAACAGGAACATCAAAAAAAAAAAGAAAAGTGAGAGAGAGAGAGAAAGAAAGAAAGAAAGCAAAAACTGTGCAAAAGCACAAATGCCGGTTATAAGGGAACTCGTCGGCACGCTCGTGTTTATTAAACAAAAAAGTACTCACCGCTCTGAAAACGTCAACTGTTCGCATTCCCAGAACGCCGGTCTGCTCTTGTTCCCTGAAGGTCCTTTTCCTACAAAAGATATTGTCATATTTAGAGACTCCACCCTTGCTGGTGGTTAGGAGAAGAAAAAAAAAAAAAAAGTTTGAGAGCCGACTGTCCAATTCCTCAGCCAGGCAGGCAGGATAGTCAGCCTTTCCCGACACATTCAGGACTCACCTATGCAGGCTGTTTGTCTTCCACAAAGTCCCCCTCCCCCTTCTGGCTCCTCTCCGGGGGCCACAACCACCACGGCCGCTGCTGCTCCGTGTCCTCTCCTAATCAGAGGCTGCGAGTCTTCCTGGAGGCTTGGAGTGTTACATTTGGCTCCTGCTTGTGACTTTTCAGGCTGGCTGGGTATCCTATTCTTTGCTCTGCGGTGATCACAGGCCTGCAGGCAAACACTGGGACAAACATTCACTCCAATGTATGGCGGAAGGGAAAACACAAGTCGATTGCCACGGACGCACTTGTTACTGCATGCGCAATCGTGTTCATCGGACGCAGGCAAAACGGAAGCAATTTACCTCTGTGGGCCATATATTTATATGCACCATATTTATTACAGGTACTTATATAGTGCTGTCAATTTACGCAGCACTCTACATATATAGGGCTAGATTCAGAGACAGTTACGCCGGCGTATGAGTAGATACGCCGTCGTAAACTCTGAATCTACGCCGTCGTAAATTTAAGCGTATTCAGGAAACCAGATACGCTTAAATTAGGCTAAGATACGAGCGGCGTAAGTCTCCTACGCCGTCGTATCTTAGGGTGCATATTTACGCTGGCCGCTAGGTGGCGCTTCCGTTGAGTTCGGCGTAGAAAATGCAAATGACTAGATACGCCGATTCAGAAACGTACATGCGCCCGGCGCATTTTTTTACGTCGTTTACGTAGGGCTTTTTCCGGCGAACAAATAGCTGGCCTAGCCAATGTTAAGTATGGCCGTCGTTCCCGCGTTGAAATTTAAAAATTTTACGTCGTTTGCGTGTCGTCCGTGAATGGGGCTGGACGTAATTTACGTTCACGTCGAAACCAATACGTCCTTGCGGCGTACTTTGGAGCAATGCACACTGGGATATGTCCACGAACGGCCCATGCGCCGTTCGTTAAAAAACGTCAATCACGTCGGGTCACTAGTCATTAACATAAAACACCCCCCCCTGTTCCACATTTGAATTAGGCGCGCTTACGCCGGCAGATTTACGATACGCCGCCGCAACTTACGGAGCAAGTGCTTTGTGAATACTGCACTTGCCTCTCTAAATTGCGGCGGCGTAGCGTAAATAACATACGCTACGCCCGCACAAACTTACGTCCCCCTACCTGAATCTGCCCATATATTATACATTCACATCAGTCTCTGACCTCAAGGAGCTTATACTCTAATGCCGCGTACACACGATCATTTAAAAATTGTTTTTTTTTAAAAACGTCATTTAAAAGGATCGTGTGTGGGCTGCACATCGTTTTTTCAGTTTCTGAAAAACGACAAAAAAAAATTCGAACATGCTGCATTTTTTAACGTCGTTTTAAAAAATTTTGTTTTTCGGGTTGTAAAAAATTATCGTGTGTGGGCTAAAACGTCGTTTTAAACCTGCGCATGCTCAGAAGCAAGTTATGAGACGAGAGCGCTCGTTCTGGTAAAACTACCGTTCATAATGGAGTAAGCACATTCATCACGCTGTAACAGACAAAAAAGCGCGAATCGTCTTTTACTAACACGGAATAAGCTAAAACAGCCCAAAGGCGAAAGGATCTTCTTCTTTAGAGTGCCGTCGTACGTGTTGTATGTCACCGCGCTTTGTTCATCATTTTTGAAAAACGATGGTGTGTGGGCAACGTTGTTTTTAATGATGAAGTTGGAAAAACTTTGTTTTTTGGACATGCTGAAAAACGACGTTTTCTTTCATGCCGAAAAATTATCGTGTGTACGCGGCATCATGCTGCGTACACACGACCATTTTTAATGTCCTGGAAAAAACAATGTTTTTTTTCGACGTGATTCTTGTCAAGCCTGCCTTGCCCACACACGATCATGAAAAAAAAATGCTCGAGCAAAGCGCAGTGACGTACAACACGTACAACGGCACTATAAAGGGGAAGTTCTATTCGGATGGCGCCACCCTTTGGGCTGCTTTTGCTGATTTTGGGTTAGTAAAAGTTTGGTGAGAGACGATTCGCGCTTTTCAGTCTTCGTGCTTTTCAGTCTGTTACAGCGTGATGAATGTGCTATCTCCATTACGAACGGTAGTTTTACCAGAACGAGCGCTCCCGTCTCATAACTTGCTTCTGAGCATGCACGTTTTTTTCCCGTCGTTAAAGCCCACACACGATCGTTTTTCACAACGTGAAAAACGCCAAGAAAAATGAGAGCATGTTCTAAATGTTTAATGCCCATTTTTCACGTCAAGAAAAATGCTCTGCAGCCCACACGATCGTTTTTAATGACCATTTAAAACATTTCATTTTTCACGTCATGAAAAACGTGTGTACGCGGAATAAGGTCCCCAAAGCACATTCATACAATTTAGAGAGGAGCCAATTAACCAGAGTACCTGGAGGAAAACAACATAGGCTGCTGCTGAAAGGCTGGAAAGTGAAAGGGATCGGTTCCTCTAAAGACCACCATACCTCCCAACTTTCTGAGATGGGAATGAGGGACACCTATCAGCAAAAGTATGCAGGCATAGGACACACCCCTTGCCACGCCCCCTTAACCACTTCAATACCAGGCACTTACGCCCCTTCCTGCCCAAGCCAATTTTCAGCTTTCTGTGCTGTCGCTGTTTAAATGACAATTGCGCGGTCATGCTACACTGCACCCAAACAGAATTTTTATAATTTTGTTCCCACAAATAGAGCTTTCTTTTGCTGGTATTTGATCGCCTCTGTGGTTTTTATTTTTTGCTATAAAAATAAAAAAAGACCGAAAACTTTGAAAAAAATTAAAGTTTTTCTTCTTTTTCTGTTAGAAAATTTGGTAAATAAGTATGTTTTCTCCTTCACTGATGGGCACTGATAAGGCAGCACTGATGAGGCGGCGCCAATGAGGTGGCACTGACGGGCACTGACGATAGCCACTGATATGCGGCACTGATGGACAATGGTAGGCCGCACTGTTGGGTGGCACTGATATGCAGCACTGATGGGAATTGTGTCACTCATGGGCACTCATGGGTGGCACTGGTGGGCACTGATTGGCTCTGATAGGCGACACTGATGGGCACTAAGAGGTTGCATTGGTGGGTACTTATGGGTGGCATTGATAGGCGGCACTGCTGGGCACTGATAGACGGCACTGATGGGCACTGTTAGACGGCACTGCTGGGCACCGGTACATGGCACTGATGGGCACTAATGGGCACTGACATGCGGCACTGATATGCAGCACTGATGGGTATCCCTGGTGGCACTGGCACTGGCAGAGATTTTGATTGGCACTGGTTGGCAGCTGCCTGTGCATTGATTGGCAGCTGCCTTGGCACAGATTGGTATTCCCTGGTGGTCTAGGGGGCATACCTGGTGGTCCAATGTGGATGCCCATCCCTGGTGGTCCTGGGCGGCATGCTGGTGGTCCTGTGCAGTGATCCGTCTGTCAGAAGCGAGTGAGGAAAAGTCGATCAGCGGCTCTTCCTGTTTACATTGTGATCAGCCGTGATTGGACACGGCTGATCACATGGTAAAGAGCCTCCGCCGGAGGCAGGTTTGTTTAAAGAAATAAAAATAACAAACATGTTTTTGGACAGAGTGACACATATCTGTGCAACTTCAAGTTGCAGCAGCTTCAAAGTCCCTGCACTACTCTAATTTTATTTCAGGCACTTTGTATAGCGCCATCAATTTACACAGCGCTTTACATATGTATTGTACATTCACATCAGTCCCTACCCTCAAGGAGCTTACACTCTAAAGTCCCTAACTCACATACATATACTAGGGCCATGTTAGACAGGATCCCATTAACCTACCACGCTCGTCAGTTTAGAATCCTCATGCCTCCCCAGTCCATAGGAATATGATTGTCCTGTCCTCTGGCGTTGGTGTAGTGCGTTTCCTGCGTCAGTACATGATGTCACACTCACCTGAGCGGAGAAATGCGTTCCCAGCCTCGTCCTACATACAGCCGCTCTGCACTTCCCATACAGATGAAGGCAGAGGAGGCGTCTTCTGAAGGATACTTGGGACACCCCGGATGGCCCCTTGTTGTTCCCGTGTGATATAAATAGCGCAGTGCTATCACATTCCCAGCCTGAAGTCATTTTCTTAGGAGAAGGAATTTTCAATGATCGAATCCCTTGTGTTAGATCTGAACACTGGCATGTATATGATCGCCATTTAACCACTTCAGGCCCGGGCCAATTCTGACACTTCGTTTCTACATGTAAAGATCATCTTTTTTTGCTGTTTTCTGCTAGAAAATTACATAGAACCCCCAAACACTATACTAGGCATGTGCAAAAGGGAAAATTTTGTTTCGTTTCGTTTTAATTCGTTATTTAATTAATTTCGTTAGGTTTGTTATAGGGTTGTCCCGATACCACTTTTTTAGGACCGAGTACAAGTACCGATACTTTTTTTCAAGTAGTCGCCGATACCGAATACCGATACTTTTTTTAAATGTGTCCCCCCCATATGCAGCCATGTCCCCCACATATGCAGCCATGTCCCTCTAGCCATGTCCCTCACATATGCAGCCATGTCCCTTTAGCCATGTCCCTCACATATGCAGCCATGTCCCTCACATATGCAGCCATGTCCCTCTAGCCATGTCCCCCCCATATGCAGCCATGTCCCCCACATATGCAGCCATGTCCCTCTAGCCATGTCCCTCACATATGCAGCCATGTCCCTTTAGCCATGTCCCTCACATATGCAGCCATGTCCCTCACATATGCAGCCATGTCCCTCACATATGCAGCAATGTCCCTCTAGCCATGTCCCTCACATATGCAGCAATGTCCCTCTAGCCATGTCCCTTGATGCGGCGGCGCGATGCGGCGGCAGCGGCGGGGGGGGACGAAGGGGGGGAAAGTATTCTATTTCGGGATCGGGGGTATTTGCGCGAGTACGAGTACTCCCGCAAATACTCGGTATCGGTCCCAATACCGATACTGGTATCGGTATCTGGACAACCCTAGTTTATAAACATGTGTTAAATTCGTTTTCGGAACTCGTTCGTTTTCGACCGAATTTAGAAAAATCAGGTCGAATTCGAAAGTATTTCGACTGGATTCGACAACAAATCTCTTTTCGAATATAATTTCGAAATTCGATCGGAATTCGAAAAAAATAAAAATAAATTTGAATTCCAAATCGAAAACCTGCGGACGAAATTCGATCGGAATTCGAAAAAAAAAAAAATCGAATTCCGATCGGGTTTTCGATTCGGAATCGAAAACGTTCGGATTCGGTGAATTCATTAATATTGCAATTCGGGAATTCGTATGCATCCGAATGTCCGAATAATGAAAAATTCGTCCGAATTTCGATTCGGAACGAAACGAAATGCACATGCCTACATACAGTGGGGATCGAAAGTTTGGGCACCCCAGGTAAAAATTTGTATTAATGTGCATAATGAAGCCAAGGAAAGATGGAAACATCTCCAAAAGGCATCAAATTACAGATTAGACATTCTTATAATATGTCAAAAAAAGTTAGATTTTATTTCCATCATTTACACTTTCAAAATGACAGAAAACAAAAAAATGGCGTCTGCAAAAGTTTGAGCACCCTGCAGAGTTAATATCTTGTACCGCCCCCTTTGTATCACAGTTTGTAAACACTTTTTGTAGCCAGCCAAGAGTCTTTCAATTCTTGTTTGAGGTATCTTTGCCCATTCTTCCTTACAAAAGTCTTCCAGTTCTTTGAGATTTCTGGGCTGTCTGTCACGCACTGCTCTTTTAAGATTTTCAATTCTGTTGGGGTCAGGAGATTGTGAAGGCCATGGCAAAACCTTCAGTTTATGCCTCTTGATGTAATCCCCCGTGGATTTTGAGGTGTGTTTAGGATCATTATTAGTGTTGCTCACGAATATTCGTATTGCGAATATTTGGCTCGAATATGGCATATTCGAGTATTCGCGACTATATCGAATTTCGCGTCCAATATTCGCTATTCCGAATATTCGCATTTTTTCAATTTTATTTTTAAAACAGATCACATCCTAGTGATCTCCATCGACGTCTAAAAGCATTGCTGGTATGATTAGAGACACTGGGCCGAGTAGCTGAAGCGATCATTTTATATTGCCGAATATTCGCAATGCGAATATTCGGCAATAGGAATATTGCGCGATTATTTTCTCCGCCTTTCTTTTGCATCAGAGTTCTCCTACCACAGTTGTTAAAATTTCGCTATTATTTTCGCATCCGCATTAGCGCAATTTCGCAATATTGTTTTTTGGATAAAATGTCACGAATATTCGATTTCAGAATATTAGCCAATACTTTCTCCGCCCTTCTTTTGCATCGGAGCCAATCAGAGTTCTCCTACCACAGTTGTCGAAATTCCGCAATCATTTTCGCATTTGCGAAAATTCGATAATATATCACGAATATTCGATTTCAGCATGAGCCAATCAGAGTTCTCCTACCGCACTTGTCGAAATTTCGCAATTATTTTCGCATTCGCAATAGCGAAATTTCGCAAAAATTTCATTTGGATAAAATATCACGAATATTCGATTTTAGCGAATATTTCTCGAATATTCGGCTATATATTCGTGATATATCGCGAAATCGAATATGGCGTATTCCGCTCAACACTAATCATTATACATATCCATATCCATCCTCTCTTTAACTTCAGCTTTTTCACAGATGGCATCAAGTTACCATCCAAAATTTGCTGAGATTTTATTGAATCCATTTTTCCTTCTACTCGTGAAATGTTCCCTGTGCCACTGGCTGCAATACAACCCCAAAGCATGATTGATCCACCACCATGCTTCACAGTTGGACAATCTTTTATTGAAGTAATTGTTTCGTTTTCTCTAATAAATATTATATAAATACATACTTTTTCTCACATACTATTTGTTCACCACAAGTGCCTTAAAAGTCCAGTTAGGGGTTCTAGTTCTCCTTTTTCCTTCTTGACTTTCATTGGATGTGGCACTTACGGTAGTTAGACACCGATAACTCCTTCTTTGCTAACAGTTGGACAGAGGTTCTTTTCATTAAATGTTGTGCCCTTTCTTCTCCAAACGTACCTTTGCTCATTCCGGCCAAAAAGTTCTATTTTAACCTCATCGGTCCACAGAACTCTGTCAGACGCGAGTGAGGAAGAGCCATCAACGGCTCTTCCTGTTTACATCGTGATCAGCTGTGATTGGACACGGCTGATCACGTGGTAAAGATCCGCCGGAGGCTCTTTACCGAGATCGGAGATGCAGGGTGTCAGACTGACACCCCGCATCACCAATCGGCGCGCTGCGCGCCCCCACGGGCGCGTGCGGCATGAAATCATGCAGGACGTCCATGGACGTCCAGTCAGGATTTCAAAACCACTTCCCGGATGTAAATCGGCCATAGGCCGGGCGGGAAGTGGTTAAATGCCCCTGATATTAACCACTTAAGACCCGGACCTTTAGGCAGCTAAAGGACCTGGCCAGTTTTTGCGATTCGGCACTTTAACTGACAATTGCGCGGTCGTGCGATGTGGCTCCCAAAGAAAATTGGCGTCCTTTTTTCCCCACAAATAGAGCTTTCTTTTGGTGGTATTTGATCACCTCTGCGGTTTTTATTTTTTGCGCTATAAACAAAAATAGAGCGACAATTTTGAAAAAAATGCTATATTTTTTTCTATAATAAATATTCCCCAAAAATATATAAAAAATGTTTTCCTCAGTTTGGGCCGATACGTATTCTTCTACCTATTTTTGGTAAAAAAAATCGCAATAAGCGTTTATCGATTGGTTTGCGCAAAATTTATAGCGTTTACAAAAAAGGGGATAGTTTTATTGCATTTTTTTTTTTTTTACTACTAATGGCGGTGATCAGTGATTTTTTTCGTGACTGCGACATTATGGCGGACACTTCGGACAATTTTGACACATTTTTGGGACCAAAATGCATTGTTTACTGTGAAAATGACAGTTGCAGTTTGGGAGTTAACCAAAAGGGGGCGCTGATGGGGTTATGTATGACCTCATTTGTGTTTCTAACTGTAGGGGGGTATGGCTGTAGGTGTGACGTCATCGATTGTGGCTCCCTATAAAAGGGATCACACGATCGATGACAGCGCCACAGTGAAGAACGGGGAAGCTGTGCGCGCCGGCATGAAATCCTGCAGGGCGTCAATAGACGTCCAGTCAGGATTTCACAACCACTTCCCGGACGTCAATTGTCTATTGACCAGGCAGGAAGTGGTTAAAGTCAATAGGAGGTGTTTTTGCAATGAAGTGACTAGGGGGCATTTTTGCATTGAATTCAATGGGATGCGATTTTGCATTGAAGTCATCAGGAAGCAATTTTGCATTGAAGTCACTGGGGGGCGTTTTGCATTGAAGTCAATGGGACGTGAAGTATGCATTGAAGGCAATAGGACACAGCATGCCATTACCGGCACCTTTTTTTATCAGCAAAATGCAACTTATGAAATGACATCAATGGGTTAAAGCTTTTATGCGATTTTAGAGACTGCGTATAAGATCTGCATTTCATATATTACATATATTTTTTCCCCAGAAAAGCGCAGCGTTCTATTCATCAGTAACAATAGTCCTCACCACAAGACAGACAAGAGCACACCGCGATGTATAAACAGACGAGGAAGAGCGCGCGCTTCACAAAGAGCGCACTGATAAAAGCCGGAGCCACAATGCAATTCGCCGCTGCAGAAGAAGACGAGACGTAGAGAGGGAAATAACCAAACACAAAGAGAACATAAAGAAAACATCAAACAGGTAAATCTGCGCATCCCGGCCCCCGGGCGCGGGTCCTGTCTGCCGCAAGGAGGTTCAAACGTGACAACCAGAGAGAGGAAAACAAAGAGCGGAGCGTCTATTCTGGGAATCGCACTCGGTGAGGACCGCAGAGGAGACTGAAGACATCCAAGGAATTGACGTCAAGCATATATTATACTAGAGTGAATATTTATACGTTTTCCACTTCAACCCCTTCCTGTCCTGGCTCTCAGCGCTGTCACACTTCGAATGACAATTGCGCGGTCATGCAACACTGTACCCATATGAGATTTTTATCATTTTTTTGGAGACAGACAGAGCTTTATTTTGGGGATATTTATTCACCACTGGGGGCTTTTTTATTTTTTTGATAAATAAATTTAAAAAACGAAAAAAATACTTTTTTTTTCTTTGTTTCTGTTGTACAAATTTGCAAAAAAGTAATTTAGTATTTTTTCTTCTTTGCTGATGTGGCTGCACTGATGTGAACTGATGTGTCTGCACTGATGTGCACCAATAAGGCTGCACTGATGTGTCTGCACTGATGTGCACCAATAAGGCTGCACTGATGTGTCTGCACTGATGTGGACCAATAAGGCTGCACTGATGTGTCTGCAATAATGTGTCTGCACTGATGTGCACCAATAAGGCTGCACTGATGTGGCTGCAATGATGTGCACCTATGAGGCTGCACTGATGTGTCTGCACTGATGTGCACCAATAAGGCTGCACTGATGTGTCTGCACTGATGTGCACCAATGAGGCTGCACTGATGTGTCTGCACTGATGTGCACCAATGAGGCTGCACTGATGTGTCTGCACTGATGTGCACCTATGAGGCTGAACTGATGTGTCTGCACTGATGTGCACCTATGAGGCTGTACTGATGTGTCTGCACTGATGTGCACCTATGGGGCTGTACTGATGTGTCTGCACTAATGCGAACTGATGTGTCTGCACTGATGTGCACCGATGTGGCTGCACTGATGTGTCTGCATTAATGTGCACCAATAAGGCTGCACTGATGTGTCTGCACTGATGTGCACCAATAAGGGTGCACTGATGTGTCTGAACTGATGTGTTTGCACTGATGTGCACCTATGAGGCTGCACTGATGTGAACTGATGTGTCTGCACTGATGTGCACCGATGAGGCTGCACTGATGGTGGTATAGCATAGCTGGTGGGGATGCCCACTTGACCTGAACAAGGTCTTTAGGGACAACTAAATAGGAAGTTGTCTTGTTCAGGTCACGTGGGCATCCCCACCAACTATGCTATGGGCTGTTCTCTGACTCTGTGTGACCGTGAAGATTCGGTGTGCCTGGCTGTGCAGGAGTGGGGGATCCCTTTCATGGGCAGATCCTACGTGTGGTGTGCTACATAATCATTCCAATATGAATTAAGGATATGGATTAGGGGTGGAGCCAACTCATTTTAGGGTCCTCAGAAATACCCCCAATATCTGGGTTTAACTGGTTGCCGACCAGCCGCCGCAGTTCTACGGCGGCAGGTCGACTGTCCTGCGCGAGAGCCCATAGCTCTACGCCGGCAGGCGAAGCGGGCACTAGGGGCGGGCGCGCCCCCCGCTCGCTCCTGACTCCCGCGCGTGTGCCCGGCGGTCGCAATCACCGCCGGGCACCCGCGATTGCTCGTTACAGAGCGAGAACCGGGAGCTGTGTGTGAAAACACACAGCTCCCGGTCCTGTCAGGGGGAGAAATGCTGATCTTCTGTTCATACAATGTATGAACAGCGATCAGTCATTTCCCCTAGTGAGGCCACCTCCCCCTACAGTTAGAACACACCCAGGGAACATACTTAACCCCTTCCCCGCCCCCCTAGTGTTAACCCCTTCACTGCCAGTGGCATTTTTATAGTAATCAATGCATTTTTATAGCACTGATCGCTAATAAAAATGCCAATGGTCCCAAAAATTTGTCAAAAGTGTCCGAAGTGTCCGCCATAATGTCGCAGTTCCCGAAAAAAAAAATCGCTGATCGCCGCCATTACTAGTAAAAAAAAAATATTAATAAAAATGCCATACAAAATTGTCTCTCTATTTTTGTTTATAGCGCAAAAACTAAAAACCGCAGAGGTGATCATATACAACCAAAATAAAGCTCTATTTGTGGGAAAAAAAGGACGCCAATTTTGTTTGGGAGCCACGTCGCACGACCGCGCAATTGTCAGTTAAACCAACGCAGTGCCGAATCGCAAAAAGTGCTCTGGTCTTTGACCAGCAATATGGTCCGGGGGTCAAGTGGTTAACCACTTGCTTACTGGGCACATAAACCCCCTTCGTGCCCAGGCGAAATTTCAGCTTCCGGCACTGCGTCGCTTTAACTGACATTTGCGCGGTCGTGCGACGTGGCTCCCAAACAAAATTTACGTCCTTTTTTCCCCACAAATAGAGCTTTATTTTGGTGGTATTTGATCACCTCTGCGGTTTTTATTTTTTTGCGCTATAAACAATAAAAGAGCGACAATTTAAAAAATATATATATATTTTTTACTTGTTGCTATAATAAATATCCCAATTTAAAAAATAAATAAATAAATAAATAATTTCTCAGTTACGATACGTATTTTTCGACGTATTTTTGTAAAAAAAATCGCAATAAGCGACTGGTTTGCGCAAAAGTTATAGCGCCTACAAAATAGGGGACAGAATTATGATTTTTTTTTTATTATTATTTTTTTTACCAGTAATGGCGGCGATCTGCGATTTTTATTGGGACTGCGATATTGCGACAGACGTATCGGACACTTTTGACACAAATTTGGGACCATTCACATTTATACAGCGATCAGTGCTATAAAAATGCACTAATTACTGTATAAATGTGACTGGCAGTGAAGGGGTTAACACTAGGGGGTGAGGAAGGGGTTAAATGTGTATCCTGGGTGTGTTCTAACTGTGTGGGGGAAGGGGGGTGACTGGGGGAGGAGACCGATGCTGTGTCCCTATGTACAAGGGACACAGATCGGTCTCCTCTCCTCTGACAGCACGTGGAGCTCTGTGTTTACACACAGAGCTCCACGTCCCTGCTGTGTTCCGGACGATCGCGTGTACCCGGCGGACATCGAGGCCGCCAGGTACACGCATCGGCTTCCCAGCGATGCGCCGGGACAGTGACGCCCCCCATAGACGCGCGCGGGTAATGCACTTTAAATGACGTCCAAAGACGTCCAGTTGGCACCTGAGAGCAGCGCTGTTGACGTCTTCTGTCAATAGCGCGGGTCTCAAGTGGTTAAAGAAGAAAAGTGACGTATACCGGACTAAAGAGCCGATGTCAGGTAAACGGTATGTAGACAGGACGATTCTGTCTGCAGTTATTTGCAGTAATTCTGAGGTGTAGTGACCCTTTAATACCAGGAACATTTCATATTATGTGCTCTCTTTGTCCCGTGTACAACATTTTTCCACCCGCTCCTCAGTTTATACTATTTGACTCCAGCGTCTCATCCGTCTCTGGTTCTCAGTCCCTTTGTTATAGTTGGCTCTCTGACAAACCCGCCACTCCAGAAAACTGCCAGTAATTCCCTCATAAAGGATTTCCGCTGAAAGAACCACATCAGGACAAGGGAGTGTGACACCAGGGATGGTTTTATACAAGCGGCTGTACAAGTGTGTTATGGAGAAGTGAGCGTGTCAGACAGATGTTGTGCGGCAACAACAACCTTCAATTGCCCAACAACACCGAGGACTAAAGTAACTTTAAAGACTTTTTCTTCGTGCGATTCTTCACAGAGGGCTATTTTGAGCAGTTATTCAATCAAATTATTATCATGTGCACGTTAATGTAATCTATTATGTAGGAAGGCCGAGCACTTGGCTCTGAAGTGATTTTCTAAGAAAAGCTTCCAATGTAGCAATCCTTTACTCAGAGTACAAATAGTGCACACAGTTATGCCGCGTACACGCGACCATTTTTCATGTCATGGAAAAAAAGTTTTTCTCAACGTGATTCTTGTGAAGCCTGCCTTGCATACACACGATCCTGAAATAAAATGCTGGAGCAAAGCGCGGTGACGTACAACACGTACGACGGCACTATAAAGGGGAAGTTCCATTCGAATAGCGCCACCCTTTGGGCTGATTATGCAAATTTCCCTTCTCATAAGTTGCTTCTGAGCATGCACATTTTTTTCCCCCGTAGTTTAAGCCTACATACGACCGTTTTTCACAACGTGAAATACGACGAGAAAAAATAGAGCATGCTCTAAATTTTTAATGCCCATTTTTCACGTCGAGAAAAATGCTCTGGAGCCCACACACGACCGTTTTTAACGACCAATTAAAAAAATTGAATTTTTCACGTCATAAAAAAAAAGGTCGTGTGTACGCGGCATCAGGCCCCATACACACGACCGAGTTTCTCGGCAGAATTCAGCCAGAAACTCGTTCGGAGCTGGATTCTGCCGAGAAACTCGGTCGTGTGTACACTTTTCAGCGAGGAAGCCGACGAGGAACTCGTCGGGCCGAAAAGAGAACATGTTCTCTATTTCCTCGTTGTTCAATGAGGAAAGTCGGCCCGCCGAGATCCTCGGCAGCTTTAACACTGAACTCGACGAGGAACTCGATGTGTTTGGCACGTCGAGTTCCTCGGACGTGTGTACAGGGCCTTAGACTTGTGCACAACGGAAAAATTTGTTTAGTTTAGTTTCTTTTCCGTTCTGTCATAAATTTGCTTAGTTTAGTTTAGTTTCTTTTCCGTCCTGTCATAAATTTGTTTAGTTTAGTTTAGTTTCTTTTCCGTCTTGTCATAAATTTGTTTAGTTTAGTTTAGTTTATTTTCTGTCCTGTCATAATTTTTTTTTGTTTAGTTTAGTTTCTTTTTTGTCCTGTCGTAAATTTGTTTAGTTTAGTTTCTTTTCCGTCCTGTCATAAATTTGATTAGTTTAGTTTCTTTTCTGTCCTGCTGTAAATTTGTTTAGTTTAGTTTAGTTTCTTTTCCGTCCTGTCATAAATTTGTTTAGTTTAGTTTCTTTTCCGTCCTGTCATAAATTTGTTTAGTTTAGTTTAGTTTCTTTTCCGTCCTGTCATAAATTTGTTTAGTTTAGTTTCTTTTCCGTCCTGTCATAAATTTGTTTAGTTTAGTTTCTTTTCCGTCCTGACATAAATTTAGTTTAGTTTAGTTTCCTTTCCGTCCTGTCATAAATTTGTTTAGTTTAGTTTCTTTTCTGTCCTGCTGTAAATTTGTTTAGTTTAGTTTAGTTTCTTTTCCGTCCTGTCATAAATTTGTTTAGTTTAGTTTAGTTTCTTTTCCGTCCTGTCATAAATTTGTTTAGTTTAGTTTCTTTTCCGTCCTGTCATAAATTTGTTTAGTTTAGTTTCTTTTCCGTCCTGACATAAATTTAGTTTAGTTTAGTTTCCTTTCCGTCCTGTCGTAAATTTGTTTAGTTTAGTTTCTTTTCTGTCCTGCTGTAAATTTGTTTAGTTTAGTTTCGTTTCTTTTCCGTCCTGTCATAAATTTGTTTAGTTTAGTTTCTTTTCTGTCCTGCCGTAAATTTGTTTAGTTTAGTTTCTTTTCCGTCCTGTCATGAATTTGTTTAGTTTAGTTTCTTTTCCGTCCTGTCATAAATTTGTTTAGTTTAGTTTTTTTTCCGTCCTGACGTAAATTTGTTTAGTTTAGTTTCTTCTCCGTCCTGCCGTAAATTTGTTTAGTTTAGTTTCTTTTCCGTCCTGTCATGAATTTGTTTAGTTTAGTTTAGTTTCTGTCCTGCCGTAAATTTGTTTAGTTTAGTTTCGTTTCTTCTCCGTCCTGTCGTAAATTTGTTTAGTTTAGTTTAGTTTCTTCTTCGTCCTGAAGAAAATTTGTTTAGTTTAGTTTAGTTTCTTTTCTGTCCTGACGTAAATTTGTTTAGTTTAGTTTAGTTTCTTTTCCGTCCTGTCATAAATTTGTTTAGTTTAGTTTCTTCTCCGTCTTGCCGTAAATTTGTTTAGTTTAGTTTCTTTTCCGTCCTGTCATGAATTTGTTTAGTTTAGTTTCTGTCCTGCCGTAAATTTGTTTAGTTTAGTTTCTGTCCTGCCGTAAATTTGTTTAGTTTAGTTTCGTTTCTTCTCCGTCCTGTCGTAAATTTGTTTAGTTTAGTTTAGTTTCTTCTTCGTCCTGCCGAAAATTTGTTTAGTTTAGTTTAGTTTCTTTTCTGTCCTGACGTAAATTTGTTTAGTTTAGTTTAGTTTCTTTTCCGTCCTGTCATGAATTTGTTTCGTTTAGTTTCTGTCCTGCCGTAAATTTGTTTAGTTTAGTTTAGTTTCTTCTCCGTCATCCATCCTTCCTGACAGCAGCGGGATCCAATGGCTGCGCTATCAATCTATCCAATGAAGAGCCGAGAAGCAGTGGAGAGAGCGATAAAGGATTGCGCCCACTGGGCTCAGGTAAGTAAAACGGGGGGCTGGGGTGTCAAACAGTGCAAGGTGTTTAGTTTAGTTTAGTTTCTTTTCCGTCCTGTCATAAATATGTTTAGTTTAGTTTATTTTCCGTCCTATCATAAATTTGTTTAGTTTAGTTTCTTTTCTGTCCTGTCGTAAATTTGTTCCAGCCACAATTTTATTTTTTTAAGTCAGCAGCTACAAACACTGTAGCTGCTGACTTTTAATAAGGACACTTACCTGTCCTAGGCGCCCACGATGTCGGCCCCCCGAGGCCGATCCCTAGATTGTGGCAGGTCCCGGCGCCGCCATCTTCATTAAGGGAAACAGGCAGTGGAGCCTTGCAGCTTCAGTGGCTGGTTCCTACTGCGCATGCGCTTTATGAATGGGCAGCTGTTCTCTGGGATATACACAGTTCCCAGAAGACAGCGCGCCCCATTCCCCAGAAGACACCACGAGGAGGAATACCAGCCGCAGACTAGGAAGAGGCAGATTAGGAAGATCTGCCTAGCAACAGCCATTTCTGGTAAGTAAAACATTTTTTTTATCCGGAATCGTGCAGCTCTGGTCCCAGCTGGAAAAAAAAAATGGCGCCATCCACTGTGTATGGACAGATGGAACTCTTTGATCAACTACTACAGCTGTTCTTCTCATTCAAAACCAGAGAGCAGAAAACGTACGATTATTTGGAAACCTCAGGCCCAGCTCATCCACAGCAGGGATTGCAGTTCAGTGCTACTTTTCCAAATGACAGAGAATTGAACGTGGCACTCATTCGTCTTCCTTACTTGTAACCTCAGCAGGAGCCAGAATGAGATTCCTTTGTACAGCTTCATCCATTGTGCATGTTATTACAGCGTTGCATGAATCGTGTCACCATTCCCCACCACCAGCCACTTACAGGGAAAAATAATTCATCTACACATTGAATATGTTATTCTCAGAAGACTGAAGGAAGATTGCCCTCTGTGAGGAAAACATTGCTTTATATCTAACATATCAGACAGCTTGTGAAATTATGTATACATGTCTGCTGGTGACATCCGACGGACATTTTATTGAGTCATACACAATAACGGATAACGTGACATGATTTTTAAATGTGAACATTATAGATACAAAAGAAAACACACAGTTATAGATGTTTTATGCATATATATATATATTTATATATATATATATATATATATATATATACACACACTATATTTTCAAAAGTATTGGGACGCCTGCCTTTACACGCACATGAACTTTAACTACTTGCCGACCAGCCGCCGTCATTTTACGGCAGCAGGTCGGCTCCCCTGAGCCCGTAGCTATACGTCGGCTCTCGCGCAGGCCACTAGGGGCGCATGCGGGATTCGCTCGCCCCCCCGACTCCCGTGCACGTGCCCGGGCACACGCAATACAATGTATGAACAGAAGATCAGTAATTTCCCCTAGTGAGGCCACCCCCCCCTACAGTTAGAACACACCCAGGGAACATACTTAACCCCTTCCCCGTCCCCTAGTGTTAACCCCTTCACTGCCAGTGGCATTTTTATAGTAATCCAAAGCATTTTTATAGCACTGATCGCTATAAAAATGACGATGGTCCCAAAAATGTGTCAAAAATGTCCGAAGTGTCCGCCATAATGTCGCAGTACCGGGAAAAAAAAATCGCTGATCGCCGCCATTACTAGTAGAAAAAAAATATTAATAAAAATGCCATAAAAATACCCCCTATTTTGTAAACGCTATAACTTTTGCGCAAACCTATCAATAAACGCTTATTGCGATTTTTTTTTTTTACAAAAAATATGTAGAAGAATACGTATCGGCCTAAACTGAGGAAAAACATTTTTTTTATATATTTTTGTGGGATATTTATTATAGAAAAAAGTAAGAAATATAATTTTTTTCCAAAATTGTCGCTATATTTTTGTTTATAGCGCAAAAACTAAAAATCGCAGAGGTGATCAAATACCACCAAAAGAAAGCTCTATTTGTGGGGGAAAAAAGGACGTCAATTTTGTTTGGAAGCCACGTCGCACGACCACGCAATTGTCAGTTAAAGCGACGCAGTGCCGAATCGCAAAAAGTGCTCTGGTCTTTGACCAGCAATATGGTCCGGGGGTTAAGTGGTTAAAGTGCATGTAAACCCGAATTTTTTTTTTATTATTATTTTGATGTTACAATATATACTGTACATTGTAACAACTTTGAAGAACCTAGATAGAATATGAAATATATTTTCAGTTGTTTTACACTTTTTTGTTATGTATAATTCCACATGTGTTACTTCATAGTTTTGATGCCTTCAGTGTGAATCTACAATTTTCATTGCCATGAAAATAAAGAAAACTCTTTGAATGAGAAGGTGTGTCCAAACTTTTGGTCTGTACTGTATATACACCCACACATTGCCCCGCCCCTTTCAGTTACCTTGTCACCACCCCTTTTTAAAGAATAAATACTCCAGCAGCAACAGTAGATTCCCCACCAGTAACAAGACATCCCCCATCAGCAATAATATCAGAATCGGAAGACTTTATTCATCCCAAAGGAACATTTTTACAACACAGCCACACTCAACATATATCCCCAGCAGCAACAATGGGCCGGATTCACAGAATAAGTACGCCAGAGTATCTGCTGATACTCGGGCGTATTTTCAAATTTGCCGCGTCATATCTTAATTTGTGATTCACAAACAAGATACGACGGCATTTGGCCAAGATCCGACAGGCGTACGCCTTTGTACGCCTTCGGATCTTAGGATGCAATACTTCGGCCGCCGCTGGGTGGAGTTTGCGGCGTTTTCCAGCGTCGGGTATGCAAATTAGCTTTTACGGCGATCCACGAAGGTACGCGCGTTCGTTACGTCGTCGCTAGTCGGTTTTTCACGTCGCAAAAATAAGCCTGCTTTTTCATGGCTTAAATTTAGACCAGCCATGTTAAAGTATGGCCGTCGTTCCCGCGTCGAATTTCAAATTTATTTATTTTTTTGCGTAAGTCGTCCGGGAATACGAAAGTACGTTACGCACGTCGCCGTTCAAAAAAATGACGTCGGGGCGACGTCATTTCGCGCAAAGCGCGGCGGTAAATTTCAAAACGGAGCATGCGCAGTACGTCCGGCGCGGGAACGCGCCTAATTTAAATGGTACACGCCCCATTTGAATTAGGCGGGCTTGCGCCGGACGGCTTTACGTTACACCGCCGTAAGTTTACACGCAAGTGCTTGGTGAATCAGGCACTTGCTCTGAAAACTTGCGGCGGTGTAACATAAAGACGATACGTTACGCCGCCGCAAATCTACATGAATCTGGCCCAATAAATCTCCCAGCAGCAATAATATATCTCCCAGCAGTAAAAATAAATCCTACAGCAACAGCAATACATCTACCAGCAGCAATCAATAGTAAATTCCCAAGCAGCAAAATAAATCCCCCAACAACCATAGCAAACTCCCCCAGCTGCAACAATAAATCCCCCAGCAGCAATAAAAAATCCCCCAGCAGAATAGTAAATTCCCCTCTGAAAAAAAAAATACAAAAATAGGCCTATGGAGAGTTGAATGTTGCCAACATCCCTAATACCACTACAGTGCGATTTCCTCCCATGGGACTTTTATGTGATATAAAACAATGCATATTTTAGTCATACAATTATTTTCTTTCATGGTTGGTTCTGTAAGGAAATGTGCGCGATCTTGCATGCATCCAGCTTTCACCCTTAGGCACTTATACATTTTATAACATATATCCAATACCTCCGTATAAGGCGGAACTGTTCCAGTGAGTAAACATTTAAAAGGGAGGCTTTTAGAATGATTATTAGAAAGAGGCCATACTAAAACATGCCTAGATGAACGTTCAATCCTGCACAGGAACAGTCTCGGGAAAAATTGTTATTTAACTACTTGCCGACCAGCCGCCGTCATTCTACGGCGGCAGGTCGGCTCTCCTGGGCGAGAGCACGTAGTATAATGTCAGCTCTCTGAGCGGCCACTAGGGGCGCGTGCGCGCCACCCGCCCCCGACTCCCGTGCGTGTGCCCGGCGGGCGCGATCGCCGCCGGGCACACGCGATCGCTCGTTACAGAGCGGGGAACGGGAGCTGTGTGTGTAAACACACAGCTCTCGGTCCTGTCAGGGGGGTAAATGCTGATCTTCGGTTCATACAATGTATGAACAGAGGATCAGTGTTTCCCCTAGTGAGGCCACACCCCCCCCCACAGTAAGAACACACCCAGGGACATACTTAACCCCTTCCCAGCCCCCTAGTGTTAACCCCTTCACTGCCAGTGGCATTTTTATAGTAATCCAATGCATTTTTATAGCACTGATCGCTATAAAAATGCCACTGGTCCCAAAAATGTGTCAAAAGTGTCCGAAGTGTCCGCCATAATGTCGCAGTACTGAAAAAAAATCGCTGATCGCCGCCATTACTAGTAAAAAAAATATATTAATAAAAATGACATAAAAATACCCCCTATTTTGTAAACGCTATAACTTTTGCGCAAACCAATCAATAAACGCTTATTGCGATTTTTTTTTACGAAAAATACGTAGAAGAATACGCCTCGGCCTAAACTGAGGAAAAAAATTTTTTTTTTATATATTTTTGGGGGATATTTATTACAGCAAAAAGTAAAAAATATTCATTTTTTTCAAAATTGTCGCTCTATTTTTGTTTATAGCGCAAAAAATAAAAACCGCAGAGGTGATCAAATACCACCAAAAGAAAGCTCTATTTGTGGGAAAAAAAGGACGCCAATTTTGTTTGGGAGCCACGTCGCACGACCGCGCAATTGTCAGTTAAAGCGACGCAGTCCCGAATCGCAAAAAGTGCTCTGGTCTTTGACCAGCAATATGGTCCGGGGGGTAAGTGGTTAACCGCTTGCCCACCGCCTCCTGTAGATATACGTTGGCAGAATGGCACGGCTGCGCAAAGCAACATACTTGTACGTTGCTTTGAATTTTGCAGGCGTGCCCTTGCCGCGAACTCCGTGACCATGCCCGTGGGGCCCGTGGACTCGATGTTCGCCGGTGTCCCGCGATCGTGTCACCGAGCTGCAGAACAGGGAGATGTCTATGTAAATAAGGCTTCTCCCTGTTCTGCCTAGTGACAGGACAGTGATCTACTACTCCCTGTCATCGGGAGCAGTGATCAGTGTCATGTCACTCATAGCCCAGCCCCCCCACAGTTGGAATCACTCCCTAGGACACACTTAACCCCTTCCTCGCCCCTTAGTGGTTAACCCCTTCCCTACCAGTGTAATTTACACAGTAATCAGTGCATTGTTATAGCTCTAATCGCTGTAGAAATGACAACGGTCCCAAAATAGCATCAAAATTGTCCGATGTGTCCGCCATATTGTCGCAGTCACAATAAAAATCGCAGATCGCCGCCATTACTAGTAAAAGAAAATAAAAAATGTAATAAGCATGCCATGAATCTATCCCTTATTTTGTAGACGCTATAACTTTTGCACAAACCAATCAATATACGCTTTTTTCGTTTTTTTTTTTTTTTTACAAAAATATGTAGAAGAATACGTATCGGCCTAAACTCAGAAAGAAATTATTTTTTTATATATTTTTGGGGGATATTTATTATAGCAAAATGTAAAAAATATTGCTTTTTTTTCCCAAAATGTTGCTTTGTTTATAGCGCAAAAAATTAAAACCACAGAGGTGATCAAATACCACCAAAAGAAAGCTCTATTTGTGGGGAAAAAAATGTTGTTTGGGTGCAACGTCGCACGACCGCGCAATTGTCAGTTAAAGTGACGCAGTGCCAAATCTCAAAAAATCCTCCGGGGCTGAAGTGGTAAACAGAAAGGTACTTTTTTAAATTTAGGATGTTACCGGTGTGGTTTTGCGGTATTCTAACAACAATAAAGAAATTAAAAGTATTCATAAGGCCCCATTCACACTGAGGCATATTTCAGGCGTTTTAGCGCTAAAAATAGCGCATAAATAACGCCTGAAATAATCCTGCCCCAGCATTCTCAATGTGAAAGCCTGTGGGCTTTCACACTGAGGCGATGCGCTGGCGGGAGAGAAAAATCACCTGCAAGCAGCATCTTTGGAGTGGTGAGAGGAGCGGTGTGTATACGCCCCTTCACCGCTCCTTCCCATTGAAAACAATGGGACACCGCGGTAATACCGCTGGCAATGCGCCTCTGCAGAGCCGCATTGCCGGCAGTATTAACCCTATTTCGGCCGCTAGCAGGGTTTAATACCGCACCGCTAGTGGCCAAATACCACCGCAATTCCGACGGTATAGCGCCGCTAAAAATGGTGGCGCTATACCACCACCGCACCTCACAACCCGGTGTGAAAGGGGCCTAATAAATATTGGTCAGTTATAAATGATGATCCTTTAGTTAGAAATTGTGTTAGTGAAACACCTTGCAATTCCTTTAAACGACCAGCTTCAATTAGGGGTAACATCAACTTACCAAGCCTCTTACCGCAGATAGTGGACCACTAGGTTATAGGTATTCAAACAGGCACAGTGTATATCCACAGGCTGGTCACGTCTCCGCTAAGACAACAAGAAACTGGATCTTGTATGGTCCTCACAAGTAGAGAATCCACAGGCTCATGCATTGAAATAAGAGAAAACGACTTCTCATGGTGCATTATATCAAGCCCAGGAGCGGACTGACAACTTATGGGGCCCCCGGGCAACAGAAGATTATGGGGCCCCCGGGCTTACAGATGGCCACCACACCAGGAGGCAGTGCAGAGGCGGGGCAGCTAAAATCTTAGGATTTTTACATTAAAAGAATGTCAGTATCAGACATATCAGGGACAGATGTAAAAAAAACACATATTTTTACATACTGTCCCTGGTTTTACTGAGCCCTGGTTTTACTGATGGGGCCCCCTATGGGGATGGGGCCCTCGGGCAGTGCCCGAGTTCCCAAATGGTCAGTCCGCCCCTGATCAAGCCAGTCTATTTATTCCAAAAAGAATTGCAGAGTACTCACATATAAAATGATAAAAACAAGCATGTCATAAGGTATAAAGCGAGCAGATGTTTCCAACCAAAAAGATGGCCGCGTCGTGACATCAGATCCCATTTTTTTCTGTGGTATAGAATAATGAACATACAAAATACATATGGAACGGGACTGTAAAAAATAGGGAATGCACAGCATGGAATGTGGAATGAGGCAGTGCGGAATAGGAAATGTACATCATATATATACTGTAGTACATAGAATGCAGAATAGGGACTGTACGGCAAGGCATAAGGAATAAGGGGGTGTGCAATAAGGGAATGTTGTCAGGCTTGTATTGCTTTTCATTGGAATTCTGTCTGGTTCTCATACATTTTTAACATTGTTCTTATTTTTTATATCATTTTGGTGTTTCTAATTGTTTAACAGGCTTGTTATTATTCCTCCTTGTATTATCATTACATTTCATTTGTTAGCACTGAACAAGGGGGATTCTGTTATCTATGAAACATGTTGGCTATCAACTTGATAACATAACAAAGATGATCATTTGTATCTGGTTTATCATTGATTCACCTTTTTTTCTGTCTTTCTTCTACATACTATGGCCCGGATTCACAAAGACATATCTAATTCAGCATCTGTGGGGCATCCTCAAACAGAAGGTGGAGGAGCACAAGGGGCCAGATTCATGTAGATCAGCGGATCTTTAGATCCGCTCGATCTACGTGTTTTACGATCCACCGGTGCAATTTAGCGAGGCTAGTGCAGTATTCACAAAGCACTTACCTGGAAAATTGCACCGGCGGATCGTAACTCCCCCGGCGGAATGCAAATTCCGCGGCTAGGGGGAGTGTACAATTTAAATCAGGCGCATTCCCGCGCCGATTTAACTGCGCATGCGCCGCCGGCGAAAAAGCCCAGTGTGCATGCTCCAAATGACGTCGCTAGGACGTCATTGTTAGTGGCGGGTACGTCAATTGCGGCCATCCGTATTCCCGATCGACTTACGCAAACAACGTAAAAATTTGAATCTCGGCGCGGGAACGACGGCCATACTTAACCACTTCCATACCAGGTACTTACGCAGCTTCCCGCCCAAGCCAATTTTCAGCTTTCAGCACTGTCGCACTTTGAATGGCAATTGCGCGGTCATGCTACACTGTACCCAAACAAAATTGGCGTCCTTTTTTCCCCACAAATAGAGCTTTCTTTTGGTGGTATTTGATCACCTCTGCGATTTTTTTTTTTTGCGCAACAACTAAAAAAAGGCTGAAAATTTGGAAAAAAAATTACGTTTTTATTTTTTTCTGTTAATTTTTTTGTAAATAAGTTTTCTCTTTCAATTACGGGCACTGATATGGCGGCACTAATGGGCACCGATGAGATGGCACTGATGGACATCGATGAGGTAGTACTGACGGGCACAGATGAGGTGGCACTGATTGGCGGCGCTGGTATGCGACACTGATGGGCACACATAGGCGGCACTGATGGGCACACATAGGCGGCACTGATGGGCACACGTAGGCGGCACTGATGGGCACACGTAGGCGGCACTGATGGGCACACATAGGCGGCACTGATGGGCACTCATGGGCGGCACTGGGCACTCATAGGCGGCACAGATGGGCACTCATGGGCGGCACAGATGGGCACTTATGGGTGGCACAGATGGGCACTGCTAGGTGGGCACTGGGCATGGATGGGCACTGTGGGGTGGCACTGATGGACACTGGGGTGGCGCTGATGGACACTGGGGTGGCGCTGATGGACACTGGGGTGGCGCTGATGGACACTGGGGTGGCAGCACTGATTGTTGCCAGTCAGTGCCCATTTGTGGGCACTGACTGGCATCTTTTTTCTTTATGGTTTTTTTTTTTTTTTTTTTTTTTAGACTATTTTTTTTTTTGGCTTTTTTTTTTTTTTTTGCCCACCCTGGTGCTCCAGGGTGGGCATCCCTGGTGGTCCAGTGTGGCGATCCGAGGGGGGGCTGCGCTGATAAACAATCAGCGCTAACCCCCCCTGTCAGGAGAGCCGCAGATCGGCTATCCTCTACTCGCGTCTGTCAGACGCGAGTGAGGAAGAGCCATCGGCGGCTCTTCCTGTTTACATCGTGATCAGCCGTGGTTGGACACGGCTGATCACGTGGTAAAGAGTCTCCGCCGGAGGCTCTTTACCGAGATCGGAGATGCAGGGTGTCAGACTGACACCCCGCATCACCGATCGCCGCGATGCGCGCCCCCACGGGCGCGCGCGGCATGAAATCCTGCAGGACGTTCTAGAACGTCCTGTCAGGATTTCATAACCACTTCCCGGACGTAAATCGGCCATAGGCCGGGCGGGAAGTGGTTAAAGAGGAGTTCCACCCAAATTTGGAACTTCCTCTTAACCCACTCCTCTCCCCCTTACATGCCACATTTGGCATGTAATTTTTTTGGGGGGGGAGTGGGGGCTTCAGGAGGAGTGGGACTTCCTGTCCCACTTCCTCCTTCCGGGTAGACGATTAAGCCTAATCGCCTAGGCTATTAAGCTTAATCACCTACAGTAAGGGGCTGCTGTAGGCGATCGCCCAGGACACGTCACAGGTCCTCGGCGATCGCCTGTCCAATCAGACGGCGCCTCGCCGGGCCGTGCCGCTCGCGCATGCGCAGTGGGTGCCCGGCCGTGAAGCCGAAAGCTGTCACGGCCGGGTGCCCACACTGAGCATGAAGACGCCGGCCGGCGAGGGGGGGCGAGGAGCGGAGCCCCGTCCGGCGCGTCGCTGGAGCCGTGGAGCAGGTAAGTGTCGGTTTGTTAAAAGCCAGCAGCTACACTTTTTGTAGCTGCTGACTTTTAATAAACTTACAAAATGGGTGGAAAACCCCTTTAACCTTAGCTACCCCTCATATAGCAGGGGTAGCTATCCGCCGGAAAAAGCCGAACGCAAACAACGTTAAAAAAAAGCGACGGGCGGGCGTACGGACGTGAATCGGCGGTTCTCCTCATTTGCATATCCGACGCGTAAAAAAAAGCGACGACACCTAGCGGCCGGCGGTAGATTGCAGCCTAAGATTCGACTGGTGTAAGTCACTTACACCAGTCGGATCTAAGGGAGATCTATGCGGAACTGATTCCTATGAATCAGTCGCATAGCTCCGACCGTGGGATCTCACAGATCCGACCGTCGGGTCTCACAGATACGACGGCGGATCAGGAGATCCGCCGGCGTATCTATTGATAAATCTGGCCCACTGTGTGTATATATATATATATATATATATATATATATATATATATATATGTTTTATTTGTATTTTTATGCTATCTGTGAATTCCGTTGCATTTTCTAGCCCTACAAAATCAGGACAGGAATTTAGAAGGGTCTCGGGGAAGGACAAAGAACCTTCCTATCCATCTGAGGCCCAGTCACCATGACAAGAAGTGAATAGGAAAAATTCCTTACAGACACGGGGAAACAATTAGAACATTGCTGAAAAATCTTCTCCATACAACACATCCTGTATCGCATTGGAGGCCAGCGGATAAAACAAAAGAGCAAAGTGATGTGGGTCAGGGCTGTGCAAAGATCACAAGCATTCAAAACTTTTAAGAATTTTTCGACATTTGAAACATACACACAGCTGGGTTCAATGGAGGATAATTTATTAGATATACAAGTTATATTTGTGTTTATTATAGTGCACTATATACAGTGGCCCGGATTCAGAGAGCAATTGCGCCTGCGTAACCATAGTTACGCAGCGCAATTGCTTACTTGCGCCGGCGTAACGAATGCTCCTGATTCAGGAACCTCGTTACGCCGACTGCAGCCTAAGATATGCGTGGCATAAGGCTCTTATGCCCGCATATCTTAGGCTGCATTCTTGCGATGGCCGCTAGGTGGCGTTCCCGTTGTGCTCAGCGTATAGTATGCAAATTGCATACTAACGCCGATTCACAACGTTACGCGAGCCCTACGTACGCAGTTTACGTAGTTTGCGTACGGCGGTTTTCGCGTAAGGCTGCCCCTGCTATTAGCAGGGGCAGCCAATGTTACGTATACCCGTCGTTCCCGCGTCGCGAAATTTGAACTTTACGTAGTTTGCGTAAGTGAATCGTGAATGGCGCTGGACGCCATTCACGTTCACTTTGAAGCAAATGACGTCCTTGCGACGTCATCTGCCGCAATGCACGTCGGGAAAGTTTCCCGACGGAGCATGCGATCTGCGATCAGCGTGGGAACGCGCCTAATTTAAATGATTCCCGCCCCCTACGGGATCATTTAAATTGCGCGCGCTTACGCCGGGCATTTTGCCGGAGCGCCCACGCAATTTACGGAGCTACTGCTCTGTGAATCGCGGGTAGCGCAGAAAATTTGCGGGGGCGCAGGGCAAAAACGGTGCGTAAAAAATGCGCAAATGTACCTGAATCTACCACAGTATTGGATGAATTAATGGTCATAAGTTGTGCTGCACTTTTTCAAATATAAGAATGCTGAGAAGGATTTTTTGTACTTGTACAGATTCCCGGAAATAGTGTAACATCGCTCAGACTGTGGATAAAGATTTCCTCGCAAGTGCTGGCCCCCGGCTCACCACCATTAATAGTAATTGAAGAAAAAGAAAATTGGTTGCACACCATGGAAGGAAGAATTTCTGTAGAATACAGTGGAACCTATAATTACGAGTATAATCCGTTCCAGGAGAATGCTTGTAATCCAAAGCACTTGCATATCAAAGCGAGTTTCCCCATAGAAGTCAATGGAAATGAAAATAATTTGTTCTACACTGACTTCTATGGCGTGCAATATCGCATGTGGCCAGAGGTGGGGGGGCACCGGAGAGACTCGGAAATACACAGGGATCGTTCGGCTGCCCTCGGGAACCCCCGGAAAGGTTTGGAAACACTCTGGAACGGAGTATTTGTGAGTATTTGCCCCCGCATCTCTGGCCAAACGCGGTACTTTACACCGCAGAGGCTTAAAATTCTACTTGTTTTGCGAGACAAACCGAGTTAGGATTTTTTTTTTAAATGCTCGTATTGCCAAGCGCTTGTTAACCGCATTACTCGCAATCCGAGGTTTCACTGTAGTTACTTTATTGTCAAGATGACAAAGGACATAGACGGGACGTTACAGGAACATTGGCAGACCGGTTTCACACGGATAACTCGTGCTTGTTCACAACGGCTGTGAACAAGCGCAAGTTATCCACTTGAAAACGGTCTACCAATGTACTAGTAACGTCCTGTCTACATCATTTGGCATCTTGACAATAAAGTAACTATTCTACAGAAGTTCTTCCTTCCATGGTGTACCACCAATTTTCTTTTTCTTTAATTGTACAGATGTTGTCCCATACAGCTCTGGCCCTGGTCCTTCCTCTCAAGTTGTTACGGGAAGGAACGGGCTATTGCTTCTTCTTGCTGGGAGAAAACTGATGCCAACGTTCTCCTAGATTTCACCTCTGAAGCAGTGGCAGTGCGTCCATAGAGGGCACCAGAGCACCGCCCCCTATCGCTGGCACCGCCACTGACACAATACATAGATTCATGCATTGCATGAATCTATGTATTGTCGCCACTGCCGCCGACTATTCAGATGGCCGGCCCCCTGGTGAGAGCCGGCCATCTGAATAACGACAGCTGGCTGGCTGTGGAAGTACCTATCAGAGCCAGCGGCTCTGATAGGCTTTCCGATTACAGCCCTCAGGCTGTAATAGGCTTCCAAATACTTATCCAGGGACGCACGGGGGGTGCGTTTCTTGGATGAGACTGACAGGCGTCTCAGCCAATCAGGTTCACCAGTTCTGGTTACCGGTAACCTGATTGGCTGAAGCGTCATCGAGGGCGGGAGAAGACATCGAGGGAACGTGGAAGGAGGATGGCCGACCCCAGAAAGGTAAGTACTGGGCGGGGAGGGGCAGTATTTTACAGGGCACAGCGGCGACAATTAAAGGGCACAGTGGCGACAATTGGCACAGTGGCGACAATTAAAGGGTGCAGTGGCGACAATTGATGGGCACAGTGGCTGAGTTTGATGGCATGGCACAGTGGTGACAATTGATGGCACAGTGGCTGCGTTTGATGGCATGACACAGTGGCGACAATTGATGGGCACAGTGGCTGTGTTTGATGGCATGGCACAGTGGTGACAATTGATGGCACAGTGGTGACAATTTGATGGGCACAGTGGCTGTATTTGATGGGCACAGTTAGGCTGCAATTGTTTTTTTTTTTGTTTGTTTGCGCCCCCCCAAAAAATTTGAGCACCAGCCGTCACTGCTCTGAAGCCTAAGTACAGCCATGTGATTGCAGCTTGATCATTGCTTTTAATGTTAAAATGTGTATTTTTGTAAGGTAAGCCATCGCTGTATAGTATGATATATCGGACATTTATTCATGCAGACTTACTGATAGGTCCATGTTAATTATCACTTCATCTTTAATTACAGTGTGTTAAGAATGACAGTGCTCTGGGTACATAGTGACTTATTTTTAAGCCCGATTGTTGAAGGAGATCCACATTAATCTGAACAATAGAGAGTCAGGTGTGCAGATGAAGAAGATTAATAAAGCTCCGGCTTTAAACCTACGAACTCCATTATGAGCTCTCCCCTGCTTAAATGAGTGTTCTGATGAATGTGGCGTGAGTCCTTCTATAGCTCCTGAAGATAAGAAATTATCTTTCTTATGAAGAATTATGTTGTCACAGTTGTAACTACTGATGGGTCAGGTTCCATTTGGGAGCATAAAGAGAGATTGAGGGCTAGAGAAATGATCATTTGAAATACATCATTATTTTCAGCATAATTACATCCACTTTTTAGCTCCAGCTCATAAATGCTGGCTCATTACCCAAAATACAGACTCTATTTATTGTTGAGATCCAGAATTTGGTCTACATTTTTTTTGGGGGGGGTGCATGTTGAGGGGTCAGTTAAGCTAGTTGATTGTAGCACCTAGTTGCTTCCACTACATCCAAGGGTTTGTGGGTACAGAAAAACAAACAAGGCGCCTCTAAGTGCACAAATATAAAATTTTTAATATCCCCTATAGGGTTTAAAAACACTTACAAGATGGTGGATGAAGCAGGCATGTAGCAGGTAAGTGTGTCCAGAAGATGTTCCAGTGGCAGGGCAGTCCCAGTCTGATGATAAAGCTTCCAGGGAAGTCCACAAGATAACAGCCAACTTGTGCTGTAAGTGTTTAGGGAACACAATGGTGATGGAGCCTGGGGATGATGTCAGAGGAAGCGAGACCCCTGGCTTTTTCTGCTGACTCTGCTCCTGCCTGATTACCCATGTATGACCTTGGCCTGTTCTACCTGCCTCTGCTGCTGTCTGATCTCCTGTCCTGTGTAAGGCCATTGTTCCTGATCCTGCTTTATGCTTCTGCTCCTGGCATGACTACTGGCCTGCCTCCTCACCCTGCTTCCTGTCTCTCCCTGCTGCCAGGTATCGCCCGATTCTCCTTACGGGGGACTCACTGCAATACATCCTGCTCCTCCGGCCATCATCTGGTGAACATCTTCCCAGCACAGCCTAACGCAACCCATGCCTCTTTGGCAATAGCATCTCCTGATATTCCTTTCAGGGGTGCTCTGCACTCAGCCACAAGGGAAGTCCTCTCAGCACTCCCTTTATCCCAAAAGAAGACATAGCAGTCGTGGTGGGAACAATAATCAACTCCAAACTCGACTATGCAAACGCCTTTTACCTCGGACTCCCAAAATACCAAATTGCTCGTTTACAAGTCGTCCAGAATACAGCAGCACGACTTGTAACAGGTAAAAAAACATGGGAATCAATCTCTCCCTCCCTTAGGTCCCTTCACTGGCTGCCCGTAAAAGATCGAATCACGTTTAAGGCACTCTGCCGGACGCACAAATGTGTACAAAACAGTGCACCCCAATATCTATGCGAAAAATTTAAATGTCACAACCCAAATCGCGTCCTCCGATCAATTTTCCACCACCTTCTTTGCCAAGTGGTCCTGGCAGTCCCTCTGCTTTCCTTTTGAAAACTGATCACACTAGGCAGGACAACACAGTGTGGTCAGTTCTTCAGCTGTGCTGAGAACTCAGCCTACTGTCTTCCAATGATCAGACTTCTGCTGACACGCCCCCCTGCATAGCCATTCACGGGAAAGACTTGTGTGCTGTTGTTTCTCCTCCCCAAGCTCGCTGAGCTTCTTATGAAGCTGAGAACAGATGGTATGTGCTTACTTATAAAAAAGGAGGGGAAAAAAATGTATTTATATATTTTTTTTTTATCTATACACAAATGTTTTGCTTTTTATTTCTGCTTTGCACTGAATGGGTTGTTTTTCAACATGAGGGTTTACATGTATTTACATTTTTTCCCCACAGACTCTGACCGACAAAGACACTTTGGAGCATAATTATTTAAACAACGTAATTTAAAAAAAAAGTTTAAACCTTATTAAATGTTTAAACCTTAACACTGCCTGCGCTGCCTCAGTATCTCTAGAGGACGGGTTACATTAGAAACAAAAGAAAAGTTTATTTTTTCGCAGTTGGTCTTATTTCTCTGGGCAGTTAGTGGACGTTGTTGTATTGAACAGTATAAATTGGAAATCGAATTCCGTTTCTTTTGTATTCGTGACATGAAGAGAATTTTGCTGTACTGAAATGCAGCTGTTCCATGCTTCCAGCAGACAGATTTCATTGTGGATTAAAGAAGTACGGGAGGTGTGATGATGCTACATAAAGAAACAATGGATAGTGAAGGAATGAACAATGGGAACTATAGTGCAAGTTCAGGATGCAGAAGGGTAGAAAGGTAGACTCCAATGGAACATACATTTAAGAATAGCCTTATCTTTGCCCTTGGTGCACTATTCCTCCTACTGACACCAACAGTAGGGCAATAATTCCTGCACTGCCATCAACAATGGGGCAGTATTCTTCCCACTGCCACCAATGATATGGAACTATTCCTCCCACTGATACCAACAATGAGGCACTATTCCTCCCACTAACACCAATGGTGGGGCACTATTCCTCCCACTAACACCAATGGTGGGGCATTATTCCTCCAACTGATACCAAAAATGAGGCACTATTCCTCCCACTAACACCAATGGTGGGGCACTACTACTCCCACTTATGGAGAGGGAAGGTGAGAAGATACTCTGATAATAAGGCTGCATTCACACCTAAGCGCATCGTTTTGTACCGCGATTTGCCGCGACAAAACGCGTCGTTTTTTAACATTGTTTTCGCTGGAGGGGTGATTTACACATTGTCGGCTATGCCGAACGCCGAAGCCACCTGAAAAAAAGGGTCAGGGACTTGTTTTGAGCTTCAGGCATACGGCGTTTCGGCGTTTGGCGTGGAAATGTGAACCATCTCCATAGAGAACAATGTTAAATCACCCCTCCAGCGTATTTTAGGCTGCAATAGCGTCGGGCTTCAGGCGTTAAAACGCCTAGGTGTGAATGGAGCCTAAGCTGCACACTTATCTTTTTGCTACACAACCAATGGGCCTCTGGTTCCTGCCTGTAGCTTCATCTGGCTGAGTGACTGTTGGATATTCACCGTATTCCAGCTGGGTTATGTAAGCAAGTGAATGCTGGAGAAGAAGAGGAGCTGTATATAGAGACTGTATATAGGATGAGTTGTCCCTGAAGTTTGTTCTGAAGTCAAATGGGCATCCCATAATCTCCCATCCCTATCCAAGTTATTATCCCTCAATAAATAACAAAAACAAAGTCACAGACTGTTCTCTGACTCTGAGTGCCTGTGGAAATTCAGTGTGTCTGGCTGTGCTGGGTGGGGGATCCCATTCTACTTTCGGCTCCTTAGGGGGTGCGCTACATTTGCTCCCGGCTTTAGACTATTTATGGTCTCTCCAGCCAGCTACCAGGCACACCTCCCCAGGGATTGGCTGGGTCTCCATAAATATTCAGATCAGCAGCCTGTGGAACACTGAGCAGTCCAAAGCAATCAACACCTGCTCCACTGGCTACAGAGGAGCCTAACTAATTTTATCTAACTCCCTATACTCTAACCAGGAGGGTGCTACACTTATAAAGTATGTAATTGCAGAGGTGGAAGGTTAGGTTGTGGGACAGTTAGATTTCACAGGATAGCTGTTGAAAGCAGAGCTAGAACTTGTGTTGCACAAGCTAACAGAATCCATCTGCCTTGCCTTCCTTTTTTCAAAAAAGCCGTCTGTTCTTTTATTCCTGGAAAATGATTTTCAGAATCTGTAGCTATTTCAGGTACTAATTCCCTCAAGTGCTGCTGTATTGCGCTTATTTGATTGGCGAATTATCGTCAGTAATTTTCAGAGAATCCGCTGAAGCCAGAGAGCTACATGTCCAATAATAGAATATGAAGTGTTCCTGGTGGAGGAAAACAAATTAACTCCTACGATTCTGTGGAGGGTCATTCTATTACGAAATCATATTTGAGTGTTTGGTGGTAAGTTAAACCACCTGGTGGTTTGGTTCCTTTTATATCTCGGGGACTCTATGGGTGATATCACTGCAATTACTTCCTAGGTCTGTGCATCTGCTGTGCCCATTATGACTAGTGTTGCTCACGAATATTCGCATTGCGAATATTCGACTCGAATATAGCATATTCGAGAAATCGCGCTATATTTCGAAATTCGCGGTGAATATTCGCAATTCCGAATATTCGATTTTTTACAATTTTTTTTTTGAATCAGATCACATCCTAGATATCTCCATCGACGTCTAAAAGCATTGCTGGTATCATTAGAGACCCTGGGCCGAGTAGCTGAAGCGTTCATTGAATTTTCCAGAAAGATCGCAATGCGATTATTCGGCAAACGCAATATCGCGCGATTATTTTCCTCGCCCCGATCTTCCGCATCAGAGCGATTTTTACAGTTTCATTTTTAAAACAGATCACATCCTAGTGATCTCCATAGACGTCTGAAAGCATTGCTGGTATGATTAGAGCCATTGGGCCGAGTAGCTGAAGCGATCATTTTATATTGCCGAATATTCGCAATGCGAATATTCGGCAATAGGAATATTGCGCGATTATTTGCTCCGCCCTTTTGCATCAGAGCCAATCAGAGTTCTCCTTCCACACTCGTCACAGGTTAGCAACCAATAGGAACCTGCCTGCATGGACATTATATAAGCTCACTCCCAGCACCATTTCATTGCAGATTCAGAAGCTTGCTATAGAGTGTGGAGGCTGTTTCTGTGTTCCTGGTTTCCTGGTTTCCTGTGTCTTTGTTCTTGATTGATTTAGATCATCACCAGCATTGCTATTTAGTGATTCCAGTGGATCTTTTCCAGTATATCAACTGCTTTTTTCAAAGCAATAGACCCAAGAGCTTTTTTCAAAGCTACGTTTTGTGCTGTTTTGTGCTGTTTTTTTCATTTGTGTTACTGTTTGATCCTGCAATCCTCCCTGTTCAGTTATATTTGCAAGAGATTTCAGAACACATATTGATCTGAGCTTTATAAAAGAGCTTTTCTAAAAGCTAAGTTTTGTTCATCTTGTGTTACTGTCAGATCTTGCAGGTTCACTGTTCAGTGATATTTGATAGGCATCTCAGTTCAAATTTTGTTTAGTTTTCCCTAAAGAGCTTTTATAAAAGCTAAGTTTTGTGTTCAGTTTAGTTAAATTTTGTGTAGTAAGTGTACACACTGTTAGTGTACATTTATTTCATCTAGCTTAGCTTAGTGTGTGTTTAGTGTCTGTGTTTTGTGTTTAAAAAAAAAAAAAAAAAAAAAAGTTAGTGTTTGTTTAGTGCTTTTTTTTTTTTTCTTTAATTTTGTAGTCCTTGTCTGGTGTACTACTTTTCTTATAGTTTAGTAGCTGTCTGTGTACGTCTTTGTCTGCGTGCCTGTCTTGTAAAAAAAACACAAAAACACATTTTGTTCACATTTTCCCCCCCAATAAAGTTTAACCCCCCCACACACATATCAGCAATTATGAGCGGCATCCGTGGCCGTGGCAGTAGGGGTAGGGGAGTTACTCCCAGTGCTGGATCGCTGCCAGCACGGGGTACCTCTCGTGCCCCTACTAGTGGTAGAGGATCGGGTGCAAGGGGAGTACGCCTGATCCGGGAGTTCTTCCCATCGGGCAGCCGCCCGATATTGCCATCTCAGGCTCAAGTAGTGGTGGACTACATGGGGCACAGCAGTGCCACTGAGTCGTCGGTCCCGACTCACAGTAGTACCACCATTACACCGTTGCCTGTACTACCCCCCCCCAGCCCCCAAGAGTCCAGCATCTTACTGTTCGACAGCGACAGTGATAGGGATCTCTTGGGGGAGGCCATGCATCAGGCAGACCTCCAGCTCTGTCCTGATGGTCAGGACCTTTTTGAAGGGATGGATGAGGAGGATGGGATACCTGCTGGCAGTATCCCAGAGACATCCCTTCAAACTGGTGCTGCTGTTTTGGTGCAGGAAACAGCAGCACCTAGTCAGACCCAGGCGTGGGTGAGGGGACAGCGGAGCCAGGCTAGAGGCTCCATGTCACGTGGTTCCCTCAGACCAACACATCTCAGCCCTTGGTCTGACATCTCTGGGGGCGAAGAGGGTGACCCATCATGGTTGCCATCTGACGCGTCGGCTCACTACGTCAGTGACGACGGGGAAGGTAGGCACCCTGGTGAAACGGTGCGCCAGGTCACCACCAGGGAGACCATCGTCAGGGTCTCCACTGGTGATGGCAGCAGGAGGTGTCAGGAGGAGGAGCAGCAGCAGCAGCAGCAGCAGCAGGCAGCTCCACCTGTGCGCACCGAATCCCAGCAGGTGCAAGTAAGCGTCACCCCATCTGACAGGAGGGCGGTGCTGAAGTCACCTGTCTGGAATTTCTTTACCCTGGTGGCAGACAACCCTACCGTGGCCATCTGCCGGATTTGTAAAGTGAGGGTGAAGAGAGGGAAGTGTTTGGCTCGGGTGGGTACCACAGCCCTGAACCAGCACCTCAGGATAAACCACTGGGCGTTGTATGAGGAGATGAAGCGTGGTGGTGGTAGCAGCGCCACCACCACAAGTGAGCAGGGTACAGCAGCCCCTGCCACATCTTCATCTGTTTCCAGCAGGTCATGCCCCCCCGCTCCCTCTAGTAGAGGTACTGGTACCGGCAGCCAGACCTCTACTTCCACAGCACCCTCCACGTCTGTGTCCCGCACTGCCGTCCGGCGCCAGGCGTCGATTTCAGACGCCTTTGACCGCACCACTCCCTTCCCCCCTGGAGACCGACGTGTGCGTTCCCTCAATGGGCTCCTGGCAAGGGTTATTGCCCAACATCTGCTGCCCTTCAACATAGTTGACAGCAACCCCTTCAGGCAGATGTTGGAGCAGGCCCAACCCCAATGGCGTGTCCCCAGCCGCCATTTCTTTGCCAGGACTGGTGTCCCTGCCCTACACCAGCACATTGTTCAGAATGTAACCCTGTCGCTGGATCACGCTGTCAGCGACAGGGTTCATCTGACAATGGATGGCTGGACCAGCAGGCATGGGCAGGGACGCTACATCAGCTTCACGGCCCATTGGGTTTCCCTCCGAGGCGTCGGTGAGGGATCGTCGGCAACCGATCTTGTGGTGCCGCCCCGGGGTGTCCAGGGGAGAACTGCTGGTCTCCCTCAAGCCACTGTCTCCGCAGCTGCTGAGCCTCCCAGCAAGCGCCCCCGTAGCTACTCAAGTGTGGGGCACGTGCGCTGTCAGGCCGTGCTCCAGCTTGTTAGTTTAGGGGACCGGAGACACACTGCAGAAGAAGTGCTGAAAGCACTTCAAGCTCAGGTCCAGAAGTGGCTGACACCCCGAAGGCTCCAGCCAGGTATGGTTGTCTGCGATAACGGCAGCAACCTACTCGCCGCCCTCCATGCTGGCAGTCTGACGCACGTGCCCTGTCTGGCACATGTCCTCAACCTGGTGGTGCAGAAGTTCCTGCGCACTTATCCAGGGTTGAGTGACATTGTGGCAAAGGCGCGTAGGATTGCCAGCCACTTCAGGCGCTCCCCAACCGCTACCGCGTCCCTGTCCAAATTGCAGCGGAAGTACAATCTGCCCCTTCACAGGCTGATTGTGGACAGTGTGACGCGGTGGAACTCCACCCTCCACATGCTGAAGAGGTTGTGGGAGCAGCAAAGGGCGGTGAGGGAGTACCTGATGGAACTAGGCACTCAGAGGGCTTCACCACAACTCCCTTTCATCGCCTGTGCGGAGTGGGGGCAGATAAACCAGGTCTGCCAAGTGTTGTCCTCCTTCGAGCAGGCGACCAAGATGGTCAGCAGTGAGCAAATTGGCCTCAATAGCGTGCTGCCAATACTGTTCATGCTGGAGAGGACACTAGATCGCCTGCTCGAGGCTGGGGAGAGTGCCTTGGTGGAGCAGGAGGAGTCAGCAATGCTCCACCGAGACCAGGGCCAGGACCAGGAGGAGGAGGAGGAGGAGGAGGATGATGATGAAGAGGAGGAGGAGGTGGTTGCTGGTGTCGTCCCGGAGTCAGGGCCTGGTCAGGAGGGAGAGCCGGTGTTGGGGGCACCGATAGTCCGGGGGTTGGGCATGTCTGAGTTTGACCAGCAGCGCCTCAGGGAAGAAGAGTCGCACCTCATTCACCTGGCCAGCATTGAGGAGTCACAGCGGGCTGTGCTCTTCCCCATGGCTGCCCACATGCTCAGATGCCTCAGGAGGGACCCCCGGGTTAAGACCATCAAGACGAGGGATGATTTCTGGATGGCCACCCTTTTGGATCCCAGGTGCAAGGGGAAACTGGAGCAGTTCATCCCAGCCAGCCGGAGGCAGCACCGGATGGAGGAACTGCAGGCAGCCATTGTCAGACGGTTGGAGCAGGCAACTCCCCGGCCTCCAGTTGTCCCCCCTCATCTCACCCAGCAGGTGGCTGCACCCAGCTGCAGCCGAGCAGGGGACCTAATGGAAGAGATGAGGATGTTCTTCCAAACCGAGCGACCCAGTACCACCACCAGCAGCAGCAGCAGCAGTCACCACCAGCGGCTGGCCCACATGGTGGCAGACTACATGGCGTCCGTCGGTGCTTCTGACAGTATGAGCACCGACGACCCCATGGAGTACTGGGTTGCCAGATTGGACACCTGCCGCGAGCTCGCTCAGTATGCGCTGGAGTTATTGTCTTGCCCCCCCTCCAGCGTACTATCTGAGCGGACATTCAGCGCGGCAGGTGGGGTGGTCACGGACAAGAGGACCCGTCTGTCCACAGAGTCCGTGGACAGACTCACATTCATAAAGATGAATGAGTCCTGGATCGGCGGTGACTTTCTGGCACCCGTCGTCGGTTCAGGGCGCTGAAGGGTCCCTTGCCATGCATTCCCTGATGAAGCCCCGGACCTGATGTATTTACAGTGCTGAATATAACTATTTCAACATCAGAGAAAATCAATGTTAATATTTGGTACAGTAGGCTTTCTTTGCAATTACAGCGGTCAAAAATTTCTTGTAGTTTTACACCAGCTTTGCACACACTGGAGGAGGGATTTTGGCCCACTCCTCCACACAGATCTTCTCTACATCAGTCATGTTTCTGGGCTATCGCTGAGAAACACGGAGTTTGAGCTCCCTCCAAAGATTCTCTATTGGGTTTAGGTCTGGAGACTGGCTAGGCCACGCCAGAACCTTGATATGCTCCTTACAGAGCCAATCCTTGGTTATCCTGGCTGTGTGCTTTGGGTCATTCTCATGTTGGAAGACCCAGCCTCGACCCATCTTCAAAGCTCTAACTCAGGGAAGGAGGTTGTTGCCCAAAATCTTGCAATACATGGCCCCGGTCATCCTCTCCTTAATACAGTGCAGTCACCCTGTCCCATGTGCAGAAAAACACCACCAAAGCATGATGCTACCACCCCCATGCTTCACATTAGGGATGGCGTTCTTGGCATGGTACTCATCATTATTCTTCCTCCGAACACGGTTAGTGAAATTATGATCAAAAAATTATATTATAGTCTCATCTGACCACATGATTTTCTCCCATGACTCCTTTGGATCAGTCAAGACAATTATGTCAGCAGTTATTTCACACCCTATATACTCTTATTAAGACTGCTGTACATCATGGCAACTCCTGCCCATGTGATATGACTCTGTATCAACTACTACTGTTAATACTACTACTGATGCTTCTGCTGCTGCTGCCGCCCAGTCAATACACCTATGTCAGCAGTTATTTCACACTCTATATACTCTTATTAAGACTGCTGTACATCATGGCAACTCCTGCCCATGTGATATGACTCTGTATCAACTACTACTGTTAATACTACTACTGCTGCTTCTGCTGCTGCTGCCGCCCAGTCAATACACCTATGTCAGCAGTTATTTCACACTCTATATACTCTTATTAAGACTGCTGTACATCATGGCAACTCCTGCCCATGTGATATGACTCTGTATCAACTACTACTGTTAATACTACTACTGCTGCTTCTGCTGCTGCTGCTGCCGCCCAGTCAATACACCTATGTCAGCAGTTATTTCACACTCTATATACTCTTATTAAGACTGCTGTACATCATGGCAACTCCTGCCCATGTGATATGACTCTGTATCAACTACTACTGTTAATACTACTACTGATGCTTCTGCTGCTGCTGCCGCCCAGTCAATACACCTATGTCAGCAGTTATTTCACACTCTATATACTCTTATTAAGACTGCTGTACATCATGGCAACTCCTGCCCATGTGATATGACTCTGTATCAACTACTACTGTTAATACTACTACTGCTGCTTCTGCTGCTGCTGCCGCCCAGTCAATACACCTATGTCAGCAGTTATTTCACACTCTATATACTCTTATTAAGACTGCTGTACATCATGGCAACTCCTGCCCATGTGATATGACTCTGTATCAACTACTACTGTTAATACTACTACTGATGCTTCTGCTGCTGCTGCCGCCCAGTCAATACACCTATGTCAGCAGTTATTTCACACTCTATATACTCTTATTAAGACTGCTGTACATCATGGCAACTCCTGCCCATGTGATATGACTCTGTATCAACTACTACTGTTAATACTACTACTGCTGCTTCTGCTGTTGCTGCTGCCGCCCAGTCAATACACCTATGTCAGCAGTTGTTTCACACTCTATATACTCTTATTCCTACTGCTGTTCATCATGGCAACTCCTGCCCAAGTGATATGACTCTGTATCAACTACTACTGCTAATACTACTACTGCTGCTGCTGCTGCTGCTGCTGCTCAGTCAAGACAACTATGTCAAAAGTAATTTCCCACTCTATATACTCCTATTACCACTGCTGTTCATCATGGCACCTCCTGCCCAAGTGATATGACTCTGTATCTACTACTACTACTACTACTGCTGCTGCTGCTGCTCTGTCAAGACACCTATGTAAAAAGTTAATTCCCACTCTATATATACTCCTATTACCACTGCTGTTCACTGATACCACTGATAGTTAATTTATCCCTTAACTACCCCCATTTGTGAGGGTCGGGGTTTTCCTTTAAAGTCCCATGCAAATCAATGGAAAATGTATGTTCCCACATAACTTCTGTACGCCTGGAGATATTTCAATAATACCCGCTATACATATTACTTATATGCCAAATAAAAATATATAACAGTTAAATTAACCCTTACCAACACCCTTATATAAAAGATGGGTATATTTATATTACTATGATTTTCCTCCCCAAAAGGTTAAGATAGGAAGACCGGGCAACGCCGGGTATTCAGCTAGTAATAGTATAAAATGTTTTCGGTTATTATTAAGCTAGATGTGTTGATGTTGATGTTGATGTGTTAGATGTGAAGTTAGATGTGAAGTTAGATGTGTTTAAAAAACTAACAATTTCAATAAGAAATGAAACCTTTGCAAAATATAACATTTTTTATTAAAAAAAAAAAAAAAAAATTAGGACATTAACTTCTGAAGCTCTGTCACCTCATCCATGTTTTTCGCCAGTTGTTGCACCAGTTGTTGATTTTGGCGCATCAAAAACAGTATCTGCTGCTCATTTGCCATTACTCTCTTCGTGAGGTTTTTCATGGCAGCTTGCTTCACCTCTAGCTTTTTTAGAACTGTTAGGATATAAGAAAAAAACATTTGGATTTCAAAGACCGTTACGAAAGATTATTTTCAGCCATAAAAATAATAAAGTCTGACTTAAGAGACTCTATGAAAGAGGATCTGGCAGAGGCAATTCTCTTCCTTAGAACTCTACATTGCATTTATTTGCATTTGCTAAGCCTAGAACTACATTTCAAGATTAATATAAACCATTTCTAGGTTTTTCATATTTTTTTTTTTGGGTTCATTATAGATAAGCTTTGTTTTGGTTCTAAAACAGCCAAATAATGTGGTCTGTATTTTTGAACTGTTAAAGATCATGTTCCTGATGTTTAAGCCTGCTGCTACTATCCAGTCACTTGATTGTTTTCATTGTGTTTGTCTTTTGCTTAAACTGTGCAATACAGTAGACTGTTGGCTTCCCAGCCAGTAGTCCTGTGGTAGTTTGCGTTTCTTTCCCTCAAGGAATCTATAAAATACATTTGCATATTAATACAGAGGAGTCGGAGTCGGGGAGTCGGGGAGTCGGAGTCTGAAGTACATAAAACTGAGGAGTCGGAGTCGAAAAATTTATCTACCGACTCCACAGCCCTGCTTTAAATGCTGTCCATTTTTAGAGCTACATTTTATTGTTGAAATTTTATTAATATATGTGCACATATTTACCCTCCTGATTGACGGTATAATTAACCGTCTCATCCTGCTCCTCTTCCTCGTCACCCACTACTCCACCAGAAGTTTCGGGGGGGGGGTGCAGCTCCTCCTCTTGCTCCTCCACAGGAACTGGGGGTGGTGATGTGGATGGCCCTGGCTGCTCCTCCTCATCCCTCTCCTCCTCTTCCACATCCTCCTCCTGCTCCTCCTCTGCGGCCTGTCGCCTTGTGCGCTTGGGGCGCACAGTTGGTAGCGGAGCTCCTATAATAACACAATGTTCATATATTATAAAAATGTTTTCTAATGACGTATGCAAATTCTGTGTACTCTACTGTATTGTATATGAATACAAATTAATTTATATAGACAGTTAACCAATGGGACAATGTTATATTAAAGGGTCTTGTGGGCACTACAGGGGACTGAGCGTGAGCTGGGCTGCCACCATGGTAAAATGAGCTGTTTTTGTCTCCTTTGTTTTGTTCAGACGATCTCATGTTAAAAAAAAGTACTTGATGGAGTACACAGGATTACTATAACAACCCCACGCCTAACACAGGAATTTAGTGGGAATCTATATATATAAAACTCAACGTGTGTGTGCATGTATGTATGTATGTTCCACCATCACGTCCAAACGGCTAAAGATATTTACATGAAACTTGGCACACAGGTTACTTATATGTCAGCCACAAATATAGGATTGGTGGTTTAACCCATACCCACCCCCATTTGCCTTGGTCAGGGTTTTTCTTTAAAGTCCCATTCAACTCTATGGGAAATACATGTTATTTCATAACAGCTGTAGATATTTCGATAACACTTGGTCACATGTTATCTATACGTCCACTTAAAGTATAGGATCGTTAATTTATCCCTTAACTAACCCCATTGGTGAGGGTCGGGCTTTTTGTTTAAAGTCCCATGCAAAGCAATGGGAAAAGTATGTTCCCACATAACTTCTGTGTTCCTGTCTGCTGTCCCATGTTTTTTTCCAACAGTACTATGAATACCTTGGCTGGTGGTGATATATGTTACAACAACATGGCGTCTTGGTTAACAACATCTGACCTTACATTAATTACATATGACCTTCCATAACTGTCCCCAAGGGACCCGGGCTGGCTCAACGCGATTGCCACTGCGCTGACAAGCCATTCACCTCTGCAGCTAGGGGTTCGGATCCCGCTCTCGGCTACATGTGAATTGAGTTTGGTGGTCTCAGCTCGGCCCCCGGTGGGTGTGCTATGCGAGGTAAGCCTGCGCTTAGTATGCCCACCTCCCTCCCACAAAAACCACCACACTTACACACGCACTCGCAATTGGGTTAACATGCACGCACTCTGACCATGCGGTCTCTAAAAAGAGAGGCGAAGGACTAACGGGGCTGGTTGAGCGGGCAAATCCTCTCACTCCCTTATAGGGAGTCCCTCTGCCCCGTGGGGCTTCGAAGCGGAGCAGGTAGGACGGTCTGTGTGGGAGGACCCCCTCACACCCGCCATTGCCACCCGGGGCATGGAGAAAGGTGGCAGATTACCTCTGGGGGAGGCCTGCCTACTCCCAACTCCTGCAGTCCGGCTCCTCTCTCGAGTACACGCACAAAATACACTTTAGGGAAAAAAAAACATAACTGTGACCAATAACTTACCAGGATGATATTTATTCCGGATACGCCTGACCCGGTTCATCTGGCGCCTCTTCAGGTCGGACCACTTTTTGAGGATCGCCATGCGAGTGTGTTCTTCGCCTAGTTCCTCAATCAGGGAGCTTATAACTCCCTGTTTTTCTTGCTGCCTCCGCAGCTCATCGTATCCTGTTTCCAGGAACTTCTGCAAGATGAAGAACAAAGTATATTGTAATACTTTTGTTGACAGCCTTATGGATATATGACATAAATGTATGCTATTCAACAATTGGAAGCATTCTCGCCTTATTAATCAATGACAGGGGTAACATGACAGATTTTATATACTGCCATTTCCGTCGCCACCTTTTTTACATAAATATAGCAGCCATTATCATTTGCATAATTATGAATATATACTAACTTTTAAACTAGACTAAAATGCAGTTGAAGATAATGAAATAACAGTGGTCAAAATACTTACACAAATCAGCAACTTTTCCTCAGATACAGTGAAATTACTTCCAACCATCTTGCTCTGCGATTGCGTTGCGATCATAAAGTTGGAAACTGGCAAGGGTCCAGGAAATGGTCGCGTGTTGTTCGCGTGTTGATTGCGCTGCTTGGACCGAGATGGGTCCATATGGCTTCGGCTGTATGGACCACAGTAACTCTTTTCCCTGTCAGGAGCCTAACGCCCCGGGGGGTCAGAGACGGGACCTTTTCGGAGGACCACTGACGTATGCAACCGTCGCAGTTTTTTGTGATGTCACTCTTTAGGTGTGTGCAAATTTTTCCTTGCACCGGGTGGAGTTTTTGGGTTGTGTTTTGCACGCCACAGGCTTTTCAACAGAAAATAACCAGCTGGAGGCAGAATGGTTGCAAAACACTACGGGTTTGTTACCTAACTCTGGGTTTCAAGACCAGTCCACCTCCAGCTGTTGCAAAACTACTACTCCCATCAGCCACGGTCTTTCAGTGCATGCTAAGAATTTTACTTTTGCTGCATCTAGGGTGCCACAGTTTAGAGACCCGTGCATAAAGGCCTGAAAAATGTGGGCCTGCAGAACTTACAATACTAGAAGTGCCAGCATTCCCAGGCATGCTGGAAGTTGTAGTTCTGCAACATCTAAAGGGCAATATGTATTCGAACGTCCTTGGGCCTTGAGGACACTGAAGTCAGGACGTTCGCATACGTCCTATGTCCAAAAAAATTTTAAATTCATTATGCTAAATAACAAGGAAAAGTGCCTAAATACACATTTGCCAACCAGGGTGTCTGCAGCTGTCCAGGCATGCTGGGACTTGTAGTTTTGTAAAAGCAGGAGACACATTTTTGGTTAAATACTAATATCTGATCATATATACTAACTTTTAAACTAGACTTAAATGCAGTTGAAGATGATGAAATAACAGTGGTCAAAATACTTACACAAATCAGCAACTTTTCCTCAGACTTTGAGAAATTGCTTCCCACCATGTTGCTGTAATATTGGGAAACTGGCAAGGCTCCAGGAAATGGTCGCGTGTTGTTCGCGCAATTGCGCATGCGCGATCGAAAAATCGCAATCGCAATATGTATTTTGGTTAAAATATCATACATATTCGATTTCAGAGTGCTGCTACAGCAGTTTTCGAAATATCTGCAATAAATTTCGCATTCGCATGTTGCGATATTTCGAGAAAATATCAGGAATATTCTGAGCCAATCAGAGCGCTCCTCCAGCATATCTCGAAATTGCGCAATAAATATCGCATTCGCATGTTGCGATATTTCGATAAAATATCACGAATATTCTGAGCCAATCAGAGCGCTCCTCCAGCATATCTCGAAATTGCGCAATAAATATCGCATTCGCATGTTGCGATATTTCGATAAAATATCACGAATATTCTGAGCCAATCAGAGCGCTCCTCCAGCATATCTCGAAATTGCGCAATAAATATCGCATTCGCATGTTGCGATATTTCGATAAAATATCACGAATATTCTAAGCCAATCAGAGCGCTCCTACCGCAGTTATTAAAAAATCGCAATTATTTTCGCATTCGCAATAGCGAAAAATCGCATTCAATTAATTTCGATAAAATATCACGAATATTCGAATTTAGCGAATATATCTCGAATATTCGAATATATATTCGAGATATATCGCGAAATCGAATATGGCATATTCTGCTCAACACTAATTATGACGGCCTTCCACCATCCCTGCCGGATTTGTAATTAATTTATATTATGGAGAATGTAACAGGTAGAGACAAGACACAAAAAGGTGGGCGGGAACATCCACAAGGGACACGAACAGAGTCAGAAATTAGAACAGGAAAGCTTACTGTTGGAATATCCAGGATATATATGAAGCTAGGTGTACTCATCTCTAAAATAACACTTTTGGGCTGACTCACCCTTTAATTCGGCATTGGAATTTAAAAACAACCATGATATTTTGTGCTCATTCTGACTTTCTTCAGGGGGTTCCTAGGGTGACCCTTTGACCATACAGCACAAACATGAATTAAATTTGCGGATCAAAGCAAAGTGCCCAAACACCTCTGTACTCCACTGTAACAGACTAGAAGTTAATAGCAACAGCTAAACATTCAAATCACATCCAAATTACAAAGGGTCAAAATACATCTCTGGGAATTAAAGAGCAGTAAGCCTAACTTCAATAGTATGCAAGATCTTGGAGGGGATGATAAGGGACTATACAAGATTTTAGTAATGAAAATGGTATCATTAGCAGTAATCAGCATGGATTCATGAAGAATCGTTTATTGCCAAACCAATCTATTAACCTATGAGGAGGTGAGCTGCCATCTAGATAAAGGAAGGCCCGTAGACGTGGTGTATCTGGATTTTGCAAAAGCATTTGACACAATTCTCCATAAACATTTACTGTACAAAGTAAGGGCATGGACCATAGGGTGAGTACATGGATTGAAAACTGGCTACAATGGCAAGTTTAGAGGGTGGTGATAAATAGGGAATACTCGGAATGGTCAGGGGTGGGAAGTGGGGGTCCCCCAGGGTTCTGTGATGGTCCCACAGAGATTGAACTGTTTATCCCATCCTCCAATCCTGTTTAATTTGTTCATAAATGACCTGGAGGATGGGGTAAACATGGAGTAAACAGTTCAATCTCTGTATTTGCGGATGACACTAAGCTAAGCAGGGCAATTATTTCTACGCAGGATGTGGAAACCTTGCAAAAACATCTGAACAAATTAATGGGGTGGGCAACTACATGGCAATTGAGGTTTATTGTAGAAAAATGTAAAATAATGCATTTGGGGTGGCACAAATATGAATGCAATCTACTCACTAGGGACTGAACCTCTGGGGGAATCTAGGATGGAAAAGGACTTGGGGTCCTAGTAGATGATAGGCTCAGCAATGGCATGCAATGCCAAGCTGCTGCTAACAAAGCAAACATTATTGGCATGCATTAAAAAGGGGATTAACTCCAGGGATAAAGCCATAATTCTCCCACTCTACAAGACTTTGGTACGGACTCAGCTAGAGTATGCCGTCCAGTTCGAGGCACCAGTCCTCAGGAAAGATGTACTGGAAATGGATCGAGTACAGAGAAGGGCAACAAAGCTAATAAAGGGGTCTAGAGGATATTAATAATGAAGCAAGGTTGCAAGCACTAAACTTATTCTCTCTGGAGAAGTGATGCTTGAGATGGGATGGGATTTAAACTTACAAATACCATACTGGTGACCCCACAATAGGGATAAAACTTTTTCAGGGAAGGGAGTTTAATAAGACACAAGGCCACTCACTAAAATTATAAGAAAAAAGGATTAACCTTAAACTGCGTAGAGGGTTCTTCACTGTAAGAGTGGCAAGGATGTGGAATTCCCTTCCACAGGCAGTGGTTTCAGTGGGGGGGGGGGGCATCAATAGTTTAAAAAAACTATTAGCTAAGCACCTGAATGACTGCAACATACAGGGATATACAATGTAATACTGACATATCACATACATAGGTTGGACTTTGTGGACTTGTGTCTTTTTTCAACCTCACCTACTATGTAAGTTAGGCAGCCCATATATTTATCATTATTTTTTATTCAACCAGCCGGGTGAATAAAAAAAAAAGATCCTATTTTCTCATCCACACATTCAATGTGGACTGGGGAATCCTCCCACTGTGCTATTGTTCCCTGACAAAAGGAAGCCTTCCCTGCTGTGATAATACAATGATCAGTGTCGCTGGCTATAGCCGGTGTTACTGATCGATCGGAAAAAAAACAAAAAGTTGGTTGTACAGAAGTTGATTGGTAGATCCACTTCTTTTAAGACCACGGTGCCCATACATAGATCGATATTCAGCCGGTTCCTGTTGAACCGGCCACATTTCCATTCACATATGGCTGGGTGTGTCCCCAAACCCCCCTTTTATGAATGGTACATATGTTTAGTTTTTTTATGCCTAAAAGTCATGTATCTGGTCGAGGCTGAGGTGACAAGAGGGCTTTCCCCTCCTCTCCAATACCCCCTGGAGCCGATAACAGGGTTGAGCAGCATAAGAAGTGCCATGGGTGCCTGCGGTGGGTCCAGAAACTGCAAATGATCTGGATACTGTTACAATGTTGAAGATGCTCACACTCGACCTAGTACAGAAGGTTTGTATGTTGGTTGGGCACAGGAACCCACAGGTGCTAGAAGCAGAGACGTGGCCAGGACACGTAGAAGTCAGCAACTGTCAGTCAGCAGAGGGACAGAGTTGGGCAGCAAAAGGTACAGTTGGGCTTTTGTAAGATCAGAGTCCATGCCAAGGTCAACAGCAGGCAGTAGACAATTCATGACAATAGTTAAAGTGACACATTTACTCAAAAGTTATACATACACATTCACTACTTAATGGCTCTGTGATGTAGTTTTCATCAAATTGGTGTTTTTCTGCCTCCTTGTAATATTTTTCATGAGCTCCCAAACCTGAATAATATGTGTACCCCCCATGATTGTCAGCTCCATAGTGTGGTATGTTCTTGAAATACCCCAATCAAGAAAATACTCCATTGTGGCCACTAAATAGAGCTGACAATCAAAGGAAGTAAGCCTATTACGCACATTTTGAAACAGCTGTGTGAATGCTTGAGACATTTGCAGAGCAATTTTAGTATTTATTGGAAAGAGCACATTATATTCATAAATTTGGAGGAGCAATTTGAAAGGATGAGGATAAGCCTAAACGTGCCACACATTTTTCATTTTAAAAGGCTGGTAGATCCAGTCCTGTCATTTAAGAAATTACAGAATTGTTGTCTTTTCTACAATTGGCTTGATATTACTTAATTTTAACTGATGCATCAGCTTTGTGCTTTCCTGAACAATAAATGAACAATTTATTCAAATCAGATCAAGTCTGCAGGCGTGTATAAAATGTGACTTGTATGTAAGATTTAATCAAGTCTCGAGAAATCATATTCTGATTGTAATTTCTATTTATTCATGGTTTTCTCTCCAGGTTTAAAGTATTTCTCTAGGACAGAAAGGTATATCACCAGTGATGTTAAAGGAAAACTCACCCTAGACATACTTGCATTATAGGAATTTTCAATATTTCTGCATGAATTGATCCTAAATTGTGGCTCAGATGTCACAAAGCAGTCTCATACCATACTGAAGTAATTATGCGATAATTATACAATCTAATATAAACTACAAAACTATTGCATATATGTATTAACTTGTCTAAGCCTATAATTAGCTAGTCTATTAAGATTCTGATAAGCACAATAATGTAAAGTTCATTATAAAAGCACACACTGCTGCTTGTAAACAATATCTTATTTATTTCCCAAGAAAATAGGAATATTCTAACATCGCACACCAAACAGCAGATATCTACGGAACATATAACAACAACAAAACATCAAAGATACTTATCACATCCTCTAGACTCGTTGGCTGGTCTCAAGATGGTAAAAGAGGGCCTGGGCCGCATGGCTTAGGCCCAAGCCAGCATCCAGAGCAAGGGAAAAAGGGACCAGGGGCTATTTCTCTTTTTTGGGAGCCATTTTTACTCAAAACATTCACACCCATTTGTAACCACCCTCACTTTCCCCCTATCCAATGAGATATTGCCAAGCGGTAGTCCTTGTAATATATTATATTGGCCTATAGAGGCAGCATTGTCTATGTATAATCTCTAGGGGCTTGTTGATCTTTTGATCTGTCATCAATCATCCTGGCAGCCATTGCTCTCTTTGAAGCTTGTATCACACCAGGTGGGCTGGAGCCACGCCCTCTTGCTATGCAGACAGCTTGGGGCCATCTCCCTGTATGAACCAGGAAGTGAAATTCCATAACTATGATATTAAACCATGTTGCCTTCCAACACATGCCATTTTTCCCAAGATCACAATGAATGAATGACCTGCAGATGAAGTAAAAGATCACCTCAACATGTCCTGATTCACTTACTTGTCCATTTGACACTTATTGTGTAGCCCTTGGGCTCCCTGCAGTCAGTAGCCTGTGCTTTCTTAACCTAGGTGCTTTTTTCTAGGTTCTGGCACAGACATCATTGATGGGCCAGCACAGAGAACAAGGAAGAAGAAGCCAGATGCAGATGATGTTTTTTTTAAGGTTTTGGCACAGACATCATTGGTGGGCTGGCGGAGAGAACAAGGAAGAAGAAGTCAACCACTAATGCCATGTTTTTATTCTAGGTTATGGTGCAGACATCATTGGTAAGCCAGCCGTCAATTACGTATTTTTTTCCAGATTCTGGTGCAGACATCATGGTGGAACAGCACAAAGGACAAGGAAGAAGAAGCCAGCCACCAATTACGTTTTATTTACATTCTGGTGCAGACATCACTAGTGGGCCAGCACAAAGAACAAGGAAGAAGAAGCCAGCCACTGATTACATGTTTTTTCCCAGGTTTTATGTCAGGACTGTTTTTTTGAACAGGGGCAGGATGGACCAATAGAATTCGGGACAACCAGACTAAAGAAGAATGCAAATGTGAGTGATTTTAAATATTATCTTAAAGGAGTTGTAAAGGAAAAAAAACTTTTGCCTAAAATTAATGTCTGCAAGGTAGACAGACAGAATAGTTTAATGCTTCTGTTAAAAAACGAGTAAATACCTATTAAATTTCTTCATCTATATCACCTCCTGCATTCTAGTTTCTGTTCTCTCATTCACTTCCTGGTTTGAATTGCGGCACGCCCAGTAATTCACACCTCCTTGAGGTCTCTAACATATAGAGAGCGTCCTGCCGCACAGACGGAGTTCCCAGGAGGGGGCGAGCACATTACTGACCACCGCAGTAAACCCTCCCGTCACGGTGATCAGTAAAATCAGACAAGCAGGAAGTGAACAGAACAGAGAAGAAATAGAGCAACTTCTGAGCAAAAACTAACAATGAGGAAGTGAAAAGAGGAATGTCTGCAGGTAAAGGATGCTTATTATGAAAAGAAAAATTCCTTTACAACCCCTCTAAGCACATTTTATAAGTACTGGCAGTTTATTGTGAAGGGGGTCGTCAACTATAAAATGTTTGGGTTATTGATTTTGCACTGCCTTCATTTTTTTTCTGTGCAGTCCATCCCTTTTATCTTTTATGTTTTTCCTTACTTCTATCGTAATGGATTTTGCTATGAGAAATATCAAATGTGTCACAGGCAAATTTATTAAGGAGATTTAGGGAGCACAAATCAAGGAGCTGTAATAGCAATGATCTCTAGCAGTCTCATATAATTTGTCTTCGGTACTCACAGGAGAGTGAATGAATGAATAAATGAATGAATGACTCCTCAAACACACAACCCTCTTGGGAAGAAACCTAGGGGATAATGAAGCACACGATCCCTTAGCACAGCAGCCCCGGGAACCAAAAAGAGGCTTCCCCAAATGTTTATCCCCTCCCCTGCCCTCACCACTAGGAAACGCTCCTTGGTGATTCGCTGGACTTATAATTATTCATAAAAATTATTCATAGTGTATATATACACCCACGCCACTGATAGATCCAAATGTATATCTTCCGATAAATGCTGTGTTTAAAAGCAGCTGCTGTTACAAACCTGTGGGTTGAACTGTGATATATGTTATACTGGAGAAAAGCTCTGTGTTTAACAATGCTTGCTACTGTGTATCCACCAATTGGTGAATTGACATTGGTGTGACATTGTGCCAACAATAAAAATCAAATATTGTGAAATAAACCAAAGTTATAAAGTCCACATAACAGGTATTGTGATCTCCGTGATCCTATATATGTAAGTCTCTCAGGTACACAAATAGCCTTTACTGCATGTGACCCGCAATAGCTGATGATAAAACAAAACGTTCCTTCCCAATGGATAAACAAAGAAGGTAAAGTAATGATCCCTACTCACCAGATGCTGTTGACCCTCTTTGCCTTACGACAAGAGGAGTGAAATCTGGCTTAAACGGTCTTCGTAACCAGATGGTATACACCAATCAAATCTCCCATGCTCTCCGTAGAGCAATTGAGGTTTCCAGGGGTAGGTCTCTCAATTGGCAGGGTAAAAAAGCGTAAAGAAGAAGCCCCTGAAAGCATAAAAAAGTTTTATTTAAAATCCTTCAACACGGTAACATCCATAAAAAGCATTATAATATCCTTTGCCAAATAGCCACATGTAGCGGTATTGAAGTAAAAATGTCTAGATATTTGCTTGCGTTCCACCTAGAGCTCAGCAAGGCGCACCATGCGTCTCATCTTCTCGCGTTTCGTCATCAATGTGACATCATCAGAAGCTAAAGGTCACAGGGCATAGCTCCGTATTTTATACCTTCCACCATAAGCTTCCAGAGCGGCCCGCCCCCACATCCCCTCACACTCAATAAACAGATATACACATCAGATAGTAATCTTGGATTATTCTAAACACCATAATATGCGTAATTACACCATTTACATGAATTGAGACTATAATTATACTATAAACTTTATGTAATTTCCTTTTCGTATGAATTACACAGAAGACCATATTAGCACTATCTTACACATCTAGTTGTCATGGATGGTATAGTCTAGTATATATATTTTGCCAAGCCTGTACATATAAAATATCACTTCTGCCAGTTATTGCAAAAAAGAAGTGGCCCTAAAAATTAATTATTGGTAATGCTTGAAAAGAACATATTTCAAACCCACTTTTATAATAATCTTAATTGGCTCCTAATATCTCACCCATTCCTCCAAAATCCTGATTTACCATATGATCTCTACAGTACATCAGTAGTTACTTATAAAAACAATTAATATCTATATCGATATTCATACCCTGAGGGCTCATATAGCTAGATTCAGAGACAGTTACGCCGGCGTATCAGTAGATACGCCGTCGTAACTCTGAATCTACGCCATCGTAAATTTAAGCGTATTCTGGAAACCAGATGCGCTTAAATTAGGCTAAGATACGAGCGGCGTAAGTCTCCTACGCCGTCGTATCTTAGGGTGCATATTTAGGCTGGCCGCTAGGTGGCGCTTCCGTTGATTTCGGCGTAGAATATGCAAATGAGCTAGATACGCAGATTCAGAAACGTACATGCGCCCGGCGCATTTTTCTATGTCGTTTACATAAGGCTTTTTCCGGCGTAAAGTTAGTCGAACAAATAGCTGGCCTAGCCAATGTTAAGTATGGCCGTCGTTCCCGCGTCGAAATTTGAAAATTTTACGTTGTTTGCGTAAGTCGTCCGTGAATGGGGCTGGACGTAATTTACATTCACGTCGAAACCAATACGTCCTTGCGGCGTACTTTGGAGCAATGCACACTGGGATATGTCCACGGACGGCGCATGCGCCGTTCGTTAAAAACGTCAATCACGTCGGGTCACAAGTCATTTACATAAAACACGCCCCCCTGTTCATCATTTGAATTAGGCGCGCTTACGCCGGCCCATTTACGCTACGCCGCCGTAACTTAGGAGGCAAGTGCTTTGTGAATACAGCACTTGTCTCTCTGACTTACGGCGGCGTAGCGTATATGCGATACGCTACGCCGCCTCAAAATTAAGCCAGTCTATCTGAATCTGGCTATTAGTATGTAATTCATATATCCAGCGTATTTCATTTTGTGACACTGCTTTTCGCATGTTTGAACGGAGAGGACGGGAGATTTGGTTGGTGTATACCATCCGGTCATGGAGATCGTTTAAGCCCGATTTGACTCCTCTTGTCATAAGGCAAAGAGGGTCAACGACGTCTGGTGTGTAGGGATTATTACTTCTTTGTTTATCCATTGGGAAGGAACGTTATGTTTTATTATCAGCCATTGCGGGTCACACTCAGTAAAGGCTATTTGTGCACCTGAGAGACTTTCATATATAGGATCACAGAGATCACAATATCTGTTATGTGGACTTTATAACTTTGGTTTATGTCACAATATTTGATTTTTATTGTTCGCACAATGTCACTTTCATGTAAATTCACTAATTGATGGATACATAGAAGAAAGCGCTGTTAAACTCTGAGCTTTTCTCCAGTGTAACATATATCACAGTTCAACCCACAGATTTGTAACAGCAGCTGCTTTTAAACACAGCATTTTTCTGAAGATACACATTTAGATTTATCGGTGGCGTGGGTGTATATATACACACTAGTATATATAATTTTATTCACTTACCTAACACATTGACACTTCACACTTCTCAGGTGGAAGGAATGTAATGAATAAAGATATGGAACAGGTTTTTTAAATCTTTAAAACATGCCATGGATAAGCAGATTCAAACATGGTGGAATATTTTCCTTGTCAAAAATATTTATTGATTACACAATAAGTACATACATTGGTTATTTATGCAAGGATACAGATAATGATGTTTACATAAAGGTTTTTTTAAAAATAAATAATGCATAACAAGAAATACACAGGAGAAAATGCATGTTGACAAGTAGAGTGTAGAGGAGGGCGGGGAGTCTACTGACATCACGACTCCACCCACCGAGCTCTTGACAACAGACCCACCCACAGAATCTGCAGTTTTTCAGTTCTTATAACAGACAGAGGGGCGACATTTGACAGGTAGGGATACATGCAGGAGGCATCTATATCCTTATAGGTCAGCACTATGGCCGTAGTTTAGAAAGGATGAGAGTGGCTTTACATCCACTTTAAGTTGTGAAGTTAGTGTTGGCCCCCTAAAAAGGACTTGTAGGTTGTGGCGTGAGAGCCAGAGTTCAGGGGTTAGGTTTCCAACCTTATATTACAACATTCACTGTAGGCCTCTGGTGCAGGAACTGGCTCAACAACCCCCTGCTGGGGGTGCTACACAATCCCATAAGTCCTCTCAGTTTTTGTTTTGAAAAAGCACTGAAAAGATACAATATTAGGATGTTGTATCTCCCCACAGTTGGCATTGTTGTAATAGAATTGCATGCAGCACAACTTATCGTCTTGGCGTCTTGATCCTTTATTGAAAATGTGTGAATGATGGCTAGTTATTGTTAACAGGACCGCAGAGAAACATTGTCACCTGAGCGCTGACAAACCATCAACAAATCATTATGACCTAGCCATGACACTGCACTTATAAGATTCAATTTAGCGCAGGCCAATAAATACCTTAGGAGGCGGAATTCAGATACGGGACTGTTAGAGAAGGAACAAAAGCGTGAGATGGATGCAGTACAAAGCTGTCTGTTCTTCCGATAAAAATTGATTTTCTTAAAATAGTTTTTGCAACAGAAGTAATACATCTGGAAATTGGTTTCAGGGATGGAAATTAGGTAAAAATGTCTGACTGGCAGAAAAGATGAAAAGCTAATACATTGGGCTAGATTCAGTAAGGAGATACGACGGCGTATCTCCAGATACACCGTCGTATCTCTGAGTTGCGGCGTTGTATCTATGCGCCTGACTCTTAGAATCAGTTACGCATAGATTTGACAAAGATCCGACCGGCGTAAGTCTCTTACGCCGTCGTATCTTAGTTGCAATTTTACGCTGGCCGCTAGGTGGCGCTTCCGTCTATTTACGCAAGGAATATGCTAATTAGGTAGATACGCCGATTTTCAAACGTACGTACGCCCGGCGCATTTTTTTACGACGTTTACGTTAGGCTTTTTCCGGCGTAAGGTTACTCCTGCTATATGAGGCGTACGCAATGTTAAGTATGGACGTCGTTCCCGCGTCGAATTTTTAAATTTTTACGTCGTTTGCGTAAGTCGTTCGCGAATAGGGCTGTACGTAAGTTACGTTCACGTCTAAAGCATTGATGATTTGCGGCAGAAATTTGAGCATGCGCACTGGGATTCTTTTACGAACAGGGACTCAGATGGTAATAAAAACATGACAGAAGCTCTAACCCAGGGCTTCCCAGCATAGTTCATAATGACTCTAAAAAGTCAACGAGACTATTCTAGGGGGCAATAAAATGGCTGGGGGCCAAAAAAGGGTCATCAAAGATCTGCTGGTCAATAGGTGGTGGATAAATTATTGAAGGTCAGTTGGGGCCAGACTGTAGTTCTCCACGCCAGTCTCTAGTCCTAAAGGTGACTAGCAGCAAGATAGTGGTAGAAAGTGATAGGTGTCCCGGGAGCCACACATCAAGTCAAAGCCTGCTGTATGATAGTGGTAACAATAAAGATATAATGTAAATTTGAAAATTCGGGAATTAGAAAATTTGAAAATTCAGAACATTTGAAAATTCGGAGATTCCAAAAGCGGAAATTCGAAAACTCTGAAATTCTGAAATTCAAATATGGGAAAATTTTCGAATTTACGAATTTTACGAATTTATGTATTCCGAATTTTCGAATTTCCGAATTGGCCTACCATTGGCCTACCTTTACATAGGCTATTCCCTCTTCAGTCTATCATGAATGCTGCTGCCAGACTTATCCACCGTACCAACCCCTCAGTGTCTGCCAACCCTCTCCTCCAATCCCTACACTGGCTACCGAACGCCCCGGCAAATTAAATTCAAAATACTAACCACAACCTACAAAGCCATTCACATCTCTGCCCCGAGTTACATCACCAATCTTGTCTCCAAATATCACCCAAACCGTCCTCTCCGCTCCTCCCAAGACCTCCTACACTCAAGCTCTCTCGTCTCCTCCTCCCATGCTCGTCTCCAGGATTTCTCCAGACCCTCTCCCATCCTCTAGAACTCTCAACCTATCCGGCTATCTCCTACTCAAGCTGCCTTCAGGCAAGCCCTGAAAACTCAGCTCTTCAGGGAAGCTTATCACGCCTCCAGCTAATCTTTTACCACTTCCATCAGCTCATTCACCACAGTTACAACCTTTTGTACTTACACATTAGCTGCGTGTGTACCACCTGCCCCACCCTATAAATTGTAAGCTCTTCTGAGCAGGGCCCTCTTAATCCTCTTGTATTTTATTTGTAGCGCCCCCCTACTTTCAGTACGGGCGCTATACTAAAATTAGTGGGGAATGGGAGGGTTAATTTACTCCCATTCACTAATTATGGAAATTTAGGCTGCTGCCATTTCCAGAATTTGTCCTGTAGGTCATTCTGCGCTCCAGGGGTGCGTTATCACCCCTGGGCGGCAGTTGGAGCTAGAGGGATTCTGGGGGACCCACCTTCTTTCAGCAGCCAATCAGAGGAGTTTCTCCCTCGTTGGGCATGCTGGGAGGGGGATATATCTGTGGCAGCCGCTTTTGGCGGGTTCTTCTTGCAGGGCCCGAGTTCCAGGTGCGGTACCCACCTTCAGGGTACGCGCATCCATGGGCCCCGCCACCGCGTCCTGCCAGGCTGAGTTCAGGCATCATGCAGAGCCTCACCCTAACGATGAAAGGGGCTCCAGCGACTTGCTGGGTCCCAACCTTCTGCTGAGAGGATCCTAAGCCGGGAGCTGTACGGTGGGGAGTTGGCTCGGGAGCACCTAGAACTAGAGGTTGTCCTGGAGACCTAGACGAACCATCGGGGATCCGGTCACCACAGCGTATGACAGGTATGCTCAAGCTGTCAGTGGGTGACATTAATTGAACTAACTGATTTCACAAATCCTAAATTGTCTAGCCTGTGGCAGAGGCCCTGAGCCAGGCCTGTGGCAGAGGTCTGTTTCCTCCCAGTGATCTACAAGTGGCACTCCGGCTGCCAGGCCTGAGATAGTTGCCTGTCCGGGGGCACTTTACCCACCCTGATTGGGTGGCGAAGAATTGAGTTTGACTATTGTTGAGAGCAGGCTTGCTCTCTCCTAAAATCCAAGGCCTGATACTAAAGTTCTTCTACGCTCATCAACCTTTCTCTATCGTGTGTCACGTTGATGTCGGACAGTTTGGGCCCCTTGGATTAAAGCATTGAAACTGAATTTGTGTCTGGACACTTGCTCTTTATTCGCACTCACAAAAGTCACCCCTATATCAAGTCAGGAAGGTAACTTGGAAAGCCGGTCCCAAAAACTAACCAGCGGCTCCTTCGGGGGTAAGCGCTACATATTTTATTGTATTGTAACTGTATTGTCTCCCTGTAATTGTAAAGCGCTGTGTAAACTGTTGGCGCTATATAAATCCTGTATAATAATAATAATGACTCATTCTTTGTTAAGGACGCAGTGGCCGGCTGATACCAATGGAAGGTTTTGCAGTATGCATAAGAATATGACAATAATTATTTATTAGTAGTATTTATTATGTTATTTTCATATGGTAAATGTTTAGGGGCTGATGAACAATCCCTACTCTAACCAAAATAAAATAAAGACTTTTTGGCCAAAGTTGGGCTTTTACTTCTCCGCAGCCAGCAGATTAGCATGACAGTCGACAGCTAGCATTTTTTTTTTTTTAGAAAATGATGGCAACCACGAGGGGTCTATGTACTGTATTTATCTCATGAAAGATTTTCTTTACAAATAAATAATAAAACCTCTAATAAAAAGAAGTAAAGATATATAGATAACTGTAGAAGAAAAATAGTAATGCCTGATTTTACGACAAATTGCTACTCTATAAAGAAAAGGAATAGCAGCATTTTCTAGCCCATATTTATAATCATCTCTTTCACCATTCGAAGTCTTTCAAATGATTGCTACTCGCCACTATAATTTTGATCAGCCTTGCCATGAAAGAAAATGATGTAATGGGATTTAAGGTACAGCACAGTAATGAACAGAGACATGATAAAAGAGAAATTGCAAAGCGTCAGGCTGTTTTTTTAGCGACTGTAAACTGGCAGTATAAAGGCGCGGGTCAGGCCTGCCTACTGCAGCTAGCGAGTCTTTCCATGCAATAGAGAGACCCCCTACCAGTCTGCCTTGTTAGCAGCAGCTTATCAGCTGTAAGATAGCATTCAGCGAGCCTGCCTCCTCACAACTGGCAAACGCTAAGCGATGGTGGTAATCAGAAGGGATTGAATATTCTGCATACTCTACATACCCACAAATCAAAATCGTATTGCTTTGCCAGCTTTCATTGAACAGGCTTTTAGAAATAATAACAAATAATAAACTGAACTCTGAAAGAGATGCTCAAAAAAAGACATAGGGCAAGGGACTAGCCACCAGTGTTGCCCATGGTTTACCTGCCACTGATCTTCTCCCCATGACTGACTTAAATGCCTTGTGCACTGTGGCCCAGATTCTCGTATATGGGCGTAAAACTGTGCGGGAGTAACGTATCTGATTTATGTTACGCCGCCGCAAGTTTTACAGGCAAGTGCTTTTTTCACAAAGAACTTGCCTGTAAAGTTACGGCGGCGTATCGTAAATCACCCGGCGCAAGCCCACCTAATTCAAATTAGCCGGGTAGGGGGCGTGGAGCATTTAAATTAAGCGTGTTCCCGCGCCGAACGTACTGCGCATGCGCCGTCCGAAAAATATCCCAGGGTGCATTGCTCCAAATGACGTCACAAGGACGTCATTGGTTTCGACGTGAACGTAAATGGCGTCCAGCCCCATTCACGGACGACTTACACAAACAACGTAAATTTTAAAATTCCGACGCGGAAACGACGGCCATACTTAACATTGGTTGCCCCTCATATAGCAGGGGCAACTTTACGCCGCGAAAAACTAATGTAAACGTCGTAACTTCACTGCGTCGACCGCGCGTACGTTCGGGAATTCGCGTATTTCGATAATTTGCACTCGACGGGGAAAACTACGGAGGCGACACCTAGCGGCAAAAAAAAAATTGCATTTAAGATCCGACAGCGTAAGGGCCTTACGCCTGTCGAATCTAATGGATATCTATGCGTAACTGATTCTAAGAATCAGTCGCATAGATACGACGGCACAGATTAGGACTTACGACGGCGTACATTGCGTTGCGCCGTCGTAAGCCCTTTGAGAATCTGGGCCTGTGTCTCTGTATTGAGTAAGAGCTCAAATATAAAGCACTGCTTCTAGCTCAACACACCCTCCTTAGTCACCGCTTCAAGAATATATATCGGGTGCTGGCCAAAAGTTGCCCATCGGTGCTTGGTATTCTGTATAGTTAATCTGGTTGAAAAAAGACATAAGTCCATGCAGTTCAACCAACGCTGAAAAAAAAAAACAACACCCTCAAATAAAAAAAATCCTATATACACTATGCAATACTCATAGTTGATCCAGAGGAAGGCAAACAAAAAAAAACAATAAAGCATGATTCAATTTGCTCCAGTAAGGGAAAAAAATCCTTCCTGATCCTGCAAAAGGCAATCGGATATTCCCTAGATCAACCCTTACCTACGTATAAATTTGAGTATCCAGTTATATTTTGTACATTTAGGAAAGAACCCAGGCCTTTCTTAAAACAATTTACTGAGCTGTCCAGAACCAGCTTTCTACATTTTCACAGCTCTTACTGTGAAGAAGCCTTTTCTTATTTGGAAAATAAATCTATTTTCTTCCAGAGGTAAAGAGTGCCCCCTTGTCCTCTGTGATGACCTTAAAGTGAATAACTCAACACCAAGTTCACTATATAAACCACTTATGTATTTGTACAAGTTGATCATATGCCCCCTTAATCTCCTCTTCTCAAGAGAGAATAAATTCAGTTCCTCCGATCTTTCCTCATAGCCGAGCTTCTCCATGCCTCTTATTAGTTTGGTTGCCCTTCCCTGCACTTTCTCCAGTTCCCCGATATCCTTTTTGAGAACTGGAGCCCAAAACTGAACTGCATATTTCAGATGAGGTCTTACTAATGATTTGTACAGGGGCAAAATGATATCTCTCTCTCTCTCTGGGATCCATACCTCTCTTAATACAAGAAAGGACTTTGCTCGCTTTGGAAACCGCAGCTTGACATTGCATTGGACCAGAACCCCCAGATCCTTCTCCACTATTGACTCCCCTAGTTGTACTCCGCCTTTGTATGTATGATGTATGCATATTCTTAGCTCCCAAGTGCATAACTTTACATTTAACAACATTAAACCTTGTTTGCCACACAGTTGCCCAATTAAAAAGTGCATTGAGGTCGGCTTGTAAGTTGGAGACATCCTGTAAGGATGTAATTTCACTGCATAGCTTAGTGTTATCTGCAAAGACTGAAATGGTACTTTTAACCCCAGACCATATATCCCGTGACCAAGTCCCAATAGAGACGAAACGTTGGGAGGCGGCATTCTGACGTCACCGCGTTGTGCGTTAAGACCCGGAAGAGACGGGTACACGCTTCTGATATGCCGGCCGGCTTATTCGTTTTATGATCGAATGCTACTGCATTTATTTTTATTCATTAAAACATTCAAAGGATTTTACACTATGCAAGTCTCCCCTGGTTATTTTACATATCTGTGAGTGCCGACACCCCTCGATGATTGAGACTTTGGTGGAGATTTGGCTGCTTCTTTTATCCTGATGGATGTTCCTATGGTGTTCCCACTGTGAAGGATGTTTGCTATCTCATAGCACTGCTGTGTTTGATCTCCTTGAGATCTCAGGCTCTGGTAAGGGTCAGTGTTTGATGGTGGTGGAGGTTCTTTGTCGTCATCTTTACACCGTCCTGTGGATCATTTGCACCTTTAGCGGACTTCTTTTTTCCTTTTTTGATTACAATTTGGACTTCATTTTTCTATTTCTCATCATATTTACACTTGTATATTTACATATGGTATTTGATGTTCACTGTATGTTATTGATTATTGTTTATCTCATTGTGCTCACTATATGCATATATCAATGGGCATATTGTTTTCTCACATTTAGCGCAACCTTTTTTTTTTCTCTTTTATATGTATCTTGATGTTGTATAACATCCTTTAAGTCGCAGCTTCTATTTTAATTTATTCGTTCACGTTTGGTATGCGCAATTTTTTCCATTTTATAATGATTAGTAATTAGCTCATCTGAATGTCATTATCTAATGGAATGTGTATTGAAGTACCCATCGTGTCATGTTGTGGGTGGAGTTGAGTCATTGTCCAGATTTGGTTTCTAACTGTATATAACCAGCTGAGTTTACCATTAAAGTGTTCATTCGTTTTGGAACCAGAAACAGAGCTTGTGTCTCGTTATTCTGAGGACAAATCCAATGGGTCCTGTCTGCTGTATTGTCGGAGTGTCGGATAAGCTGTCGTGGGTTGGTGGAATGGAATATCGTAAACGGTGTTAACCCCTGACCGTTACAGCTACTTGGTAAAGACTTTGATCCCTTTTTAAACATGGGCACCACATTGGCCTTATGCCAATCCAGTGGTATCATTCCAGCCATTAAAGTGTTCCTAAAAATGAGAAACAATGATTTAGAAATGACAGAGCTCATTTCTTTTAGGGCACGTGGGTGGGAGATTTTAAGCCACGGCTCCCTTTTCCTACATTTTAATTTGTTTTTATGTATAGAGATATAACAATAAAAAACAACACTGATTTGTCCAGAACAGGAAATAGCATGACTCGTTTTATAAAGTGGTGATGCTTTTTAAAAACACATTATATATAAAAATGGACTTATTGGCAGTCCGGATAGCTGCTGTCAAGATACAAATTAGCACAATGGTGATGTCTATGAAATGGAAATGTTCACATTTAATTGAGTGTACCTTTAACTTATTTTTTTAAGTAGCACAGCTGTCAGACAGCGGTGGGGCGATGCGCTTTTCTCTCGCCACAGCCGATGAGGACACCAAATGAAAACGTTGAGCTTCCCCTCGGCGCAAATTCTCTCTTCCATCAAGCTGGAGTAGAATCTCACTAATGAAAAATCCTAAAATGTGTCACTCGTCCCAGCATGACTGCCGCGCTTCCAAATCTTATCCGCTACTTATTGTGCTCCATCGTGATTTGTTTGGCAAAGCAATTACGCCGTGATAATTACTATCCGAGGGGAAATAAAACAGGACGGGACGTTAGGCGGAGAGTGAACAGGCGCAGCAAGAAAATGAATTATCAGAGAAGGGGATTTCTAATTCCACTTACAGCGGCAGAGCAAAATCAGATAAGGTTCACGAAAATATTGGAGCTGAACTCCAGGCTGATATAAAAGGCGCACATTAATTTAACTCTGTGTTCATTAATGCATCATTAAATGTATTTTATTTTTTAATGCAAGCAGTGTAAGTACCACATTTTTTAAAGTGGTATTAAAGCTTTTTTTTGTTTTTGTTTTTTAAATAACACACATGTTATACTTACCTGCTCTGTGCAGTGCTTTTGCAAAGAGCAGCTCTGATCCTCTTCTTTTTGGGTCCCCCTGCTGGCAATCCTGGCTCCTCCCTCTTGAGAAGTGCACCCAGAGCAAGCCGCTTGCCCTGGGGGTACTGCGGTGTTCTCACTTCCGACCTGCTGCTCTATGCGTCCATAAGACACATAGGCCCGGATTCACGTAGCACTTACGCCGACGTATCTCGAGATACGCCGCGTAAGTGTAACGATGCGCCGTTGTATCTGTGCGCTGTGCCCATAGAACTAAATACGCCTGAAAATAGGCTTCTTACGACCGACGTAACTTGCCTACGCCGGCGTATCTTGGGCGCATATTTACGCTGGAGGCATATGGGAATTTTGATTCCCATATGCAAATGAGTGAGATACGCCGATTCACAAACGTACTTGCGCCCGGCGCATTAATATACACTGTTTATGTAAGTCGTACGTCCGGCGTAAAGTTAAGCCTCATAAAGCAGGGGTAAGTCATGTTAAGGTATGGACCAGGGAACAGCCGTCGTATTTTATGTCGTTTACGTAGTAGTACGTGAATAGGGCTAAGCGTAGGTTATGTCACGTTTGTAGGCAGTGATTCGACGTATCTTATGGAGTATTTTCGACATGATTCTGAGCATCCGCACTGGGATGCGTCCACGGGACGGCGCATGCGCCGTTCGTTCGGCCCACCATTTGCATGGGGTCACGCTTCATTTAAATGGATCACGCCAACCTTCCACCTACTTTGAATTAGGCGGGCTTACGCCGAGGAATTTACGTTACGCCGGCGCAACGTTGGGAGCAAGTGCTTTGTGAATACTGTGCTCGCCGCTCTGCGTTACGTTGGCGTAGCGTATATTCGATACACTACGCCAGCATAACTATGCGCCGATCTACGTGAATCCGGGCCATAGAGCCATGACTTGACCCCACTCTCGCCTCATTGACTCACTGGCTGTCATTGACACCTCCTGAACCATACCAAGCCACATACCATTAACATGGACTAGGATCGTTTGCCATACACAAGGGCCGACTGTCGGCCGCTTATATTGAACCTCCCAATACCGCGTGATATTCAGCCGATGTGTATGGCCCTTCACTCTGCACTAAGACATCAAAGTGAAGGCACCCTCTTTGAAGTGTATAGATGAACAGTACCAAACGGGAATTCCTCAACAGTAATACAGTCCTGAGTGTACAAAATAGTAACTACTGATCTCCCATAGAAGCTAGGAAAGTCTATAGATCCAGAAAGCTGGTGCTCACTGTTTTCTGACCTCAGTGAAGCCATGTGCAAGTTTAGTCAGCTTTTGTACTCCAGTTGCCTGCATCCTGGATTCTTAGGAGGCTTTCTGCAAATGCTCCAGAAGGGTAAAATGAAGGTCCTCCAGTCAAGCAGTAGCTGGGACGCCACAGGGCTCTGGCTGTTCTCCCAGGGATGCCACAGCCTTCAGGATGGGTCTTATTCCCCCAGGAACAAGAGACCTCTGCTCTCGATTCTAGCTCCCTCAGCCCCCTGATGGTCAGCCATCAGAAATTTTGGGGCCCCTCACACAGCTTCAGGCATGGGCCCCCTGGAGCAGAGAACAGGGGGGGCGGTGATGCCGCGAATTGAGAACGGGGAGGTGCTGCCTCGAATTGAGAACCGGGGGGTGCTGCCTCGAATTGAGAACCGGGGGGGGGGGGGGCTGCCACAAATTGAGAACAGGGGGAAGCTGAGGTTGCAGAAAATGTCACTGGCATCTCACTCACCTCTTCCTCCGGCCGCAAACTAAAAGTGATAGTGTTTTGTGTTTCCTCACCTCTCGCCGTGACACGAGAGGGGGAGGGGGGTAAAGAAATTAAAGTTTTCTCCTTTCCTCTCAGCCACGAGCTGAGAAGGGGGGTGGCCAGGCCCCTGGTAAAATTCGGGCCCCTTACAGGTGTAATGCCTGTACCCCCCTGATGGCGGCCCTGTCCCTGGGAGACAGCATACCTCCCAACATTTTGACATGGGAATGAGAGACACCTAATGTATGTAGGCATAGGACACGTCCCCTGTCAAACCCCCTAAAAGGAGAATTAACCAAAAAAAAGGTTAATTAAATCCACAAGAGCTTCTTTTTTTTTTTATCACTAATATTATTTTATATTGGCTTTTAAAATGTACAAATGCAGAAATTTAGAATTTGGATGAAAGGTTTAGCATTGGGAAACACTTTTTAAAAGATAAAAAGTGCATTTTATATACAACTATATGGATCAGACCAAAATGAGCAGGGCCGATCCTAGGGTCACAGGCGCCTGGGTGCAGAAATATTTCTGGCGCCCCCACATGGGCGTCGTAATTTTACCAACTCCTCCCACTTACAAATGTTTCTATGGCAATGACTCAACCACAGAGATGCTCCCCCACAAAGTCTTCATTACCCTGGGATCCTTACATGATCTCTTAACAATAAACAAAATACAGGAATAGAAGCAGAGTACTTTATCGGGAGCTGGAGGGGGGCCTCTGATGGACACAGAGAGGGCTTCTGTTAGAGAGTCTGTTAGATGTTCGGCGCCCCCCATCTCTGCAGGCGCCTGGGTGCAATGCACCCTGTGCACCCTGCCTAGGATCGGCCCTGAAAATGAGGAGGAATGAGGGACAGAGGGACATTGCTTGAAATCAGGGACAGTCCCTCGAAATCAGGGACAGTCCCTCGAAATCAGGGACAGTTGGAAGCTATGGAGACAGGGGGGAGTAATTGAGCCCATACCTATAGGGCCCAAAGCCTGACCAAACCCTGACTTATCAAATCTTGCTCTCCCTGGTTACAGGGAGGCCAAAAACTAAATTTAACAAGACAGCAGCTCTATAGGGCTCTAACCCTTCCTTACTCCATCCAAAATGAAAAAAAAAATAAGTTTTGCCTTATATTCTACTTTAGTTAAAGGTATCTATGGAGCAAAATATTCTGTTTCATAAGGAATCCCGAACAGTAAAAATATTCAGAATATTCACATTCAGGATTGGCTGGCTCATGCAGTCTTATTGACAGCCTCTAGTGTTAAAAGCATCAATAATTGACAAGTGAGCCTGCTTCAATTGCTACAGGAAAGAAGATAATAGTTTCATTAGTGTTGGAGAAAGGAAGGAAAATGATCCCATTGTGCGTCCCTTTCTTGTCATATAAGAACACCCCTCTTCAATGAGACGCTTTGTTGCTGCCTCTGGTTTTGGTTCCAAAACATGAAACGAATAATAATCCAATTCAGTCTCCCCGAACACTGAAATTAATTCATAAAGCCTTTGATTCTGCCGCACAAATAAACGCTTGGGTTCTATGGCGGTCCTTTGTCCCGCTGCGGAGGCTTCTGGGTAATAATTAGCTATTTGTCTTTTTTTTTTATTTTTAAATCCTGTGTAATTTTCTTTACGGTTCCTAAGAATCCTATACATACCCCTCGCTGTTCATGTGTAGCCTGTAATTAATAATATGGAGGAAGATGCACTGTCAGCTCGCTCTCCGTCTCCTCCGCTGATTCTGGCTTTTGCATGGGAGGCTTAACAAGATCAGCAAAACTCAGGGGACAAATTAATATCTTAGAATTTAATTAGACAGGCTGCAATTTAGGGATTTTTATAGACGTAGGAAGAGCCAGTCTGTTGGCGGGATTTACTGTTAACCCCTCGGTGACAAAGGCAAGGGTCGGCAATGTTAATGAAAATGCTGAGATGCCAATAGTAAAGTGTATGGAAATCCTAACAATCAACTTCTTTCATTTTAATACCTTTTGCGCTAATACATATTGCATTGAAAGCCTTTTAAATATGCTTAGAGCACCGCTCAAGCCAGGAGCACAACTCTTGTGATCCGCAGAAATAGAGGGATGTAGGCAAATGTGCCCATCCAGAGCAGAATACACTATATTGCCAAAAGTATTGGGACCCCTGCCTGCCTGCCCAGTCTTAGTCCGTAAGGTCCAATATTGAGTTGGCCCACCCTTTGCAGCTATAAAAGCTTCAACTCTTCTGGTAAGGCCGTCCACAAGGTTTAGGAGTGTCTCTATGGGAATGTTTGACCATTCTTCCAGAAGCACATTTGTGAGACCAGGCACTGATGTTGGAAAGAAGGCCTGGGTTGCAGTCTCCGCTCTAATTCATCCCAAAGGTGTTCTATCGGGTTAAGGTCAGGCCAGTCAAGTTCATCCATGTCTTTTATGGACCTTGCTTTGTGCACTGGTGCGCAGTCATGTTGGAACAGGAAGGGGCCGTCCCCAAACTGTTCCCACAAAGTTGGGAGCATGAAATTGTCCAAAATTAGGCCTTAAGAGTTTTGAGATGACAGCAAATTGACACTGTTTTAGAAGCTGTACACTTACTACTTTACATTGTAGCAAAGTGTAATTTCTTCAGTTTTGTCACATAATAAGATATAATAAAATATTTTCAATTATGTGAGGGGTGTACTCACTTTTGTGAGATGCTGTATATATATATATATATATATATATATATATATATATGTATTTATATGTATATATATATATAAATGTTGCACATGAACGAATAAGTGAAATCCTGCAGATTACACATTACCGGTGCTCTTTAACGTGCCTTGAAAAGTAAGCCACTGATTATATATTGCTTTGTTATTTACCTCTCTGTGTTGATTGCAGTTAAAAATCCCCAGTTTCCTTCTACTGATAAGATGCCAAAAGCACACAGAATACTATGGAAGTCTAAGATCTATTGGTGGAAATGCATCGGTCTATCCCCCTATGGCGGAACTGTCACCTGGTATTGATTTTCTGTAAGTCTCGCTAATTTGAAAACCATCTCATTAATTTTTACAGCTATAGACTGCACCGGAAGCCTCACCGATACTAATCAACAGTTTCCTATTTCCTGTCAGCTCTTTTCAATATCATTGAGCTTTGATGCAGATGGTTAGGTCTAGGATTTGTTCTGGGTGGTGGAAAATCGATGGCTTGGCTATACTCCAAGCAGACTGAAGGTAAAGACCAACTCTTAACAAAACTTTCTTAGGCCCCGTACACACGTCCGAGGAACTCGACGGGCAAAACACATAGTTTTGCTCGTCGAGTTCCTTGTGAAGCCGCCGAGGATCTCGGCGAGCCAACTTTTCTCATTAACTAATCAGGAAATTCATGATGTTCTCTATTTGGCCCGACGAGATCCTCGTCGGCTTCCTCGGCGAAAAGTGTACACACGACCGGGTTTCTCGGCAGAATACGGCTCCCATCGAGTTTCTGGCTGAATTCTGCCGAGAAACTCGGTCGTGTGTACGGGGCCTTAGTCTTGACTAGAGTAGAAAAGGGTTAGAACCCCTATCAGGTGTTACCGCTATTGTCCCCACTGGGGAGAACTAACATCACTATTGGTCCTCGTGACCATTGTGAGAGAAAGTAGGGACGATACAAAAAATACCTCTGTTGTCCCCAGCTGGGAAGGAATTGTCAGAAAAATCTTCCAATGAGGACACCTGTTCTGTGGATAATTGTCAGTGGAAACAATAAACCCTTACATTGGTGGTCAGTAAAATTAACTGCCTCAAGCATTGGTGGTCAACGTTTGGGAGAATGTTTTCATATACTGTATTAGTGTACACAGGATACCCCTTACATTAGTGTCCATGGAAGTAGTGTATGCCCCTTACATTGTTGCCATTGGGAGTAGTGCATGGCCATTGCAGTGGTTTTGTTGAGAGTTGTGTATACACCAACATTGATGGCAGTGGGAGTATTGCATGCCCTTTACATCGAAGTCATTGGGAAAAGTGTATGTCCCTTACATTGGTCTCAATTATATTAGAGTGTATATTTCTTACATTGGTGTCAGTGGAAGCAGTATATACCCTTACATTGAGTCAGTGGGGGTATTGTATGTCCTTTACTTTAGTGTCAGCAGGCATAGTGTATATCCTTTACATTGGTGTCAGTGGGCGTAGTGTATATATCTCTTATATTGGTGTCAGTGGGTTTAGTTTATGTCCTTTACATTGGTGTCAGTGGGAGTATGGTATATCCCTTACACTGGTGTCAGTGGGAGTAGTGTATGTCCTTTACATTGGTGTCAGGGGTAGTATTGTGTATGCCATTTACACTGGTGTCAGTGGTAATAGTTTATGTCCCATACATTTGTGTCAGTGAGAGGAGAGTTTGTTTCGTACTATTACTAATACAGAGAACAGTATATACCCCTTACACTGATGTCAGCGGGGTATTGTATGTCCTTTATTTTTGTGCCAGTAGGCGTAGTGTATATACTATCCTTTACATTGGTGTCAGTGGAAGTAGTGTAGATCCCTTATATTGGTGTCATTGAAAATAGTGTATATCCTCTACATTGGTGTCAGTGGGAGTAGGGTATATACCCTACATTGGTGTCAGTGGGAGTAGTGTATGTCCTTTACATTGGTGTCAGTGGGAGTAGTGTATGTCCTTTACATTGGTGTCAGTGGGAGTAGTGTATGTCCTTTACATTGGTGTCAGTGGGAGTAGTGTATGTCCTTTACATTGGTGTCAGTGGGAGTAGTGTATGTCCTTTACATTGGTGTCAGTGGGAGAAGTATACATTTCTTACATTGGTGTCAGTGAAAGTATTGTATATTCCTAACATTGGTGTCAGTGAAAGTATTGTATATTCCTAACATTGGTGTCAGTGGGAGTGGTGTATGTCCTTTACATTGGTGTCAGTGGGAGAAGTATACATTTCTTACATTGGTGTCAGTGAAAGTATTGTATATTCCTAACATTGGTGTCAGTGGGAGCAGTGTATATCCTCCACATTAGTGTCAGTGGGTGTAGTGCGTGTTCTTTACATTGGTGTCAGTGAAAGTAATGTATGTCCTTTACAATGGTGGGACTGGGAGTAGTGGATATCCTCATACAACCAGCTGCTGAAGCATGATTTTGGGGGGAAAAAGCCTGTTTATTCCCAAGTTGAATAGACCTTGTTGTAACCCACACAAGTCCAAAGTTCCATTCAAACCAGCAGTTTGAGCCCTGGTGAAGGTGGGACCTCACAGCCCCTGAAATAACAGTTGGCTCATTGCCGTGGAACTTCTCTGATTAAATAAATATTCTTGACCTCCTAAATCTTTGGTGTGGGTCTCTTGTTTTCGTTACACCTTCCTTACATTGGGGCCATTGGGGTCAAGCACTGATGTGCAGGAGACCAGTTGTCATGGATATGCAATAGCCTGGCAGCTTAGCTGTGTTTTCCATCTGTTCATTAGGGGCCTGACCCTGTTCTGGTTCCCTTTTTATCACTTCCTCTTCCTGTATGGCCCCACCCAGGCCATCCCAGGAAGTCTATATTAACTGTTGCACTAAGGTCTGCAGTGCTGTTCAACAGTGTTCCTTTGCTTAAGTTCCTGTCTGCAGTGTGCTACTATTGTCTTCCTGTGTACCGTTTTTGGCTTGTCTCCGACTTCTCCTGATTGCCTGTGCCCCTGACCTTTTGCCTGTCCTCGGTTACCCTTGTCTGCCTGTTGCCCTGACTTGGGCCTACCCATCACCACTATTTGTCCTGCTGGCTGCTTCCCCTCTCTCCTTGTGGAGTGTGACCTAGGGAATCTCGGGGGTCGCGACCTGGATCCAGTTGCGGCCAAGGCCATCCTCACCATCAGAGGCTCTGGTGAATACAAAACTGGGTCTTAGACTCCGCGCCCTGGGTGATCTTGGGTTCACGCTTTCTCTCTGATCGCAGCAGTCGGCCATAGGGTTCACTATCCTGTGGTGCATCCCTGACCCCAACGGAGTGCACTTGTCACCTGGCTACAGGTGACCTGACACCAGTCCACACAACAATGCCTATTAGGCACTTTGATCATATTGGGAAGATCAGTGCAGTTAGGGGGCTTGGCCTGGAGGGAGATTTTAGGGTGTGAGTTGAAGTCAGTAAACCCACCATTACCCCATTAAGAAAGTATTAAAGCCCCCCCAATCAGCATATCAGCCATAGAGCTAGTATTCTCAGAAGCAGAGGCCAAGAATGGCTCTATACTTCTGTACCATTTTCCTATAAGCAGGTAACATCCTTGTATATATCTAAAGCCCAATAAAAAATATAAATGAGAGTCTCCCTCTTTAACGTGCTATGATACAAGAAATACTTTTCCTGGCCCTCCTGGCGCCAACCCTTAAATAACGTCTTCTCTGTCAGCAATACAAAGAGGCCCTTTTTATGGCTAAATCATTGTCCATACAGACACATGTATTTCTTGCTGTGTTGATGGAGCTTTTCTTATTACTAAATGGGCAGAGGGAGGGAAGCACGGCCAATAGGCAGGTACGGATTAGCATATTTAATCCTAGTCAGCCACAATGTGTTACAGTCCATTTATCACTGGCGTGCATTGTAATCATTCGGATGGATTTTATGACCGCACTCCTGGATAATGCTCCCGCTGCCCTGTCTTGTTCTTTACACTAATTACATTATTAAACAAGGAATTGACAGCGAATGAATCACAGTGCTTTGCTGCTTATACCTAATAAACTGTAGCAATCAATTTCTTCAGTTAGGGACCAGACATTAAACTTGAAGAGCATCTGTCTATAAAAAAGTTATCTGGACTTAGGGTACGTCAAAGTTAAGGCCTACTCTGGAGGGAGAGGATTTGGTACTGCTTTGGACCCATTCTGAAGTGTCCTGGTGTGCTAGTGACTTTCCCTTGCTCTGATTACCTACGGTTGCAGCCGGTGTTCCCTGCACCACCCATTAACACTTACAGCCACTGTGCAGGAACGTGTGCGATGGAAATAGTATGTTGATACGTTGTAGGGTCTGAGATGCCCAATACATGGGGCAACACTTTAAAGGGGTTTCAATCCAGAATTTAGCTCATAAGGACTTCCCAGAAGCAATACTTGTATGTACAGTTAGAGAGGGAGATACCTCACTAGGTGAGGCCAGAACATGTCCAGTCAATAAAAGTCAGCTTTTTGCTGACTTTTCAGATCTTTTTACAGAGGTCTCAGCTTTGGCTATCCTCAACTGACTGGCTCTGCCAGATGTCTTAAACAAGCCTTCTGGTGTGCTAAATCTAGTAGGGATCTCTCCAGCCACAGTTGGCAGAAAAACAAACTAAATGGATAGACATTGTACTTTTAACTGGTAGGCAGCTTTACTATGGAAATGCGAGGCACCCTGTAGGCAGGTGATGGAGAAGGTCCCATTTAAGGTGCCTCCTCATGGGAGAGGTTGAGAGGTAAGGCAAGACCGGGGACGCAGGTGGGCCAGACCAAAGAAAAAGTAAAAGAGGTAACATCTAGTAGCTGTGTTCCTGCACTCCCCCCCCCCCTATGAGGGGAGGACAGGGTGCCACAGGGTTCCTCACCATAGCCACAACAGAGAATGAGAGCTCCAGCAGGTCAGTTTAGGTCCAGAGGAAGACCTCGAGAGTTGGTCCACCCTTTAGTTCCTCCACACCTTGCCCAGGCAGAGAAGGGTAGCAGAGCTACAGGGAGTGAGTGCCATTTTGCCTAATATCAACTGTTCCTCATATGTTGCCTATAGAACTGTATTGGGCTCTGTGACCCAGGAAGAGCTGAGACTTTTAAGTAAAAGAATGTTAACAACATCCAACCTTGTGGTATCTTTTTTCCATTTTCACGCTGCTCTGAAGAGTGAGAGAGTTCTACTGGTGTCCCATGGCTGTCAGGCCTGTTAAAGGTAGGCCAGCCACTGGAACCCCTGGGAGCGGAAAAGTGAGTTCCCCCTACATCAGGTGCTCACACGGGAGCATCAATTTTGGGGGTGGTTATTGCATCCACTGACACCAACGTCGGCAGTGGTTGTTGCTTCCACTGACACCAATGTTGGGGGTGGTTATTGCCTCCACTGACACCAATGTAGGGTGGTGGTTATTTCTTCCACTGGTAACAATGTTGGCGGTGGTTATTGCTTCCACTGACACCAGTGTTGGGGGTGGTTATTGCATCCACTGACACCAATGTAGGGCAGTGGTTATTGCTTTCACTGGTAACAATGTTGGTGGTGGTTATTGATTACACTGACACCAATGTTGAGGTTTATTATTACGCCCAGTTTTGGGGGTGGTTATTGTGTCCACTGACATCAATGTCCAGGGGTGGTTATTGCTTCCACTGGTACCAATGTTGGTGGTGGTTATTGCTTCCACTGACACCAATGTTGAGGTTTATTATTGTGCCCTGTGTTGGGGGTGGTTATTGTGTCCACTGACATCAATGTCAAGGGGTGGTTATTGCTTCCACTGGTAACAATGTTGGCAGAGGTTATTGCTTCCACTGACACCAGTATTGGGGGTGGTTATTGCATCCACTGACACCAATGTAGGGCAGTGGTTATTGCTTCCACTGGTAACAATATTGGCGGTGGTTGTTACTTCCACTGACACCAATGTTGAGGTTTTTTATTGCGCCCAGTGTTGGGGGTGGTTATTGCGTCCACTGACATCAATGTTCAGGGTTATTTTTTCATCCACTGACACTAATGTTTGGAGTTATTATTGCATCCAGTTACACCAATAATGGGGTTATTATTAGTGCCACTGACCCCAATGATAGTTGTTATTTTTGCATCCACTAACACCAATGCTGGTAGTTATTATTAATGCCACTGACACCAATGTTGAAGGTTGCTTCGACTGACACCAATGCGGGGGGGTTATTATTACTGCTACTGACACCAATGTTTGGTGTTATTATTTTGTCCTCTGACATCAATGTTGAAGCTTATTATTGCGTTCACTGACACAAATGTTGGAGTTTATTATTGTGTCCACTGACATCAGTGCTGGGGGCTATTATTGTGTCCACTGACACCAATGTTAAAGCTTATCATTGTTTCCACTGCACAAATATTGGGTTTATTATTATTGCACTGACACCAATATCGAGGCTTGTTATTGCATCCTCTGACACCAATGCTGGGGCTTATTATTACTGCTGCAGTGCTGACACCAATGTTGAAGGTTATTATTGCGTCCACTGACATCAATACTGGGGGTTATTGTACTCAAATAGAACATTTTGGTTTTTTTAAATTTTCAGGAGAGGGGAACCAAGGAAGGCAAAATATAAGCAGATTCAATTTTAGCCTTAACTACGGTATAAGGAAGATATTTAATTTTTTTTCCAAAATTCTTTAACATGCCCCTTCTAATTATGTAACATGTTCCCATCTATGCTCATATTTAAGCTTCATTTTGGTTTGAAGTCAGCCTTTAACCTTCATCTGGCACATCTTGCCGGCCTTGTGGAGGGTCCTTGTTACATTATGCATAACGTTCTGAACTGCGGAATGTTAACATCTCTCACATTATGGTGTAAAAACTTGGGAAAAAACTCTGCTTTCTAGCATAATAGGACATATTAGCATATGAAATGATTAATAATTAAGCAGATGGCATCCTTTGTGTGTTTGTATTCACAACTAGGCTAATAGCCGCTTATTACGGTCTCAATAGCACGCCAATTTGACCGGTTACACTTCCAGAAACTGGCAAGATAGATCTAATAGTGAAAAGTCTGATTTAAGTAGGAGGTAATAAAACACATCTCTGAATTAATTGACATGGATTTTTTTTTTTTTTTAAAGGAATGAGGACAGTCTTGTTTTTTAATATACAGTAAATGAGTTGTAAGCCAGGGGAGCCTCCTAGTGGTGAAGAATGTTTATCACAGCTTGGTATTTGAGTTTGCAGTTTGCATTCTATGCAAGGATTGTTCAGTTGCAGTCCTCAAGACCCATGAAGGGCTCGTTCAGATTTAAATTAGCCCCTCCCACCCTCTGAAAAGCAATCAGTGGTGGATCAATTTTGAGTCGATATGTTGCATCCTCACTTTCCGTTTTAACCCTCAAAAGGCTGAACCACTCTGCCACAACCGCTAGTATTGCACACAGTTGCAGGGTGGTTGCAGCTTGGCCCAATTCATGTGCATGGGTGGTGCTCGGCACTGGTACTGCCCACCAAAATGCAGCAGGGTTTTTTATTTCTGTGTATATAGCTCTGAGCAACTGCATGTCCTTGTTTAGGTGGGCAATCAGGGGGTTAAGAAAAAAAAACACATCCCCTCTGCCTGCTTTTTATACCCCCTGTCCAGCTGTGTGAATGAGCCACAAGGACAATGTCACATGAATGACTTTAACCCGAAGACAGCCGGAGTAGGTCTCGGCTCTTCACGGCGCCTGCGCACGGGCTATGCGCAGGCACCGTGAAGAGCCAAGCCTATTTCGGCTATTTCCGGAGAAGCGTGACGTGCCAGGGCCGGCTGTCAATCACCTTCTCTCACCATAGGAATGCCCATTCCCCGGAATCTTCAATGTGCAATAGCACAGTGAGTACGGGGATAAAAAATGTAAGACCGGCATACTGTAGCTCGCGCTACGATGCCGAATGTAATGCTAGAATAAAAAAAAATATATTTTTTTTTTTAATAGGGTGAACCCCCGCTTTAAGCTCCTCCTGTGAACTTCCCATTTTAAGCCATGTTTCTGCACCTCCTGCCATATTATTGTGCTCTCTCTAGATAATATCTTGCTTCTTCACTCCTGCTGCCATCCGTATCTGTGCTACCACTCACTACCAACCTTTAGCTTGTTCCTCAACTACGCTTCTGCTTGATCCCAACCTGCAACCACTTGTTACCAAACCCGCCCCAGCAGGAACTTGACTATGTCGTAGGGAAATTGATCAATGAATATGACAGAATGAAAAAAAAACACCCCATGTTAACAAAGCTCTTAAGATGTACAAAGGCACAAAGCAAAACAAAGAAAGCAGAGCCTGTTTTCGCTGTAAAAGGACCGGTCACTTAAAAAAGGACTGTTCTATCTGGAAAGCCTTGCAACGAAAGCTAGAGATATCCACAAAAGAAAGAGTCAAAGCAATCACAAAGGAAACTGAAGACACATCATGGAGTGGCCCCTTTAAAGTGACACAAAGTGGCAAGCCACGCAGGTGGTGCATAGACTCAAGTGCGACAAGCCACATGACTGCGATGAGACCTTCTTCACAAACATTGATTTCAGTGTAAAATACAACATTTTCCTAGAAAACGGGAAAAGCTTCACTGCAGAAGGTAAACGCCAGGGCTTCCTGAACTGCATCACACCACAAGGCAAGCACAGAAAGTGCTGTATGTTTAAGAACTAGAAGGCAGCCTTCCATTAGTGAAAAGTCTTGCAAACAACAGTCTCACAGTTATGTTCCAGGGTGATAAATGGGCATACTATACAGGAAAGTTTCAACTCCCCATCATCCTGACTGGAACGTAATGAAGAGAGTGATACAATACCTCAAATAAACAATTCAGATAAAGTTGTGGTTACCAGCAACATCATATCCAAAACCGGTCGCATATGTGGATGCTGATTGGGCCGGTGAATGCACAGACTGCAAATCCACAAGTGGATTAATCTTCCAGTTGGTCTAGTCGAAAGCAAGCAACTGTTGCTCTATCCTCAAATGAAGCGGAGTACATTGCAGCAACACACACGTGTCAAGAAGCGATATGGATTTGTCAACTTTTTGTGGACATTGGGATAGACATGTTAAAACCAATTCCCATTTTTGAAGACAATTAGGGATTTATAAAGCTTACACAATCAGAAAGGGTCAATCCTAGAACCAAACACATCAATGTCAAGTATCACCTACTGAAAGCCCCCACTCCCCCTTCACTAGCCACTAGCTGTTCTACTTTATTAGAGTAGAACGGCTGGTACTGGTACTCTTATAGGCAGTACCAGTGGGGAAGCTAGAAATTACCTGAATCAGTTCGGTGCCCCCCTTATGGTACAAGATTAGGCAGAAGTGAGAAACTCCCAGGCCATAGCTGTTGAGTCAGCTGTCTGTCCCCTCCCCCATGCTCCACTATTGTCCCCCCTGCTCCTCTGGTCCTCCCCCTGCTTCTCTGTTACCCCCAGGTGAGCGCTGCCGGGAGGAAGAGACAGAGGAGCGGAGGGGGTAGCAGTCCGCTGTCACTGAAGCTGGCCCACTGAGTCATCGGCCTACCGGGAAACTCCCTGTGGTCCCAATGGCCAGTCCATCCCTGCCATCTATCTATGTTCAGTGCACTTGTTTGTGGTTAGTTCCTGTTTCTAAAGCTGTAAGACATGCATTGCCAATCCTTCATAAAAGCAAAGCAATTGCTGCAAACAAGAAGCTTCCAGCGCATGATTTCAATACTCAGCAATCTGCTTGTGTACCTACTGGTCGATGGGAGCCTCTCTACTTTTATAGCTACTGGACTCCAAGCCCGACTTCAGACCGTGATTCAGGATGGTTATCAGCTGTTATTAGGTAAGAGCTCCACCAAGTGGTTTCCCCTTTGAGGGAAAGCCCTCTGTTCTTCCCTAAAGGGGGCACCATCAGGATAGTTGGAAGGTATATAAAAAGATGTACTCCCAACAAACTGGCATGAAAATTGCCACCATCTCTGGTAAGTCAAAAAAAGGAAATTACCTCAAAGAGTTGGGATTTTATGGGCAATAAATGGAATCAAAACAAATATAAAAGATTTTTATTTATTTTTATATTTGTTTTGATTCCATTTATTGCCCATAAAATCCCAACTCTTTGAGGTAATTTCCTTTTTTTTTGTAGCTGCTGACTTTTAATAAACATAAAAATTGGCTGGAACTCCCTTTTAAGGAAAAACAAATCCTGTGACATAGAAATTCTGGACACCTGTTGGCCCTGGACAGACCAGACACAAACTAGTTAAAGGGTCACTAAAGGAATTTTTTTTTTTAGCTAAATGGCTTCCTTTACCTTACTGCAGTCCTGGTTTCATGTCCTCATTGTTCGTTTTTGCTTTCATGTTGCTGTAAATCCTCTCTGTTCTGGACACTTCCTGGTTGCCTGTTTCCTGATAACCACAGTACTGGGAGATTTCTCACGGTGGTCACTAATCAAGGAGCTGTGTGTAAAACGAAACTGGATTGGTGCTGAGGAGTTTTAGACAAAGTATCACTGCTCTCTATTGGCTGACTGCCCTCTAGTGGCTCTCTGTACATCAGAGAACCAGCAAACAACAGCAAAAACGAAACTACACTGCAGGCACATTATATGATTGTTTTTTTTATCTATTTTTAATCATTTTTAAAAGGAATCAGTTAACTATTATGTCTCTATGTCCTGTAAACAGTCATTTCAGCTAAAAAAATGTTTTCCTTTAGTGACCCTTTAAGCTTTCCTGAGCAGAGTAAACATGTAGCTCTTTTTATGCTTAATGCAGAATATCCTTCAAGTGGATTGTGGATGGTTGGTATTCCTGGCGTTCCTTCGATGATAATGCCGCTGTCAGCTCTTACCATGTCTCCTGATCTGTGTGTTTTCTGCCACCACTTTATCAAGGTCTCTCATACACCTGTGCTCCAGCATGTGTTATTATCTGTGTAAATGGGTGTAAATCCATACCAATTATTGGAAACGCATCCAGAATGGGACTGCTGCATAATGAATATTTACTAGATCTCCAGGGACAGCCATGGGTATTGAGGACTTGACCCTGGAACTGTTCCTGGTTTTCTTAATATTAATGTCTGAAAAAGAATACTTTATTTGTATGATGGATGAACTGTTTATGTTTTTGCTTTTTAAAGTGAATCCGTTTCCTGCCAATTCAGGCCAGATAGGTTTGCTTAATCGCCTACCCCCATTGCTAATTATACACCATGTAGTGCTACACCCGCAGGAACCACTGGTTGTATTGGATCCTCTTATTACCTTGACCTCTGCAAAGACCTTTGCACCTCTGAGACCTGGGGTATACACCAGTGGCGGCTGGTGCTCAAAAGTTTTGGGGGGCGCAACAAATTGAAAAATTCTAAAAAAAAAATATCAATTGCAGCCTCAATGTGCCATCAAACACAGCCACTGTGCCATCAAATACCGCCACTGTGCCATCAAACAGCCACTGTGCCATCAAACGCAGCCACTGTGCTTATCAATTGCAGCCACTGTGCCATCCAACGCTTTCACTGTGCCATCAAATGCTCCCAATGCTGCCACTGCGCCATCCAATGCTACCACTGTGCCATCCAATGCTCCCAATGCTGCCACTATGCAATCCAATGCTGCCACTGTGCCAGCAAATGTTGCCACTGTGCCATCCAATGCTCCCAATGCTGCCACTGTGCCATCCAATGCTGCCACTGTGCCTTCCAATGCTGCCACTGTGCTATCCAATCCTCCCAATGCTGCCACTGTGCCATCCAGTGCTGCCACTGTGCCATCCAATGCTGCCACTGTGATTAGCCCCTGCCCGTTCACCATCTGCCCGGCACTTACCCTGTCTCGGTGGGGCAGTGGGTGACGGCGAGGGGTGTTTTCTCCCCACCATGCGTCTTCTCCCGTCCTCCTTTCTATGATTGGACGCCTGATAGGTATTCAATCACAGCGCCTGACATTTCAGCCAATCAGGCGACCAGTAACAGACCCGGTAACCTGATTGGCTGAGAGGCGGGTCAATGTTAGCAAAGCAAATTCCTTCAGGTTTGCTAACATTGAGCTGAGTGAGAAGGAACGCACAGCGTTTCGCCCGCTTCTCACTTTTTTGGATACCTATTAAAGCAAAAGGCTCTGAACAGGTGCTTCCAAAAAACACCCCCACCGCTTAATTCAGGTGCCCATTGACCGACAAGGGGCCAGACACCTGAATAGGGGGTGTCAGCACCGACCATAGATAGATTCATACAATGCATGAATCTATCTATGATAATTAGAGAGTGACAGGAGAGGGGAGCGGCGCTCTGGCGCCCCCAAAGGACGCACCGCCACTGGTATACACATTAATAGACAAAGGATGATAACATTTGGCTAGTACACCCTGAAATGAGACTGGAGACCTTGCCAAGGAATGACAAACGATATTGAGAACATGAAACCCAAAAAGGAAAGGATATTACAAAGCAAACAATTTTCGACAAACACAGTTTTTAAACATCAAACAATATAGTAGGAGTGCTACTTTAAGTTCTGGTAAGGTCAGCATAAACTGTAGCTTTTCCCTCTGAAAATTAACAGCTTAAATCGACAGTAAACTTGGTATCAAGAGAATAATGATCAGGTTGCCTAGAGTCACTTACGGTGAAGTCTAGGCTATAATTCAATGACTGCAAGGTAATAATAATAATAATAAACTCTTGACTATGCAGGATAACAAGTTCTCTAACACAGTCCTTTATATAAGTCATCTGCCGGCTACGTTGAAGCTCTTGAAGACGCTGGCGCGCGAGGGAGAAGAGTTTCTGCCATAAGGAAATGGGTTGTAGAACACTAATTTCCTAAGAGCACTGAGTGGAGAAGTGTCCAGTAAGAGGTTAGCTATCACAAGGTATAATATTAGGTATCTCTTAGATGTTCAGGGATACAGTTAGAGCAGCAGGACTGTTGCCGAAGTTAAAGGATAATAGGTGGTGCCTTTAGGAGGGATAACGAAATATAGCTTTCCAATAGATTTTACTAAGGTCAGTCAATATGTCACAAAGGGTTAATATCCCACTCACTATCTCCACAGCATCTGTAGAAGCAGGCCTCCCTTAGCGATGCAGCTCTGTGACATACAATACGAGCGCAGAGGACAGAGGGAGGAGAGCACTGCAGTGCAGTTGCCGCTTAAAGCGGCCCCAGGGCCAGTCCAGCCCTGCTCCTGGCGATTCCAGGGGGGGGGGATCGCCCTCCCTTGCCCTATGGAGCGGACACCCATGGTGGTGTGTGTCAGGCTGAGACCGCCGAGGAGCTCGGTCTAAGCCGCCCTTCCCGCTCCTCCGATCTAGGCATACAGGGCCCTGCGGCATGGGGCCCAGTCACGATGGCGACTCCTGTGAAACCTGTGAACGCCCCTGGCTTGGAGTATTTATGAAGGCCCTAGCCAATCCCCAACAAAATGGGCTGGCAAGGGGCAGGCCACCTCATAAATACTCTTGGGTCATGCGGGCAAAGGGCAGTTAGGTGGAAGATGGAGTGTTGAGGCTGTCAGTGGCCCTTGAGGGTGCCCCCTAGTCTAGCAGGGGGGTGACCTGGGGCTCGAGTGCTGGAAGGATCCTCTACAACACACAGAGGAGTTCTGTCCTGGATGCACAGGAGCAGGTGTGAGGACAGCCAGGGCCGTGTTAATAGCATCATGGGCCCCTGGGCAAAGTAATACACTGGGGCTCCTACCAGCCTGTCCCAATTTACACATCTACTCTCAAGAATTAAAGTATAAATAGTTGATAGAATTAAACATATATTTAGTAGTGTTCTCAATAAATTCAATTTTAAACAATAAGAATGCATGCCATAAATCAAAGACTAATCAATACAAAGGGCACAGTGTGGCGGGAGGTAGAAGGGCACAATACTGTCTGGGATCAGGAGTGCACAGTACAGGTTCTGGGATGTTTCCCATCCGGGAACAGCTGGAAATTATGATGTAATGCAAGATTATCTTTGGGCCCCCATGCACCTGGGGCCCCTTGGCAGAGCCCAGGGATGCCCGTGCATTAAGACAGCCCTGAGGACAGCGGGAGAGAGTCAGCACATCCAGGAGATCTCCAGAAGAAGTCACCTGAGTGTGCTGGTGAGTGTATAGTCTAGGATCAGTAGCCACAGGGATGTAAGCTGGACACTGAACTTTTCTACACAGCCAAGGGGCCCGGGGTCCCTGCCTGTAAAGGGCTATTGTTTATTTTTTTCACATCTGACTGACTGCCTTTTGTCAGATCCACCAAACAGTATGCCAGTTGGAGTTCTGCAAGCAAGGTAGTGCTGGAGGAAGAGGAGTGTGTATAGACTGTTAGCTAGATTCAGAGAGACTTAGGCTGGCGTATCAGTAGATACGCCAGCCTAAGTCAGAATTTGCATCAGCGCTAATTTAAGCGTATTCTGGTAACCAGATACGCTTAAATTAGGCTCCGATACGAGCGGCGTAAGTGTCTTACACCCTTGTATCCTAAAGTGTAATTTTTAGGCTGACCGCTAGGTGGCGCTTCCATTGCGGTCGGCGTAGAATATGTAAATCAGTAGATACGCCTATTCACGAACGTACGCCCGGCCGACGCAGTACAGATACGCCGTTTACGTAACGCATTAGCAGGCCTAAAGTTATTCCATCAAATAGATGGAATAGTTCCCGCGTCGAAATTCGAAAATTTTAGGTCGTTTGCGTAAGTCGTCCGTTAATAGGGATTTACGTCGTTTACATCCACGTCGAAATCAATAGGCCCGTGCGGCAGAGTTAGCCGCAATGCACACTGGGAAATGTAGGCGCACGGCGCATGCGCATTTCCAAAAAAAGTCAATCACGTCAGGTCAAGCCTAATTATCATAAAACACGCCCCCTCAGCCTAATTTGAATTAGGCGCCCTTACGCCCGTCCGCTTTAGGCTACGCCGCCGTAACTTAGCAGGCAAGTACATTGTGAATCATGTACTTGCCTCGCTAACTTACGGCGGCGTAGCCTAAATGCCATAAGCTACGCCGCGGCAAGTATGCGCTCGCCATCCAGAATCTAGCTATGTATATAGAAGAACTTGTCCCTGAAGCTTGTTCTAAAGTCGAGTGGGCATCCCATAATTTCCCAATCCTCGTCCAAGTTCTAATCCCTCAATAAATAACAAAAAAACAAAGCACTGGACTGTTTCCTGACTCAACTGTGCTTGTGAAGATGTGGTGTGCCTGGCTGTGCAGGGTGGGGGATCCCATTTCACTTGCGGCTCCTTAGGGGGTGTGCTACATATATGTTAATGGCCATAATGTTTTTTTGCTGGAAAGACATAAACATGTCTTAGCTGAACACAAGTCCCATTTTTCTCCTGTGTATAAATAAGGCTTACCGCGACTGGCAGTGACACAATTTATGTCATTTTGCAGCCTCATTGTCTGCCTACTATGATAAAAAGTGACCCAATCTGTTGTGCCCCCCCCCCCCCCCCCATATGCCAGAGGCATCAACAAAGCACGGCAGGATCCAGAGTTTGCTTCCTTTAGCTGCATAGTGATATTATATTATCAGGACCAGAATTACCGAAAATGACATTATTTCATGGACGGCGTCTATCATTTGCTATGCCGCTCCCTTTGTTTGGGTGTATGGGATACTGAGAATTTTCTGGGCTTGCTGCTTTCATTTTCACAGTATGCAGAGTATTTTAGAAAGAGAACTGGCGAACTAAATGAAGCTTCTCATTAAAACATGTTCGCTGCAGATCGCTGCTAGAGAAACCTGGAAATTGGTGGCTGACTCATCCAAATGAGACGGGAGGTGGAGCCCCTTCATATTGCCGGATGGAAAGCTGAACGCCAAATTACCATTTATACATATTATATATTAAAGTGGATGTAAACCCAAAAAATGTATTTTTTTTTTTATGTCACAATGTAGAGAATAAGATTTCCTATCATCTGTGCCCAGTCTTGCCACACAGAGTTAATCCAGCTCTGAGCAATCCTCTTTTAATGTTCAGTGAAAATTAACAGAATTCCAGATAAAAACTTGCCAAATTATAAAGTCCGTTTCTCTGTTCTTGCTTTGTGTTACAGGTTTTTTACATATCCTGGTAATATACAATGAACTTTGGATCACCTCATATTATGATAAACATAATATAACATATGATAAACATGTCCAAGCTCTAGATATGTAAATAACCTGTAACACAAAGCAAGAACAGAGAAACGGACTTTATAATTTGGCAAGTTTTTATCTGGAATTCTGTTAATTTTCACTGAACATTAAAAGAGGATTGCTCAGCGCTGGATTAACTCTGTGTGGCAAGACTGGGCACAGATGATAGGAAATCTTATACTCTACATTGTGACATCAAAAAAAAAAAAAATATTTTTTGGGTTTACATCCACTTTAAGGTATGTATGGCTCCAAAAAAAATCATTAAGGGCCGGTTCACACCATAGAAGCGCAGTCCGAATGTGCGTTTTGATTATTTTTTTATGCATTCCAGTGCGTTTTTGGTGCGTCTTTGATGCAGTCCAGTGCATTTTTCCCCTTCTTTTTACTTAACCTTAACCACATCAATAAAATACACTTATGCCGCGTACACACGTTGTTTTTAAAAAAACTTCATTTAAAATGATCGTGTGTGGGCTGCACATCGTTTTTCAGTTTCTGAACAACATTTTTTTTCGAACATGCTGCATTTTAAAAAATGTTGTTTTTCGGGTTGTAAAAAATGACCGTGTGTGGGGAAAAACGATGTTTTAAACCCGCGCATGCTCAGAAGCAAGTTATGAGACGGGAGCGCTCGTTCTGGTAAAACTACCGTTCATAATGGAGTAAGCACATTCATCACGCTGTAACAGACAAAAAAAGCGCAAATCGTCTTTTACTAACACGGAAATCAGCTAAAAGCAGCCCAAAGGCGAATGGAACTTCCCCTTTATAGTGCCGGTATACATGTTGTACGTCACCGCGCTTTGTTCATAATTTTTTAAAAACAATGGTGTGTGGGCAACATCGTTTTTAATGATGAAGTTGGAAAAACATAGTTTTTTGGACATGCTGAAAAACAACGTTTTCTTTCATGCCGAAAAATGACATTAGGCATTATGCCTCGTACACACGATAGGTTAACCACATTTTTATAATTTTGTTCCCACAAATAGAGCTTTCTTTTGGTGATATTTGATCACCTCTGCGTTTTTTTTTTTTTTTGCTCAACAAATAAGAATATACCCCAAATTTTGAAAAAATATATACATTTTTATTTTGTTTCTGTTATAAAATGTTCTGAATTTTGTAAATAATTAAGTTTTCTCCTTCACTGATGGGCACTAATAAGGCGGCACTGACAGGCACTTATAAGGTGGCACCGATGAGGTGGCACTGACGATGGGCACTGGTAGGCAGCACTGATGGGTGGCACTGATATGCAGCACTGATGGGCATTGATTCACAATGAATTTGGATAGGTTTGATTTTGAATATTTTGAAAACCACTGGAAAATTGTGTTTGAAAGCGAATCAAAACAAATAATTTTGTTACAAATACAACTAAACAAAATAACTTATTGAATCGTTCTAAAACTAAACAAAACACATTGGGCCGGATTCACAAAGAGTTACGCCGGCGTATCAGTAGATACACCGACGTAACTCGGAATCTAAGCCCGTCGTAAGTTTAAGTGTATGCTCAAACTGAGATACATTTAAACCTAGCTAAGATACGACGGCCTGCGCCGTCGTATCTTAGGGTGCAATTTTTCTGCTGGCCACTAGGTGGCGCTTCCGTTGATTTCAGCGTAGAATATGTAAATGACCAAATAAGCCGATTCACAAACGTACGCTTGCCCGTCGCAGTAAAGATACGCCGTTTCCGTAAGAGATACGCCGCGTAAAGATAAAGCTGCCCCCTAGGTGGCGTGGCCAATGTTAAGTATGGCCGTCGTTCCCGCGTCGAAATTTGAAAATTTTACGTCGTTTGCGTAAGTCGTCTGTGAATGGGGCTGGACGTAATTTACGTTCACGTCAAAACCAATACGTCCTTGCGGCGTACTTTGGAGCAATGCACACTGGGATATATACACGAAGGGCGCATACGCCGTTCGTAAAAAACTTCAATCACGTCGGGTCACCAATCATTAACATAAAACACACCCCCCTATCCTCATTTAAATTAAGCGCGCTTACGCCGGCCCCATTTACGCTACGCCGCCGTAAGTTAGGAGGCAAGTGCTTTGTGAATACAGCACTTGCCTCTCTAACTTATGGCGGCGTATCGTAAATACCATACGCTACGCCGCCGTAAAAATGCGCGGATCTACGTGAATCCGGCCCATTTTTTCCTTCTGCACATGTCTACTACGTAGCATACAAAATGGAGCATGAAATGTTTTACATTTAAATACGCTTTATCTAGGGAGTGTTATGCCGCGAACACACGGTCGGATTTTCCATCAAGCAAAGTTTGATGAGAGCTTTTGCGCGTGTAGGACCCATCTGACTTTTTCTGTCGGAATTTCTGTCGGAATTTTCAGCAAAAATTTGAAAAGCTGGTTCTCAATTTTTCCAACAAGAAAAGTTCTTGTCGGAAATTCCGATCGTCCTTATGCAATTCCGGCACGCATGCTCGGAATTATTGAACTTCATTTTTCTCGGCTTGTTGTAGTGTTGTACGTCACCGCGTTCTTGACGGTCGGAATTTTGTGTGACCATGTGTATGCAACACAAGTTTGAGCCAACATTCCATCGGAACAAAATCTGCGGATTTCTTGTCGGAATTTCCGATCGTGTGTACACGGCATTAGCATTTGGCAAACTACTCAGTCCTCCTGTTTGGAAAACTTTTCAGAAATTCACGGGATAAAAGCAGATAGATCAGTGATATTGAATTCTGCAGCAAAGGTCTCATTGAAGGTATCTGAGGTGTCTCAATGTACCGAAATGCAAAAAAAAGAAGAAAGGGAGCTAAAAGGTCTGAAAATCCCTGGATGGTTCGGCAGATATAGAGGGTATTTTTTTTAACAAACATGAAAAAAAAAAAAAACGTAATGTCAGCGCGTTCACGCTAATTAGCATCCATTCGCTCAGGGTGACGTACACAGGGACACGGCAGGGAATATGTAAATCCATTTTTGTGAAATACCTATCCTCAGCACAAACCAGGACAAGAATCTCCATCTATGAAACAGGATTTACAGGATTTGTGTCACCGCTTTTGCCAACCAGTCCAAACGCTGGAGGAGGGTATGAAACCATTAAATATAATGTGCTGTGTGCTGATTTATGGTATTAGGTGTGCAGAGTGTGAAACAAGACAAGTTAAGCTTTGTTACAAATTGCAAAGTCCTGGATTTAGCGAGACTTGGATGGGTTTGATAAACGATTCCCTGGGGATTCTCAGCATACTTCACTCACCTTTATGTAACTTGCAATGTCAGTAGGAAAAACAGGCGTAATGGATAATAGCGGGGAGGAGAGATTGCAGTCAGAGAAGACTGCTTAGGGGGACTATATAATTGATCATGACCATACCACATACAGTACATACAGACCCGGAATGGGATAAAAAATAGGCACAGGGGGCCAGATTCACGTAGAAGTGCGGCGGCGTAACGTATCGTAGATACGTTACACCGCCGCAAGTTTTCATCGCAAGTGCCTAAATCACAAAGCACTTGCAATGAAAACCTACGCCGGCGTAAGCCCGCGTAATTCAAAGGGGCGTGAGCCATTTAAATTAGGCGCGCTCCCTCGCCGGACCTACTGCGCATGCTCCGTTTCGAAATTCCCGCCGTGCTTTGCGCGAAGTGACGTCATTTTTCCGAACGGCGACGTGCGTAGCGTACTTCCGTATTCCCGGACGTCTTACGCAAGAAAAAACATTTTTGAATTTCGACGCGGGAACGACGGCCATACTTTAACATGGGTTGTGTAAAGTTAGGGCAGGTAAAACGACGACTAACTTTGCGACGGGAAACTAGACTAGCAGCGACGTAGCGAACCCGAAAAACCGTTGTGGATCGCCGTAACTCCTAATTTGCATACCCGACGCTGGTTTACGACGCAAACTCCCCCCAGCGGCGGCCGCGGTATTGCATCCTAAGATCAGACAGTGTAAAACAATTACACCTGTCGGATCTAAGGGCTAACTATGCGTAACTGATTCTATGAATCAGTCGCATAGATACTCTGAGAGATACGACCGAGTATCTGAGATACTCCGTCGTATCTCCTTTGTGAATCTGGCCCAGGAATCTTAGACTGGGCAGCCCGATCCTTGGGGGAGGAGGGCAGAGATGGGGGAGCGGGCGATCGTGTGGGTGGTTGGTGACGAGATATTCATCCTGAGAGACATCCCAATCCAGAAAAAGACATCCCCATTAAGCAAAGAGACAGCCCCAGTCCAGCAAAGATACAGCCCAGTCCAGCAAAGAAACAATCCAAGACTAGCAAATAGACAGCCCAAGTTCTGCAAAGAGACAGCTGCAGACCAGTAAAAAAGACAGCCGCAGACCAGCAAAGAGACAGCCCAAGAGACACAAATACTGCAGCTGCTGACTTTTAATAATCGGACACTTACCTGTCCCAGGGTCCAGCGAATGCCGGGGATCAAAGCCTCTCGTCTCCTCCTCCTCTCTGCGGCGCCGGCATCACTACTGTGGGCGCCCGGCTATGGCTTCACAGCCGGGCACGCACTGCGCATGCGCAAGCCACGCACTGTGACTGGCCAGGCAATCACCTGGGACTTGTGACATGTACCAGATGATTGCAGAGAGGAAGGGGTGAGAGGTGAACTCCCCTCTGGTGCCGCGGTGCCCCGGGAGGAAGTGGGAGCTTAAACCCTCTAAAAAAAAGGTTTCCTCTCCCCCCAAAAAAATTGACATGCCAAATGTGGCAGGTCAGATGGTCACCTTCCCTTAAAGCGGAAGTTTCAAGTTTTCAGCTCCTAGTCTGTGCGCAGGCACTGTATAGCGCCGTGAAGAGCCGAGTCCTACTCCGGCTATTTTCGGAATGCGTGACGCGCCATAGCCGGACGTCAATCATGTTCCCCTCTTCATAGGAACGCCTACTCCCCGCAGGAGTCTGAAAGGTAACTGAAGGATTAAACAGTAAGTACAGCGCAAATAAAAAAAAAAGCATACTGTAGCTGACGCTAGTATGCTAAATGGGATGGTACATAGTTGTTTTTTAGGGTGAACCTCGCTTTAAATAAACACTGGCCAATACCGACAAAACATGAAAAATGATCATGACATATAGGAACACAAAATCAATGAAGAACACAGTAGTAAAAAAAGTCACTATAGTAAGAGGAAGTATCCTAATATTAAAAGAGGAACAAATAAATGTGAAAGTTGTGAGTACTGTAAGGCCTCGTACACACGACCGAGAATCTCGTCAGGAAAAACCTGTTGTTTTCCGTGACGAGATTCTTGGCAAGAAACTCTTGCCGCCGGAGTGTAAAGACTTTCGTTTCAAAAGAACCGTGCTTCTCTTGCTGGTGTTTGCCGAGAAACCCGGTCGTGTGTACGAGGCTTAAATGTATTAGAGAAAGAAGTATAATTGACCTTTCGGATGGAAGACGAATTTTTAATAATCACGAAGCAGATTGCTCCACAGAGCATGTAATATACTATATTGGCTGTGAAAAATGTAACCCATTCTATATTAGAAACAAATATTAGAGCGCTAAGACGCAAGGTCTATGAACACCAATATAGTATTATGTCGGTAATCTGAGAGCCGTTGTGGGCGACATTTTATTCTGAAACATTATGGAACCCTGGAGGGTATGTTTGTGCACATTGTGGAGAGAGTGCACCATGATACTAGAGGGGAAGATTATGATAGGGAAAGAGTAAATAGATACAGTAAATAAGCTAAAAGGAAATGTATATTCTGGTTTAAATGAAAAATCGGATTTTGCTCTCTTTCTCTAAAGGAAGCAAAGAAAAAAGGAAAAACAATCATTTATTTTCCTTAAATATCCTCGGGTATTGTGAGGGAAAACAAACAAACAATAGTTGCTACATTTTTTTTTTACAAATCAAAATACATTGGGGCAGATCCACAAAAGAATTACGCCGGCGTATCTATTGATACGCCGGCGTAATTTTAAAGTTCCCGCGTCGTATCTTTGTTTTGTATCTTGTATCTTAGATACGCTGCGCCCGGCGGAGAGAAGCGCCGAGGTACGTGGATCTGCCCCATTTATTCTTTCAGATCTATATATTATTATACAGGATTTATATAGCGCCAACAGTTTGCGCAGCGCTTTACAACATCAGGGAAGACAGTACAGTTACAATACAATTCAATACAGGAAGGATCAGAGGGCCCTTCTCATTGGAGCTTACCATCTAGAAGGGAGGGTTAAGTGGAACAAAGGGTAGAAGCTGTGGGGGGATGATCGGATGGACAAAATGAAAATACAGTTGTTAGGTGTGGGTAGGATAGGCTTCTCTGAAGAGGAGGGTTTTCAGGGATCCTCTAAAAGCTAACAGAGAAGGAGATAGACGGACAGATTGGGGTAAGGAGTTCCATAGCCTTAGAGAGGTTAGAGAGAGGCACTTCCACTGATTTCCACTGATCATCCTTGAGATATTACAACTTGATTGGAGTCCACCTGTGGTAAATTCAGTTGACTGGACATGATTTGGAAAGGCACACACCTGTCTATAGAAGGTCCCACAGTTAGCAGTGCATGTCAGAGCACAAACCAAGCCATGAAGTCCAAGGAATTGTCTGTAGACCTCCAAAACAGGATTGTATTGAGTAGAGATCTGGGGAAGGGTGCAGAAAATTTTCTGAAGGCATTGAAGGCCCCAATGAGCACAGAGTCCACCAACATCCGTAAATGAAGGCAGCTTGGAAGCACCAGGACTCCTAAAGTGGGCCGTCTGGTCAAACTGAGCATCGTGGAGAAGGGTCTTAATCAGATAGGTGACCAAGAATCTGATGGTCACGCTAACAGAGCTCCAGCATTTCTGTGTAGGGAGAGGAGAACCTTCCAGAAGAACAACTATCTCTGCAGCACTCCATCAATCAGGCCTGTAGGGTAGAGTGGCTAGACGGAAGCCACTCCTAAGTAAAAGGCACATGACAGCCCACCTGGAGTTTGCTAAAAGACACCTGAAGGACTATCGGACCATGAGAAACAAAATTCTCTGGTCTGATGAAACAAAGATTGAACTCTTTGGCATGAATGGCAAGCATCATGTCTGGAGGAAACCAGGCACCGCTCATCACCTGGCCAATACCATCCCTACAGTGAAGCATGGTGGTGGCAGCAACATGCTGTGGGGATGTTTTTAAGTGGCAGGAACTGGGAGACTAGTCTGGATTGAGGGGAACATGAATGCAGCAATGTACAGAGACATCCTCAATGAAGAGAGCTCTGAACCTCAGACTGGGACGAAGGTTCATCTTTCAACAGGACAACGACCCTAAGCACACAGCCAAGAAAACAAAGGAGTGGCTACAGGACAACTCTGTGAATGTCCTTAAGTGGCCCAGCCAGAGCCCAGACTTGAACCCGATTGAGCATCTCTGAAAAGATTTGACAATGGTTGTGCACCGATGCTCCCCATCCAACCTTATGGAGCTTGAGAGGTCCTGCAAAGACAAATGGTTATAACGGCCCGAGCCTCCAACCGACACGTCCGCCAGCTGAAGACCCAAAACGAAGACGGAATTGGCTTTGATCAGTCTCGGATCTAGTAACCCGGAAGCAATGTAATGACAGCACTTCCTGTTTACTCGGCTGCCAATGGTGCCGATTTTTAAAAATCCCTAGTATTCCCAATGCAGATTTTGGCATTTTGAATACTTTTAAGTGCAAAGGAGGGATTTGGGGTCTTATAGACCCCAGATCCCTCCATAAAGAGTACCTGTCACTGTCTATTACTGTCACAAAGGCTGTTTACATTCCTTGTGACAGCAATAAAAAGAATCCAATTTTTTTTTAAAGAGACAGTGTAAAAAATAAAATAAAAAATATATAATAAAAAAATGTAAAACTCCCCATCCCTTCATGCTCGCCCGTAGAAGTGAATGCATACATAAGTCGCGCCCGCAAATGTAAACTGTTCAAACCACATGTGAGGCATCGCCGCAATTGATAGAGCGAGAGCAATAATTCTAGCAAAGGACCTTCTCTGTAACTCTAAACTGGTAACCCGTAGACATTTTTAAGTACATTCGTTTGTCGCCATTCCACGAGTGTGCGCAATTTTTAAGCATGACATGTTGAGTATATATTTACACAGCATGACATCATCTTTCACATTTTACAAAAAAAATGGGCTAACTTTACTGTTTTTTTTTAATTCATGAAAGTGTATTTTTTCCTAAAAAAATGCGTTTGAAAGACTGCTGCGCAAATATCATGTGACATAAAATATTTCAACAATCGCCATTTTATTCTCTAGGGTCTCTCTCTCTATATATACAATGTTTGGGGGTTCTAGGTAAATTTCTAGCAAAAAATACTGGGCCAGATCCTCAAAAGAGATACGGCGGAGTAATTGCTGTTACTCCGTCGTATCCCTGGTCCTAACTATGGAACTGATCCACAGACTCAGTTTCCCATAGTTAGGACGAAGATCCGACATGTGTAATTGAATTACACTGTCGGATCTTAAGGATGCAATTCTAGGCCGGCCGCTAGGTGGCGAGGCCATTGCGGCCGGCGTAGAATATGCAAATGACTAGTTACGGCGATCCATGAACGCTCCGACGGGCCCGTCGCTCTAAATCTACGTTGTTTACGTCAAGTTCCGCCGCGTAAAACTAGGGCTAAGCCCTAGTTGTCTTAAGCCATGTTAAGTATGGCCGTCGTTCCCGCGTCAAATTTTAAATTCTACGTCGTTTGCGTAAGACGTCCGTGAATGGCGCTGGACGCCATTTACGTTAACGTCTAAGCAAATGATGTCGGAGCGACGTCAGTTAGCGCAATGCACGTCGGGTAAGTTACCCGACGGAGCATGCGCAGTACGTCCGGCGCGGGAGCGCGCCTAATTTAAATGGGACTCGCCCATTTGAATAGGAACGCCTTGCGCCGGACGGATTTAAGTTACAGCGCCGCAAAGTTCCAGGTAAGTGCTTTGTGGATCGGCACCTAACTTGGGAATTTTGCGGCGGAGTAACTTAAATCCGAAAAGTTACGTTGCGCCGCGGCTTTGTGGATAACCCCCACTGATTTTAACTTGTAAGCAATAAATGCCAGAAAAAGGCTTGGGCATGAAAGGGTTTATTTATAACTAATGGTTTTTACTCTCCTCTTAACAGGTTTTACCTTGAGTCCTACACACAAGTGGCAGTGATGCATTGTTCTCTGGATTTGTCGTGACAATAGACCGTTTCCAAGTACCGTGCTGCCGAAGTAAAAGCAAACTTATGCGAGAACCTGATTCCTATGCAACCATCAAAAAACATTTAGATTTGTGCTTCGGGCAAGAGAGAACGTGATTTGTAAGATAATGTTCTTTTTGGATGAAGCAGACACTGCATAGATTATATTGACACAAAAACAATATTGAAGTAGATGTAAACCCTGAGCGACTAGCATCTAGTTTCTGCACTGTGTATCATGACCAGCTTCAATTTTTTTTATTTTTTTTTATGTCATTTTCACCTTTTTTTATCTTTTTTTGCATATTAGTGCCGAGGATTTTCTTCAGGCCTGCTAGCAGTTCCTTCCATTCACGTCCCTGGAGTGCCTATATGCAATCCAGGGACAGTGCTGGTACAAGGATTTTTGACACCCTAGGCGAATCTTCATTTTGCTGCCCCCTTGGCTCCACCCCTGGCCCCACCCCCTTTGGCCTGTCCATGTATACGGTGAGGGTGGCGATCTGACATCACGCAACGCACAAAAAAGAAACCCATATCAACGCTGATAGGTTACAGCAGTACACAGTGTGAAGAGAGGAGCTCCCAGGACTACAGATCCCAGAATGATCACCCCAGAATGGTGCTGGAAATGAATGGAAGGAATGTTCCAGGCTCTCATGTACTGTACAGGAGTGAGTGAGTGAGTGAGAAACTTGTAAAGCGCAACACATGCGAACTGAATCGCCTCTCGGCGCTTAGTATCCATTTCATGGGTAAGGAACCCCTTGACCTCAGAAGAGATGGGTTTTAATCTTTCTCCAGTCGGATGGTGGTTGGTAGTGCATTCCACAGGCGAGGTCCCTGGACTGCAAATCTTCGATCTCCTTTGGACTTGTATCTGGCTTTGGGTATCTGGAGTAGGTTTTGATTGGTGGATCGCAGAATGCGATTGGGGTTATGGGCTTTAATTTTTCGCATAGATATTGGGGGGCGTTGCCTTGAATACACTTATGCATTAGACAGAGTGCCTTGAAAGTGATTCTGTCTTTTACTGGCAACCAATGAAGGGATCTCAGTGAAGGTGAGATTGATTCCCATGGTTTTTTTCCAGTCACTAGTCGAGCGGCCGTAGTTTGAACGACTTGCAGACGAGTGATTTGGTATTTGGGGAGTCCTAGATAGAGGGCATTTGCGTAGTCAAGTCTGGAATTGATGATTGTTCCCACCACGACTGCAATGTCCTCTTTCGGGATAAAGGGCGTGAGTCTGCGTAGTAGGCGCAGCAGATGGTGGGATCCGCTGACTACTGACCCTATTTGTGCATCCATTGTCAGTGATGGGAGGCTCATCTTGTCCTATTCCGTAGCAGCCTGGGTACCACCCATCATCCTCCTTATCTGCCTTGTCCTCCTGACGCATGTCTCTGCCACCACCGACCACTGCCGCCGGGAATAGTGTGAGGGACTTGCCTCTGTCTACTTCCGCATAGACCTGCCACCTGGTGGTGTAGTAGGAGGGAGGCGTGAAGGGTGCAGTGATAGTGAGGGAGTTCTATCACAAACCAGTGCAATGACCGAACATACTGTACATTACAATGTCCTGGAAAGCGCCGGGTGCCACGGCTGTGCAGGACATCACTGTGTCAGGCAGGCCACTTTTACTGTTTTTACTGAGTGAATCATTTACGGGTTGCACCGCACTGTTTACAGGTGGCGGCACCCCTACCAATGTGCGCTCTAGGCCGGCGCCTACCTCGTCTATTGGTAGCGCCGGCCCTGGATGTAGTGTTGTGGGGGAGGTGCTAGGAGAGGGAGCCTGCAGCTGTCACCTTTTCCCAATTATTTTTATTTGGTGTAGAGTTTTCCTTAAAATCTATTCCAAGACCCAAAGGGCCTGGTATGGACTTTGGGGGGACCCCACGCCATTTTTCTTTTCTGTCATAGGGTTCCCCTTAACCACTTCAATACACTTTATTATATACTCTGCACTAAACTGAACTATATGCCCTGCACTGCATTATATATTCTTCACTGTATTATATATATATATATATTACACTGATTGCACTATATACTCTGAACTGTGTTATATATACTACGCTGACTGCACTATATACTCTCCACTGTATTATATATACTACACTTACTGCATGATATACTCTGCAATGTATTATATATACTATACTTATGGCACTATATACTCTGTACTGTATTATATATACTACACTGACTGCACTATGTACTCTGAACTGTATTATAAATACTACACTGATTGAATTATACTCTGAAAGGTATTTTATATACTACACACACTGCACTATATACTCTGAACTGTATTATTTAGGCTACACTGACTGCACTATATACTATAAGCTGTATATATACTACACGGACTCCACTATATACTCTGAACTGTATTACTGTATATATACTACACTGACTGCACTAAATACTATAAACTGTATTATATATACTACACTGACTGCACTATATACTCTTAACTGTATTAAATATTCTACACTGACTGACTGCACACTACACTAACTAACTGCCTAATCTCCATTAATTTACAATATACAGCTGCCATGTAAGCAGCAGCCTTATATAGTGTGGGGCATGGACTTAGCCCCTGAGCAATGATTGCCTTTGGCCAATCATGGCTCTTACAGCACATTGCCCTGTGATTGGCCAAAGTATAAAGGTCAGGTGCATGCTTTGGCCAATCAGCAGCTGTCGATGCACTGCGATGTTGCATAGCAATTATGGGGCGATCCGCGGTGGGCAAACTTCCCGCGAGCCCCCCATATGTTTGTTCTAAGAACAAACACCCAAACATCGGGACTATCCCTACCCTTCACATGGATGACATTTTCATCCTTCATTTCACCTCGCTCATCTCTTTCAGCCTCTTTCAACCATTTCCTTTCTTTATGCACTTAATCTAGTACTGGCTGCACATCATTGCTTATTGCAGTGACAGTGGTACACAATAAGGAACACATTGACAGTATGGCAAACTTTAATGCCAGTAATGATAGTAGGCCATTCCATGATCAACCTATGGATTTGTACATTATCTGCATTGTCATCAGCAGGTGGCATGACAAAACAAGGGAAAAAATGCAAGAATAAGGTATATCTGCTTTATTGCATAGTTCATTTTTCAAACTGAAAAGAAATATATTTTCAAAGAGTTTATGCACACCAGCTCAAACACCGGGAACACGTGATAAAAATCTGATTTTCAGCTCCCTCTACTGGTAGCCGGAGAGTTTCACCACAGTGGGGTAGCGAGTGCGGTGGGTCATGCACTTCTCCCGGTCAATAAACAAAGTGTTGGCTTTGTTACCAATATCCTTCTCCAGAGACATTCTGGTGTCCTCCAAATTGCGGAGACTCTGCTCTGCCTCGTCCAGTTTCTGCTTGAGGAACTCCACAGACTCCGACAGCTCTCCCACTTCACTCACCAGCCTGAAAAACACAGAAAAAAATTGATATACATAATAGGAGATGTATGGGAATATATAACATAAAGTCGACCCTAAGCAACTCCAGTCTTGGCTTTGTTTTCCATAACATTCTTCCCGTAAAATCACTTTTCTATTATGCTATGGAAACACCAATGATGATTTATTTTTTATTACATTCCAGTTACAACTATAATTATGTTATTGACAAATAATACATGCCACGGCTATAGTGAAAATAATAGAAAGTGTTTCAGCTTGTATAATTGCTTCATTTTCTAATCTGACCTTTGGAAAATTGATTCAAAAATTGATCAAATTATGCCCACAAATAGCACAATTTTTCAAAGATACAATCAGAAACGCATGTAAACACATTTGATTGCATATGGTTTCTAAACAAGAATGCTCTATTGTAGTGTGGTGTATTTAGTTCCTTTCAGAGGAAGAAAGCAAAACTTGATGGTGGTGGGTTTGAGGAATATCAGCTGATAAAACGAGGGAATCAATGGTGGGTTTGAGCAAGAAAGATTTGATTGAGTAACAAGGGGACAGCGATGACATCAGGATCAAATGTTGATGGATATTTGATGAAGGAAGGTAGAGAAGGTGAATAGAATGTGGACACAATTGTAAATTTAAAGATATATTGGAGAGTGAAGAGGTGGGAAATGCGGAGGACAACTCTTCAAAGATCAGAAAAGGATCATCCACACCTAATTTTACCCTTTGTTGCAGATACCTGTTTGCGATGCCAAGCCAACAGGAGGACGTTGTTACACATTTGGTGGTCGTGCCCCATGATAAGTCCCTTCTAGACTAAAATCAATTCCCAAATAGGAAATATAATGGATTGCGACCTAACCTTCGACCCAGTTACTTTTTTACAACACCACACAGACTGATCTCCCTCCAAATACAAACGTTCCCTCACCATTCACCTATTGACTTTGGCCAAAACACTTGTCCCCAAATTCTGGAACTTCACTAAAACCCTGGAGATTGGTTTAATCGAATTGAAGAGATGGGAGGGATGGAGGAAACGGTAAATCCAAGCAGAGAAACCATGTCCTCACATGCGTCTACCTGGATTAGATGGTTCTTATTTAAAGATTCAGATCTGTACAAACAGCACCCTTGCTCCCGGGGCCTGCATATCGTTCCGCTCTCCATCAGGTGACCATTAAGCAGTGAACCAGACAGAACCCCGCCCCCCCTTTCTCTTCCTTTACTTCTACTTTCCCCCTTTAACCCAAAACTTTCCGGCACTCCTTAGGCCCCGTACACACGAGAGGATTATCCGCTGGAAACGGTCCTCCGGACCGTTTCTGCGGATAAATCCTCTGGCGAATTTTGATCTGATGGTTGTACTAACCATCAGATCAAAATCCGCATGGAATTCCCTCCGCGGTGACGTGTCGCGCCGTCGCCGCTATGATGACGCGGCGACGTGCGCAACGCTGTAATATAAGGACTTCCACGCATGCGTCGCATCATTACGACGCATTCGAGGGAGGGAATCGGACGGATTGATCCAGTGAGTCTGTACAGACCAGCGGATCAATCCCCTGGACTGGATTCCAGCGGATAGATTTCTTAGCATGCTAAGAAATTTTTATCCGCTGGAAATCCATCGGCCCGAAAAATATCCACGGATAAATATCCGCTGGGTCGTACACACCAGCGGATCTATCCGCTGAAACTGATCCGCGGATAAATGCCAGCGGATAGATCCTCTCGTGTGTACGGGGCCTTACCCTTCCTGCCTACCACCCCTCTCCTAAACCCTCTTGTGAGGGGAAGAAATGAGTCAGAAGAACACTGACTAGAAAGAGCACATTTAATGTACAGGGTCGTAAATGAAATGCTGCTACTTCCCCTAAGGGGCAGGAATAGTTCACTGCCCTGCTTCACCTGTGTAAAGTAGAGGTGCAGCTTTCTACATTAGTCATATCTTGTACCATACAGTACATGGGGTGCAGCTTACACAGGTGTTCTTGAAAGTGTATTAGGATAGTTCATTTTAAGTTCACTAATTAGAAAAAAAACCTTATGACAGAAGTTGAATTATAGCCTGTAAGATAAGCACCGTCAAGGATAAGTGATACAGGTGGTTTAAAATAATTTTGTGGGATATGAAAAAGTTATGTACAGTTCATTAATTAAGTTTGACAGGGTCAAACAAAGGTCTGCTTGTGCCCTCATTAAAACTGTTACATAAGGTGGGGTTATTGAAAGTTCATTCTCTCAAAAGTTGTAAATCTGTTATCCTTGAAGTTGGTGAAGTCTTATCAGGACGAGGACAGTTTGATCTAACACAGCTGGGTGCCATACTGTCTCTACACAGGTGTTTTTAATTGGACAAAACCATTTATAAATCACTTTAATGAACATATAGGAATTCTGGGAATAATTAAGTTTGTCTGGTTGTAGGACAGGTGTTATGATTTACATTGATGTAGATCTTAGCAACCAATCATATCTAGGAGAGATGGCTAAGATAAGGCTTGTAAAGGTATATAAATGCAAGTTTTACAATTGTTAGACAGACACATCAGATAGGAGCTCATAAGGCTGAACTTTATGTATGCTGCTCTATTGCACGGGTCATAGAGATCAGAACCAGTGGGCAATTATCTGTTCACATAGGCGTCTATCAGGCTGACTGTTTGTCTATGCAGCCCTATTGCACGGGTGGCAGGCAGTCAGAACCAATAGGCAAATATCTGTTCTTTTGTTGAAACTTGTCCCCTCGTACGACTCAATAAAGAAAACTTCTCAACTTGATCCAGAGTGTGGTCTCAGGTGAATTTCTCTCACAACAACCTAGTCATAATTGAAGTAGCCTTATGTATTAATCCCCTATGCTGTAAAACTTAGCACTAGAGCCAGTCTGAGTGGTAGGCAAAAGAGGCGACTGCCTGAGGCACTTTAAGTGGTTGTAAACCTCTAAAAGGAAATATGAACAAAGCATATCCCTCTATAGTGTGTACTTGTCTCAATCCAGAGCACTAAGTGTAATTTCTGTCTGCTGCCCAGTTTCTTTGCTATCTGCATCAGTCACTTCTGACAAGTTTTCATGACTCCAGAAGAGACAAAAAGGTGACAGGGGAGGGAATTCCAGCACACAGCCTGTAATTGACAGCCTCAGCTCTGTTTCGGTATGCAGGGGGTGTGTCCCTTCCCTCCAATCAGCTCTCACTGAGCTCTACAGAGTGTAACTTCAGCTCCCTGCGCCCTTTTTTCTGAAATCTGTAAATTTCAGAAAAACTGTATAATTTCTGCACTTTGAAAGGGCTGCAGAGAAAAGAGGTACAATCTATGTACGATGATATGTTTCATCTCTGTGTATTACCCAGGGCTTGTTACCTCACTCGGCAACCTATGCTGAAGTAGTCCACAGCTCATGGGTGGTGGTGGTATCCTGGATATCTCCTAAAGCTACACGGTTTAGGAGATGTTCCCCTGTATCTGCATGTGCTGAAGACATCAGCACATGTGCACTGAAGCAATTTAGTTGGACTGTGCCGTTTCCAGGGGCTCCCGCGGGAATGCATGGGAGTGACATCACGTGGCTCTGGCGAATCACAGAGTCGGAGTCTGCGCCCCCCCCCCGGAAGGAAGAGGAGCGAGAAGATGGACGCCACCTGCACAGGGGACAGCGCTAGATTCGTTTGCAGGTAAGTGTCACATAATGGGCTAGTATGCGATGCATTCTAGTCCATTATGCTTTTAATTGGCAGGCTTTGCAGGGAGCAAAAGAGGAAGTAAAACCCAGCAGGGTGTACTTCCTCTTTAAATCAAGTAGTAACTGGGAGGAGAAAAGAGTTCAAGGTATACCCGATATAAGAGACAAGGCAAGAAATACAACAATAATCCACTGTGCATACAGTAAGTGTGATGGCCCAAACTGGAAAATAACTTTGTAGTAGAAGTGGATAATACTTTTAGAGCCTTGTTGTCCTCTAGGACTAAGGTTGTCCTCAGAACACTGTGGAAAATAGATAAAAACAGAGGGCGCACTGGCCTAGTGCATTAGAAGAAAATCAAAAGGATTAGACGGGGAGCTGTGCAGTATATCAGGTGGTTCAGCAAGAGGAGCTACTGCCGACTGCAGCAGAGCCGAGGCTGTAGGTTCAGATCCTGGTCCTGACAATTTAGATCATTGGTCATCAACCCTGTCCCCAGGGCCCACTAACAGGCCAGATTTTATGTATTACCTTGGGGAGATGCAGACTAGAATACTGCAATCACTGAGCAGCAAATGATACCACCTGTGATGTATTTCAGTTATCTTGCAAACCTGGCCTGTTAGTGGACCAGGAGGACAGGGTTGATGATGACCACTGATTTCGATAATTAATGTGATGAATAACGGGTAATAGCTTCTAGAGGCATAGCTATGAGATTTTATAACATTTTCTTTTACTGTGGTTTCTATTTGTTTTGTGCGTCTCTAGTTCTATGCAATCTGAAAAGGAAAAGCACGACCTCACTTGTGTTTGGTAGTGTTTGGGCCTTGTTAGAAGTATCATGTACTTTGGGGTTTTACTCATACAATAGCTGTTCAAATTGCTTTCTCTGGTCTCAATTAGCGATTTTATGAGGGAAAGTGCGGAAAAGTATCATTGAAAAAACTCCAAAGAAAACGAATACCAGCATTGAGATTAATAGCGTGATGAATAATGGGTGCTATCTTCTGTAGGTATAGCCATGAGATTTTTTTTATATTTTCTTCTATGGTTTCTTTCTCTTTGACTTGTGGTGTAAACAACATGTCTTTAGTTCCTCTTAATCTGAAAGAAAAACATGGCCTCACTCGTGTCTGGTAACAGTTTGGCCTTGTTAGAAGCATTCATCTGTACTGTTTTTTACTCTTACAATAGATGTACCAATTGCATTCTCTGATCCCTTCAATAGCTATGGAAGGAGAGCGAATGTAATAAAGCACTCCTATCCAACCACAGGTCAGGGAATGTATTCAACCCTAACAAAAAGAGAACAAATTGCAAAACTTTATCTACTCGATACGACAAAATGCACTGCGGGTTTATTGTTGGGAAAGACACAAAGAAAACTATCTGACAAGGATGTCTGCTGAGGAATGATGAGGCTCATCCCTCGTATCCTCCATAGACGAATGTGATTAGGATTAGCTGCCTACAATCTGCTACTCACAATGCAGCAGTTATCTTATTATTTATACCTGACATAGCATCCATATAGCTGGATAACTGACACACTCGAGAAGAGACCGGTACATCGCATCAAGGATCGCAGAACTGCAATTTGCAGGAACTGGGCAGGATGGAGAAATTTGTCTAATCTTCTAGTGACCTCTAGTGACTACAGAATGGCTGAAATTGGCTACTCGGTTGCCTGAGCTTGTGCTGATAATCAGATGCAGTCTCCCAGATACGGAGTGTGCATATAACATGGCTTCATAGTGTAAAGAAATCTTTTGATGCCTTTGGGTAACTACAGATAGTAAATGAAAATTCAGCTAGAGAAAATTCAACGTCTTTGGCTGACTTAAAGCGGAGTTCTAATAATTTTTTATTTTTTTTCAGGCATCCCATCATAATGCATTAACCGCTTGTAGAACCAGTAGCCGCAGCAGTTATACTGTGGCTGGTTGGCTCCACTGGGCGAACCGTCGTAGCTGTTACATTCAGGTTAAAAAAAGAAATAAAGCAGTTCGACCACAAAAAAAATAAACAAACAAAATAAAAAACACAGTACAATCCCATACACCAAACTCCATACCCACAGTTGATCCAGAGGAAGGCAAAAAAAAAACAGCAGAGCATGATCCAATTTGCTACAGCAGGGGAAAAAATTCCTTCCTGATCCCCAGAGAGGCAATCGGATTTTCCCCGGATCATTTTTACCTACAAATCTTAGTACCCAGTTATATTATGTACATTTAGGAAAGTATCCAGGCCTTTCTTAAAGCAATCTACTGAGCTGACCAGAACCACCTCTGGAGGGATTCTGTTCCACATTTTCACAGCAATTACTGTGAAGAAACCTTTCTGTATTTGGAGATGAAATCTCTTTTCCTCAGTGTAAAGTGAATAACTCAACACCAAGTTCACTGTATGGACCCCTTATATATTTGTACATGTTGATCATATCCCCCCTTTCTCCTCTTCTCAAGAGTGAATAAATTCAGTTCTTTTAATCTTTCCTCATAGCTGAGCTCCTCCATGCCTCTTATCAGTTTGGTTGCCCTTCTCTGCACTTTCTCCAGTTCCCCGATATCCTTTTTGAAAACTGGGGCCCAAAACTGAACTGCATATTCCAGATGAGGTCTTACTAATGATTTTTACAGGGGGACAAAATTATTTCTCTCTCTCTTAATACAAAAAAATTACTTTGCTCGCTTTGGAAACCGCAGCTTGGCATTGCATGTTATTAGTGAGCTTATGATCTACCAAAACCCCCAGAATCCTTCTCCACTACGGGTCCCCCCAGTTGTACTCCCCCTAGTATGTATGATGCATGCATATTCTTAGCCCCCAAGTGCATAACTTTACATTTATCAACATTAAACCCCATCTGCCACTTAGTCGCCCAATTAGACAGAGCATTGAGGTCGGCTTGTAAATTGGCGACATCCTGTAAGGACGTTATTCCACTGCATAGTTTGGTGTCATGTGCAAAGACAGAAATGTTACTTTTGATCTCAGACCCAATATCATTTATAAATTAAACTCAGGTGTTGAGTTCTTGCGGGGAGGAGCCGAAACAAGCCGCCAAAAGAACCCCAGATGACCAGGTTCGAGGACACTGTGCAAAACGAGCTGCACAATGGAGGCAAGTATAACATGTTTGTTATTTAAAAAAAATAAAAATAATTAACTTTACAACCCCTTTAAACACGGCATATTTCCTTTTACGTTCTGGCCTCTGAGAGTCTGGTTTCCACTCTAGAGGCTCTACGTTATTGCCATTGCCAGGCCTTGGACTATTTTGATTTCCGCTGTCTTAGTGGTAAAGCGTCACCCCAATCTAGTTTGTTTTTTTATCGGTCTGATTAGCCTTCATTTCTGTCCTTCTTATGTCTGTGTGATCAAAGGGAAGTTCTGATCTCCGTGGACTGTACAGTATGGCCAGAGCATGACTCATTGCTCCTTGGAGTCTCAGAAGCCGGCTCTGATTTGAATTGATCGAGACATATTATTAAGAGCCACCTCATCAATCTTTAAACACTTCAGCGAAGAACAATGAAATAATAGCACATTACCCAGGGATCAAAATCTTCCAACATGATCATTTACAGAACATTAACATTCTGTATCCGAAAGACAGGCCAATTGGTCACTCTATAAAGAGACAGGAAGCTGTATGTAGTTAAAGAACAGATAACCTCCAGTGTATTCTGTGTTCAATGGTGTCGAGCAAAAGCAAAAGCACATGTCAGACAACATTTTAGGTTATTCTTATGTCTTCTCTCATTTGCCGCCTCTGCTTGTTGTCTGTCATAAGTTTGATGGAGTGAGATACTGATGCTTGTGACAGATCTAACCAAAATAGAGGCCTATGGAGAGGCAGGGCCGTTTGAAGGAATTTGGGGGCCCCAAGCATAGAAAAAAAAATGTCACATTTTCATTTTCCGGCCGGCAGAATTTGAACGTTTCACAGTCTCAGAGTCACTAACATACGAGCGCCGCAGAGAGCCGTGCTGACCGTGGCGACCGGCGCCTAGCAACCAGAGAGACCCAGTAAATGATTACATCAGGAGGAGCAGAGGAGGAGCCGAGGAGGTTGCGACCGCCCCAGCATTCACAGCGCGCCGCTCCTCCGCGCCAAATTGCTCCGCACGAGTCGACTGCACCTCTTCCATGATCGGATGATCCATCCTGATCCTCCATCTCAAGTTCTGACTGTGCTGTGGACGTGGACCGGACAACGCCGACCACCGACCAGACTGTCTGACTGACAGTGTGAGCCAGCGGCCAGCCTCTAAGACAGTGAGTGACTCTTAAAGAAAAGGTACCGTAACTAAACTTACAATTCAGTAGCTCAGCTGTGTGGCAATGTGGCCTGGGAAGGGCAGCTCTTACTTATTGCTCATGGAATCCATGAGCAATTAGTAAGAGCTGCCCTGCCCAGGCCCCAGCACATGCCACATTGCCACACAGCTGAGCTACTGAACTGTAAGTTTAGTTACCCTTTCTTTAGGAGTCAGTGATGACTTTTCCATCCGTATGGCGGATCGGATCTGGTGAACACGGACAGACGGTCCGTGTTCATCCGATCCCCCCATATCGGAGAGCGGAGAAAAGACAGGGCGGTCCCTGCACAGTGTGCGGGGACCACCCTGTCATCCGCCGGCTCAGTGGGGATCAACGGAGCGATCCCCGCTGAGCAAGCGGAGGTTCACGGGGCAGATCATTACTGATCCGCCCAGTGTGAAAGGGGCCTTACTCTCCGGGCCCCGGCTACTACTAGATGGGGAGCGGACGGAGATCACTCCGTCAGGGAAGGCAAGGAGATAGGCAGGTGGCTGGCCAGGATTTGAGCCACGGCAGAAGAACATGCGAGCGAAGCTGAATGGGCATGCGCCCGAAACTGAAGAAATATTCCCTCCGCTCCGACCAGCACATGATCATCAGAAAAGGGCACAAATAATGAAAAAAATACAACCCTCCTAAGCTAGTAGGCACGGCGGAGCGGGGGTGTTTAATTCAATTGCCTCTGCCCCCTATTAAATCCAATCTGGGGACAAAACCAGGGAAAGACTTGGGACAATGTCCTCAATCAGGGGACTGTCCCCTGAAACTGGGGATGTCTGGTCACCCTACTATACATGGGCAGGGAAAAGGGGGTGGAGTCAGGAGTGGACCCGGGGGGCAGCAAAATTAGGCTTCGCCTAGGGTGTCAAAAATCTTTGTACCAGCCCTGATCTGACCCTAGGCAATCCTTGAGAGGGAGGCCCAGAAGGTGTGGCTGGGGAGAAGATAAAATGTTTGGGACGGTCTGATCAGACATTTCTCTACTACACTGGTGTCCCGGGTTTAATTTACACCTAGGACCTTACCTCCATGGAGATCCAGTAGTGTGTTATATGTACGGGGTTTAAGAAGAATTTAAGCTAGTTCAGTGGCAGAGGTGGATAGTCAAATGTTTTTCAAAAACCCTGTGTAAAATGTTAATGTTAACAAAAAACAGAATCAATACATTTTGTGCCTTATTTCCTCTTTTAAGACATGCCACCCTAGCTCTGTGCTTTGAACCCCTGATTCTCCAGAAGGCCTTGAGTTTGCAGTTGGCTCCATCAATAATAGGACATCTAAATAATCCACTCACCGGAACTGCACAGGGTCCCGACACAGCTCTACGTTAGGCCTGTAGGAGCGCTGATACAGACGAGTCTGCGCCACTTTCATAGGTGCCTCTTTATCTTTAATGGCTTGTTTGAGAGCCGCTATATTATTCTCTTGGTCTCCGATCTCCTTCAGAGTCTGTGTAAAGACAAAGAAAATAAAAATGGCTTAGATAGAATCAACCTCAGCTCTTCTTTTTGTGGAAGCTCATCCTATTTTATTTAAGTAATAACCATACTCTGGAGCTCTTGTAGGTGCTCAAATATTTGCAAGGATATTAGTATTTATAGCCATAAAGCTGTGCCGCATAAATCAAGGTCTATTTACATAGGAACTTGTCAGCTGGCTGCACACTAGCAGTAGAAATATCATCGATATACCCGTCTTATTTAAATTGGTAACCCTGCCTGGACTGCATGATATGTATTTAGAAAAGGGTCAAAATGGCTAAATATAGGAAATAAACACTGCAATGTATATAATGAATGAATCAGTGGGTCATTTGACCCAACAGACTCTATCCATACAATGTTTTCCCATGGTAGTACTATAATGTTCCAATGCCTGGCCATACAACTCCAGCTGTGCGTTTGGATCTTTTTCTGAGTCTTGTCTTCTCCCACAAAGGCATTTGATACAAAACATGTAAGGCCACACACTGGTCTTCCTCAAATCAGCTTTATTAAAACAAAAAGAGAGGACAAGTGTCCATGCCAGAAATGTCAGTTAGGTTGGACGTAATTGGAACTCCAGATGAAATGTATTTTATCCGGTTCTGGATGGAGTAGGGAAGGGTTTTATTGCTATCTGTGTCCTCACTGTGGAGATCCACTCTCACTTGGCTTTAAGAGACAAGAAAAAGTGAAAATAGTTTTTCCCAAAATGAGGGGAAATTTCCTCTTAGCAGTTATCACCGTGGTGGTGTCTCCACTGGATGAAGGCAACATTTCGAAGCCATCAAATAACTCCTTCTACAAACAGCAGTCACTACTGCTTTGGTGTCCTCTAGCCACTTGCCGACCAGCACACGCACATTTACGTCTACACAATGGCACGGGCAGGCAAATGGGCGTACCTGTACGTCCCTTTAAATTTGCTGCCCCAGCGGGTGCGCGCTGGCTGCATGCCTCGTGAGTGCGCCCGCGGGTCCCAGGAACTCAAAGGGGATGCCTTTGTAAACAAGGCATTCCCCTGTTCTGGAAAAATGGAAAGAAACTGCGCAAAAAAATACCAACAACAATGGGAAAAGGGGAAAGAGAACTGCAACGTAGTCACAGTCTAATCCCTCTAGGTGCTGCGATTATCATGTAAACAATAACTACAAGAAACAAACATAGGAAAAATATAAATCGCGCTACCTCAACCACCCTTCTTGCCGGACACAAGCATATGCAAGTGGGTGATCTATGGTGATATAAATATAAAGCTGGCTGCTATGCGGGAAATTAACACGCAACAAGCCAATGCTTACGACGTGAACGTCATTCTATGCAAAGCCCTATTCGCGAACGACTTACGCAAACGACGTAAAAAATTCTAAATATGTTGCAGGAACGACGGCCATACTTAACATAGGATACGCCTCATATAACAGGGATAACTATACGCCGAAAAAAGCCTCACGGAAACAACGTAAAAAAATGCGCCGACGGGACGTATGTTCGTGGATGGCCGTATCTAGCTAATTTGCATACTCAACACGGAAATCAACGGAAACGCCACCTAGCGGCCAGCGTAAATATGCACCTTAGATCCGACTGAGTACTAAGACGTACGCCAGTCGGATCTAGCACAGCTTCAGGCGTATCTTTGTTTTGTGGATACAAAACAAAGATACGCCGGAGCAAATTAGAAGTTACGCGGCGTATCAATAGATACGCCAGCGTAACTTCTTTGTGGATCTGCCCCAAAATGTTTATATAAGACCCAATAGGGATCAATACACTATTGTTCATAATCAGTGGCGGCTGGTGCTCTATTTTTTTGGGGGGGCGCAAACAAAACCCCAGTCAACCCCCCCCCCCCCCCCCCGCCACTCGCAGACAATGGGACCTGCAGACAGATAGATAGATAGACAGACAGATAATAAAACAAATAGATAGATAGATAGATAGATAGATATAGATAGATAATTAGATAGATAAATAGATAATTAGGCAGATAGCTATAGATAGATAGATAGATAGATAGATAGATAGATAGATAGATAGATAGATAGATAGATAGATAGAGGGAGGGGGAGGGAGCGAGAGATAGAGCTATATATAATTAGATAGATAATTAGATAGACAGACAGACAGATAGATAGATAGAGAGACATAGCTAGATAGAGCTATAGATAAATAGATAATTAAACAGATAGATAGATGGAGGGAGGGGGAGAGAGATAGAGCTATAGATAATTAGATAGATAGATAGATAGATAGATAGATAGATAGATAGATAGATAGATAGATAGATAGATAGATAGATAATTAGACATACAGATAGATAATTAGATAGATAGATAGATAATTAGACAGACATATAGATATAGATAATTAGATAGATCGATAGATAGATAGATAGATAGAGCTGTAGATAGATAAAGAGATAGAGCTGTAGATAGATAATTAAACAGACAGATATATAGATATAGATAGATAATTAGATGGATATAGATAGATAATCAGACAGACAGGTAGCTATAGATAATTAGATAGACAGACAAATAGATAGATAGATAGATAGATAGATAGAGACATAGAGATATAGAGCTATAGATAGATAGATAAATAGATAGATAGATAGATAGATAGATAGATAGATAGATAGAGACATAGAGCTATAGATAGATAGATAATTAAACAGACAGACAGATAGATATAGATAGATAATTAGATAGATAAATAGATAATTAGGCAGATAGCGATAGATAGATAGATAGATAGATAGATAGATAGATAATTAAACAGACAGATAGATATAGATAGACAGACAGACAGATAATTAGATAGATAAATAGATAGATAATTAGACAGAGGTAGCTAACAGATAGATAGATAGATAGATAGATAGATAGATAGAGACATAGAGCTATAGATAGAGAGATAGATAGATAGAGAGAGATAGATAGATCTATAGAGAGAGAGAGAGATAGATAGAGCTATAGATAGAGAGATAGATAGATAGATAGATAGATAGAGACATAGATAGATAGAGACATAGAGCTATAGATAGAGAGATAGATAGATAGAGAGAGATAGATAGATCTATAGAGAGAGAGAGAGATAGATAGATAGAGCTATAGATAGAGAGATAGATAGATAGATAGATAGATAGATAGATAGAGACATAGATAGATAGAGACATAGAGCTATAGATAGAGAGATAGATAGATAGAGAGAGATAGATAGATCTATAGATCGAGAGATAGATAGATAGAGCTATAGATAGAGCTATAGATAGAGCTATAGATAGATAGATAGATAGATAGATAGATAGATAGATCTATAGATAGAGAGATAGATAGATCTATAGATTGAGAGATAGATAGATACAGCTATAGAGAGAGATAGATAGATCTATAGAAAGAGAGATAGATAGAGCTATAGATAGAGAGATAGATATATCTATAGATAGAGAGATAGATAGATAGATAGATAGATAGATAGATAGATAGATAGAGCTATAGATAGAGAGATAGATAGATCTATAGATCGAGAGATAGATAGAGCTATAGATAGATAGATATATCTATAGATAGAGCTATAGATAGAGAGATAGATAGATAGATAGAGCTATAGATAGAGAGATAGATAGATAGATCTATAGATAGAGCTATAGATAGAGCTATAGATAGATAGATAGATAGATAGATAGATAGATAGATAGATAGATAGATCTATAGATAGAGAGATATAGCTATAGATAGATAGAGAGATAGATAGATAATTAAACAGATAGACAGACAGACAGACAGACAGACAGAGAGAGAGAGAGAGGGGACAGGCAGGACAGTCAGATAGATTAGATAGGCAGACAGAGAGAGAGAGAGAGCGGGGACAGTCAGATAGATTAGATAGGCAGACAGAGAGAGAGAGAGAGAGAGAGAGAGAGAGAGAGAGAGAGAGAGAGAGAGAGGGGACAGGCAGGACAGTCATATAGATTAGATAGACAGACAGAGAGAGAGAGAGAGAGGGGACAGGCAGGACAGTCAGATAGATTAGATAGACAGACAGAGATAAGAGATTTGTAAAGCACAGCTGCAGGACGCAGGCACTCTAAGCCCTCACACACATACAGGAGATGTGAAGCACGGCACCCTCCCCCCTCCCTCCTGTCCTCTCTCAGTCCGATCACAGTACAGGCTGAGCATACAGCACAAGGTGCTGGACATGGATGGGGTGGACAGGGACACTGGACAGGACAGACAATGAGACAAATAAAGTGTTTTTAATAAGTTACTTACCTTAGTCCTCCTGGAGTCAAAAGCGAAAGTAACACTGCCCTGGGGAAAGCACCGCCCATTTCCTTCTGCAGTGAGGAAGCAGCAGGACCCAATTAGAGAGGAGAGTGGAGACACTGGAGAGTGATTGGCTCATGGCGCACAGCACATAGCCACAGAGCTTAAAAAAGAACTGCAAATGAAGCGTCTTGCCTGCTGCATTGGCATGACGCTTCAATGATGCTATAGCAGTGCTCTGAGTCTTTGACCAGCGCCCACCCTGAACATGCACCGTCTTAAAGGACCTTTTTTTTTTTCTTAAAGGGCCCAAAAAAAAAAATTTTTTTTTCATTTTTTTTTTACTGGCTTTGGGGAGAGGGGGGGCGGCGCCCATGCGCCCCCTATGGACGGGCCACCACTGTAATCATAATAGGATATATTGTGGATAGTGGAAGTTACTATATTCATGTGTGGTGGTCTGAGTGTGTGATGGTGATATCTATTTTACATTCATAAACTTTTTTTTATTTTTTTTTACTGATTGAGAATGCTTTACGCATATATATTGTAACTTCATGTATACCCATAGTTCACACGCTCCAATCACTGCATGTAATTATAATACCTTGCACTTACAGTTTATTCAATCTACACTGCAGTGTATCTCATTATGATCAATTTATTGTATATCATTATTAGCCAAACACCTACACAGATCTTATAAATATATTAACTGTATATATACAATTTCCTGTGCTCCTTTATTTAATTTGTGTTTAATCATAATAGCACCTTAGAATCACTAATATATATATATATAATTACAGTAACTTGCAGATATATACGGCCGTCTAATCCGCTTTACACTAGATTTCATTATCAGTATAACTACTCTGGCCTACACTAGATTTTATTATCGGGTTAATATTAACGTAAATTGTATGTAATGTTTGCTTTTAGCGCTAATGCTGTATATATTTTGTTAGTTTGTTCATTTTATTGAGGTCATGTGAATTTTTTATTTTAGTATGTTTTACTTATTTGTGAATGGATTTGTGACCTAGGATGTAATCATGAAGCATCTGATCTTCATCTTCTTTAGCAAGTTAGGGATTTGTAGATCTCTATACTTATACTGCCGTCCATCAAAGGGTTAATCATAATGTGCACCACTAGATTTAATTATTAGTTGGGTGGTTTTGCCCTTATGTGAATATAGCTGTGTTTTGACATGATATATTGAAATACTACTGAAGAGAAGTGATAATTGCGCCAAAACATGTCAAGTTGTATTAAAGGTTTTAATCCAATTTGGAAGTTTTATATTTTTAAGTCTCCTTATGGTAGTGAGTTGTGGGATTCATCTACTTTGTGAATACCAAACCACAGAGCGCTTTTGCCTTAAAATGTTAACCGGACAATTACTTCAGGTGCTTTTTGTGCTGAGCTTTGTACGGTGGATATAAAAAGTCTACACACCCCTGTTAAAATGTCAGGTTTCTGTGATGAAAAAAATGGAGACAAAGATCAATAATTTCAGAATTTTTTCCACCTTTAATGTGACTTATAAACTGTACAGAAAAAAATAAAATAATAATAATAATAATAATGTGGTTGCATAAGTGTGCACGCCCTCTTATAACTGGGGATGTAGCTGTGTTCATAATTAAGCCATCACATTCAAACTCATGTTAAATAGGAGTCAGTACACACCCCCCATCATTTAATGTGCCTCTGCCCCAAATAAAGTTCAGCTGTTCTAGTAGGTCTTTCCTGACTTTTTCTTAGTTGCATTAGAGGGATCTCATTATTAAAAGGTATCAGTCAGGAGAAGGGAACAAAAGAATTTCCAAGGCATTAGATATACCATGGAACACAGTGAAGAACGTCATCATCAAGTGGAGACAATTTGGCACAACAGCGACATTACCAAGAACTGGACGTCACTCCAAAATTGATGAAAAGATGGGAAGAAAACTGGTCAGGGAGGCGGCCAAGAGACCTACAGCAAGATTAAATGAGCTGCAGGAATATCTGGCAAGTACTGGCTGTGTGGTACATATGACAACAATCTCCCGTGTTCTTCATATGTCTGGGCTATAGGGGAGAGTGGCAAGATGGAAGCCTTTTCTTACAAAAAAAAAAAAACATCCAAGCTCGAGTAAATTTTGCAAAAATAAATCAATCTGAAGTCTCCCAAAAGTATGTGGGAAAATATGTTATGATCTGATGAAACCAATCGGCCCCCCACCTCTGGACACATGCGATATTGCATGCAATAGAAGTCAATGCGGAACAAATTATCTTAGTTTCCATTGACTTCTATGGGAAAACTCGCTTTGATATGCGAGTGCTTTGGATTACAAGCATTCTCCTGGAACGGATTATGCTTGTAATCCAAGGTTCCACTATATGGTGGAAGGTGTGCAGCAGGCAGAAAATTGGAGGACACACACAGTAGAGGTCAGGCCGCAAAATTGGTGAGTCCACTGTCTAAACACCCCCCCCCCCCCCCTTTCCACATTGACAGTTGCATATGTTTCTCCCTCTGCTCTCTGATTGAAAAAAATACTGCTCCTCTGAAAAGCAATATACACATGGATTGCTTTTTAAAGGCATTTGACATGCAGTGTTTGAACCCCATAAATGCTGCATCATGCCCACCACAATTATGTGCATTGCACACGATTGTGGGGGAGTTGCAGTGTGGACCCTTTTATTTGAATGTGTTGTTCTCACCAAATGCAACTGGGGACAGAATTCTTGCCACAGTCACAAAGCAAAGCATCATGTCTGCAGCATGTACCTGTACATTGCCACCTGACTTCTGTCTTTCTCTCCTAAGAGAGGAGAGAACAAATTTATAATATGGTTCTTATTATTTTAAGATCAGTTTTATTGAAAGTACTAAGTACATGTGTTCAAATCTATCAACTATTTATAATTTACAGAATAGGTATGTAAATTTGGATAGGCTTGTAGAGTAGGGTGACCAGACATCCCCAGTTTCAGGGGACAGTCCCCTGATTGAGGACACTGTCCCCGGAACAAGTCTGTCCTTGGTTTTGTCCCCAGATTGGATTTAATAGGGGGCAGGGGCAATTTCAAAGACAGTCAGTGCAGAATTAAAAACAAAAAAATTGAATTACACACCCCTGCTCTGCCGTGCTTACTAGCTTAGGGAGGTGTATTTTGCCCATTATCTGTGCCCCTTTCTGATGATCATGTGCTGGGCGGAGCGGAGGGAATATTTCTTCAGTTTCGGGTGCATGCCCATTCAGCTCCGCTCGCATGTTCTTCTGCCTTGGCTTAAATCCTGGCCAGCCACCTGCTTATCTCCTTGCCTTCCCTGGTGGAGTGATCTTCCTCCGCTCCCCATCCAGTAGTAGCCGGGGCCCGGAGAGTGAGAGTTGAGAGGCTGTAAGGCGGGCGGCGACGGGCAGAGAGTCACTGATTGTTGCCATTACTAGTAAAGAAAAAATATGTCCCCGGATTTCATTTTAAAAAACCTGGTCACCTTATTGTAGAGGCCATAGTGCATTACTTTGCCCAGGGGCCCGTGATGCTATTAAGATGGCCCTGGTGCCAAATTTACTATTTAAACAGGACTGCTGCACTGGCTCACTGCTGTTTGATTTACAGTGTTCCGTGTACTCTGCAACCTGTTCCTGTGCTTGACTTCCGTTTCTGACCCGGCTTGTCTCTGACTATGTTTGAATGCTAATTGCCCTGACTTCAACTTGTTTCTGAAATCTGCCTTTGCCTCCTGCTCCGCCTGATCTGCCTCACCGTTGCCGACTTCGGCCTGTGCCTTGACCATTCTTCTGCCTGCTTTTTGTGTCTGATATGTCCATCTGTTATCGACCTGGCGTGCCTAACCTTGCATCTTGCTTATCCTGACTGCCAAGCAGTTCCTGACCAGTTCACTACTTGTCTGGTTCTAGACAGCCCGCTCAGCATCAGCAAACTGTCATCAGCCTGCCAAGCATCTGCCAGTCTGCTGCTTGCCAATCCTGGGTCTACTGCATTGGTCCACTGAAAGCCTTCTCTATCTTCTGGCTCATCTCTGGTGAAGCACCAGCTACCTACCTGCACAGTCTGCTGGACTTAATACAGAAACTAATACCTCACCATGCTCTTGACGCCACTGCTCCACTTCCAGTAGTCCATGAGCCAAAGCTGTGAGAGAGGCCTTCCTCTTTATACCAGGCTCTAAAACCAGGTTACATGACATTCCCCTTCCTATCATGTGAAAACACTGGTTCTTGGTGATTGGCTTGATGATTGGCACTGTCATCTAGGGTGGGGTGAGGTTCCGGCTACAGCAACTCTGAATTTATACCGGGCTTCCCGTAAGGATGCATTAAACTGAACCTGTTGCTTTATACTAAATGGGCAAAGTATGAGTTCACTTTAAATTGGTGAAAATTTGGTTCCACTTTAAGACTCGTCTTTGAGATTGTTCATCCATGTTGAGATGTTACTAAATATTACAGAAAAAGAACACAAGCACCATTTAACTTTTCAAGGCTTCACAAACATGTCCCTTAATAGGATGCCAAAAGGTCTGACTAATGAACAAGTGTCTTCCCGACAAGAGTCATATCACTGCCGCTCAGACAAGTGGGACTGATAGCATTCCAAGTCCCTTTTCTAATGATATGACAAGGAAATGGTACCCAGGAAGGTTGTTATGGAAACTGGCAGGAGAATTAATACCAGGGCAGAAGGGTCAGAGAAAATATGAGACTAAATTAATTGTGCTAATAATAGCTAGAGAGCCATACAAAAATGAAACGTATGATCATTTATGTTTCTTCATCTACATTCCACTTCTTAATATACTGCTATCGCTACCCAGAGGAGATACAAGGTATAGATGCAGTGAAAGAGTCTGCCATATTATGCATCACAGAAGGAAACTTCCTAGGTGTTCATGAAGTATCACTTAAGTTGGGACAGTAAAGCTTCTATTACATGGGTGGCCATTGGGGAAGTAAAAACAGGCACATGAGCTGTGGTTTTACTGCCCCTTGAATGCCTACATGGCACTTGGCGACTTGGGGCTGTACACAAGCCATGCCTCTGTCACGTTCGGCAAGCAGTACTGCTGCCAAACACAAGTGAATGGGGCCACAGTGTAACTACCCTGCAACCGCATGTAGTGCATGTGGTTGTGGTATTCTGTTGCAACACACTTGTCAACCACCCTCTGAAGAGTGACTCACTGCAGCCCGCAAGGACTACTGCTTGTGTGAGGGGTGACAAGGGCTACTGTTTGTGTAAATGAGCCCTAAAAGCAGAGGGGTCGCAAGGAGGTTGCTATTCAGGCTATAGCCCCAAATCTGGGGCCCTGTCAGACTTGCAAGTACCTGGTCCGGCGAGCCCGATAGAGCAGAGGAAGGTCCCCCGTACGGATCCGACTCGTGGCCACTGGAAGTGGGAACAGGAGGCACGGGAGTGCGGAAGGATATGAGAGCCTGGACACTTGTTGCGGGTGAGAAGTTCAGGACGTGGGTTCAGGAGAAGCAGAGGGTCCTCTCGGGCAGCGGGCAGGCTGGTAGGACCACAGGGGTGGAGCTGGACAGAAGCAAAGTAGAGTAGTCGGGTACAAGCAGAGTCGGCAGCAGACGAGGTACAGAGAGGCAGGCAGGTGCGTGGTCAGAACAAGTCAAGGGTCAGATGCAGGCGGAAGACAAGGGGAGTCCGGATACGCAGGCCAAGGGTCAAAAGGCCACAGATCAGGCAGATAACAGGTATAGGGCAACAAAACGCTGAGGATCAAACAGCACCGGCCTGCAGTCTTCCAGGGGTTTAAGTAGGCTGTTTTGCGCGAAGTGGCGCGCACCACCGCGCACCGGCGCACCACCGCGCACACACGCAATCCAAGGCGTGCTCCAGTCCAGAACGTGCACCAGTGGAGACAGGACCGCGCACATCAGCGCATGCGAGCGTGCACCGAGGCGACCAACGCCAGGTCTGGAAGGGTGAGTTCTCTGACAGGCCCATAGCCCTGAGTCTCTAGGCCAGGGGTCAGCGCCCGGCCCACCACTGCTGAATGTGGTCACCCGCCTGTGGACATTTTCACTGCTGTCCTCTTCATTGGACAGTGGCGAGCGGCCAGTGTCACAGGGCTGGATGGGGGCAGAAACCACATGAGTTAACTTGTATTCATTAAACAGCAGGTGATTAGTTGCCGGGCAATCCTACCAACCAATCACCAGCTTGTTAAAGCGGAGGTTCTCCCTCAAACTGAACTTTCTGTCTATCATATCTGCAGCCTTAACAAATCCCTGTAGCGTTGTAATTTTTTTTAAGATCGGTAGCCTTACCTGTATTCAGCATGACTTCCGGGTCTTCTTCCCTGCGGGGAGTGGGCGTGTCGCTACTTTTCCCAGACGAGGCGTAATGGGAGCTGTGTGCAAGATCTCCTGGGAGTGACGTTTTAACACTCACAGGAGACCATACGAAATAGCTAGGCGTGTATTCTCGCGCTAGCTCGAGTGTCACGTGACGCGGGTCACATGACTCGCAAAGTGCGTCATGTGACGAGGAATCCAGGAAGTGTTTGCTTGTGGGCTTCACAATGCCCACAAGCAAGATGGAAAAGCCCTGGACTAATTTTTATAACTTATTCTTCTTCACGAAAACGGAACCGACAGAGGGAAGAGCGGCTAGCTATATTGCAAAGCATTGCAGATTTTATTAAAAAAATGCATAATACGTGGAACCTCCGCTTTAATGTGAAAAGTTAACTTCAGTAGTTCCCGCCCCCATCCAGCCCTGTGATGCCGATCTCAGATGCTCTGCTTGCTGTACACCTGTGTAAGGTAGGAGAGTTCTACCTAAAGTGTGTATTTGTGTGGTGGGGTGCAGGGGACAGAGGACATATACATATACATGTGTATGTACGCCCAACCGTATGACTTTCTTTACTTCTCTGTTATGGGCTCTAGCCTTGGATCTTTTGTAGACCTAGCGACGCCCCCGCCTAAAAGTCTAACTTGTTTTATTTTGTAGTTTTGGATAGTGTGGAAAGGTCTCAACCTCTATCTGGGTTTTTTAGCTGTCTATGTTTCCAGTGGAGATATTCACCCTCTATTTGTCCCAGGGCCAAATTCAACAGGCTGAAAATGAGGGAAAGTCTGGTGCCCTGTACACACAATCGGATTTTTCATTGGAAAAACCTTGGATGGTTTTTCCGACAGAATTCTGCTCAAGTTTGGCTTGCATACACATGGTCACACGGCCGAGAAAATTAAGTTAAATGCTTCCGAGCATGCGTCAAATTGTTTTCAAGCGTGCGTCGGAATTTTGCACGTCGGAATTGCTACAGATGATCGGATAGGAATTTTTTTCCGTCTGAAAAATTGAGAACCAGCTCTCAATCTTTTGTTGGCGAAAATTCCGACAGCAAAAGGCTCACATCGGACTTTTGCTTAACAAACAACGTTGATCAGCAAGGCAGACCTGCAGTGCACTGGTTAATATAGAGTTCCTGATATGGCCTGGGGTGGAGCCATACAGGGAGGGGAGATGATAAAAGCAGCCAGGTGAGAGTGTCTGGCCTCTAAGGTGAACACATGGAGAGGAAGGTAAGCTGCCAGACATTATTATTATTATATCATTATACAGGATTTATATAGCGCCAACAGTTTGCGCAGCGCTTTACATCAGGGAAGATAGTACAGTCACAATACAAATCAATAAAGGAGGGATCAGAGGGCCCTGCTCGTTAGAGCTTACAATCTAGAAGGGAGGGTCAAGTGGAATAAAGGGTAGTAGCTGTGGGAGATGATCAGATGGACTCAAATGAAAATACAGTTGTTAGGTGTGGGAAGGATAGGCTTCTCTGAAGAGGAGGGTATTCATTACAGTACATTACATTCATTATATTACTGCAAAGCCATGGCATTATCTCTTTGCTGGAATTCGCACTGCACAAGTGTGAATCCAGCCTTAGACTGTAAGCTCTAATGAGCAGGGTCTTCTGATTCCTCCTGTATTGAATTGTATTATAACTGTACTGTCTGCCCTTATGTTGTAAAGCGATGCGATGCGACGAGCTAGATAAATCCTGTATAAATATATTAGTAATAATAATGAATAGTGCCCGTGCTGAATGGCTGGCCTCCTGTGTTTAGAATGCAGCAGGTCAACCGCAGAGTACAGGACCCGGATGCAAGTAGAGTTGTGGTGTTTGTTTCAGTGATTTCCAGTTTCCAGCAGCACTGGTCAGGTATAATACATATATATACAGTGAATGGGTACATTGGACCAAGTTGGACCTACCGTGTTTCCCCAAAAATAAGACCTACCCCGATAATAAGACCTAGCATGATTCTTGGGGAGAGCTGCAATATAAGCCCTACCCCAAAAATAAGCCCTAGTAAAATTAGTTTAACATTTTTTTAAATCCATTTTACAGAATGATTGCAGCGGCTCCCCCTCTCCTCTCTCCTCCCGCCCGATGCCCGCAGCCCCTCCCTCCTCAGCAAATGGAGCGGGCAGACGCCAGCGGGACACTGGCTCCCCCCTCCTCCGCTCTCATCCTGCCCAATGCCCGCAGCCCCTACCTCCTCAGCGTTCAGAGCGGGCAGACGCCAGCAGGACACCGGCTCCCCCCTTCTCTGCTCTCCTCCCACCCGATGCCCCTGGCCTCCTCCCCAGTGCACGGAGTAGGCTGATGCCAGAAGGATGCCGGCTCCCCCCTCCTCTGCTCTCCTCCCACCCGACGCCCGCGGCCCCCTCCCCAGTGCACGGAGCAGGCTGATGCCAGAAGGACGCCGGCTCCCCCCTCCTCTGCTCTCCTCCCGCCCGACGCCCCCCTCCCCAGTGCACAGAGCAGGCAAGGAGCAGGCCGATGCCAGTGGGATCCTGGAGCAGAGAAGAGCCCAGGCAGACCATGCGATAACTAGGAAAGTCAGGGAAGCTGCAAGAAAGGTACCCACTTTAGGATCATTGTACATACCATAGTTAAATAAGACACCCCCCGAAAATAAGCCCTAGTGTGTTTTAAGTTGCCACAATTAATATAAGACCCAGGCTTATTTTCGGGGAAACACGGTATGTAACTATGTATAGAAAACCCATACCTGGAATTCATCTTTCCTGTTTATTAATTGTTCTGAACTATACAGAGAGTAATTTTCATTTTTGGCTAAACTTCTGCTTTAAAGTGTTATAAGAGTAGAAAAGTATAAAGATGTAAAAACAATTTTGTTAAAATCCATAGCAACAACCATTTATCTGGATCCTCTGTGGAACAATTTAGACTATACAGACATTACTTGTCTCTCCGGCTATTTGCTGCCTGGATACTTACTTAATCTTCATGCTTACTTTACATTCGGTATTGATTCCTCTGGTGAATAATGTTTATATAGATGTGTGGGGGGAAGAGATGGTGGAGTGAGGTAATCAGCGTTTTATCAGAAGCTTGTGACAGACCGATTAATTCTAGACTGGTTTTCCTTTAAACTGTAAACTGATGATGTTAATTAAAAACAATTTTGTCTGTGTCAACTGTGAGCTCTTTCCTGAGCAAGAGAAGATGGGGACGAGTTCAGCTTCAAGAACTCGCCCTGCTGCAGCTCTTTCGTGTAATACTGTTGGAAAAATAATCCAGTTTAGATAGAATGAAAAGAATAAAGCCTCATACACATGATAGGATTTTCCGACGGGAATTGAGTGTTGGCAGGCTTTTGTCGGAAAAAGTTTGTATGCGCCATCGGACAATTGTTGTCAGATTTTCCGATGTTGTCCTACTGTGATCTGCCTTCCACTGCCACACGTTCTGTGGTCTGCATTGTGATCATTGCAAGCGGCAAACAAGCATCCAAGGTACTTTAATGATAAAAATAGATTCATAGCAGAATCAGTTTTATCAATAAATCACCTTGGACTTTTGTACATGTGTTTGGCACTCTCATTGGATTGTATGGTTGTGGATTCTCAACTCTGGTTCCTTTCCCTTTTTCCTGAGGGTGGTCCTTGTTTTGTGGAGTGCTGTTGAACCAAAGCCAGTGTGCCCAGCCACAATTTCACTGACCCTCAAAAATTTCAAATCCAGTGCCTTGTTTTGTTCTTGTCTTTGATCTTGATCACTGACATCATTGGGAGCCCACTGTCTCTTCCAGGTCCCAATGATGCACCACCAAGCCTGCCCTCCTCCTCCATCTGCTGTATGGAAGTCGGTGCCTACTTTGATATTTGATGTGCATTTCCCAGAAGGCACCATGAGTGGAAAACATCATTCTCACCAAGGCAAGAATGGAGGATGGGGAGAGACAGAACATGAATTAGGAGGTTAAAGGGATTGTAAAGCCTCATGTTTATTCACCTTAATGCATCCTATGTATTAAGGTGAAAAAACACCTTGCGCTGTCCGGCCCCCCGAGCCCCTGTTTACCTGAGGCTCGAAATTCCGTGGGCGCGATCCCGCATCATTCTCACAACGGCTTCAAAGGCTCTTCATTGGATAGATTGATAGCAGCGCAACCATTGGCTCCCGCTGCTGTCAATCAAATCCAATGATGCGGCCGCCAGGGGCGGGGCCGAGTCATACACTTAGCGGCTATGTACGCCGAGTGTATGACACGGAAGCACGTGTGTCTTTGTCCCATTGCATGCCTCCTAGGTGTGCATTCCAATTGTCAATTGAGTCACCTATTTCTGTCTGTCTGATCACCTCTTGGAGAGGTGATTAATATTGTGGCTACGGTACCCTATTAGAAAACCATTGGGATGTTGAGGCCCGGATTCACAGAGAGCGGCGCATCTTTAGACCGGCGTATCGCATCTCATATGCGCTACGCCAACGTAAATCAGTGAGGCAAGAACAGTATTTACAAAGCACTCGCTCCCAACGTTGCGCCAGCATAACGTAAATTGGCCGGCGTAAGCCCCGCCTAATTCAAAGTAGGAAGGAAGTGGGCGTGATCCATTTAAATGAACCGTGACCCCATGCAAATGAATGGCCGAATGAACGGCGCATGCGCCGTCCCGTGGGCGTTTCCCAGTGCGCATGTTCAGGATCACGTCGGACCTAACGCCTAAGATACGTCGAATCACTGAACGTAACCTACGCCCAGCCCAATTCACGTAGTCCTACGTAAACGACGTAAAATACGACGGCTGTTTCGTCATCCATACCTTTGCATGGGATGCGCCTCCTATAGGTGGAATAACTTTACGCCGGACGTACGCCTTACGTAAACGGCGTATACTACTGCGACGGGCGCAAGTACGATCGCGAATCGGCGTATCTCGGTCATTTGCATATTTGACGCATAAACCAATGGAAGCGCCCCTTTCGGCCAGCGTAAAAATGCGCCCAGGCTCCGACGGCGTAGGAAACTTACGTCGGTCGGATGAAGCCACATTTCAGGCGTATCTTGCATTAGGAATCAGGGGCATAGATACGACGGCGCATCAGTGCACTTACGCGGCGTATATAAAGATACGTCGGCGTAAGTGCTTTGTGAATCCGGGCCTATGTGTTTATGCTTATAATAATGTGTAATGTACTTTGTATATCCAGGGTGGTGGACTGGGTGTCCATTGGTCTGGGCACCTACCTTTGTATAAGTGACTAGTTGGTTAATTATTTCATGTTAATTAGACTGATGTTTATGTTGGCTGTTCCCTAGCTATGTTAATTATCTTACTGCATTGTGTGGTATAAAAAATCTGTGTGAATTTACAATAAAAAGTTCCAGTTTGCATCTAAGCTAGTGTCATAAAGTTTTGGATGCTCAGCTATAAAATGTGGTTCCTAGGTCCAGACTGGAGGAAGCTATATATCTCAACAGAGGCACCCAAGATGGGTGCTGGACGATTCTGTCACAGGGCCAAACATAATTCCCTTTGTGTTTTACATCTTCTATTTCTTTTAATAAAATTTGGACTTACCTTATTTAAGTGATCCTCCAGCTTTCTCTTGGCATCTTCCACTTCCTCACAGCGCTTGGCAAAGGCGCTGTTGACATTGTCGCACTGAGATCGTAGGTCCTCGGAGACATCTTGGAGGATATTGTCAATAAGAGAGCGAAGATTGATTGAAGCCATTCTCTCTCTTTCTGCACGGTATATGTTGTCGTGGCTGTACTGGGCCCAGGATTCAGGAGTGGAAGCGCTGTAATAAGAAAAAACATATTACACGTGTCTCAGCAAGAGTAAATAAAACAAAATATTTATAAATCATGATAAAGCAAATAGCCGCTGATATGAAATACAAGAACAATGTGCACTAAACCATGGCAACCAATGAGATTTCAGCTACTGCCATTGGGGACTGAGTATCACCTTCACCGATACTGGGCTAGCTCAACTCCATCTTTCCACCTTTACCCGGAACCCTGCTGTCTTGTTCCTGATCCATGTTTTGGTCCGGGAGAAGCAGTACAAGGAACCAGTTAGTCCACAATGTATCCCCTTAAAGGAGTTGTAAACTAAAAAATGTTTTCAGCTTAATGCAATATATGCATTATGGTGAAAAAACATCTGATGCTGCCGGCCCCCCAAGAGCCCCCGGTATACTTACCTGACCCCTCGAAAGTCCCGCACGGTCCCGATATCCTCTTCGTCGCTCAGCCTGGCCGCTGATTGGCTAGAGTGGATGGATTGAGAGAAGCACAGCCATTGGCTGGAGCTGCTGTCAATCACATCCAGTGACGCGGTGCGCCGAGGGGCGGGGCCGAGTGATACAGTGAGCGGCTATGGCTGCTCGCTGTATCACGGGAGCGCGCCCGCAATTAGTGACCACCATGCGAGCTCTCGCATGACTGTGGTTACTAATTGCGGGGAGGACCAGAGACAGCCGTCGAGGGACCCCAGAAGACATGGATCGGGGGCACTCTGTGCAAAACGAACTGCACAGTGGAGGTAAGTATAACATGTTTGTTATTTAAAAAAAAAAAAATATTTTAGTGACCCTTTAAAGAGGTGTGTTTAGAGCCACCACACGAATGAGGCCCTTTGACATTGTCTAAAATAAGACCTGCCCCAGACATTCTGTAATACCAGACAATGATCAATAAAACATGTGTAACACACTGCATTGTTACTGATTGCAGATTATAAAATGGCCACAAGATGTCAGAGCTTTGCACTTTAGTGAACACTAATACAGCCATGCTAAGAATGCTGGAACTTGTATGCTGCAGGCAGGACCCTTCCATTCAGATCATCTGGAAGGGAACTACAAATCCCATGTTAGTGAGCAACAGGGGTGGGAGAAAATAAAAACAAAAGCCTGGGAACCAGAGGGGGAGGAGAGGAGAATATCGGGAAAAAGACAGGACGTGTGAGAGAATGAAGGCAGATCCAGGAGACCACATGCCAGAACGGATTTGTACTCTCCTATTATGCTCGCTTGGGGAAAATTCTCTCTCAGTAGGAGGGCTAGGTTTAAATTCTGAGTCCAGCAGGACAATTGTTATACTGTTATATGCTTTATTGCTTAATTTATTACTTGTGACTCCCGTTGTGTACAATCATTTGTTGATTTGTGCTGATATTACTGCCTTAGAGCCCATTCACACCTCCGCGACAAAACGCCCGACGCCGGACGCTCGTGCCGCTGGAGGGGAGAATTCCCATTGCTGTCTATGGAGATGGTTCACATCTCATAGACGCCGTACGCCTGCCGCCTGAAAAAAAGTCCCGGACCCTTTTTTTCAGGCGGCATTGGCGTTCGGCCATACAATGGGAAGGCTTTGTTAAAAAAAAAAAAAGTTACACACTCGCGGCAAAATACGCGGCGTATCTTGTCGCGGAGGTGTGAATGCAGCCTTAATCTTACATAAACCAAGTATTTTCTTCATGTGTGTGTTTATCCTTTGTGTGCTATCCCAGGTGACATTTGGTTACAGTTTTACGGTGGTGTTAGCAGGGGCCGTGCCTCACTCAAGGCTCGAGAAGTGAACAGGGGTCCCATTATACTCCGCGACCCCTGATGGGTTAGCACTTCACATTTAACTCTACGTTGTAGTTTGAACCAGGTCTGTTGCTATGAGACAACCCTGATTATGTGCTACCAAGGCTCAAGGACCGATTGGCTCATGAATGGAGGCTACATGATGGAATCTCACGAGAAGTTTGGTTGCCATGGTAGCGGTCATGTATGCCCGGAGCTGTCAAGTCAAGGCTGCAACATTTCTATGTTGGGAACCCATTTTCTAAACAAAAGTAATTTTTAGCAAAACGAAATTACATTTTATTTTATAACAAGTCTTTTTACTGTCCTTGTCCTTATTTATGAGAACGTGATCTGCCTGAACAGCAGATGTTACCAGGCATATGGAAGATATGGAATCATTAGTTTTGTAATAACATAACTGTGTGCGATGACTTAAAAAAGATTTACAGTATATTTTACCCCTTTTTTTACTTACTTTGTCTGAGTCTTAGACCCCTTTCACACTGAAGCGTTTTTACAGCGTTTTAGTGTTAAAAATAGCGCTATTAAAACGCTCATAAAACGCTCTCCATGCATCCCAATGGACCCTTTCACAATGAGTCCTGCAAGCAGCATCTTTGGAGCATCTTTTGGGCGTTGAAAAAAACGCTCCAAAAACGCCGCTCTCCATTGAAATGAATTGAAAGCGCTGTAAAAACGCCTTACCCTTTCACACTGAGGAGTTGCACTGGCGGGCGTTGAGAAAAGTCCTGCAAGCAGCATCTTTGGAGCATCTTTTGGGCGCTGAAAAAAAAACGCTCCAAAAACGCCTCTCTCCATTGAAATGAATTGAAAGCGCTGTAAAAACGTCTTACCCTTTCACACTGAGGCACTGCAAAAACGCCCTAAAACGTTAGGGTCTTAGCGGTGCTTTACCAGCACATTGGGATCGCAGATGAGGCTTCGCTCGAATAACGCTTGAAAAACGCTTGAAAAACGCTTGAAAAACGCTCGAAAAACGCCCCAGTGTGAAAGTGGCCTTACTCTTCAATCCGAAAGATGCTGCCCTGCCAACCATTATAGGGGACACATCACTGACCACCAATCTCAGGGGGCCCTATTACACCGATAAACAAGATAAGGAGGCAATTCTGATTTGAACACGGATCTAAGGAGCCCTTCTCCACTGATCACCAATGTAAGGGGGCCCTTCTCTGATGATAACCAATAAAAGGGGGCAACTCTCCTTTGAGCACCAATGTAAGGAGGCCTTTCTCCACTGGCTACCAATGTTAAAGGGGCCATTTTCCACTGACTTTCAATGTAAAGGGGTCATTGTAATAGTTTTTTTTTTGCCTCTGACCATCAGTGTAAGGGGCCTTTTCCACTAACCACAAATATAAGAGGGCTATTTTCCATCAATAACTCAATCAAGGGGCAATTATCATTTGACCACCAATGTAAAGGGGCTCTTATCCACTGATCTCCAATGTAGGGGGCTATTCTCCACTGACCACTAATGTAAGGGGGGACCTTCTCCATCAATAAACCAAAATAAGTGGGCAACTTTACTTTGAGCACCAATGTAGGGGGGCGGGGGGCTTCTCCTCTGATCACCAATGTAAAAAGGGCCCTTTTCCACTGACTTTCAATGTAAAGGGGCCATTGTAACAGGGGTTCTCTTCCTCTGTCCACCAATATAAGGGACCTTTTCCACTTACCACAAATGTAAGAGGGCTTTTCTCCATCAATAACCAATATAAGGAGGCAATTATCATTTGACCACCAATATAAGGGGGCCATTTTTGACTGACCACCAATGGCCTTCCCCACTGACCACTAATGTAAGGGGGGCCTTCTCCATTGATAAACAAAATAAGTGGGCAACTTTCATTTGGGCACCAATGTAAGGGGGGGGGGCTTCTCCTCTGACCACCAATGTAAGGTGCGCTTTTCTATTGAACACCAATGTAAAAAGGGCCCTTCTCCACTAACTTCCAATTTAAGGGAGCCATTCCCCATTGACAACCAATGTAAAGAGGCCCTTCTCCACTGTTCACCCAGGTAAGGGGGCCCTTTTCCAATGACCACCAATGAAGAGCAGCACTTCTCCACTGACCCCCAATATAAAGGGGTCTTCTTCCTGATCACTAATGATGTGTACTACTGGAATGCCTCTAAAATAGATCAAAAGAAAACTCTTGTTAAAATAAAAGAGTCTAAATGGGACCTTTTTTTTTTATCTACTTACAGTATATGGCATCAGCACACATTGACAATTGCTTGACGAGTAATTTCACTCAAAAACAAACTTATTTTTTTCAAAAATGTAATAATGAAAACATGCTCTCTTAAATTTGTTTCTGAAGACTGGTTATGCAAATCCCTCCATACTTTCTATTAATTACATTGGGTTTCAATGAAAAAAAGATTACATAGGCAGTCGAATGCAGCAAAGAAAAAAAAAAAAAGACTTCTCGTTTTGTGATTTAGTCAAGTGTAACAAAAGTATATCCAAATAGACCATCAAAAAATAATTAGGAAGGATAAAGAAAAGAAAGCACCTGCGGGAATAATGATTTTCAGATGGGAAATACAAAACACAATTAAAAACTCAGGTATGAAAGAAGCTAATCTTTGGATGGTCATGGAGGTTTTTTTTGTTTTTTTTAATTACGATAAATTTCTTAAAGGGTCAGTTCGCATTGTTTGGGTAGAAAACACTGAATTATATACGGTAATGGCCTTCCTTTGGCTCTCAAAGCATCCTGCGGGCAGAGAGCTTCTTTGATATAACTGCCCATTAGATTTCAAATTGCCGTAGAAGTCTAAATGTGATTTGTGATACAGGGAGTAGAGAGAATGGAGAGTCACACAGTCCGAGCTTCAAGGATACAGTCAATGACCCTACAAGGTGAATCTTACTAAAAAGCATTACAGAAAACACAGATTAACCCTTTTATGGCCAGAGGTAATCGATACCTAGATGCTCAGGCCAAATATAGCGTTCAATATGTGACCTCAGTGCATCCATTAATTTCACAATTACTCAATCTAAAACATTTTTATTTTTTTTCAAGGACTATTAAGGCTTGTTTAAAAAAATGTAACAGACATTTTTCTTTTTTAATTTTTTTTAATTTTCAATACTGGACAATTATAGTTACTGTAACGGTCAGAGGTTAACACTGTTCACGATCTTTCATTCCACCAACCACGACAGCTTATCCGACAATCCAGCAGACAGGACCCATTCCATTCCCCAGAATAAAGACGAGACACACAGCTCTGTTCTTTCTGGTTCCAAACGAATGAATCCTTTAATGGTACACTCAGCTTGTTATATACAGTTACAAGCATGCTACAGTAGTCACAGGGACAATGAAACTCCCCACCCAAAACATCACACAATGGGTGGTTAACGAGTTCCCCCCCAATCCACATCCCAGACAGACATTCGGGCACCGCATCTAGAGGAGTTAATTACTACAGCTGACATGGCAGGCGTTATGACTCCAGCTTGTCGCACCTGCTACATAAAACACATTCATATTGACCTGTAATATGTCAAGATCCTGCAGTACATGAATTATCATTAATGCCCCATCTCATGTAATCCGAGATATCAGTTCTCAGTCATCCTATGCCCTAAAGGGACATAGGATGACCCTAGACCCAAGAGTCATTAGTGAAGCTGGCACCGGAGTACCCCTCATCCTTCCAAAGTCTCTGGGTGCCACGGGCCATTCTGTTACAGTTACAAATAAAGTTTACCACGGAGAATGAATATCCTGCCTCCTATCCCTTCCCCTTGCCTCAACATGTGTTTAAAAAAGACAGCGGTGACCAGGTTGTCAGTGACAGCTGGGATTAGGAGTCACTAGCCACAAAGTGTGTGTCTTATATGTATTTACCTGTGTGCCTGAAGCTAAAGTGATTGTAAATGTTCAAATAACAGACACGTTATACTTACCTGCTCTGTGTAGTGCAGGGATATGCAATTAGCGGACCTTCAGCTGTTGCAAAACTACAAGTCCCATCATGCCTCTGTCTCTGGGTGTCATACTTGTGGCTGTCAGAGCCTTGCAATGCCTCATGGGACTTGTAGTTCTGCAACAGCTGGAGGTCCGCTAATTGCATATCCCCTGGTGTAGTGCTTTTTCACAGAGCAGCCCTGATCCTCCTCTTCTCAGGTTCTTTCACCAGGAGTCCTGGCTCCTCCCTCCTGCTGAATGCCCATCATAGCAAGCTGCTTGCTATGGGGGCACTTGTACGGGCTCGATCCTGGGCTGTGCTGTGTGTGTCCACTGACATGCAGAGCACAGTTTAGTCCCGCCCCCCACTGTCTCCTCACTGGCTGTGATTGACAGCAGCTGCCTCGATCCCCAGTGAGGAAAGAGAGAGCCTTTGGCATTTATTTTTCACTTGCAATTTGCTTTTGAACGTGTAAGAAAAGAGCTCCTTCACCACTCACCCCCTTTTATGTAGCTGCTGAGAGAGGAGCAAAAGAGAATACTATAGAATGAGTGCTTTGGACATCATATACAAGATGGCAGCAGCCAGCAAGAGTCTCCGGGCTTTGGATCTCTACACAGGGAGGCTTTTACAGATAAATCACCTGCATAAAATATTTTAAATGCAGATATAATCTTAGGCTTTCTTCACACTTTGGTGTTCGTTTATGAAACTGTGAACAGCAGTGATCCCGAGGATCGCCGCTGATCTCAGCTTATAAACAGCTTATGAAACAGAGATGATCGGGGGGAGAACATAGTCTCCCCAATCTTCTCCACACACTGAGAATCCATTATTGTTTGACACAGAAACGGACAGTTTATGAATCTGCGATGTCAGCACTTCACTGGTGATCTCTATCAGAATTCACACTCCTAATTCACCAGTTTAAAGCCATTCTCCCTCCCTGGTGTCATGTGACTTGTTAGTGTTACAAGGTCTCAGGTGTGAATGGGGAGCAGGTGTGTTAAATTTGGTGTTATCGCTCTCACTTTCTCATACTGGTCACTGGAAGTTCAACATGACACCCCATGGCAAAGAACTCTCTGAAGATCTGAAAAAAAAAAGAATTGTTCCTCTACATAAAGATGGCCTAGGGCTATAAGAAGATTGCCAAGACCCTGAAACTGAGCTGCAGCACGGTGGCCAAGACCATACAGCGGTTTAACAGGACAGGTTCCACTCAGAACAGGCCTCGCCATGGTCGGCTAAAGAAGTTGAGTTCACATGCTTAGCGTCATATCCAGAGGTTATCTTTGGGAAATAGACGTATGAGTGCTGGCAGCATTGCTGCAGAGGTTGAAGGAGTGGGGGAGTCAGCCTGTCAGTGCTCAGACCATACGCCGCACACTGCATCAAATTGGTCTGCATGGCTGTCATCCCAGAAGGAAGCCTCTTCTAAAGATGATGCACAAGAAAGCCCACAAACAGTTTGCTGAAGACAAGCAGACTAAGGACATGGATTACTTGAACCATTTCCTGTGGTCTGATGAGACCAAGATAAACGTATTTGGTTCAGATGGTGTGAGGCGTGTGTGGCGGCAACCAGGTGAGGAGTACAAAGACAAGTGGGTCTTACCTACAGTCAAGCATGGTGGTGGGAGTGTCACGGTCTGGGGCTGCATGAGTGCTGCCGGCACTGGGGAGCTACAGATCATTGAGGGAACCCTGAATGCCAACATGTACTGTGACATACTGAAGCAGAGCATAATCCCCTTCCTTCAGAGACTGGGCTGCAGGGCAGTATTCCAACATGATAACCACCCCAAACACCTCCGAGACGACCACTGCCTTGCTAAAGAAGCTGAGGGTAAAGGTGATGGACTGGCCAAGCATGTCTCCAGACCTAAACCCTATGGAGCATCTGTGGGACGTCCTCAAATGGAAGGTGGAGGAGCGCAAGGTCTCTAACATCCACCAGCTCCGTGATGTCGTCATGGAGGAGTGGAAGAGACTCCAGTGGCAACCTGTGAAGCTCTGGTGAACTCCATGCCCAAGAGGGTTAAGGCAGTGCTGGAAAATAATGGTGGCCACACAAAAAATTGACACTTTGAGCCCAATTTGGACATTTGCACTTAGGGGTGTACTCACTTTTGTTGCCAGTGGTTTAGACATTAATAGCTGTGTGTTGAGTTATTTTGAGGAGACAGAATATTTACACTGTTATACAAGCTGTACACTCACTACACAACATTGTAGCAAAGTGTCATTCACACAGGGGCAACACGACTTTGGGAGGCAACTTGGACACGACTTGAGTATGAATCGTCAGGCAACTTACAAGGCAACTTCAATTCGCCCCTGGGACAGGAGGCTTTCCAGTGGCCAATCAAACAACAATCAGCTCTGTGGGAGGGGTTTGCCTGAGAAATGTATGTTATCTTCCTGTATTGTTGCTTCAGTTAAGACAGTGATCAGACTTCTGAGGCAACTTCCATTGAAATCAATGGGTACAAGTTGCCTAGAAGTTGGATTTAATTAGTACAGGAACTTTTTCTGAAGTCGGAGCGACTTCAGTAGTGTACATTAAGACGGCTCCATTCACTTCCATTCATTTTCTCGACTGCGCGACTTGGGGCGACTTGAAGTCGGATCCCAGGTCGCCCCTGTGTGAACCGACTCTCAGTGTTGCCACATGAAAAGATATAATAAAATATTTACAAAAATGTGAAGTGTAAGTGTAAGTAAATGTACTTACTTTTGTGAGATACTGCATTGTAAGATATAGGGGTGATTCAGCTCAAGTGGTGGATGCGATTTGAAGAAACACGTGTCAGTCCAAACTGCATTTTCAAGGGCATGGCAGCCCACTTTTATTTGATGGAATGCAATGAGCAGATTTGATGTGCCTCTGAAGGGCAGCATGTTTCTATGCGTGTCGGGAAACACAGGATTTTGAGTACATTCCCAACCCGCATCAGTGTGAACCTAGCCTTATGGGAAGATCGCTGTTAAAAAACAATTGTCTGGTGACAGGGTCTCTTTATCGGTGACTTCTCATTCGCTGCCCCACCGCTGCCTTTACTTCCTAAATTAGTGAAATCTTCATCAGTGAATGTATGGTGAATTCTGGATGAATCTGACACGCCATTCGTAGTCAGAAGACCAGCGGCGCTCTTATTAATTACACCCCGGTGACTTTCACCTCCCCCGTTCATTCAGGTCGGCTTTTACAATGACACCTAAACTTTTCTCCTGTGAGCTCTTTCTTCATGTTAATTAAAAAAGTGATTGATAATATGCCGTATAAGCTTACTGAAATGAATACAGTCAATTAACAAATTGAACTCAGCCATGGATGTGAAGTAAATACAATTTTCAGACCTGTCCTGTCTCCTGCCTATCATTGGAGGGATGCCGGTATCCGCCTACATTAACCACTTCCCGCCCGCTCAATATACAATTGACGTCCGGGAAGTGGTTGTGAAATCCTGACTGGATGTCTATTGGCGTCCTGCAGGATTTCATGCCGGCGCACGCCCGTCGGGGCACGCAGCGCGGCGATCGGTGATGCGGGGTGTCAGTCTGACACCCTGCATCTACGATCTCGCTAAAGAGCCTCCGGCGCAGGCTCTTTACCACGTGATCAGCCGTGTCCAACCACGGCTGATCACGATGTAAACAGGAAGAGCCTTTGATCGGCTCTTCCTCACTCGCGCCTGACAGACACGAGTAGAGGAGAGCCGATCGGCGACTCTCCTGACAGGGGGGGTTCGCGCTGATTGTTTATCAGCACAGCCCCCCCTCGGATGCCTACACTGGACCACCAGGGAGTGCCCCCCGGTGCTAAAAAAATAATAAAAAATAACTCCAATAAAAAAATAATAATAACACAATCGATGCCAATGCACTGGGCACTGACTGGCAACATGGGCACCGGCTCAAATGATGCCCAGCAATGCCATCAGTGCCATCCCTCAGTGTCCATCAGTGCCACCCAGTGTCCATCAGTGCCACCCATCAGTACCACCCATACGTGCCACCCATGAGAGCCCCTCAGTGCCACCAAAGAGTGCCCAGTGCCGCCTATGAGTGCCCATCAGTGCCGCCTATGAGTGCCCATCAGTGCCGCCTATGAATGCCCATCAGTGCAGCATACCAGCGCCACCTATCGGTGCCCATCAGTGCCTCCTATCGGTGCCCATCAGTGCCACCTCATCGGTGCCCATCAGTGCCACCTCATCAGTGTCCATTAGTGCCGCCATATCCGTGCCCATAATTGAAGAAGAAAATTTACTTATCTACAAAAAAAATTAACAGAAAAAAATAAAAACTTAATTTTTTTCCAAAAATTTAGTCTTTTTTTAGTTGTTGCGCAAAAAATAAAAATCGCAGAGGTGATCAAATACCTTTAAAAGAAAGCTCTATTTGTGGGAACAAAATGATAAAAAAAAATCATTTGGGTACAGTGTAGCATGACTGCGCAATTGTCATTCAAATTGCGACAGTGCTGGAAGCTGAACAATGGCTTGGGCAGGAAGGTGCGTAAGTGCCCGGTATGGAAGTGGTTAAGGCTCATGGCGTTCTGATGGCCTGAGTTAGGAGTTTGCTATGTGAGCATGGATGCCGTTAGCTGTTCCGCTTATCATTTAATAGAGGAGAACGCAACATTCCCTAAAGAAAGATGCATCTGATGCTTTATAAATACTAATGTGTCTTAAAGTGTGATAAAGAGACACCCATTAATAATGCATTAGTGATATAGAATGAGGGAAGGTGAGCCAATCGCAGCTCATTATCAGCCTGGTATTGCCGGGGACTGAGAGTCCATCCTTGTCACATGCGAGGAGATGAACAACACAACCTACCCTTTACATCCAGGCAGAGAGTGTAGCCGGCAACCCAACACCAAAACCCCCTGGCTTGCCAGTAACCGGAGATTTGGGTTATAAAAAACTTGCAGGAGATATGGCTGAAAATCCGAACCTTGGTTATTGATATTCAGAGAGCCAGTAAAAGGGTCATATATCTAAAGCAGGGGTCTCCAAACTGCAGACTAAGGGCCGGATGCAGCCCTTTGCTTGTCTTCATCTGCCCCTTGGGGCACTAATCCCTCCCCTGACATTTCCAATGGGGCATAATTCCTCCCATTGACACCAATGATGAGGCACTATTCCTCCCACTGACACCAATGATGGGGCACTATTCCTCCCACTGACACCAATGATGGGGGCACTATTCCTCTCACTGACACCGATGATGAGACACTATTCCTCCCACTGACACCAATGATGAGGCACTATTCCTCCCACTGACACCAATGATGAGGCACTATTCCTCACACTGACACCAATGATGAGGCACTATTCCTCCCACTGACACCAATGATGAGGCACTATTCCTCCCACTGACACCAATGATGAGGCACTATTCCTCCCACTGACACCAATGATGGGGCACTATTCCTCCCACTGACACCAATGATGGGGCACTATTCCTCCCACTGACACCAACGATGGGGCACTATTCCTCCCACTAATACCAATGATTTGGAATTATTCCTCCCACTGACACACCAATGATGGGGCAAAATTCCTCCCACTGACACTAATGATAGGGAACTATTCCTCCCACTGACACTAATGATAAGGAACTCTTCCTCCCACTGACACTAATGATGGGGCACTATTCCTCCCACTAATACCAATACTAGGGAATTCTTGCTCCCACTGATGGAGCACTCTTCCTACCACCAATACTAATGACGGGGCACTATTCCTCCCACTGACACCAATGATGGGGCATTATTCCTCCCACTGACACCAATGATGGGGCACTATTCCTCCCACTGACACCAATGATGGGGCACTATTCCTCCCACTGACACCAATGATGGGGCATTATTCCTCTCACTGGTACCAATGATGGGGCACTATTCCTCCCACTGACCCCATTCATGGAACTCTATTCTTCCCATTGACACCAACGATGGGGCATGGTTACCGACGTCAGGATATTTTCTACCCTCACTGGTCACAGTCCGGCCCCTCTAAAGTCTGAAGTAAAGAGGAAGTTTAGAGACCCCTGATCTATAGGAATGTTAGGGAAGCAATGTTACTGACCTATCTCATTATCTACAGGAAAGGACAAGGTAAGAATCTGCAGTTAAAATCCTTGTAATGTATATAAATGACCTGAAGAGGATTAGCTTTTTTTTCATGACAAGTAAGAATTTCATCTGTAATGCTACTTTTGAGTGTCTGACCTTTTGATATGATTTTAAAAAAATGGTTCATAAAAAAAAAAAAGAAAAAGAAAGATTCCTTTTTACAGGGAAAATGGTTCCAGTGTAAAATCAGTAGCTATAATAGAAGAAAATACCTTTCTACGCCAACATTTACTGAGAACATAATTTAAGTTTCTAACGATCTCATTTAGTGTGACCTCGTGGACCTCCCCTGGAATCCTGAAAAAGCAACGAGTTCTCTCCAGTTCCATGGGAAAATGCCTGGAAATGCACAGCTTGTGTTGCAGGCACATGCAGTGAGGCTATGCTGACACCTAGTGGCCATTTTCCAAATAGGTGTAAAAAGTCCACAATTAGGAAGACAGTGGCCCAGATTCAGGTAGGACTTGCACTTTATTTGCGGAGGCACAGGGCAACGATTTTGCCCTGCGCCCATGCAAATATTTTGCGCTGCCCTCGATTCACGGAGCAGTAGCTCCGTAAATTGCGAGGGCGCGCCGGCAAAATTGCCCGGCGTAAGCGCGCGCAATGTAAATGATCCCGCCGGGGGCGGGAATCATTTAAATTAGGCGCGCTCCCGCGCCGAGCGTACAGCGCATGCTCCGTCGGGAAACTTTCCTGACGTGCATTGCGTCAAATGACGTCGCAAGGACGTCATTTGCTTCAAAGTGAACGTGAATGGCGCTGGACGCCATTCACGTTGACTTTGAAGCAAATGACGTCCTTGCGACGTCATTTGCCGCAATGCACGGCGGGAAAGTTTCCCGACGGAGCATGCGCTGTACGCTCGGCGATTCACTTACGCAAACGACGTAAAATTCGAACGTCACGACGCGGGAACGCCGGGTATCCTTTAGCATTGGCTGCCCCTGCTTTTAGCATGGGCAGCCTTACGCTAAAGACGCCGTACGCAACCAACGTAACTTGCGTACGCAGGGGGCGCGCAACATTGTGAATCGGCGTAAGTATGCAATTTGCATACTATATGCTGAACACAATGGGAGCGCCCCCTAGCAGTCAACGCAATAATGCAGCCTAAAGAGCCTTATGCCACGCAGATTTTAGGCTGCAGTCGGCGTAACGAGTTCTCTGAATCAGGAGAACTCGTTACGCCGGCGCAAGTCAGCAATTGCGCTGCGTAACTATGGTTACGCAGGCGCAATTGCTACCTGAATCTGGGCCAGTGACAGTAAACCCAATCCTTTGAACCCAAACATGTATAAAAAGTCCCAATTGTTTCCTTTCGGGATTAATAAAGTATTCTGAATTTGAATTTGTTTTTTTGTACACCACAGGTAAATGTGGTTGTCATTAATGCAATACTTTCCTTTGATGATGTTCACAGAATTTGCTTCACTCCCTCTTACTATATTTGTTAGGTTGTAATCAAAAACATTTTGACCCGCCCAGCAGATCCAGATTTTTAGAAATCCGCTGCTGCACACCTTGGCCTATCGCAATCATCATCCTGCTTATGTCCTCCGGAGCGGACTCCTCCGGATTCATGAACCGAGCCCTCTGATGATGCATGGTCAGTAAATACCCCAAGGCCACCTGAGATGTAAGGTCAAATGCTGCCATCCCTCCTCCCATGTATGACCACCACATGTAGACCCCTCTTATACACCACGTGTAGACCCCTCTTATACACCACATGTAGACCCTTCATATACACCACATGTAGACCCTTCTTATACAACACGTGTAGACCCTTCTTATAGACAACGTGTGGAACAGGGGCGGACTGACCATTGAGTCACTCGGGCACTGCCCGAGGGCCCCAGCCACGAGGGGGCCCCATCAGGGTTGCCAGGCTCAGCAAAACCAGGGACAGTATGTAAAAATCTATGGTTTTTTTAGATCTGTCCCTGATATGTCTGAAATCGACATGCTTTTGATGTGAAAATCCCGAGATTTTAGCTGCCCCGCCTCTGCACTGCCTCCTGGCGTGGTGGTCATCTGTAAGCCCAGGGGCCCCATAATCTTCTATTGCCCGGGGGCCCCATGAGTTGTCAGTCCGCCCCTGGTGTGGAACCTTCTTATACACAACGTGTGGACCCTTCTGATACACCAAAATGTAGACCCTTCTTATACACCACGTGTGGAAACTTCTTATTCACCATATGTAGACCCCTCTTATAAACAATGTGTGGACCCAGGGCCGTCATTAGGGGGGTACAGGCAGTACACCTGTAAGGTTTTTTTTTAGGGGTCCGGAGGTTCCCAGGGGCCCGGAGGCCCACAGGGCCCCAGATGGCAACCCCCCTTTTTTTATATATATTTATATATTTTTTTTTTTAAAGGGCTCAGATGTCCCCAGGGCCCCATGTGGCAAAACCCCCCTTTTTTTTTATAAATGTTTATTTTTTATTTGTTTGTTTATATATATATATTTTTTTCATTATTATTATTATTAAAGGGCCCAGAGGTCCCCAGGGCCCTGGATGGCAACCCCCTATTTGTTTATTTATTTTTTATAAATGTTTTTTTTTTTAATTTATATTTGTTTATTTGTTTTATAGTAAAGGGTCCAGAGGTTTATTTTTTTTTTTAAGGGCCCAGAGGTCCCGGGTGGCAACCCCCCTTTTTTTGTAATTTCTTTTTATAAAAAAAAATATAATTTGTGTATATATATATATATATATATATATATATATATATATATATATTTTATTATTAAAGAAGGGCCCAGAGGTCCCCAGGGCCCCAGATGGCAACCCCCATATATATATTTTTTTCTTTATTTCTTCTTTTTTTTGTAAAGGCCCCCCTGCCGCTTCTCAATTCGCGGCAGCCCCCCCCCCCCCCCCTCGCTTCTCAATTTCAGACGGCAGCACCCACCCCGGGTTCTCTGCTCCAGGAGGGCCCATGCCTGAAGCTGTGTAAGGGGCCCCATAATTCCTGATGGCGACCCTGTGTGGACCCTTCTTATACACCACATGTAGACCCTTCTTATACACCACATGTGGATCCTTTTTGTACACCACATGTAGACCCTTCATATACACCACATGTAGATCATTCTTATACAAAGCCCACACCACTTCCTCTTACTTGTCTTCTAATTTGGAGGAATTGTGATGAAACTGGATATCAGTAGTTTGATTGTTGTGTCTTCCACACTTGTCATCGATGTCATACGCCTCCACCTTGTCTGACCAATCCATCTCCAACTTCTCTTTGGCATCTCTGTTCATCCTGAGGAGGAACAAATACAGACATAGCTAAAGATTCCATCTCAGCTGACTGCAAGTCAGATAACATAATTTACTAAGCCCCGCCCCTAAAAAGAGACAGCTAACCTTCTACAGCTTTCTTCATTTTTATGAATAGAGATATTTACAACGTCCACTAGAAACATGCAAGTTTTTTACAGTCCAAATCTAAATTTCTGACAAATTTTTGGTTATTCGAGATTTGGATATATCCGAATTTCCGAATAACGGTAAAGAACTTTGTTAAAATTTGCTTTGTTTATTCATTTTACAACTACCAGTAATTCCAAATTTTTGGACCCAGCATGCCCCAGTCAATGACGTCACATGGGGGTGGGATCACGCAACAATATCATTGGGTGGCCCCTCCCCTTGGTTATTTAAGGACTGTCAGTCGGCGGGAGCCTTCATCAGGTGCGTGCCTTTTTCTGATCGGCGACGGTGTTCATCGTGATTGACACTGGATTTACTTTGAGGGACATTGTTTTTGTTTTTTTAATAAAGGAAGTGTCATAAACTGTCTCTGTGTTTTCAATTATTTTTGACAGGGTTGTGGGGAAGAGGCCATTGTCCCCATCAACATGGGGACAAAGTGCTTTGGGGAGGGAGCACTCCCCCCATGTTGAGGGCATGTGTTCAAGGGGGAGGGGGGCGCTTGCTTGTCCCCCCTCCCTTTCCTGACCTGCTGGGCTGCATGCCCACAAAAGGGTCTGGTATGAATTTTGGGGGGGACCTTTATTGTTTTATTGCCAGCATTCTTTTTTACATTCAGCTGTCATAGGGGAAACCTGCGGACAGCTGATGAGTCATTGGTTGTCAAGTACGTGGCTCCTTAACAACCAGCTATTCTTCCCACAGAATTCCGATCAGTTGATACATTTTTGACTGATTCAAATTTGAATTGTTATAAAAATTGGAATTTCTTTAGAAAATGAATCAACGAACCCGTTCAGCCCCTGAGGTTTCGGCTGCCCAATGACCGGGCCATTTTTTGCTATTCGCAGCTGCGTTGCTTTAACTGACAATTACGCGGTCGTGCGACATGGCACCCAAACAAAATTGACGTCCTTTTTTCCCCACAAGTAGAGCTTTCTTTTGGTGGTATTTGATCACCTCTGCGGTTTTTATTTTTTTCGCACGACAAAAAATAAGCGACAATTTTGAAAAAAAAGCAATTTTTTTTATTTTTGCTATAATAAATATCCCCAAAAATATATAAAAAAAATTTTTTTTCCTCAGTTTAGGTCGATACGTATTCTTCTACTTATTTCTTGGTAAAAAAAAAATCGCAATAAGCGTTTATTGATTGGTTTGCGCTAGGGTTGTCCCGATACCACTTTTTTAGGACCGAGTACAAGTACTGATACTTTTTTTCAAGTAGTCGCCGATACCGAATACCGATACTTTTTTTTAAATGTGTCCCCAAATGCAGCCATGTCCCCCCCATATGCAGCCATGTCCCTCTAGCCATTTCCCCCATACCTTTGCCGCCGAAAGCCGCCACCGCCGCATGGAGAAAATCACAGCATTTATTTGAATAGCTGTTTTGCCCGCGCGTATAGACACTCCCCCTTGCTCGGGATTGGACAGATCACGATCACCCATCCAATCCCGAGCAAGGGGGAGTGTCTATACGCGCGGGAACACTACAGCTATTCAAATGAAAGCAGTGATGTTCCCGCACGCCGTTTAACCCATGCGGCGGCTTTCGATGCGGCGGCGGCGTGATGCGGCGCGGGGGGGGGGGAAGTATTCTATTTAGGTATCGGGATTATTTACGCGAGTACGAGTACTCCCGCAAATACTCGGTATCAGTCCCGATACCGATACTGGTATCGGTATCTGGACAACCCTAGTTTGCGCAAAAGTTATAGTGTCTACAAAATAGGGGATAGATTTATGGCATTTTTAATATAATTCATTTTACTAGTAATGTTGGGGATCTGCGATTTTTATTGTGACTGTGACATTATGGCGGACACATCGGACCCTTTTGACACTATTTTGGCACCATTGTCATTTATACAGCGATCAGTGCTATAAAAATGCACGGATTACTGTGTAAATGACACTGGCAGGGAAGGGGTTAACACTAGGGGGCTAGGAAGGGGTTAAGCATGTCCTAGGGGGCTAGGAAGGGGTTAAGCATGTCCTAGGGAGTGATTCTAACTGTGAGGGGGCAGCGCTACCAGTGACACGACACTTGATTACTGCTCCTGAGAGGGAGCAGTAGATCAGTGTCCTGTCACTAGGCAGAACAGGGAAATGCCTGAGGCACTGTCGGACAAAACCGATGAGAATGGACCGAGGTTCAGTTTCATCGGTCCAAACCGACGGTGTGTATAGCCCATCGGTCTGTTGTACTTCGGTCCAAAATTTAAAAACATGCTTCAAAATCGAACCGATGGTTAGTACAGAAAAGCATCGGTTCAAAACCCGCGCATGCTCAGAATCAAGTCGAAACATGCTTGGAAGCATTGAAATTCGTTTTATTCAGCACGTCGTGTGTTTTACGTCACCGCGTTCTGACCCGATCGGTTTTTGGAACGATGGTGTGTACACATATCAGGCCACTTCAGCGGTGAACTGATGAAAACGGTCCGTCGGACCATTCTCATCGGTTTTGTCCGACCGCGTGTACGGGGCCTTACACAGGCATCCCCCCATTCTGCCGCTCCATGACACGATCGTGGGACACCGGTGGACACAGAGCCAGCGCTTCCCGCAGACATGGTCACAGAGCTCACCACGGGCACGCACACCCTCGAAGTTGCGCGCGTGCCCGCTAGACAGCAAATTCAAGGCAACCTACAGGTAAGTTGCTTTGCCTGCCTGTGCCATTCTGCCGACGTATATCTACGTGAGGCAGACGGCAAGTGGCTAGACTAAACTAATCGAATTCTGAATCAAATCCACAAAACAAACTTAGTAACATAACAAATTTACCCAAAATTAAACTAATATTTTTGTTCTGCACATGCCTAACCTCCACAACTGTACTGGTTGGACAACAGATTATATATTAGGCACTTGTGTAAGAGGTATTTTTGAAAAAAAATTCACATAAATCTTAAAATCAGCATTTTTTTTGCTAGAAAATCTTCCAAAAGTTATATATTTTCTGAAACCAGAGGCCCTGGAGAATAAAATGGTGGCTGATTTTAGGGCACTATTGTTTTTCTCCTTTGTTGGTTTTGCGGGTTTATAAAAATGATTGACTTCCTCATTAAAGCCAGAGAGCTTATGAACACACAAGCCTGTGTCATTTGGTCTCTCCAGAATTCGGGGTGTCACAGTGGTGGCCTACTTAACAACTGTGAATTCAACAGAGTGTATAATTCACAAGCGTTTTTTTTTTTTTAAATCTAAGTGCGCGTCCAATCGGTCCTGAGTGTTTCTCGAGTGTTTACGAGTGTCTTCGGCACCCCCCCCCCACCTCTGGCCACATGTGGTATTGCATACCATAGAAGTCACTGTGGAACAAATTATCTGAGTTTCCATTGACTTCTATGGGGAAACTCGCTTTGATATACAAGTGCTTTGGATTACAAGCATTCTCCTGGAACGAATTATGCTCGTAATCCAAGGTTCCACTGTAGATATAAAATAATATGCAAAGTGGTTGGAGGGAAGCTTCAGAATGGCAAAGATGTTTTTATTACAAATTATGTGAGCAGACTGCAGTTCCTCTTTAACCACGTAAGGACCCCTTCACGCCGATATACGTCGGCAGAATGGCACGGCTGGGCACATCCACGTTCATGTATGTGGCTCTTTAAGCCCAGTCGTGGGGTCGCGCGGCCCGGTCCGAAGCTCCGTGGCCGCTGGACTCGCGGACCCGATCGCCGCTGGAGTCCCGCGATCGGTCCCCGGAGCTGAAGAACGGGGAGAGCTGTGTGTAAACACGGCTTCCCCGTTCTTCACTGTGGCGCTGTCATCGATCGTGTGTTCCCTTTTATAGGGAAACACGATCGATGACGTCACACCTACAGCCACACCCTCCTACAGTTAGAAACACAAATGAGGTCATACATAACCCCATCAGCGCGCCCTTGTGGTTAACTCCCAAACGGCAACTGTCATTTTCACAGTAAACAATGCATTTTAAATGCATTTTTTGCTGTGAAAATGACAATGGTCCCAAAAATGTGTCAAAAATGTCCGAAGTGTCCGCCATAATGTCGCAGTCACGAAAAAAAAAATCGCTGATCGCCGCCATTAGTAATAAAAAAAATAATAATTAATAAAAATGCAATAAAACTATCCCCTTTTTTGTAAACGCTATAAATTTTGCGCAAACCAATCGATAAACGCTTATTGCGATTTTTTTACCAAAAATAGGTAGAAGAATACGTATCGGCCTAAACTGAGGAAAAAAAATAATGTTTTATATATTTTTGGGGGATATTTATTATAGAAAAAAGTAAAAAATATTGCATTTTTTTCAAAATTGTCGCTCTATTTTTGTTTATAGCGCAAAAAATAAAAACCGCAGAGGTGATCAAATACCACCAAAAGAAAGCTCTATTTGTGGGGAAAAAAGGACGCCAATTTTGTTTGGGAGCCATGTTGCACGACCGCGCAATTGTCAGTTAAAGCGACGCAGTGCCGAATTGCAAAAAGGGGCCTGGTCCTTTACCTACATTTTGGTCCGGGGCTTAAGTGGTTAAAGGAACCTATTTAGAAAATAAAAAACAAACCTTTACAACCCCTTTAACTAATATAATAAATATAGATCAGTTTTCTCTGATATGTATACACTTACCAAGCTCTCCCTCTCTATTAATATGAACTACGATTGTAAAATGCCTATTTCCCCTCATTAGTGTGACCCCCATTCACATCACCTCTTATGTCTTCCTTCTCTTCTGCCTCTACTGTCTTCCTGGATGACTTAGAATACAATTCAAACGTTCACAGAGAAGTTGAAAGCTCTCTTAGATGATGTCTATCCTAACAGTCCTTTGCTGACGCTCTCAATTGCCAAGCTGCCAATCATCCGTTTGGTCACCTCTGACCTCTCCTGTATGGGAAGCTTCTCATCACACAACATCAGACCGCCGTCTTCCTCCCAGCTTCACACCCGCTGACAGCTGTCTGAGGCCGCCATCCCCGTAAACAAAACCACAACGTGTGAACGTGTGGCCAGGGCCGGGGTTATAAAGTAGAATGATCTTTACGTTTCGCGGCCCAATAACAGGCAGTAAAGTCTCTACAGCTGTATTGACTTACTAAAATATCTTCTCAAAACAGATGGGGCCGGATTCAAAAAGCCCGGCGTAAATTTGTGCGGGCGTAGCATATCTCAGATACGATACGCCACCGTAACTTAGTGAGGCAGGTTCTGTATTCAGAAAGAACCTGCACCCTAAGTTAAGGCGGCGTAGCGTATGTGGTCCGGCGTAAGCCCGCGGAATTCAAATTATCCATGCAGTGGGTGTGTTGTATGGTAATGATGGCTGACCCCACGTAAATGACGTTTTTGACTAACGGCGCATGCGCCGTCCGTGAACGTATCCCAGTGCGCATGCTCCAAATTACGCCGCAAATAGTCAATGCTTTCGACGTGAACATAACTTACGTACAGCCCTATTCACGAACGACTTACGCAAACGACGTAATAGACGGAAAATTAGACGCTGGCCTGACGTCCATACTTAACATAGAATACGCCTCATATAGCAGGGGTAACTTTACGCCGTAAAAAGCCTTACGTAAACGACGTAAAAAAATGCACCGGGCGGACGTACGTTTCTGCATCGGCGTATCTACCTAATTGCTTGCTAGAATGTACGCGGCCTATCAATAGATACGCCGACGTAAATTCTTTCTGAATCCGGGCCAAGGTTTTTAAAGTTGAAATAATGGCCCAGATTCACAGAGCAGATACGACGGCGTATCTCCTGATACGCCGTCGTATCTGTTGTTCTATCTATGCGACTGATTCATAGAATCAGTTACGCATAGATAGCCATAAGATCCGACATGTGTAATTGTTTTACACTGTCGGATCTTAAGATGCAATACCGCGGCCGCCGCTGGGGGGAGTTTGCGTCGTAAATCAGCGTCGGGTATACAAATTAGGAGTTACGGCGATTTTTCGCGTTCGCTACGTCACCGCTAGTCTAGTTTCCCGTCGCAATTTTAGTCGTCGTTTTGGCTGCCCTAACTTTACACAGCACACGTATGTGCTGTATAAAGTATGGCCGTCTTTCCCGCGTCGAAATGTAAAAATTCACGTCGTTTGCGTAAGACGTCCGGGAATCCGAAAATACACTACGCACGTCGCCGTTCGAAAAAATGACGTCACTTCGCGCAAAGCACGGCGGGTAATTCAAAAGGGAGCATGCGCAGTAGGTCAGGCCCGGGAGCGCGCCTAATTTAAATTGCACACGCCCCTTTGAATTACGCGGGCTTACGCCGGAGGCCGCCGGCGTAGTTTTCATCGCAAGTGCTTTGTGAAACGGGCACTTGCGATGAAAACTTGCGGCGGTGTAACGTATCTACGATACGTTACTCCGCCGCAATTCTACCTGAATCTGGCCCAATAATTTTATTTAAATATTGACTTTTTCCACATTTTGTTATGTTACAGCCTTATTCTAAAATGGATTAAATTCCTTATTTTCCTTAAAATCCTACAAACAATTCCCCATAATGACATCATGAAAGAAGTTTGTTTTAAATCTTTTGCAAATTTATAAAAAACAAAAACAAACAAACAAACAAAACAAAACATGTACATAAGTATTCACAGCCTTTACTTAGATGAAGCACCTTTGGCACCAATTACAACCTCCAGCAGGGCTGGACTGGCACAAAAATTTGGTCCTGGACTTCATCCAGACCGGCCCACTTTAATTTTGCAAACATGCACAAAAACAAGTGAAGTGGGATGGCTAACGTCGTGCAGGAACATTGCTACAGACTCATTGGTTGGAATTTCAGAAACCGGCAATTCTGCACAACCATTGGCTGCATTTCAGCAATGCAGTGGCGCTGAGGCTGAGTCGGGTTGCGCACTATAAAGTGAGGTGATGGGCAGTGTGGATGATAGGTCTCTCCCATACTGGGCGGCCGGATAATCCCACCCCCCCAGCTGGCCAGCCGGCCAACCTCAATGGCCATCCAAGCCCCCCCCCCTTCACTGGCCATTAGCTTTGACAGGCTATCCCTGAAACTGGCCCACTCAGCCAATCGGCCCACCGGGAAACTCCCAGTAGTCCCAATGGCCAGTACATACCTGACCTCACGTATTTTTGAGTATGATGCTACAAGCTTGGCACATCTATTTTTGGGAAGTTTCTCCAATTTTTCTTCACAGGACCTCTAAAGCTCCATCAGGTTGGATGGGGCGCGTCGGTGCACAGCTATTTTCAGACCTCCCCAGAGATGTTCAATCGGGTTCAAGTCTGGGCTCTGGCTGGGCCACTCAAGGGCATTCCAAAACCACTCCTTTGTTATCTTGACTGTGTGCTTAGGGTCGTTGTCCTGTTGGAAGATGAACCTTCATCCCAGTCTGAGGTTCAGAGCGCTCTGGAGCAGAATTTCATCAATGACGTCTCTGTACATTGCTGCATTCATATTTCCCTCAATCCTGACTAGTCTCCCAGTTACTGCCACTGAAACACATCCCCATAGCATGATGCTGCCACCACCATGCTTCACTGTAGGGATGTATTGGCCAGGTGATGAGCGGTGCCTGGTTTCCTCCAGACATGACACTTGCCAAAGAGTTAAATATTTGTTTCATCAGACCAGAGAATTTTGTTTCTCATGGTCTGAGAGTCATTCAGGTGCCTTTTGGCAAACTCCAGACAGGCTGTCATGTGCTTTTTACTAAGGAGTGGCTTCTGTCTGGCTACTCTACCCTACAGGCCTGATTGGTGGAGTGCTGCAGAGATGGTTGTTCTTCTGGAAGGTTCTCCTCTCTCCACAGAGAAATGCTGGAGTTCTGTCACAGTGACCATCGGGTTCTTGGTCCCCTCCCTGACTAAGGCCCTTCTCCCCCCATTGGCCAGGCGGATAATGGAGGCCATTGTGCTCACTGGGACCTTCAATGCAGCAGACATTTTTCTGTACCCTTCCCCCGATCTGTGCCTCCACACAATTCTGATCTCGGAGGTATACAGACAATTCCTTGGACTTCATGGTATGGTTTGTGCTCTGACATGCACTGTTCACTGTGGGACCTTATACCAATCAACAGAATTTACCACAGGTGGACTCCAATCAAGTTGTAGAAACATCTAAGGGATATTCAGTGGAAACAGGATGCACCTGAGCTCAATTTTCAGAACTTGTCCCACCTTTTAATGTGACCTATATAGATGTTGTAAAGATTATAGCAAATAAGTATTTATTTTCTATAATCTTTTGCTCCATCTAGTGGCCACGATGCAGTATTTTCTTAACCCCAATATTCCAGTGCATGTGCAGGATCTGGGCACATCATCCTCAAAGACAAGAACGATGGGCCTGGACTTTGGGGGGAAAAAAATATTTTAGTTTAGAAAATCTTTTTTCTTGCAATTCTGTCCTAGGTAGTGTGTGTGTGGAAGGGAGGGGGTGGGGGGTCATGGGAGAGGAACATTAAAAAAAAAAAAGACTGATGGCCCACTTTAATAAATATTCTTTCCTATGAAAGCCATTAGCCAACACTAGATGGCAGCAGATGACCAGGAATGACGCAGAGATAGGCATGTCGGCGTGTCAACTTGTCCAGTTGAGCCTCATTTGTCAAATGAAAGAATCTATAGGACAGAAAACAAAAATACACCTCTTGGGAAAAAAAAATTTTAATTATTATTTGCTAAAAGAAACAATGTATATTTATTAATATTTTTTGCATTCGGCGCATTGCTAACACATATTGATGCGTTAACTTCTGTCTGCCCAAGCTGGCTCCATAGTTCCTATGTGTTTAGTAGGGACACGAGAATAGAAGAACCTTCATAGTTACCTCCCAACATTTTGAGATGGGAATGAGGGACACCTACTAGCAAATGTATGTAGGCATAGGACACGCCCCCTGTCACGCCCCCTTAAAGGAGAATTCAATTGGATGAAAGGTATACTATATATCAGACCAAAATAGGGACAAATGAGGGGGAAAGAGGGACAGAGGGACATTTCTCCAATTCAGGAACAGTCCCTCGAAATCAGGGACAGTTGGGAGCTATGCAACCTGTGTGTGCTTTTATGTTACCAGTAGAGCTGCACGATTAATCGTAATAAGATCGCGATCTCAATTCACCCGCCCGCGCGCAATCTCCAGTTTGGATGACCTGCGATTTTCTTACCCAGCGTGGAATACAAATGGTGCCGATATCGGAACCAACGTCAGCAGTCTGCGCCGCTGGATGGATGCCTGAGCTTCTCTCACAGTTCTGTACAACTGTAGTGTGTATCCATGCGCCACCCAGTGGTTGCCGGCGGTACTGCTTCTGATGTATAAAAAACAGACCAGTGATATGTCTATAATGCTAAAGACCATATAACTCCTATGAAAAAAGCAGAATCAAAGTTTGATTCTGTCTTTGATTCTGCCTTTTTCATAGGAGTTATATGGTCTTTAGCATTATAGACATATCACTGGTCTGTTTTTTATATATTCATATTTTCAGATAAATCACAGGTTTATTTAATTATTTATTTGGGAATTCAGTTTTTGAGAATCGTGATCTTTAGTCTAAGCAAAAGAATTGCGATTCTCATTTTGACCAGAATCGTGCAGCTCTAGTTAATAGTACATTGTATACCCCTAGTGGTCGCATAGGTGCCCAGCTAACTGTAGCTGCTGACTTAATAAACAGCCACCCACCTATCCCACGATCCAGCGGTGTACTCGCTGCAGCCCTGTTCTCCCCGAGTCCTCCTTCGGCAGCGCTGGCATCTCTACTATGGGCACTGGCAGAAACAGCGGCTTCACAGCTGGGTGCCCACTGCATATGCGCAAGCGGCGCTGCAGTCTGTGACTGGCCCCAAAGTCTTCTAGGACCTGTCATGTGTCCCAGAAGACTTCGGGAGGAAGAGCTAGGCGACCATCATCAGTGCCTGACCTCACAAATGCTCTTCTGGAAGAATGGTCAAACATTCACATAGACACACTCCTAAACCTTGTGGACGGCCTTCCCAGAAGAGTTGAAGCTGTTATAGCTGCAAGGGGTGGCCAACTCAATATTGAACCCAACAGACTAAGACTGGGATGCCATTAAAGTTTGTGTGCGTGTAAAGGCAGGTGTCCCAATACTTTTGGCAATATAGTGTATATTATTGCAGTCGTATGATCCTGCAATTGGCAAAACGCTTTCTTTCCATAACTCTTTATTCTGATGTTAGGTGTGCTGTATATTTCCTTCCAAAGAAAAATATTAAAATAAACGTTGTGGTTTTATCTGAACCTTATCTGCTGGTTGGCGTCCATCATTATTATCTATACCTTGTGGGTTGGTTTGTTCCACTATCTGCCATTCCTTATCATCAGGATCACCCATCCACCACCCGCTATCTGCCCTATGGGCCCCTCCCTGCCAGGGGCCCCCACTACACGCTCTACCTTATCTGCTGGATGGTTTGCTCCAGGGTCCTCCTCAGAAGTTCTTGAACGTTTCTAATCAGCTCCACTTCCTAGGAGAGAGAGGAAAGTAGATTATATCACCAGTCCAGGATTCCTATGCTGATGTGTGCGGCCATATTGGTTTACGGTGTGCAATGTGCGCAGGAGGTGCGCTCTCCTATGTATGCACTTTTCAATGGAAACAGCAGAGCTTTGGCATATTCACTCACCGGACACTTTATTAGGCACACCTTGCTAGTACCAGGCTGGACCTAGGGTTGCCATCTGTCCGGGATTCACCCGAACTGTTCGGATTTAAAATCATGTGTCCGGGCTTCAGACTGTCTGAAACCCGTAACCGATACTGTCACTCTAACCCTCCCTTGTTTGCATTCTTATCTCTCTATTGTAGCACCCCCTAGCAGAGGATGCCGGGTAAATTTAGTTCTCTAATCAAGTGAGCAGCGATTGTCCCGGTCTATTCAGGGTTTCACAGGCTGGGAGTTTGATTGCTTTTCCCTGCCTCTGAAGAAGCTTCCAGAACTTAGGGAGGGGGATTCAAATAACCAGTCTGAATATTTATCATGCTCCAGCCAATCCCTGGAGAGGAGTGTCCAGAAGGGGGCTGGGGAGGTGATAAATAGTCTGAAGCACTGGAGAGCTGGGTCTTCTCTCCCCAGGAGGAGTCCACAGCCTAAGGGGCTGCTGTCCCCAAGCACTCAATGGACTACGCAGCTGCCTCCGGGCATTCCAGATGCCTCCGGGCATTCCAAGCTTTTTGGTGCAAACAGTGCTGGAAAGCTGGGCTCACCATGACACCATCCACAATGCTACTTCCGCAGGCGGGCTCTCAGTGCTGCCGACTCAGCAGCTCCCACTCCAGCCTCCTACCCTGCAACTTTTGAGTCCCAAGCATTCAAGCTGCATGGGGTGGGGTCAGAGCATCACTGGCATCACTGTATGACTGTGTGTCCCAAGCGTGTCACGATCCTACGGGGTAAAATGACTGCACCAGCCATTAGACACTGGTTGGAAAAAGCGCCCAGAGGCGATTCAGTTCGCATGAGTAGCGCTATACAAGTCATTCATTCATTCATTCATTCATTCACTGGCCCTCCGGCCCTGCCCCTCCTTGATGGCTGTGAAATAATAGGTATCGTTCTGCGCCGCACGGCGCACCACTGCCTCCCCTGTGTATCCATCACTCTCAGTGCCATCATGGGGCCCCCAATTTGGGGCAGCGTGGCCTCAAGGACCAGCTGCTTTGGGGAAAGTGCAGGGGTCCCCCATGCAGATGGGGTCCCTGGGCAGTGCCCAGGTGTGCCGTTTCATTAAGACAGCCCTGTCCACCCTCAGTACTGCCCTTTTATAAACTCCTCCCACATCCACTGTGCTTTGGTAAGCTCCACCTCAGTACTGCCTCTGAATAAGCTCCTCCCACATCCACTGTGCTTGGTAAGCTCCGCCCTTATTACTGCCCCTTGATAAGCTCCACCCATATCCAATGTGTTTTGGTAAGCTCCACCCTCACTACTGCCCCTTGCTAAGCTCAACCCTTAGTACTGCCCCTTGATAAGCTCCACCCTTATCCAATGTGTTTTGGTAAGCTCCACCCTCAGTACTGCCCCTTGATAAGCTCCTCCCTCATCCATTGTGTAATAGTAAGCTCCACCCTCAGTACTGACCCTTGATAAGCTCCTCCCTCATCCATTGTGCCATAGTAAGCTCCACCCTCAGTACTGCCTCTTGATAAACTCCTCCCTCATCCATTGTGCCATAGTAAGCTCCACCCTCAGTACTGCCTCTTGATAAGCTCCTCCCTCATCCACTGTGCCATAGTAAGCTCCACCCTCAGTACTGACCCTTAATAAGCTCCTCCCTCATCCATTGTGCCATAGTAAGCTCCGCCCTCAGTACTGCCTCTTGATAAGCTCCTCCCTCATCCATTGTGCCATAGTAAGCTCCACCCTCAGTACTGCCTCTTGATAAACTCCTCCCTCATCCACTGCCCCTAGGTAAGCTCCACCCCGGCGCTGCCCCTTGGTAAGCTCCACCCCCACGCTTCCCCTGTTTGATAAGCCCTCCCTCTTACCTTGATGAGCTCTATCTCCGCCCCATCGCGCACCAGCTCCCCGCCCTCTCTGCGCTCCCGGCAGTGCAGGTTGTCGGTGGAGATGATGAAGGGGACGTCGGTGGCGTCCAGCGCCGTCTGCAGGCGGTTCTTGCACTGCAGGAGGAGGTGTGTCTCTGCGGTGACGTCACGGATCTCCCTCTCTAGCTCCGCCCTCCAGTAGTAGACATCCAATAGCCTCTCTCCCAGCTTCTTGGTGGAGTCCGCCTGGCTGCGCTGTGCCCGGGCCTCCATCTCCGCCGCCAGCTGCTTGGCCTCATGGCGGTTCCTCTCCGAGCCGTCCCGGTCACTGAACGCCTGGTAGAAGGACGTGTAGCCGGCCTGCTGCCATTCCTCCAGGAGGTACTTGGCGGTGCGGAAGCCGGAGGTGGCCAGGCCGGACGAGGAGCTCTCCCCGGTGTTATAGGGCGCCTCCACCGAGCGCACCGGCAGGCTGTGAGGGGGGACAGTCTGCGGGGCGGGGGGCCGAGAGACGAGGACCTGAGCGGACATGGCGCTTCACCTGTACCGAGAGCCGTCACTATGGAAACCGTATCAACTATACGGAAGAGCGGCGTCTGGTTGCTAAGAGACCGGAGAAGGCGGGGATTCATTTGCCGTGCAACGGGGAGCCAATCAGCGCGCTCGGCACGCCCCTTCTAACCAACACTAGCTAATCAGTAGTGGGCAAAGTTTGTGAATATTATACTCAGCGCTGCTCCAATAAACAATACACTATATGATAAATATAATCAATATCATAGTATTAACTAACAATGTAAAGTGCTCTATTATTAAATAAAACAATGTAAAGTGCTCTGTGCAAATATAGTGCAAAACAAATAGGGCTAGATTCAGGTAGGGGCGCGCATTATTACGGCGGCGCAGCGTATCGTATTTACGCTACACCGCCGTAAGTTAGAGAGGCAAGTGCTGTATTCACAAAGCACTTGCCTTCTAAGTTACGGCGGCGTAGCGTAAATGGGGCCGGCGTAAGCGCGCGTAATTCAAATGTGGATGAGGGGGCGTGTTTTATGTTAATTCTTGGTGACCCGACGTGATTGACGTTTTTCCCGAACGGCGCATGCGCCGTCCGTGGAATTTCCCAGTGTGCGTTGCTCCAAAGTACGCCGCAAGGATGTCATTGGTTTCGACGTGAACGTAAATTACGTCCAGCCCTACTCGCGAACGACTTACGCAAACGACATAATAAATTCAAATTTCGACGTGGGAACGACGGCCATACTTAAAGCGGTGGTTCACCCTTAGAGGGCACTTTTTCCCCTTAGATGGATGCTCGTTTTGTCTAGGGGAATCGGCTATTTGCTTTAAAATATGAGCTGTACTTACCCGTTTACGAGATGCATCCTCTTCGTCGCTTCCGGGTATGGGCTGCGGGAATGGGCGTTCCTTCTTGATTGACAGTCTTCCGAGAGGCTTCCGACGGTCGCATCCATCGCGTCACGATTTTCCGAAAGAAGCCGAACGTCGGTGCGCAGGCGCAGTATAGAGCCGCACCGACGTTCGGCTTCTTTCGGCTACGAGTGACGCGATGGATGCGACCGTCGGAAGCCTCTCGGAAGACTGTCAATCAAGAAGGAACGCCCGCTCCCGAAGACCCATACCCGGAAGCGACGGAAGAAGATGCATCTCGAAAACGGGTAAGTACAGCTCATATTTTAATACAAATAGCCGATTCCCCTAGACCAAACGAGCAGGAATCTAAGGGGAAAAGGGGAAACATTTTATAAATGGGTGAACTCCCGCTTTAACATTGCGTGTGCCTCCTAATAGCAGGAGTAACCTTACGCCGAAAAAGCCTAACGTAAACGACGTAAAAAATAGCGCCGGGCATATGTAAATTTGTGAATCGGCGTATCTAGGTCATTTGCATTTTCTACCCCGAAAACAACGGAAGGTGCCACCTAGCGGCCAGCGTAAATATGCACCCTAAGATACGACGGTGTAAGAGACTTACGCCAGTCGGATCTTAGGCTAATGTCGGCGTATGTAGCTTTCTGAATACAGAAAAAAGATACGCCAGCGCGGCTTTGAATTTACGCGGTGTATTAATAGATACGCCAGCGTAATTCATTGCTGAATCTAGCCCATAAAGTCCATCCATATAATCTTATTGGGTGTTAAACTTGTGCAACTTATGCAGTTGGTGTAGATCTTGGTGACCCCCGCCCCCCCCCTCCCCCATTCACCAGCAATAATCCTTCAATGCCCCTGATATTAAGGTTGGAATATCGCCTTCCACCAATGACTAGGACTGCTGGATGTATTCTGTATATATCACCTTTATTCCACCAAAATATTAAAACGTCAGGTATATCCTATAACAAGATAGGACTATCTCCTTCCCAGCTTTCCTGGTGATTGGATGTCCATAGGAAAAAAGAGTATATAGTGTAATACTGTAAAATTTATTCATAAAAAGCAAAAATCATTACACTCACATCAAACTTTTAAAAACGTGCAAATAAACGTTGCCTTGGCGTGCAAACAACCGTCACTACGTCTCTTCCGCTTCTGAAGATGCCCAGTGGGAGGGGGCGAAACGTGTCAAGCGGAGGAAACCTAGTGACGGTTGTTTGCATGCCAAGGCGACGTTTATTTGCACGATTTTAAAAGTATGGAGCATTACAGTCCTCAGACCACCGTCCAGAGCACTGTGCAGAATTACAGGCCTCCTGCTCAGACCACCGTCCAGAGCACTGTGCAATATTTACAGGCCTCTCAGACCACCGTCCAGAGCACTGTGCAACATTTACAGGCCTCTCAGACCACCGTCCAACATTTACAGGCCTCTCAGACCACCGCCCCAAAGCACTGTGCATTACAGGCCCCCTTAGACCACCATCCAGAGCACTGTGCATTACAGGCCCCCTTAGACCACCATGCAGAGCACTGTGCATTACAGGCCAAAATTTGTATTAATGTGCATAACGAAGCCAAGGAAAGATGGAAAAATCTCCAAAAGGCATCAAATTACAGATTAGACAATTCTTATAATACGTCAAAAAAAGTTAGATTTTATTTCCATCATTTACACTTTCAAAATTACAGAAAACAAAAAATGGCGTCTGCAAAAGTTTGGGCACCCTGCAGAATTTATAGCACGCACTGCCCCCTTTGCAAAGCTGAGACCTGCCAGTGTCATGGATTGTTCTCAATCATCGTCTAGGAAGACCAGGTGATGTCAATCTCAAAGGTTTTAAATGCCCAGACTCATCTGACCCTCCCCCAACAATCAGCACCATGGGTTCTTCTAAGCAGTTGTCTAGAAAACTGAAAATAGTTGACGCTCACAAAGCTGGAGAAGGCTATAAGAAGATAGCAAAGCGTTTTCAGATGTCAATATCCTCTGTTCGGAATGTAATTATTGTAAGCTCTAACGAGCAGGGCCCTCTGATCATTCCTGTATTAAATTGTACTGTAACTATAATGTCTTCCCTGATGTTGTAAAGCGCTGCGTAAACTGTTGGCGCTATATAAATCCTGTATAATAATAATAATAATAATAATTAAGAAATGGCAGTCATCAGGAACAGTGGAAGTTAAAGCAAGATCTGGAAGACCAAGAAAAATATCAGAAAGAACAGCTCGCAGGATTGTGAGAAAAGCAATTCAAAACCCACGTTTGACTGAACGATCCCTCCAGAAAGATCTGGCAGACACTGGAGTTGTGGTACACTATTCCACTATAAAGAGATACTTGTACAAATATGGTCTTCATGGAAGAGTCATCAGAAGAAAACCTCTTCTACGTCCTCACCACAAAAATCAGCGTTTGAACTTTGCAAATGAACATATAGACAAGCCTGATGCATTTTGGAAACAAGTTCTGTGGACCGATGAGGTTAAAATATAACTTTTTGGTCGGAATGAGCAAAGGTACATTTGGAGAAGAAAAGGCACAGAATTTAATGAAAATAACCTCTGTCCAACTGTGAAGCATGGGGGTGGATCTATCATGCTTTGGGGTTGTATTGCAGCCAGTGGCACAGGGAACATTTCACGAGTAGAAGGAAAAATGGATTCAATAAAATCTCAGCAAATCTTGGATGGTAACTTGATGCCATCTGTGAAAAGCTGAAGTTAAAGAGAGGATGACTTCTACAAATGGATAATGATCCTAAACATGACACCTCAAAATCCACGGAGGATTACATCAAGAGGCGTAAACTGAAGGTTTTGCCATGGCCTTCACAATCTCCTGACCTCAACATAATTGAAAATCTATGGATAGACCTTAAAAGAGCAGTGCGTGACAGACAGCCCAGAAATCTCAAAGAACTGGAAGACTTTTGTAAGGAAGAATGGGCAAAGATACCTCAAACAAGAATTGAAAGACTCTTGGCTGGCTACAAAAAAGTGTTTACAAGCTGTGATACTTGCCAATGGGGGCAGTACAAGATATTAACTCTGCAGGGTGCCCAAACTTTTGCAGACGCCATTTTTTTGTTTTCTGTCATTTTGAAAGTGTAAATGATGGAAATAAAATCAAACTTTTTTGGCATATTATAAGAATGTCTAATCTGTAATTTGATGCCTTTTGGAGATTTTCCCATCTTTCCTTGGCTTCGTTATGCACATTAATACAAATTTTTACCTGAGGTGCCCAAACTTCTGTGCAGTGTGATTTGAGATCATCCCCCGTAGTATCTACTGTGTCACATCTCCAGCTATAATTTATTAACGTTTTATTTTTGTTTTATTTCAATTTATGCAAAAACACAGCATTATGTGCGGCTCGTCCTCCCATCTCGGAGGAATGAAGAAAGCCGGAGACGCCAATCACGTAACCAATGCCATTTTCTGCTTCATTTTCCTCCGAGCTTCCCTTCCATTTGTTTCTTGTCATCTGTCCAATCTGACAATAGAATGACAGACATCAATAATCTCCCTAATTACTAAATGTGTCTCGTCTTTTGCGCTCGCTGCGTGTAACCCAATCCCATCCTGTCATCTCAGAGCGCAGGGCGGTCTGGGGAAATCGCTAAGTATGTGTTCTCAGCTTTGAAGGTTTTCTTTTTTTTTAGCCATTTTAACTTGATTTTCTAATAGATGGATCCAGACTTTTTGGAGTGGATACAGTGGCGGCTGGTGCTCAACATTTTTGGGGGGGGCGCAAACGAAAAAAAAAAAAAGAAAAAAAATTGCAGCCTCACAGTGTCCATCAAATGCAACCACTGTGCCATCAATTGTCACCACTGTGCCATGCCATCAAACACAGCCACTGCGGCATCAATTTTCACCACTGTGCCATGCCATCAAACGCAGCCACTGTGCCATGCCATCAAACGCAGTCACTGTGCCATGCCATCAAACACAGCCACTGTGCCATCAATTGTCACCACTGTGCCATGCCATCAAACACAGCCACTGTGCCATTAATTGTCACCACTGTGCCATGCCATCAAACGCAGCCACTGTGCCCCTCAATTGTCGCCACTGTCCCAATTGTCACCACTGTGCTCATTAATTGTCGCCACTGTGCCCCTCTGTACATGTCACTGTGCCCTTTAATTGTTGCCACTGTGCCCATTGTCACCACTGTGCCCATTGATGCCACTGTGCCCTTTATCGCCACTGTGCTCTTTGTCTCCACTGTACCCATTGATGCCACTGTGCCCTTTGTCACCACTGTACCCATTGATGCCACTGTGCCCTTTGTCACCACTGTACCCATTGTCGCCTCTGTGCACATTGTCGCCGCTGTGCCCTGTAAAATACCCCCCCCCGCCCGGCACTTACCTTTCTCCTCCCACGTCCCTCGATGTCTTCTCCCGCCCTCGATGACGCTTCAGCCAATCAGGTTACCGATAGCCAGAATCAGTGAACCTGATTGGCTGAGATGGCCGCCAGTCTTATCCAAGGAACGCAGCTCCCGTACGTCCCGAGGATAAGCATCCGGGAGCCGAGGGCTGTACTCGGAAAGCCTATCAGAGCTGCTGGCTCTGATAGGCACTTCCGCACAGCCAACCAGCTGCCATTATTCAGGTAGTCGGCGCTCACCGTCCAGCCATCTGAATAGTTGCGGCAGCGGCCGGCAACAATAACATAATAACATAGATTCATGCAATGCATGAATCTATGTTATTTCAGTGGTGGTGCGAGAGCCAGAGGGGGCGGCGCTCCAACGCCCTCTATAGATGCACCGCCACTGAGTGGATACAACCTTTAAATCTGACCTCCAGTCTTCTGTTCTTGCACGGTTGTACAGACCCCTCTTCTGTACTGGAATTGCTTACTCTGACTTCACTGCACACTGTGAACTCCTCTCAATGTGCATTAGAAGCTGCAGCAAGTCACATAGAGCCGCCTTATTTCCTGGCTGGAGGGTGTCCAGCATAGGCTGACCACATTTCCAAACTACTATTCAGGCAGGGCCGATCCTAGGGTCACAGACGCCTGGGTACAGAAATATTTCTGGCACCCCCACATGGGCGTGGTCATCTTACCAACTCCTCCCCTTTACAAGTGTTTCTATGGCAACGACTCAAACACAGAGATGCCCCCCTAACACGGACAAAGAGAACACGTTAGGCACGGAGCGCCCCGCAGTGACGTCACTGCATGACTGGTCTCTCCCCACACAGAGACAGCCGCTGCTTTGCTCTCCTCCTCTGACAGGAGGAGGAAGGGGGGACGGGCTTGGGCAGGAAACACAGTGGTGGCGGCGGTGACCGGCGGAGAGAGCCACCTCTGGACACGGACAAGGAGAGGATGAGGGAGGGGAGCACCCTGGTGCTTCAGTGCCCCCACCTTGGTGGCGCCTGGGTGCACTGCACCCCACGCACCTGCCTAGGATCAGCCCTGCATTCAGGGACACTCCCCTTCCCAAAAAATCAGCTTGTGCTGTAACGGATCACAGCACAGTGATTGGACACAAGAGGCGGGATTTGTGATTTCTCCAATCACAAGAAGGGGGCGGGGATTGTGCTGTAAAGCGGTGATGTGGCTGCCTTTTTTGAGAGCATCAGATTGGCCGGGGGGGGGGGGGGTTGTGTCAGTTTCATTTTGGGATACAGGATACAGGAGCGCGCCTGCACTGGTGTCCATCGGAGAGTGCTTCTTCGGTGGGATACTCAAGAAAGGGAGGAGCCAGGAGCGCCATGGAGGGACCCCAGATGAGGAGGATCGGGGCCACTCTGTGCAGAGGAGGTAAGTATGACATGATTGTTTTTTTTAAATGAACCTTTACAACTCCTTTAAGCTTTTGAACTATAATTAAAGAATATACTTGCTCAAAAAATACACTGGCCCGGATTCAGATACATTGGAGTATCTATCGGCGGGGCGTAATGTATCTCAGATACGGTACGCCGCCGTAAATTAGGGAGCAAGTTCCGTATTAAGAAAGAACTTGCGCCCTAAGTTACGGCGGCGTAACGTATGAGGTCCGACGTAAGCCCGCCTAATTCAAATCTAGATGATGTGGGCATGTTTTATTTAAATTTCATGTGACCCCCGCGTATTTTACGTTTTTTACGTGCGCCGTTCGTAAAAAGAATCCCAGTGCGCATGCTCGAAATTACGCCGCAAATCATCATTGCTTTAGACATGAACGTAACTTACGTACAGCCCTATTCGCAAACGACGTAACATTTTCAAAATTCGACCCGGGAATGACGTCCATACTTAACATAGGATACTCCTCATATAGCAGGGGTAATTGTACGCCGGAAAAAGCCGAACGTAAACGACGTAAAAAAATGCGCCGGGCGGACGTACGTTTCTGAATCGGCGTATCTACCTAATTAGCATATTCCTCACGGAAATCTACAGAAGCGCAACCTAGCGGCCAGCGTAAATATGCAACTAAGATACGACGGCGTAAGACACTTATGCCGGTCGGATCTTAGGGAAATCTATGCGTAACTGATTCTATGAATCAGTCGCATAGATACGACGCCGCACACTCAGAGTTACGACGGCCTATCCGGAGATACGCCGTCGTAACTGCTCTCTGAATCCGGGCCAGTGTACTTTACCCTTTAAACAATTGTGGAGGAATTAATATTTGACTTTTTTTCTGTGGTTCCTATATAATTATATATATTTTGGCCCAGATTCTCAAAGGCGTTACGACGGCGCAACACCATTTGCGCCGTCGTAAGTCCTAATCTGGCCCCGGGTATCTATGCGACTGATTCTTAGAATCATTTACGCATAGATACCCATTAGATCCGACAGGCGTAAGGCTCTTACGCTGTCAGATCTTAAATGTAATTTTTTTTCCCGCCGCTAGGTGTCGCCGACGTCGTTTTCCCCGTCGCTTATGTAAATTAGCAAATTACGACGATTCCCGAACGTACGCGCGCTCGACGCAGAGAATTTACGACGTTTCCGTAGCCTTTGCGACGCGTAAAGTTGCCCCTGGTTCTATGAGGCGCAGCCAATGTTAAGTATGGCCATCGTTCCCGCGTCGAAATTTAAAAAATCTACGTTGTTTGCGTAAGACGTCCGTGAATGGCGCTGGACACCATTTACGTTAACGTCTAAGCAAATGACGTTGGTGCGACGTCATTTAGCGCAATGCACGTCGGGTAATTTACCCGACAGAGCATGCGCAGTACGCTCGGCGCGGGAACGCGCCCCATTTGAATTGGGCTGGCTTGCGCCGAGCGCTTTTACGATACACCGCCGCAAGTTTACAGGTAAGTGTTCTGAGAATTAGGCACTTACGCTGTAAACCTGCGGCGGTGTAACGTAAATCACATACGTTACGCTGCCCAGGAGCAACGTAATTATATGTGAATCTGGCCCTTTTTCTCTTTGTATGACAGTGACTCACACTTTCCTCCAGGTGGCGCTGCTGTATTGTACTTTAGACCAAATTCCGCCCAAACAGGGCGCTTTCCATAATGTCAGCGATCAGGCGTGATTCCCAGCTTATTGTATAGCTCTCCTTTGATCAGTGTCCTCTATCACAGTACAATAGACTCCGCATGCACAGTCCTCGCAGCCACGCCACCTAAACCCTTGATGCGCTGTATCGCTTGACAATGCTGGATAATCCCCTTTAATGCTTTTTCACTTTACATTTTTACTGTATCTAAATCAGCAAGATGGCAGATTATACATGAGTGCAGCTTGACTTAAGCGTAGGCGGGCGGAATCCCACCAAAGTGGATGCAATCAGCTGCGGGGGGCCCCCAGGAAGTCTTTCAACTGCGTTGTGTAAGATGTGTACTGTTCATTCCAGATAGATCAAACAAGCGTTGGATATAGTGCGGGGGGAGAGAAAAAGCTGCACATCTTTAGGTCTTATTTTATTATATTTATTTTACTTTTTTGTTTCTGTCCTTCTCCCCACAAGAGCTTGCAATCTAATGTTCCAATCACAGACGGCACACTGACGTGATGTCAGCACAGTTCCTGGCATAACTACTGTATACGTGAGTGCAGGGGGCTGTAGTGATAGTTATTTTCCAATTATTTCGCAGACATACAGTCAGTGACTCCAATATTGACTCTGACGTAAGGGGCGCTCTCCCTGACTCTGTGCCTCACTGTGCCATCTGTAACATGCCTCACTGTGCCATCTGTAACATGCCTCACTGTGCCATCTGTAACATGCCTCACTGTGCCATCTGCAACATGCCTCACTGTGCCATCTGTAACATGCCTCACTGTGCCTGTAACATGCCTCACTGTGCCATCTTTAACATGCCTCACTGTGCCATCTTTAACATGCCTCGATGTGCCTGTAACATGCCTCACTGTGCCATTTGTAACATGCCTCACTGTGCCATCTGCAACATGCCTCGATGTGCCTGTAACATGCCTCACTGTGCCATCTGTAACATGCCTCACTGTGCCATCTGCAACATGCCTCACTGTGCCATCTGTAACATGCCTCACTGTGCCTGTAACATGCCTCACTGTGCCATCTTTAACATGCCTCACTGTGCCTGTAACATGCCTCACTGTGCCATCTGTAACATGCCTCACTGTGCCATCTGCAACATGCCTCACTGTGCCATCTGCAACATGCCTCACTGTGCCATCTGCAACATGCCTCACTGTGCCATCTGCAACATGCCTCACTGTGCCATCTGCAACATGCCTCACTGTGCCATCTGTAACATGCCTCACTGTGCCATCTGTAACATGCCTCACTGTTCCATCTGTAACATGCCTCAATGTGCCATCTGCAACATGCCTCACTGTGCCATCTGTAACATGCCTCACTGTGCCATCTGTAACATGCCTCACTGTGCCATCTGTAACATGCCTCACTGTGCCATCTGTAAACATGCCTTGACGATCTACCTACCTTCTCCTGTTTGCAGAGAGGTCAGACGGCAGCCATCCATTATTCAAAAGCCGCGCCTCCTCCTCAGGCTGTTCCGTGATAGGCGGAACAGTAATTTTCCCAGCAGAGCCTCTGTTTAGTGTTCCGCCTATCACAGATGTCCTCTCGTCCGAGGCCGAGGATGAGAAGGCATCCGTGATAGGCTGAACACTAAACAGAGGCTCTGCTGGGAAAATTAGTGTTCCGCCTATCACGGAACAGCCTGAGGAGGAGGCGCGCTTTTTTAATAATGGATGGCCGGCGGCTGACACAGGTAGATGTAATTGCGGTAACGCCACCCAAGTAATGGGAACGGCGTTACCGTGAGGGGAAGAGTAATCAGGTAGATTACTTGTTACCCTCAAAAGGGTCATCGTTAGGTAACGGCGTTTATTTTAACGCCGTTACTGACAACACTGGTCTAGACACCTGATATGTAGATGCTTGTTCCAGGTCAGCGCCCCCCTGTGGGGGAGATAAGAATGACGGCTCCGGAGCTTCCATGATACATTTTAATTATTTCAGTTTAGCCAGAACTCTCATCTCTCTAGGATCTCATCCAAAGCCAATAAAACTCCTCCGGTGGTTTATAGTTTATCCTGGCAACGCGCTTATAAAACAGATCAACACCGCCATTATTTACAGCCCCTCCCCCCCCCCCCGGCACTTCCACCGACAGCCAAAGCCATCAAAGCTAATTAGGAGCAGAATCCTCATGTATGTGTCGGTGTAAACATGCGATTCAGCCCCTCGCATCCTAACGCGGTTCGCCGTCCCCCCGTTTGAAGCTCAGCTGATAATGAGTGATGTCTGCCATCTCGGCGGTCCCTTCCCAACCTCCCCGGATAAAACCAAAGGGGACGTCACTTTCAAAAAAGGCAAATCCTGTGTGATTTCCCCCGATGAATTATTAATGTTTGTCTCCTCCAGGCATTTTCCGTGATTGCAATTAGGTACGCACTTCTCTGCGGGCTGCGGAGAGAGGCATAATACTGATGGAAGAGAAACATTTTCACATCAAAGGGCGATAATGAAACTTGTTAAAAGTTGCGTCGCCGGCTTGGCCTGGCTGGCTTTCCTTGACACTTGAAAGTCGAAATTCACCTTTGAACCTCCAAAACTGAGGCCGATACATTTTACTTGGATATGTGCGGAATTTTCAACACCCATTATGGGCCCTAAAGACGCGAGTTTAATGGGAGCTTGAGATACGGATCTAAAGAGCCTCGGCTTTAGCAAGCGTTTCAGCATCAAGTAGCTTTCTTCAAGGCTTAAAAGGGAATGAACAGCGGCTTTCAATGTGTTTTCCGTTTAAATTATGGCCTGAAATACAAAATTATTAAATATTTTTTAGGCAAGTAAATGTTATACATTGCATATGAATGCATTATATACTTATCTTCTTTTCCATTTCCTATTTTTTATATATATATATATATACACACTATGGGCCAGATTCACGTACAGCGGGCGCAACGTAACGTAACCGATTTACGTTACACCGCCGCAAATTTTCTGTCTAAGTGCCCGATCCACAAAGCACTTACCTGGAAATTTGCGGCGGTGTATCGTAAATCCGTCCGGCGCAAGGCGGGCCAATTCAAATGGGGCGGGTACCATTTAAATTAGGCACGCTCCCGCGCTAGACGTACTGCGCATGCTCCCGTCGCAAATTTCCCAACGTGCTTTGCGCGAAATTACGACGCGCCGACGTTTTGTGAATCGCGACGTCAAAAAAGAGTTACGCCGGGAAAATGTTAAATTTTTAAAATAATTCAAAAGCGACGCGGGAAAGACGGGCATACTTTAACATGGTGGAGTAATTTTCCACTTTGTTAAAGGTACCCTATCTTTGCGACGGAAAACTAACACTCGCGGCGACATAACGACGGGAAAAAGCTTCGTGGATCGCCGTAACTCCTAATTTGCATACCCGACGCTGGTTTACGACGCAAACTCCCCCCAGCGGCGGCCGCGGTACTGCATCCTAAGATCCGACAGTGTAAAACTATTACACCTGTCAGATCTTATGGCTGTCTATGCGTAACTGATTCTATGAATCAGTCGCATAGATAGAACAACAGATACGACAGCGTATCAGGAGATACGCCGTCGTATCTGCTTTGTGAATCTGGCCCTATAATACCAAAAGTATTGGGACGCCTGCCTTTAAGCCTCGTACACGCGATCGGATTTTCCACAGACAAAGCGCAGGACTTTTGTCCGAAGAGCATTGGCCAGGAATTTGTCTTGCATATGAACGGCACACAATTGTCGGCCAACTACAAAAAGTGATTTGGCAATAATTAGCATTTTTAACTACCGTATTTATCGGGCTATAACGAGCCCCGGGGTATAGCGCGCACCCCCGAATTTGAAGGAAGATTCCTGCCAAAAAAAAAAATACTTACAGTTTGGATGCCCCTCGTCGGTGTCTTGCCCGTCGTCCATCGCGTCCTGCCCGTCGTCCAGCGCGTCCATCGGCGGCCTCGTCCGGTCCGGCGTCCTTCTGCGGCCATCCCCGCTTCCCGCGCTCTGTTCGAACCACTGCGCTGACATATACCGAGCGGAGTACACTCGTGTATAGTCGGGCGGGCTCAGCTCCTCTCGCATAAACGACGTACAGGACGCACACGACGTGACCGCGAGAGGAGCCGAGCCTGCCCGACTATACCCGAGTGTACTGCGCTCAGTCTATGTCGGCGCAGTGGTTCGAACAAAGTGCGGGAAGCGGGTATCGGCGTATATCACGCACCCACGATTTTTCCCTGTTTTTCCCCAAAACACATGTCACCACACATGTCCCCACATAGTAAAACACATGCCCCCCACATATGTAACAGTAAAATCGCATGTCCCAATAGAAATTGAGAGGAACCTGTACAATTGTGGGAGGCTAAAGGGAAGACTGGAGTTCAGCTTTAAATTACATTTCTAGGAAGAAAACAATAAACCTTTCTGGCTGCACTTCAGCAAGGATCAGAAACCTAATTGTCTTTGTAAACACTCATCACATTCTATTATCCTAAGCCGCATTAGATCAGCATAGTGTTTGCTGCAGAGATTCATCCCGTATTTGCAGAATAAACCTGTTAGAGAAAGCAAATAAGAGTAAAGTACACAAGACCCAGAGGGAGCGTATTACCGTGTGCGCACAACCTGTACCCTTACCTTAACCTTTCTTTCTGTAGTCCCCCTCCTCCACACGTAACAACAACCTTGCCAATCTTCACCGCCCTGGTGATGGTCATGTGACCAGTGGTGCAGATTTTTTAGTCCAGGTAACAGTGGTCATCAAGACAGTAAAATCCTGATAGACACACTTAAAGCCTTACTAAACCCAGTAATATGAAAATAGTTCACCAATCCCCCAAACACACACACACACACGGAGTGCCCACAGCTTATAAATCTTCTTTTTACATTAAAATATTGCCACTATATACCTTTATGGCTGATCTGTATACCATTAAACTGCACAGTTCAATTAGGGGGAGATTTCCTCAGCAGCCTGTATACACGCCCACATGTGTGATGCCGATATCATGTGACCTGGCTATCTCTGAGAACAAGTAAATCTTCTCTCCAGCATAAAAGACACAACTGAGCATGTGCAGGTCTTACAATCTATACACTCTTGCGAGTTGCTCTCTGTCCAGACACATCTGATGTTCCTCCCTCACCCCCGACCCGATCATCGGATGGGATGGCGCCACAGCTTGGCCATTCCGCCGCTCCTCTTCAGTGATTGGCTGCCTGCCTGTGTACATGTTGTGTAGATCCAGCCGGCGTCGGCGACACTTACTCAGTGCATTCAGTGGCCGAGCCGCCAAGTGATACGTTGCCAGTGCTTACTCATCATCACATCACAGGAAATCCTGACCTTAAAGCGGATGTCCGCTGAAAAAAAAATATTAAAAGTCAGCAGCTACAAATACTGCAGCTGCTGACTTTTAATATCGGCACACTTACCTGTCCTGGAGTCCAGCGCCATCCGCAGCAGAGGACGAGCGATCGCTCGTCACTCTTTTGCCCCCCCGCCATCCTTGGTGAGGGAACCAGGAAGTGAAGCGATCTGGCTTCACTGCCCGGTTCCCTACGGCGTATGCGCGAGTCGTCACTCGCGATGCGCCGCGCTGACTGGCTCCCGCTGTGTACTGGGAGCCGAGTGTTTCCCAGAACACAACGGGGGTGGGACGGGAGGTGACGTCCTGCCCGCAGTCTACCTGCAGACTGTGTGGCCGGAAGTGGGTGCAAATACCTGTCTTTAGACAGGTATCTGCACCCCCCTCCCCCTGAAAGGTGTCAAATGTGACACCGGAGGGGGGGAGGCTTCCGATTCGTGGGAGTGAAGGTGGAGGGTGGAGCTTCACTTTAAGTGAGTGGCATATACAGTTGCAAGCAACAGAAGAAGAACCACAGGTAACAGCAGTTAGGAGGAGCATTTTGATTTATATATTGCTGGAAAGTTGGACAGTTATTACTGGAAAGATATGTCTGTGTATGGTAAGAGATAATTCATCTTCTTCACTTTGTATAGGCGATTTTCATCAAGATCAAAATATGGCCACAACAGATGTATTGCAATATAAAAAGATGCACATTCTCTAGGCTATATGTATATGGGCATGGACTGGTGGTATGCCTGGGCTGAGTAACTTCCAATACAAAGTGACGCTGAATTATCTCTTATATAACACATATATCTTTCCACTGGAAAGATATATGTTATATAAGAGATAATTCAGCGTCGCTTTGTATTGGAAATTACTCAGGCCAGGCATACCATGCCCATATAAATATAGCCTAGAGAATGTGCATCTTTTTATATTGCATTGGTGACCTTAAAATGATGTCCCCCCCCTGAAAAAAGTTATGCGGACGCCCATGGCGAGGAGTTGCTTATTATTGTGAATTGTGCATTCATCACCTTGAAACTTAACTGTGAGACCGTTGTTTGCCAGACTTTTCCCTGATAGAAGGCTGCCTTCTAGTTCTGGAACATAGAGGACTTTCTTTACAAGGATACTGTGGTGACCTCCTGTGGTGTATTGCAGTTCAGGAAGCCCTGGTCTTTCCCTTCTGATGTGATGCTTTTCCCATTTGCTAGAAAAACGTTGTCTTTGGTACTGTAATCAATGTTTATGAAGAAGGTCTCATCGCTAGTAAGGTGGCTTGTTGCTCCTCATGCCCCATACACACGAGCGGTTTTCCCGTCTGAAAAAAAATTATGTTTTTTCCGACGGATTTCCTCTCAAGCCTGCCTTGCATACACACGGTCACACAAAAGTTTGGTGAACTTTTTACTGCCAAGAACGCGGTGACGTAAAAGACTACGATGAGCCGAGGAAAAAGTTCTATGCTTCTGAGCATGCGTCCAGGGCCGATCCGCCCTATATGCTCACTAGCCGCTTAGGGCCCCGCAAAAAAGCTCTCATCGCAGTTTTTCCGACGGGGAAAACCGGTCGTGTGTACGGGGCATGAGTCTATGCACCAGCCGTGTGGATGGGGGCAGCGGCTCACTTTTTTTATGGTCACTTTTGCCTGTCTAGCCTTTCTGTCCCAGTCCTCTGTCTCTTCATTTGTGGGTATGTCTGTATTTACCCATGCTAAAAAGCATTTCTAGTTTAAACTTCCATAGCTGGTAATTGGCATTTGTTCAGCTTTGCTATTGCAAACTTCCCTTCTGAACCACTTGCCATCTTTTCAGTAGCTTGTATACAGTACTCACTGACTTTCCAGTGCCTGGATGCCTGCTGGGTACGCCGGGTGCGCTGGGTGGCTGGGCCCATAACCTGTTATCAGAGTATTGAAATCACGCGCTGGAAGCTTCTTGTTTGCAGAACTTACTTTACTTTCATGGAGAAATTGCTGAACATATCTTGCAGCATATCTTTATCATGGAACAGGAAAGAGGAGGATACAACTACACACACTTAGGAATGAAGGTACGTCCTCTAAATACATTACCATAGAAAACACATTATAACACTGCAGTGCCCCCTGCTGGCTAAATAGGTATAATGCATACAGTATTGTGAGTTTATTAACAACCCTGCTGTTGTTCTTTCCAACATACATGACTCTTCCTCCCTTTCTGTTTTTCCCTTTCAGTCCTCTCTTCCTTCCTTTCCTTTATTTTTACCTTCCTTACTCTAACCTAAGAGCCACTAAATAGGAATGTTAGGTGACCATGGCAAACCTTCTTGTGGTGGATCCTAGGGAAGAGTGGGCACTCCTTACACTTTGCGAACACTTTGGTAACACAGAATACATGATCCTTCCTTCCTTTCATTTTTTTTCCTTTCAGTCCTCTCTTGCTTTCCTTTATTCCTACCTTCCTTACTCTAACCTAAGAGCAGCTGAATGGGAATGTTAGGTGGCCATGCCAAACCTTCTTATGGTGGAATCTGGGTAAGAATGTTCACTCCTTACACTTGTGAGTCAGAAAGTCCATTGCTTTTAATGGTAACCCTTCCATTCCTTTTCTCCTACTTTCCTTCCTTATTTTAACCAAATAGCTACTAAATGGGAATATTAGGTGGCAATGCTAAACCTTTTTGTGATGGACCCTAGTGAAGAAGAGTGGGCACTGTTTACACTTTATGAGTCAGAGAGCCCATTACTGTTGATGGTAACACAATAAATGGAAATTTTAGGTGGTCACGGCAAACCGTTTTGTGATGTACCCTAGGGAAGAGTAGGCACTCCCTACACTTTGTGAGTCAGAGAGACCATTACTGTTGATGGTAACACAAAGGAAATGTGATCTTCCTGTCCTTCCTTTCCTTGGTTGCTGCCATTCCTCTCTTATTTCCTTCCTCTTCTTCCTCCCTTCCTTCCTTACTCTAACGTAAGAGCCACTAAATTGGAACATTAGGTATCCATACCAAACCTTCTTGTGGTGGACCCTTGCGAACAGTGGGCACCTCTTTACACTTTGTGAGTCAGGTAAACCGATTACTGTTGATAGTAACACAGAACACACCCTTCCTTCCTTTCCCTTTTTTGCTTTCGTTGGTCTCTTTCTTCCTTTCCTGTATTCCCACCTTCCTTCCTTATTCTAACCCAAGAGCCACTTAATCGGAATGTTAGGTGGCCATGCCAAACCTTCTTGTGGTGGACCCATGGGAATAGTGGGCAATCCTCACACTTTGTGAGTCAGAAAGCCCATTACTGTTGAAGGTAACACAGAATACATGACCCTTCCTTCCTTTCCTTATTCCTTTTCATGCCTCTCTTCCTTCCTTCCTTCCTTCCTTCCTTCCTTTGCTTTATTCTTACCCTCCTACCTTATTTTAACCTAAGAGCCACTAAATGGGAATGTTAGGTGACTATGACAAACCTTCTTGTGGTGAACCCTAGGGAAGAGTGGACACTTCTTAAACTTTGTGAGCCAGAGAGCCCATTACGGAATGGTAACACAGAAGCAATATGACCTTTATGTCCTTCCTTAACTTTATTGCTGCCATTTCTCCCTTCCTTCCTTTTCTTGCTTCCTTCCTTACTTCCTCTAACCTAAGAGCCACTAAATGGGAATGTTAGGTGGCCATGCAAATCCTTCTTGTGATGGACCCTTGCAAAGTGTGGAGAAGCCTTATGCCGCGTATACACGACCTTTTTTCATGACGTGAAACGATTGTGTGTGGGCTCCAGAGCATTTTTCATGACGTGAAAAATTGCCATAAAAAATTTAGAACATGCTCTATTTTTGCGAGTCGTTTTTCACATCGTGAAAAACGGTCATGTGTAGGCTTTAACAACATGAAAAAAACGTGCATACTCAGAAGCAAGTTATGAGACGGGAGCACTCATTCTGGTAAAACTAGCGTTTGTAATGGAGATAGCACATTCGTCTGAAAAGAACGAAGACTGAAAATCGCGAATCGTCTCTCACCAAACTTTTACTAACACGAAATCAGTAAAGCAGCCCCAAGGGTGGCGCCATTCGAATGGTACTTACACTTTATAGTGGCGTCGTATGTGTTGTACGTCATCGCGCTTTGCTCGAGCATTTCTTTTCACGATCGTGTGTATGCAAGGCAGGATTGACAAGAATCACGTCGCAAAAAACGTTGTTTTTTGCTAGACCATTAAAGATGGTCGTGTGTACGCGGCATGACACTTTGTGAGACAGAGAGTCCATTTTTATTGATGGCAACTCAGAATTTATATAACCTCACCTTCATTTCCTCCCTTTCATGCTTTTCTTTCTTTGTTTTTTTCGCCCCCCTCCCCATTACAGTAAAATACATCACCAAAAGCGAGACCCATAGAAAGTTGGCGAAACCCTCAGGCCTCGTACACACGATAGGTTAAACAGAGGACAACGGTCTGATGGACCGTTTTCATCGGTCAAAACCGATCGTGTGTGGGCCCCATAGGTTATTTAACCTTCGGTTAAAAAAAAGCCAACTTGCTTTAAATTTAACCGATGGATTCCTAACCGATAGGACAAAACCGATCGTTAGTAGGCACGACCATCGGTTAAAAATCCACGCGTTCTCAGAATCAAGTCGACGCATGCTTAGTTTTTTTGAGCACGTTGTTGTGTTTTACGTCACCACGTTCTGACACGATTGTTTTTTTAACCGATAATGTGTAGGCGCGACGGACCATCAGTCAGCTTCATCGGTTAACCGATGAAAACGGTCCATCGGATGGACCGATCGTGTGTACGCAGCATAAGATTTTGATAGAAAACATCTGATAGATCAGCATAATTTACCATCGACTTTGTGGCCTTTCTGACGGCATAGCTGTTGGTAAGTCTTAGTTGTAGATCATAGTCAGATGTTGCATGTCTGGACGGAATGAAACGAGAATGATAACAAGAACCTTGGTCAGTCATGTTCTCTCTTTGACAAGTGCAGTAGGAGAGCTAAAATTTATTTTAATGGAAAATCCAATACAAAGCAAGTAGCGAGAATTAAAGGTCAGAGGGAGGGGGAATAACCTTTTGGTATAATTATTGTTGGGCACATCCATAATTCACACATTAATGCCCTCTTCTACGCGAGAAAGGGTTTATTCAGTGTCCTCATCGGGGAAATAAGTCTTTCTAATTCTCTTCTGTTTTCTTATTCCCTGTGGGGGTGGAATCTGGACATAATGAGAATATACAATTTCTCCTTTATTAAATATTTTCCTGCATTATATTTGTATTTAAATTGACCACTTAACGGCTCTGATATTACATTGGGACACCAGTATTTCCTTTAATATTGTATGTTCTACGTCACTGCAGGCTTTGTAGGATCTTCGTAGCACATGGATTGATGAAGCAAGGCTAGTGAGTACAGGGATATGACGAAAACCCATTAACCGCTTAAGGACCGGCACACACACATATACGTTGACAGAATGGCACAGACAGGCAAATGGGCATACAAGTACATCCCCTTTAATTTGCCGCCATGTGGTCGTGCGTGCGCTGCCGCTGGTGCGCTCTCAACCCTGTCGCAAACTCGGTGACCTTGCCCGCGGACTCGATGTCCGCCGGTGTCCCGCGAACGTGTCATGGAGCTGAAGAACTGGGAGATGTCAGTGTAAACACAACGGGCCAGATTCAGAAAGATCAGCGGATCTTTCTGCTGGCGTAACGTATCTCATTTACGTTACGCCGCCGCAAGTTTTTCAGGCAAGTGCTTTATTTACAAAGCACTTGCCTGTAAAGTTACGGCGGCGTAGCGTAAATCATCCGGCGGAATTCAAATTCGGCGGGTAGGGGGCGTGTATCATTTAAATGCGCCGTCCGTAAAATATCCCAGTGTGAATTGCTCCAAATGACGTCGCAAGGACGTCATTGGTTTCGACGTGAACGTAATTGACGTCCAGCCCCATTCACGGACGAGTTAGGGAAACGACGTACAATTTTCAAATTGCGACGCGGGAACGACGGCCATACTTAACATTGGATACGCCACCTAGGGGGCATGTTTATCTTTACGCCGGCATACCTCTTACGGAAACGGCGTATCTTTACTGCGATGGGCAAGTGTACGTTCGTGAATCGGCGTATCTACTCATTTGCCTACTCTACGCCAAACTCAATGGAAGCGCCACCTAGCGGCCAGCGTAAATATTGCACCCTAAGCTACGACGGCGCAGGCCGTCGTATCTTGGGCAGGTTTAAGTGTATCTCAGTTTGAGCATACACTTAAACATACAACGGGCTTAGATTCCGAGTTACGTCGGCGTATCTACTGATACGCCGGCGTAACTCTTTGTGAATCTGGCCCAACATCTCCCCGTTCTTCCTAGTAACATGTCACTGATCGTCTGTTCCCTCTCATTGGAACAGCGATCAGTGACATGTCACTCATATCCATGCCCCCTAACAGTTAGAATCACTCCCTAGGACACTCTTAACCCCTTCAGTGCCCCCTACAGGTTAACCCCTTCACTGCCAGTGTCTTTTTTACAGTAATCAGTGCATTTTTATAGCACTGATCGCTGTAAAAATGACAATGGTCCCAAAAATGTGTCAAAAGTGTCCGATGTGACCGCCATAAAGTCGCAGTCCCGATAAAAATCGCTGATCGCCGCCATTACTAGTAAAAAAAAAAAATATTAATAAAAATGCCATAAAACTTTCCCCAAACATACCGAAAAAATAAATTTTGGGTTTAAATGCGCTTTAAAGTTCTGGTCAGGTTTGCACTGTCCCAGCAAATTACTAGGATCTTCTCTTTGCCTCTCATCATATTTAGAATACAATAGAATTGGTTCATTTTTGTTATCTAAACTCCAAGCTGTGTAGAATAACACCCTACCATAATACCCCCTTTGGGCACAGGATAGTCAGAGACAATCACTGCAATCTGCTGCCTGAAGATTTGGCAAGGGGCAGCAGACAGTGGTGGGGTATATACTGTACAGTGGTGCGCATACCATGGAGAAGTGTGAATTATATCACATGCGCACAGTGCAGCAGCATGAAGTATTTCACACTTTAATATGTGATAATTAAAACGAATCTATAGACAGAGGTTACCATCAGTGAAAGAAAATATGTGAAAATATAATTAAATGCAAAAATAGGGATGTTAAATTTAAAACGCAAATCTTGACTTCTTTGTCAACATCCTGCAGTTTTTATGACTTTCGATTGGGCCCCCTCAAACTGCCCATTTCACTAAAGAACCGGTACGAAGGAAATGCATGGAAGAAGGCAGGGCCAAGTTCAACTTTTAGTGGACCGTATGTTGGCTAAAAAAAAAAAAATTAAAAATGCAGCCACCACCTAGTGGCAATAATGCACCAGACCCTTGCTGTGAGCCGCTCCGTATGACATTTGATGTCACAATGTAGAGTGTAAGATTTTCTATCATCTGTGCCCAGTCTTGCCACACAGAGTTAATCCAGCTCTGAGCAATCCTCTTTGAGGCCTCGTACACACGACCGAACATGTCCGCTGAAACTGGTCCGTCGGACCAGTTTCAGCAGACATGTTCGGTCGTGTGTAGGGCCGACCGGACAATTTTCTGGCCGACCAGACAGGTTTCCAGCAGACAAATGTTTCTTAGCATGCTAAGAAACATGTCCGCTGGAAGCCTGTCCGCCGGACATGTCCGATGGTCAGTACGACTCATCGGACATGTCCACTGGCCCGAGAACCCGCGCATGACGTCGAAGTGATTCGACGCATGCGTGGAAGCATTGAACTTCCGGGTTCGCGCACGTCGCTGTGTCATCGTCGCCGTCACGTCGCCGCCACGTCACCGCGTATTCTGTCCGCGGGGATTTTGGTTTGATGGTGTGTACAACCATCAGACCAAAATCTGCTAGCAGACATGTTCGATGAAAACGGTCCGCGGACCGTTTTCATCGGACAGGTCCGCTCGTCTGTACGAGGCCTTATTGTTCAGTGAAATACAACAGACTTCCAGATAAAAACCAAAGTCCTTGCTTCTGAAAAAAAGTGCACAATTCACATCCCCTCCCCTGTGTTTTGATTAAATGTTTTCAAAATATGGGGTGAGTCACAGTTCAGTGCCATGAGAAAATGCAACAGCCATCAGAATATACATAGAGCTGGAGGGAAGAGGGGAGGGTGATATGAATTGTGCACTTTTTACAGGAGCTGTGCATGTCTGCAAGCTAGTGCACAAGATATGTAAATAACCTGTGACTCAAGCAAGGACTTCGGTTTTTATCTGGAAGTCCGTTTTATTCCCCTGAACAATAAAAAGAGGATTGCTCAGAGCTGGATTAACTGGGCACAGATGATAGGAAATCTTATTCTCTACATTGTGACATCAAAAAAAAAAGAAAACAATTTTTTGGGTTTACATCCACTTTAAGGTTCTATTTATAAAAAAGTTGCTGTGCAACTAACACACAGCCGTCACAAATATTCCACGTAATTTTGTATTATGATTTTTGGGCAAATGTTTTTTTCCTGGGTGGAACTCCACTTTAAGCCTGCTTAGTTACTCTTGCTTATGGATGTTTGTTTTATTACCTACCCTATATTTCTATTTTAATTGACAGGCTGTAGATTAGGAAATCATTTATTAAAAACTCATTGGCCCAGATTCTCAAAGGAGATACGACGGCGTATCTCCAGATACGCCGTCGTATCTCTGAGTCTGAGCTGTCGTATCTATGCGCCTGATTCTTAGAATCAGTTACGCATAGATTTGTATTAGATCCGAACGGCGTAAGTCTCTTACGCCGTCGGATCTTAACTGCATATTTACGCTGGCCGCTAGGGGCGTGTATGCTGATTTACGCCTAGAAATATGTAAATCAGCTAGATACGCGAATTCACGAACGTACGCCCGGCCGACGCAGTACAGATACGCCGTTTACGTTAGGCTTTTCCCGGCGTAAAGTTACCCCTGCTATATGAGGCGTACATGCGGCGTAACAATGTTAAGTATGGACGTCGTTCCCGCGTCGAATTTTGAAAATTTTACGTCGTTTGCGTAAGTCGTTCGCGAATGGGGCTGGACGTCATTTACGTTCACGTCGAAACCAATACGTCCTTGCGGCGTACTTTGGAGCAATGCACACTGGGATATGTCCACGGACGGCGCATGCGCCGTTCGTAAAAAGCGTCATTTACGTGGGGTCACATAACATTTACATAAAACACGCCCACATCTTCCAAATTTGAATTAGGCGGGCTTACGCCGGCCTATTTACGCTACGGCCGCCGCAACTTACGGAGCAAGTGCTTTGAGAATACTGCACTTACCCGTCTAAGTTGCGGAGGCGTAACGTAAATAGGATACGTTACGCCCGCACAAAGATACGCCAATCTACGAGAATCTGGGCCATTGTGCGAATGTCTCTGCATTCGCACAGCCGTCGCAAATAATACTTGTAATGTATCTAATACGTCTGGCTCCATCTAGTGGCCATAACGCAGTATTTTCTGGATTGAGGTATTTCACGAAGATACCACATCATGACCACTAGATGGAGATGTAAATATACATATCGGAGACACAGGGCCAGATTCACAAAAGGGATACGACAGCGTTTCTCCTGATACGCCGTCGTATCTCTGTTTCTATCTATGCGACTGATTCATAGAATCAGTTACGCATAGATATCCCTAAGATCCGGCAGGTTTAATTGTTTTACACTGTCGGATCTTAGGATGCAATACCGCGGCCGCCGCTGGGGGGAGTTTGCGTCGTAAACCAGCGTCGGGTATGCAAATTAGGAGTTACGGCGATCCACAAAGCTTTTTCCCGTCGTTACGTCGCCGCGAGTGTTAGTTTGCCGTCGCAAAGATAGGGCACCTTTTACAAAGTGGAAAATTACTCCACCATGTAAAAGTATACCCGTCTTTCCCGCGTCGCTTTTGATTTTTTTTTTTATTTTTTCTTTTTCCCGGCGCAAGTCTTTTTTTCACGTCGCGATTCACAAAACGTTGGCGCGTCGTAATTTCGCGCAAAGCACGTCGGGAAATTTGCGTCGTGAGCATGCGCAGTACGTCCGGCGCGGGAGCGCGCCTAATTTAAATGGTACCTGCCCCATTTGAATTGGCCCGCCTTGCGCCGGACGGATTTACGATACACCGCCGCAAATTTCCAGGTAAGTGCTTTGTGGATCGGGCACTTAGACAGAAAATTTGCGGCGGTGTTACGTAAATCGGTTACGTTACGTGAATCTGGCCCACAGTTTGGGAGACTTTTGAAACAGGAAGTGCTGTTACTTGCAGAACCTTCAGATATAGAACTTTGCAACAGACTCGCAGAAAACGATTTGCTTAGGAAAACTGTGAGGTGTGATGCCAAACATGCAAAAAAAATTAAAAGTTTACGACTTCAATCCACTTTATATTTCGAGATTCTGATCTCAATTCCTGCCGTTAGAGAAAAACATCAAGGTGAGGGATAGACAGACGATGTCAACATCTTGATTGCTATCTTGCATACCTGCCATAACAGGCGTCTTGCAGAACTGTGTCTAATGATAATTTGCAGCTTTATAAAACATCGCCGAGTGATCGTTATTACGCCCGCATGAAATACAAAGTCAGGAGACGATGTATAATTATAGGCATGTTCATTTAAAGGTTCACGCTCTAAAATCTTCTTCTTTACTTTTACTTTTTAAAGGAGAACTCCTCAAACTTCCACTGATTCTAGAACAGCCCCGGAGCATGACTCCATTGCAGTTTTGGAAAATGCGAAATATTGGGCTCAATTCACAAAAGCATATCGCATGCGGTATTTGGTCACGTGACACCTTTTTAATTTTTAATAAATATCACATGCAATGCTGAAAATATCAATTTGCTATCCCTTTATGCGGAATTTACTTCAAAAAGCAAATACGGGGCCGGATTCAGAGAGAATTTACGCCGGCGTATCTATAGATACGCCGCGTAAATTCAAATCTGCGCCGGCGTATCTACTTTCTGTATTCAGAAAGCTAGATACGCCGACATTAGCCTAAGATCCGACTGGCGTAATTCTATTACGCCGTCGTATCTTAGGGTGCATTCTCACGCTGGCCGCTAGGTGGCGCTCCCGTCGTTTTTGGCGGAGAGTATGCAAATGACCTAGATACGCCGATTCACAAACGTAGGTGCGCCCGGCGTTCGTTTTTTACGTTGTTTGCGTTAAGGCTTTTTCAGGGTAACGTTGTTCCTGCTATTAAGAGGCGCAGCCAATGTTAAGTATGGACGTCGTTCCCGCTTCGAAATTTGATTTTTTTTACGTCGTTTGCGTAAGTCGTTCGCGAATAGGGCTGGACGTAATTACGTTCACTTTCGAAACCAATACGTTGTTGCGGCGTACTTGAGAGCAATGCACTCTGGGATATGTACACGGACGGCGCATGCGCCGTTCGTAAAACACGTCAATCACGTCAGGTCATCACACATTAGCATAAAAAACGCCCCCCCCTTCCACATTTGAATTACGCGGGCTTACGCCGGCCCCATTTACGCTACGCCGCCGCAACTTACGGAGCAAGTGCTTTGTGAATACAGCACTTGTTCCTGTAAGTTAAGGCGGTGTAGCGTAAATACGATACGCTGCGCCGCCGTATCATTGCGCGCCCCTACCTGAATCTACCCCAGGTTCTGTAAATACCGGGTAAAGCAGGGTTAAAGTAAATTCACTAAAGTAAATAATTAAATGATCGTGTTAAATCAGTAGTGGTCTAGGCGTGCCATATTTAAGGAATGTATGAAATTTCAGCTGGTTGTTAAGGAACCGACACCCACTGTGTCCTTAACTTCCAGGGAATAACTAGTTGTTAACCACTTCAGCCCCGGAATATTTTACCCCCTTCCTGAACAGAGCACTTTTTGCGATTCGGCACTGCGTCGCTTTAACTGACAATTGCGCGGTCGTGCGACGTTGTACCCAAATAAAATTGACGTCCTTTTTTTCCCACAAAAGCTTTCTTTTGGTGGTATTTGATCACCTCTACAAACAAAAGAACGACAATTTTGAAAAAAAATTCAATATTTTTTACTTTTTTCTATAATAAATATCCCCCAAAAATACATAAAAACACATTTTTTTCTCAGTATTCCTCTACATATTTTTGGTAAAAAAAAGATCGTAATAAGAGTATGTTGATGGGTTTGCACAAAAGTTATAGCGTCTTCAAAATAGGGGACATGTTTATGACATTTTTATTTATTTTATTTTACTAGTAATGGCGGCGATCTGCGATTTTTTTAGGGACTGGGATATTGCGGCAGACATTTCGGACACTTTTGACACTATTTTGGGACCATTCACATTTATACAGAGATCAGTGCTATAAAAATGCACTGATTACTGTGTAAATGTCCCAGGCATGGAAGGGGTTAACACTAGGGGGCAATCAAGGGGTTAAATGTGTTGCCTAGGGAGTGATTCTAACTGTAGGGGGAGGGGACTCACAAGGGGAGGAAGCCAATCGATGTTCCTCTGTATTGGGAACACACCATCCCCTCTCCCCTGACAGGACGTTGATCTGTGTATTTACACACACAGATCCACGGTCCTGCTCCGTTACCGGGCAATCACAGTTGCCTATCGGCCATCGCGGCCGCTGGGCACCCGCACTGGCTCCCAAGCGACGTGCCGCCTAGATGGCCGGGAAGCCCAGGACGTTATATTATGCCCGCCCAGGATGGGAAATCCCTCCTGCGGACGTCATTTGACACTGGGCGGGATGGGAAGTGGTTAAGGAATGTATGGAATTTCAGCAGGTTGTTAAAGTGGAGGTTCACCCGGAAATTAAAATTTTTAACATTAGATTGATGCTCGTTTTGTCTAGGGGAATCGGGTAGTTTTTTTTTAAATCGAAGCCGTACTTACCGTTTTAGAGAGCGATCTTCTCCGCCGCTTCCGGGTATGGTCTTCGGGACTGGGCGTTCCTATTTGATTGACAGTCTTCCGACAGGCTTCCGACGGTCGCATCTATCGCGTCACGATTTTCCGAAAGTAGCCGAACGTCGGTGCGCAGGCGCCGTATAGAGCCGCACCGACGTTCGGCTTCTTTCGGCTACTCGTGACGCGATGGATGCGACCGTCGGAAGCCTGTCGGAAGCCTGTCAATCAAATAGGAACTGTGACGGTATTACAATGATATCCCCGTCAACGTTCCCTTCTTCCCATAACGAAAATCACCCCAATATTCCACGAGGAGGAATATTCCTGGAGTCGCCCAGAAAGCCACACATGAGACAAGCTTACTGCTGGAACAACACAGACTTTAATGGTTTTCTTCTCAGCTTTTTATACAGTCCAAGACATTGAAGCAACAATGAAATCTCCACCCCCCCAATCACACACTAAGGCTAATTACTAAAACATTCTAGACAGGTCGGCACCGACCGATAATTATCATGTCTAATCACTGCACATTCCTTAAACAGCATAACAACAAATCACCTTCACACCCTTGAGTTTCTTAGGCAGACGTTTCGTCTGCATCCAGTTTGACACCTAGTAACACCTCTGAGCATCAATAGGTTGTAGACAGCGTTGTCACACAATTAAAGGCCTTTCAAAAGCTAGCCTTATTTAACATATGAACAGTCTTTACAGAGAGAGATGAGTCACACATGAAAACACCTGTTACCTCTAACCCACAGCATTAAATTAGCAGGGAGAATTAAACTGGAGCATATATAGGCAATTGCATCACAGGAACGCCCAGTCCCGAAGACCATACCCGGAAGCGGCGGAGAAGATCGCTCTCTAAAACGGTAAGTACAGCTTCGATTTAAAAAAAAAACACCCGATTCCCCTTGACAAAATGAGCATCAATCTAATGTTAAAACATTTTTTTCGGGTGAACTCCCGCTTTAAGCGTATCTGGTTTCCAGAATACGCTTAAATTTAGGACGGGGTAGATTCAGAGTTACGTCGGCGTATCTACTGATACGCCGGCGTAAAGCTTTCTGAATCCAGCTATTACTACCAGCTAAGCTTCATATAGACCTCTCCTTGCCTTATCTATGATATCCAGGTGAGTGAGAGGAAAAGACATATATCCAGTCCATTATTATGAGAGATCAGCTGTGTACAGCAGGCTCAGATAACAGACTGAGAACTGGCTGTATACATTTTATTTTCTAGAACACTAGCCTTACTGAAAGCAGTTCTCAAATAGACAATTCATTGGTTGATTATCTTGCCGCAATGCCATTCATCTTGCACCAAGCGCGCCCCTCGCAGTCTGAGAACACTAAAGAATGATGGGTTGCATTGTTCTTCTTTGTAAATACAGAACTGCCAGTTTATTGATCTCCTCCTTTATGCACAACTGCCACTTGGCTCTCCTTTTGAAAACTCTCAGCACATAGAAGACAGTTGGCTTTTTATTATTCCGGGAAGGGAAACAGGTGAGTTTTTTGAAGTTTGCTAAAAAATCCTTTGCCCTCTATGTAGAAGATCAATTTTTTATTTTTTTTGTGAACAAAGCTGACTTTAAAGGCGTCAGTTGATGCGGCAGCATTCCGCTCTGCCCCGAGCGCCTCTTTGTGCTAAACGTGAATGAAAGCTAATGACACGGTAACGCGATAATTTCGCTGGGAAGTACAGAGTGTTAAGTCTGTCTGTTAGTCAAGGATTAAGCCGAACCTTAAAGAAATTGAATTAAGTAGCGGTATTCCATTTATGCGGCTCCCTATTGCTTTGCGCTTGTTTTCGTTCCCCTACCATAGTCAGATTATTAGCACAGTAAATATTGTCCCCATTTTTCTCAGTATAATTAATAGGTTCTGCAGTGTGACTCACGGCTTCCTCGCAATATGGGAGCAAAGCCGCATTCTGTGTCACCTTCTTCCTTTCTCTTCTACTTTCAAAGCCTCTTTTTCCTTCCAGAGAAGCCTTTGATTTCCTAACCTGTAATTTAATTATATTTTGCTTTCCAGCTGTGCCATTTGGGCCTTTATTTTTCGACTCTCGTGTTCTAAATGTTGTATTCCAATGATTGGAGTAAATGTTACCCCAAATTGGGGTGACGCTTGGGGTGTGCGTTTATAATTCATCCTGCAAGACTACATGTGTTCTGTGCGAATCCTGGCAAAATCGGATGTTACTGGGAATGCTCTGACCAAGCCAACATAAGGGGCCAGATTCAGATAGGAGATACAACGGCGTATCTCCTGATACGCCGTCGTATCTCTGAGTCCGGCCGTCGTATCTATGCGCCTGATTCATAGAATCAGTTACGCATAGATATCCCTAAGATCCGACAGGTGTAAGTGACTTACACCGTCGGATCTTGGGCTGCAATTCCAGGCCGGCCGCTAGGTGGCGCTTCCGTGTCTTTTACGCGTCGAATATGCAAATGAGCATTTACGCCGATTCAGAAACGAACGACCGCCCGGCGCTTTTTTTTTTACGTCGTTTGCGTTCGGCTTTTTCCGGCGGAAAGTTACCCCTGCTATAGGGGTAAGTGCGGCGTATCCTATGAAGTTCAATAGGCAGTTTGGCTCTTCTGCTTGATTCTGAGCATGCGTGATTTTTTTGCATACGAGTGTATTTTCCGAAAGGAACTTTTTCCGCCGGAATAGAGAAATAGAAAACCTGCTCTCAATTTTTTGTTTTGTTGGCGGAATTTCCTACAGCAAAAGTCCTACACACTGTCGGAATTTTCGACCAAACGCTCACGTTGGACATTTCTTGTCGGAATTTTCGATCGTGTGTACTCGCATTAGACAAGCTTTATAACTCAGCACTGGAAGAATGTATTGAAGTGAGGACGGCAGATAAACAGGTACAGATTATGTAGGAGGATTGTTTCATCTCTGTGTATCACCTGAAGCCAGTCACTTCACCGGGTATATGTGAGGCCTCGTACACACGACCGAACATGTCTGCTGAAACTGGTCCGCGGACCAGTTTCCGCGGAAATGTTCGGTCGTCTGTACGGCCGACCGGACAATTTTCTGGCGGATCGGACAGGTTTCCAGCGGACAAATGTTTCTTAGCATGCTAAGAAACATGTCCGCTGGAAGCCTGTCCGTCGGACATGTTCGGTCGTCTGTACAACTCACCGGACATGTCCGCTCGGCCGAAAGCCCTCGCATGCGTCGAAGTGATTCGACGCATGCGTGGAAGCATTGACCTTCCAGGGTCGCGCACGTCGCCGCGGCCACGTCACCGCGTTCGCTGTCCCGTCGTGTGTACGAGGCCTTAGAGTTTACAATCACTTTAAACTGAAGGCACTTTGCAACTTCAGTACAGTTCTAACAACCACTGAACAGCCTAATTAGACGTTGCTTGTTAGTTTGAGTTGCCCTTTATCTCAGAAGAAAGTTCCGATCGTCCTCCTCCTCTCCCAGCTCTGCATATATTTTCTAGATGTGAAATATGAGGCAGCTCTCATTACTTAAGCGGATGTATCATTTCCCTCCACGTTCCATTATCATGTTTCTTGATTTCTCTCGAAGCGGAATAATCTGCGTTTGTGTTAGAGGTTCTGTCTGCAAATTAGCAGAACTCTCCCTAATGATTGACACGGCTTTTATCTCCGGCCTGTCTTTCCAATCAATTCCTCCATCTCGGAGCGGCTCTAATAGACTGGCAGATTACACCACCGCCATGAAAGTCGATAAACTGCAACATGGCAAGTCGTGACTGTACAACGCAGAGTCGCTGATTCATATTGTTAAAGTGATATTTTATTTTATTTTTTTGCTGGCACAACACTTGTGGTTTTCGGAGAGTGTGGAATGTCAAACTCGTTTTTACAGTAATTTAACCACTTCCTTACTGGGCACTTAAACCCCTTCCTGACCAGAGGACTTTTTGCGATTCGGCACTGCGTCGCTTTAACTGACAATTGCGCGGTCGTGCGACGTGGCTCCCAAACAAAATTAACGTCCTTTTATCCCCACAAATAGAGCTTTCTTTTGGTGGTATTTGATCACCTCTGCGGTTTTTATTTTTTGCGCTATAAACAAAAATAGAGCGACAATTTTGAAAAAAAAAACATTTTTTTACTTGTTGCTATAATAAATAGCTCAATTTTTTTTTTACGTTTTTTTTTTTATCCTCAGTCTAGGCCGATACGTATTCTACATATTTTTAGTAAAAAAAAAAAAAAAAAAAAATCGCAATAAGCGACTGGTTTGCGCAAAAGTTATAGCGCCTACAAAATAAGGGACAGAATTATTATTATTATTTTTTTTTTTTTACTAGTAATGGCGGCGATCTGCGATTTTTATTGGGACTGCGACGTTATGGCGGACACTTTTGACACATTTTTGGCGCCATTCACATTTATACTGCAATCAGTGCTATAAATATGCACTAATTACTGTATAAATGTGACTGGCATTGAAGGGGTTAACACTAGGGGGTGAGGAAGGGGTTAAATGTGTACCCTAATTAGTGTTCTAACTGTGGGGGAAGGGGGGTGACTGGGGGGGTGACCGATCTGTGTCTCTATGTACAAGAGACACAGATCCGTCTCCTCTCTCCCCTGACAGCACCGCTGTCTGCGAGAGCCGGGAATGAGAGATGATCTCATATGTAAACATATGAGATCATCTCTCATTGGCCGCACAGATTGCCTAGGAAACGGCCGCTCCGATTGGCCGTTCACGGCGATCTGTGACTGGCTGTGTCCAAGGGACACGGCCAGCACAGCAGTTCCCCGCTGCGCACTCGGGAGCGCGCGCGGGGAACGTGCAAAGGGGAGGCCGTAAAAAGACGGCCTGTTAGAGTTTGGGAGCCGCGCTGAGGCCGTACAAAGTCGTACGGCCGTCAGCTAGTGGTTAAGAAGAACAGAGTGTTGGGAAGAGGTCTAAGGCCCCATACACACGAGAGGATCCATCCGCTGAAAAATCTCAGCGGATCGGTTTCAGCGGATAGATCCCCTGGTGTGTACGTTCCAGCGAATATTTATCCGCAGATATTTCCGAATTCCAGCAGATAAAAATTTGTAGACATGTCTACAAATCTATCCGCTGGAATCGGCACCAGCGGATCGATCCGGTGGTCTGTACAGACTCACCGGATCGATCCGTCCGAACCCATCCCATGCGTCGTAATGATTCGACGCATGCGTGGATATCCTTATATGACAGCGTGGCGCACGTCGCCGCGTCATCATCGCGGCAACGGCGCGACACGTCACCGCGATGGGAATTCGGCGCGGATTTCAATCCGATGGTGTGTACACTCCATCAGATTAAAATCCGCAGAGGATTTATCCGCGGATACGGTCCGGCGGACCGTATCCGCGGATAAATCCTATCGTGTGTATGGGGCCTTAGAAAGCTGAAAATATAAATTTGCATATTTATTAGATCTTTTATAATGGATGGACCATTCACGTCAGACTCTATATAATAAGAGTTTACAATCTTTCATAAGAAAAAAATATCTAAATTACCCAGTGACCAAGGTAGAGGTATTTTTTTAGCTACTTTATTCTTCTAGATTTTTATAAATTATTATAATATTTTTATTTATTATTTGTAATTATTTCACGGTCGCCACGGGGGAATTTTTGGTGACGCCTGCCGTCTTCCACTGGCTAAGGTTTTTTTAGATATTCTCCTGACGAAGCTGCTAGAACGCGTAACTAGTTGAGATGTTTTCCGTGACCCTCAATCCCACTGTGATTACCCCTATTTGGGGACCATTATACTGGTGATATGTATGGATTCCCATGTGAAAGAAAAATATATTTTAAATATATTTAAAAAAAACATTCTTAATATATTTTTCTCAAATATATTGCCATATATTTGAAATGCTACAATTTTGGCCAGATTCAATATATTTCAAAAATATATTTCAATATAATTGTGAATATATTTTGGAATACATTGTGAAATATGTTGCAAATATATTTATAAATATATGTTAAATGTACTTCTGAATGCATTTAGCAATATAGTTATGCAACCATAAATATATTGCAATGTGCATTTTGGAATGCATTGTGAATATATTCAGAAATATATTGCTAAATGCATTCAGAAGTACATTTCACATATATTTCTACATACATTCACAATGCATTCCAAAATGCACTTTGCAATATATTTATGGCTGCAAAAATATATTGCTAAATGCATTCAGAAGTACATTTAACATATATTTATGAATATATTTGCAACATATTTCACAATGCATTCCACAATATTTTCACAATTATATTGAAATATATTTTTTACATATATTGAATCTGGCCAAAATTGTAGCATTTCAAATATATGGCAATATATTTTGGAAAAATATATTCAGAATGTTTTTTTTAAATATATTTTAAATATAAATGTAAATGTACTTCTGAATGCAAAATGTTAAAAAATACATTCCTATTACATTTTGAAATGCTGTGTATTTATATATTGTATTTTATATATTGTAGGCCTATAAAACTAGCAAACATTTGGAGAAAAAAAACAATAACAGTACAATACACACAACTTTATTATCATGTAAATATACAAAAACTACAACACAGGGAATAGAAAGTGGTGTTAACTGTGGTAAATGACATTAATGACATGAAAGTTTGTGGTATTCTGCTGAGGTTCCTGATGTTTCCCTTCAGGTGATATTTCAACGCCGCAATTTTTCTCATAACAGCGTCACTCACCTGATGAAGTCCCAGGAAACTTTTCCAAAGTAGCAGCTTTAAAAAGTAAATGGAAAATATTAGACTTATTCGATTTTCCCTGTGAATCAAAAGCCATATAAGACCCTTTTCACACTGCAGCGCTGCTAAAGCTCCGGCGGTTTTGCAGTGTTTTTGTAGCACTTTTTAGGCGTTTTTTTTTTAAAAAAAAGGGAAAAAGTCCAGTTTTTAATGCGCTTTTAATGTGCTTTGGGAGCGCTGCCCATTAATTTCAATAGGCAGGTGCGTTTTAAGAGCGCTATTTATAGCGCTCCCAACCCGCCCCAGATGCTGCTTGCAGGACCTTTTCTAATGTTGCGCAAGCGCACAGCCCCAGTGTCAAAGTCAGAGTTCCTAGTTATCCATGTAGGTTGCCTGGGATGACAGAGAGTGCAGGTGCCATGAAAGGGAAGACAAGCATCTGGTCTGCAGTATGTTTGGCCTTTTCTATATTATCGCCCTTCAGGGTGGACTACTGGTAGTGCCAAGTGTCATGCTGTGGTGTTGTAGTGATGTTGAGCTGTGAACAACCAGATTGCTGCCAGCACTGCCAGATCTCCTGCGACACCATCAGAGAAGATTAGTCTTGTCATCGGTGGCAGATAACGGAGGCATGCAGTTCGTGGTTCTGCCTTTAAAGGACCATTATCTTAAGCAAATGTTTTCTATTAACTGTACACATAGGGCCAGATTCACAGTGGACGTACGACGGCGTATCTCCACGTACGCCGTCGTAAGTCCGAATGTGAGCCGTCGTATCTATGCGCCTGATTCTTAGAATCAGTTACGCATAGATTTGGCCAAGATACGAGCGGCGTAAGTCTCCTACGCCGGCGTATCTTGGGTGTATATTTACGCTGGCCGCAAGGGGCGTTTCCGTAGATTTACGCGTCGAATATGTAAATTAGGTAGATACGCCGATTCACGAACGTACTTGCGCCCGCTACGCCGTTAACGTTAGGCTTACGTCCGGTGTAAAGTTACCCCTGCTATATGAGGCGCAGCCAATGCAAAGTATGGACGTCGGCAAGCGTATCTTTTTACGTAAGTCGTACGTGAATGGGGCTGAGCGTAGGTTACGTTCACGTCACAGGCATTGGGCCTGGTGTATCTTATGTAGTAAATTCAACGTGATACTGAGCATGCGCGCGCATTGCGCCGTTCGTTAGGCGCGTCATTTACGCGGGGTCACGATTCATTTACATACAACACGCCCCCTACCAGCCTATTTTGAATTAGGCGGGCTTACGCCGGCCGATTTACGCTACGCCGCCGTAACTTACGGAGCAAGTGCTTTGTGAAAACTGCACTTGCCTGTCCAAGTTGCGGAGGCGTAGCGTAAATAGGATACGCTACGCCCGCACAAAGATACGGCCAGATACGTGAATCTGGCCCATACAGTGTATGTACATATCATTAGACATGTGCGGTTTGTTGCGTTCCGAATTAATATTCTTACAGTATAAACGTCTGAATTTCTGAAATTTAAATTGAAATCTAATTTTACATCGAGTTCCATTGGTATTCGAACTGTAAACATATTTCTGAAATCAAAGACGTTGTGTGTTATTAGAGTACCATTTCCAAATAATGCTGGTTTTGTTAAGCCAACGGTCAGTCATTGTAATCATTTGAGGAAGATTCTTCTTTTGTTAGTTGATTTGCCATGTTTCGAATCGAAAAAAATCTGTAAATTCAAAGAAAATTAAAAAAACGAATTCCGAATATGAATCCTGAATATGAATTGAACGAATCAACCAAATTTAACGAAACAAAATAACTAAAACCACTTGCCGACCAGCCGCCGTCGTTATACGCTGGCAGGTCGGCACGATCCCGTGAACCGTCGTAGCTGTACGTCGGTCCCTTTAAGCGGGATAGTAGGCGGATCACAATCTGTCATTTCCTTTAGGTCAGGGGTCTCCAAACTGCGGCCCAAAGGCCAAATGTGGCCCTTTGCTAGCCTTCATCCGGCCCTTGGGGCAGTATTGCTCCCAATGATATGAGGCACTATTCCTCCCAATGGCACCAACAATGGGAGCACTATTTCTTAGATTAATAGCAATGATGGAGTACTATTCCTCCTCCTACTGCCCACCAACACTGGGGCCATGTTTATTCTCACTGATGCTCGGCCCTGGGGCATTTTCTACCCCAACTGGTCAGAATCTGGCCCCCCTGAAGTCGGAAAGACCGTAAACTGGCACTTTGCTTTAAAAGTATGGAGACCCCTGCTCTAGGTCAGTCCCATCCCCCTACAGTTAGAACACACACTAGGGAACACAGTTAACTCCTTGATCGCCCCCTAGTGTTAATCCCTTCCCTGCCAGTGACATTTACACAGTAATCAGTGCATTTTTGTAGCACCAATTGGCCAATGGTCCCAAAAATGTGTCAAAAGTGTCCGATGTGTCCGCCATAATGTCGCAGTCCTGATAAAAAAAATCGCAGATCGCCGCCATTACTAGTAAAAAAAAGAAAATAATAATAAAAATGCTATAAATCTATCCCCTATTTTGTAGACGCTGAGGCCCGGATTCACGTAGAGCGGCGCATCTTTAGAGCGGCGTATCGCATCTCATATGCGCTACGCCGACGTAACTTTGAGAGGCAAGAGCAGTATTCACAAAGCACTCGCTCCCAATTTTGCGCCGGCGTAACGTAAATTGGCCGGCGTAAGCCCGCCTAATTCAAAGTAGAAAGGTAGTGGGCGTGATCCATTTAAATGAACCGTGACCCCATGCAAATGAATGGCCGAGCGAACGGCGCATGCGCTGTCCCGTGGGCGCTTCCCAGTGTGCATGCTCAGAATCACGTCGGACCTAACGCCTAAGATACGTTGAATCACTGAACGTAACCTACGCCCAGCCTATTCACATAGTCCTACGTAAACGACGTAAAATACGACGGCTGTTCCGTCCTCCATACCTTTGCATGGGATGCGCCTCCTATAGGTGGAATAACTTTACGCCGGACGTACGCCTTGCGTAAACAGCGTATACTACTGCGACGGGCGCAAGTACGTTCGTGAATCGGCGTATCTCGGTCATTTGCATATTCGACGAGTAAATCAATGGAATCGCCCCTTGCGGCCAGCGTAAATATGCGCCCAAGATACGACGGCGTAGGAGACTTACGTCGGTCGGATGGAGCCAAATTTCAGGCGTATCTTATTTCAAGAATCAGGCGCAGAGATCAGACGGTGCATCTGTGCACTTACGCGGCGTATCAGAAGATACGTTGGCGTAAGTGCTTTCTGAATCCGGCTATATAACTTTTACGCAAACCAATCAATATACACTTATTGCATTTTTTTTACCAAAATACATATCGGCCTAAACTGAGTAAGAATTAAAAAAAAAAAAAAATGGGATATTTATTATAGCAAAAAGTAAAAAATATTTAGTTTTTTTTCAAACTTGTCACTCTTCTTTTGTTTATAGTTAAAAAAATAGGAACCGCAGAGGTGATCAAATACCACCAAAAGAAAGCTCTATTTGTGGAGAAAAAAAATCATAAAGATTTAAATTGAGTACAGTGTTGCATGACCGCGCAATTGTCATTCAAAATGCGACAGCGCTGAAAAAGAAAAATTGGCCTGGGCTGGAAGGGGGTGAAAATGCCCGGTATTGAAGTGGTTAAAATTAGTGTTTCTCACGAATATTCGTATTGTGAATATTCGGCTCGAATATGGTATATTCGAGTATTCGCGATATATTTCGAATTTCGCGGTGAATATTCGCTATTCCGAATATTCAAATTTTTTCAATTTTATTTTTAGAACAGATCACATCCTAGAGATCTCCATCGACGTCTAAAAGCATTGCTGGTATGATTAGAGACCTTGGGCCAAGTAGCTGAAGCGATCATTTTATCTTGGCGAAAAATCACAATGCGATTATTCGGCAATCGGAATATCGCGCGATTATTTTCTCCGCCCTTCTTTTGCATCAGAGCCAATCAGAGTGCTCCTACCGCAGTTGTCGAAATTCCGCAATAAATATCGCATTCGCATTTTGCGAAATTTCGATAAAATATCACGAATATTCTGAGCCAATCAGAGGGCTCCTACCGCAGTTGTCGAAATTCCGCAATAAATATCGCATTCGCATTTTGCGAAATTTCGATAAAATATCACTAATATTCTGAGCCAATCAGAGTGCTCCTACCGCAGTTGTCGAAATTTCGCAATTATTTTCGCATTCGCAATAGCGAAATTTCACAAACATTTCATTTCGATAAAATATCACGAATATTCGAATTTAGCGAATATTTCTCGAATATTCGGCTATATATTCGTGATATATCGCAAAATCGAATATGGCGTATTCTGCTCAACACTAGTTAAAATCAGGGAAGAAGACCAAAAAGGGGCTGTGTGCAAACAATAGTTACAACCGTGCCTTTTCATTTAAGAGATTTCAAAAGGTCGATGAGCCCCAAGGTTCCCAAGGAGCACTGAAGTGTAGATCTTTACACAGTCCTCTACATGTTTCGTGGCATAAGCCGCTTCCTCAGGAGGAGTCAATCATTGTTATCTTTGCAATGTACATTAATCTCTCAGAGGGGATTGTTTTTTTTTTCTCAACAAAAGTGGAGTTAGTCTTTAAAGAAATAGATGGCGAGACATTTCACGCGAAGTACTAACATGTTATCTTCTCCCCAGCAACATCCGTGTCAAATGAGTAAGCAGATAAATATAAATTTATGTATAAAAATACCCAATAAAATAAGAAGCGTGCGGAGATCTTTTTTTAATTGTTTCTCATTCTCGAACAAAAAAAAAAAAGAGTTTTTTTTTCGCACCCCCTCTATTTCATGCATAATTTATACAAATCAAATATTAATTTATGCAGATGAGAATGACATTCTTCTCATCCATGCTTAGCTGCAGAGTTCCCATACAGAATGATCCGATTAGGACTATGAATAGCAGTGGCGCTCACTCTTTTCAAGCCGCTGGAGTGAAATTGTCTTGCCATGTCTGTCTGCGCAATTAAATTATCAAATCCCAAGGCTAGGATATCATACCGAGCTATTAAACCGACTTGTATCGCCATTCGCTAATATGATTACAGATGAATTATACTTCATTGTGACTCCATTTCTAATTTGCCTGGAAGAGAATCGTATGACGAAGCAGGAAATGGGGTCCTTATCCTCTGCGCCGCGTCTGAAAGGTTTCGCTGTGAAGGGAGAAAGATGATCAGCAGGAAACTGAGAGGGGTTAATGCCGGGTTAATTGAGCTCATGGTGTTGTTCAGTTGCCTCTTTTTATGAGCTTGTGATGCCTATGGAAAAAAAGTTGATGGTCAGCTGGGATTTGGTCTACAGTTTGTGGTGCGTTTTTTTTTTTTTTTTAAGACTTTTTGTGTTTATTTTCACCTGGTGATCCTGCCAGTAACATACTTCCTGTCCTAAGGTGACAACGTTCACTCTATTCTATCACTGAATGAGCCGTGTTGTCACCCTGGATAGGACTGCTAGCACCTCCCACTCTGTCATTCTGCATAACATAGAGGAGTGTGGTTATTTAGTCTTCAGAGATAGCTGGGAACAATGTAAGGCTAGGTTCACAGTTGCCCATTCACCGCCGATCGCTTTTCAGAGTGGGGCTAAGCAGCCACTGCCAGGCTTAAGGGGGCATGCAGGGGGTGTGTCCTATGCCTACATACTTTTGCTAATAGGTTTCCCTCGTTCCCATCTCAAAAAGTTGGGAGGTAGGCCGAAAGTGTTTTGTTATATGTGTTTGTTTTACAATGTTAGGGCTAGAGTTAGGGCTAGAGTCAGGGTTAGAGTTATGCCGCGTACACACGATCATTTTTTGGCATGAAAAAAATGTTGTTTTAAAAAATCATTAGCGTTCGTAATGGAGATAGCACATTCATCACGCTGTAACAGACTGAAAAGCGCAAATCGTCTCTCACCAAACTTTTACTAACACGAGCAGCCCCAAGGGTGGCGCCATCCCAATTGAACCTCCCCTTTCTAGTGCCGTCATACGTGTTGTACGTCACCGCGCTTTGCTAGAGCATTTTTTTTTCACGATCGTGTGTAGGCAAGGCCGGTTTAACAATAATCGGTTTAAAAATTAAAAATGGTCATGTGTACGCGGCATTAGAGTTAGGGTTAGAGTTAGGGTTAGAGTTAGGGTTAGAGTTAGGGTTAGAGTTAGGATTAGGGCTAGCATTAGGGTTAGAGTTAAAGGGGTTGTAAAGGTTCGTCTTTTATTTTCTAAATTGGTTCCTTTAAGCTAGTGCATTGTTGGTTCACTTAATTTTTCCTTCGATTTCCCTTCTAAATGTTTTTTTTCTTTGTCTGAATTTCTCAATTCCTGTTTCTCCCCAGTAAGCTTTCCACCATCATCCAAGCGGTGGAAAGTCATTTATAACAGCTTACTGAGGAGGAACAGGAAGTGAGAATTTCAGACAAAGAAAGCAAAGAAAAAATACATTTAGAAGGGAAATCGAAGGAAAAGGTAAGTGAACCAACAATGCACTAGCTTAAAGTAACCTATTTAGAAAATAAAAAACAAACCTTTACAACCCCTTTAAAGTTAGGGCTTGCATTAGGATTAGAGTTAGGACTAGGGTTAGGGCTAGAGTTAGGGTTAGTTAGGGCTAGCGTTGGTTAGAGTTAGGACTAGAGTTAGGGTTAATTAGGGCTAGCGTTGGTTAGAGTTAGGACTAGGGTTAGGACTAGAGTTAGGGTTAGTTAGGGCTAGCGTTGGTTAGAGTTAGGACTAGAGTTAGGGTTAATTAGGGCTAGCGTTGGTTAGAGTTAGGGCTAGAGTTTAGGTTAAAGTTAGGTTTAAAGAATGCTAACCCTAATGATTACCGCTAACCCTAACGCTAACTCTAACTTTAACCCTGACCCTAATCCTAGCCCTTAAAGCGGGAGTTCACCCGAAAAAAATTTTTTAACCTTAGATTAATGCTCATTTTGACAAGGGGAATCGGGTAGTTTTTTTAAAACCTAAGCAGTACTTACCATTTTAGAGAGCGATCTTCTCCACCGCTTCCGGGTATGGTCTTCGGGACTGGGCGTTCCTATTTGATTGACAGTCTTCCGACAGGCTTCCGACGGTCGCATCCATCGCGTCACTATTAGCCGAAAGAAGACGAACGTCGGTGCGGCTCTATACGGCGCCTGAGCACCGACGTTCGGCTACTTTCGGAAAATCGTGACGCGATGTATGCGACCGTCGGAAGCCTGTCGGAAGACTGTCAATCAAATAGGAACGCCCAGTCCCGCAGCTCATACCCGGAAGCGGTGGAGAAGATCGCTCTCTAAAACGGTAAGTACTGCTTCGATTTTAAAAAAACGACCCAATTCCCCTTGACAAAATGAGCATCAATCTAAGGTTAAAAATTAACTTTTCGGGTGAACCTCCACTTTAACCTTAACCGTAGCTTTTAACACTAACATGGGACTTTGGCCACATAAAGGTTCCTGCACTACTTTGATGTGACTTTGATGAAGTTGCTTCAAAGCTGCATCAAAGTCACAGAACTGTCAGGCCCTGTACACACGACCGAGTTTCTCGGCAGAATTCAGCCAGAAACTCAATGTGAGCCGTATTCTGCCGAGGAAACCGGTCGTGTGTACACTTTTGGCCGAGGTAACCGGCGAGGAACTCGTCGAGCCAAATAAAGAACATGTTCTCTATTTCCTCGTTAGTCAATGGGAAAACTTGGCTCGCCGATAGGCATGTGCAAAAGGGAAAATTTTGTTTCGTTTAGTTTCAATTCGTTATTTAATTAATTTAGTTATGTTAGGTTCGTTACATGTGTTAAATTCGTTTTCGGAACTCGTTCGTTTTCGACCGAATTTCGAAAAATCCGGTCGAATTCGAAAATATTTCGACCGTTTTCGGAATTCGTTCGTTTTGGACCGAATTTCGAAAAATCCGGTCGAATTCGAAAATATTTCGACCGTTTTCGGAATTCGTTCGTTTTGGACCGAATTTCGAAAAATTCGGTCGAATTCGAAAGTATTTCGACCGGATTCAACAACAAATAGTCTCTTTTCGAATATAATTTCGAAATTCGATCGGAATTCGAAAAAAAAAAAAAAATCGAATTCCAAATCGAAAACCCGCGGACGAAATTCGATCGGAATTAAAAAAAAAAAAATAAATGTTTTTTTCGAATTCCAAATCGAAAACCCGCGGACGAAATTCGATCGGAATTCGAAAAAAAAAAAATTCGAATTCCGATCGAATTTCGTCCGCGGGTTTTCGATTCGGAATCGAAAACGTTCGTTCGGATTCGGTAAATTCATTAATATTGCAATTCGGGAATTCGTATGCATCCGAATGTCCGAATAATGAAAAATTCGTCCGAATTTCGATTCGGAACGAAACGAAATGCACATGCCTACTCGCCGAGATCCTCGGCGGCTTTACAAGGAACTCGACGAGCAAAACAATGTGTTTTGCTCGTCGAGTTTCTCGGACGTGTGTACGGGGCCTCATACTTTTCTATTAGCCAAAAAAAAAAACGTAAAATGCTTCAAAATCTTGTGTTCAGAAACTCGTGCCAGAAAAATGCATTAACTGCAACCTGCATAGATGTGAACCTAGCCTTAATTTGGGTTGTCAATTGCAAGTTATCAGTCTGTTCCAACATTGTTGGATTACGTTTCTTATATGAATTAACAAAGCTGTTGTAGTATCTTTGTTGGGGAAGAGTCTAAAGGTGGTCTAGGCATGTTCTGCTTGGTGTTTCAGATGGGTATGTCTATGATCTATGCTCCTCAACAGTCGAGAAGCTGCAATCCCATTTACTGTATACAAAGAAAAACAACTTTCATAACACTTTCATAACAGATGTACACAAGGAAAAACAACTTTCATAACCGCCGTACGTACAATGAAAAAGGCGTTCCGTGCAGAAGTGGTGGTTTATGATGCATCACACTTTCAGCCCTCCTGGGAGCACAGAACTACAGATGCCGTCTATTCAACACCGAGCGAACAATAAAAATACATCCATTTTCTCTTGTTCCCACCGGGCCCCTCCGATGATTAATATCATGGTAATTACTACGCTATTGTTCCCAAACACTGGGGAAACCGCTTCTGTCAGAGTGAAATGCACTGCGAAAAAATTTGACATTGTTTGAAAGGAAAATCGTGTGCCACCGTGGAAGGCGCCGGCTGCCTGGTAATCGGTATTGTGCAGCAACATACATGCTGATCATATGAACGTAGCAGACGGCCGTGTTGTCATATCTTGTCATTTTATTATACAGGAAAATTTGTTTTGTGTTCTCACCCATTAAGAGCCTAATCTATAAGTTAGACATTCTGTCAAGTTTTTATTCATTTCAAACTCACCATAGAGGAGACTGGCCCCTACTGGCGACGACAAAATATTGACGTTGTCCTCAGAACAAGAAAGAGGGAAATCTTCCAATGCAGGCACATGTTTTGGGGACAACTGTCTAGGAGGTAAAGTTCCCTCATTTTGGGAGATTTCCACTAAGTTCCTGAGACAAGAAGTAAAGCGAAATGTTTCTAGGGGTACAGATACTGGAAAAAAATTAGTACAAAAATAAACTGCGCCAGTAAAACCGACCAGCACCAAAGTGCCAGTACTTAATAAAGAAAAACAAAGTCTCTGAGCCCCAAGAATAGTAACATAATAGGGGTATGAATAAAAAAGTTCCAAGTAGTAGGTAGGGGATCAGGCAGGCCCCGCAAACAGGATAAAAACAGCACCACCGTGAGAATGACTTCTTGTGAGGAAACCACCACCTAATGGAAAGCCGCTTACCACAACCATGAGGTTCAAAAGCCTGTAAGAAACTCCATCCACGGACTAAGGCACCGGACCAAACAGAGACTCCAAAGGTCAGATATCCAGGATATGGTCACTTTCTCATAAGTAAGCAGGTCCTCGGTTCATGGATGTAAAAGAAAATGGACCGTGTGATTCCGTATAAAATTAAAATAAAAAAGGACGAAAACATACTTACAAAATGCACCCTGTGAGCTGAAGGGACGAACGCTATTAGGACACCACATCTAAAACCACGGCATTTGGCACCAGGTTCCCCTGTACATATTCAGCTCGGGACTCCCCCGAGCACTGTTAAGAGGACCGTCCGTATTGGACTCAGTGGACTCACTGACCTGCTGCAATTTTGCCCTTAAAAAGTCCCATATCTGGGACATCCTGTGTTTGAGGTCAGTCGGAGCCATCCCTCCCTTTTCCTCCACCCCTAGGACCCTAAAATCGTATTCTGGGGACACCTAGAACCCAAAACTTGAGGGTTAATTTTTCAATCCTTTGTTTATTACAAACGAGAAAAAAGAGCTTATAACCATACACTCCTGTGGCCCCTGATGAAGGTCTCTTGTTCTATTAACAGACCGGAAACGCGTCGGGAAAATCTCCACTGCTCTCTACAGAGTGTTTTTTAATCTATTTTGTATGTTATTGTCACAAGGTTTATTTTGTTTTTTTCTTGGTTCCATACACGGGACTTGTGTCCCAGGTGTCACTCTTTTATATTTACTTTTACTTTATGTTATTTTTTTGATTGTTCCAGAAGACTCATGTAATCCAACATCCAGATTATTTCTGTGAAGAAATGTCAATCCATCTTGGTTTAACCATTAAATAACATTTATATATCTTGTACTGGAGTCTGGCCTTTAAAGTCCCATCTGGGGGTATTCGTTTTCTTTTTGTTAGTACTTACAAAATGTAGCGTTTTTTAAAAGCATGTATACAAATGCCGGCCGGTACTACAGGAGCCCTTCCTCCATACGTTCAGCGTGGTGACGTCAGTGTGCGCCATTCCAGACGCGTTTCGTCATCAACAGACGTTATCAATGGGGATAGGCGATACACTGATTCACCGCAATATATCAAGAAAAAACTGGAAAAAAATTGTCAGGGGTTTTAATTCCTCCCCTATCCAAAGTGTCCTCTTTGCTCCACCCAAGACCTCCTAATCTTCAGCAACCTCGTCACTCCCTCCCATGTTCCCATACAGTATTTCTCCAGAGCCTCTCTTATCCTCTATAACTCCCTATCCCAACCTGTAGGGCTATTTCCTACTTACCTTTGTAGCACTACCCCCGGAGGAGCTGTTGGTTTAGATTTGGGCCTACCGTTACCTTACTGTTCCTTGCGCTCGTCTCAGGGGTTTTCCTTGAAGAGTTATCCGGAAGAAATATCTGCACCAACACAAAGTCTCTTTCAAGAGTTTTATTGAACAAACTTTCCAACAGAGGGATAGAGGGATGGGGAGGACTCAGGTATCTTACTAGCAGATCACAGATATTCTCCTAGGTCCAGAGGAACAGCTGTCTCCACGCTGGACTTAGCAACCACCGGATAGGCCCACTCTCACTGTCCTAGCAGCCGGTGTGAAGCTCGATCAAAATAAAGTCTCTGGAGCTGCGGTGGCTCAACGCGATTGGCACTGCGCTGACAAGCCATTCACCTCTGCAGCCAGGGGTTCGGATCCCAGTCTCGGCTACATGTGAATTGAGTTTGGTGGTCTCAGCCCGGCTCCCGGTGGGTGTGCTATGCGAGGTAAGCCTGCGCTTAGTACGCCCACCCCCCTCCCACAAAAACCACCACACTTACACGCACTCAAAATTGGGTTAACATGCACGCACTTTGACCCCGCGGTCTCTAAAAAAAAAAAGAGAGGCGAAGGACTAACGGGGCTGGTTGAGCGGGCTAGATCCTCTCACTCCCTTATAGGGAGTCCCTCTGTCCCGTTGGGCTTCAAAGCGGAGCAGGTAGGGCGGGCTGTGTGGGAGGACCCCCTCACACACCCGCCATTGCCACCCGGGGCATGGAGAAAGGTGGCAGATTGCCTCTGGGGGAGGCCTGCCTACTCCCAACTCCTGCAGTCCGGCTCCTCTCTCGAGTACACGCACAAAAATACACTTTATAGAAGAAAAAGAAAAAAAAAAAGTCTCTGCCACAGACTTGGTAGTAGAATTTGTTCATTAGGCTCTGCCACAGACTTGGTCAACTGGCACGAGGTGAGGGGGTAGAGCCAGAACTCTAGAAAAAGCTATGCACGAGCCACTGCTGGAACGGCTGAGAGATCCTGGCACTGAGAGCTGTGTTCTTTTACTTCAGAAGCTAACCCAGTGGGTTCTGGCTCCACCCCCTCACCTCGTGCCATTGTAGCCAATCCCAGCGGAGCCACTCCGACTCCCTGCTTATGTTGACGCCCCGCTTGGTTGCCAAGCATCCAGCAGTCAAGGGCAGGCTCCCTTTCCTTAGTGCAGGGCGGGTCATGATGCTGCTCGCGGCACCCCGGGTGAACCCAAACAGCACCCCAGGGTGCAGCGGCACCCGTTGAGAAAAGCTGGCATAGAGTGTGCACACATCTGCAGGCATCCAACAGTCGGGGCTGCTGCCAGGAACATCCTGTACCGCGCACATCTCTCCAAGACTCTGACGAGGATTTTGGACCTGTACACAGTGTCAACGGTTTGCACTTGGGGAAGAAATGAAGGACTCTGCCTCTGCCACCAAACCGCGGCTCCCATCCCCAGTCCCACTCCCGCTAACAGCCACGCAAGGAAAATAAATAAAACATTATATTTAATTTTCCTAAAAGCTTTCAGAGCGGCCCCGGACGACACGTCAGCGGGGCTTGACAAGGCTGCTGAATGTGGTATTCGCAGCTCTTAACAGATGGAATTTCACAAAACAGCTTCATTTGCATCTCTCATCAAATCTCCAAAAATTGGGATGGTAAAATAAAGCTGTGCTGGAACAAAAGAATGTGCCTTGTATAGGAGACGTCATGAAATCATCTTCTGTAAGGGGCCCTCAGGCCAAAAAAAATATGAATATTTGAAATGAAAATAGACATAATGAATAGACGTGACATCCTGCTATTGATTTTATGAGGACTATCAGTATCCTGTAGAACTCACTGTACTTTATTGCTTTCATCCTCAATCCAGAAAGTGCCAAATTCCTTACGTCGTCCATCAGAACGTTCAGCAGCAGAAAATGTTATAATTGCCGGCCTGTTACAAGACCTTTACATTGCAGGAGGACAGAGTATCCATTTATTGAATAGAGATGGTAGCAGGCGTGTGCAATTACACTATACAGTCTATTTATTAAAAAAAAAATCTCAGGGCGAATGTCATGTTCCCGTCGGACATCGCAGCCGCCGGGCACGCTCACCGGGTCCTGAGCAATGCCGCGGGTGCGCGCGCGCCCCCTAGACAGCCGGGAAGCCCAGGATGTCCTATAACGTCCACCCAGGATGGGAGATCCCATCTGTGGACGTCATATTACTATGGGCGGGCGGTGACGTGGTTAGACAGGTGTACCTAATAAAGTGGCCGGTGAGTGTATATCTATATTTATAAATATATTTCGCTTTCTGACTCGTCTTCAACTTTAAATGAATTGAGAATTTGCAGAATCACGTTTCTGAAACAAGAACGGCCGGATTACGGGAAAAGCGGCTCCCCTGATCCGCCGCTTTGCGCTCTCTGATCGTTCTTTGCTTGTTTTCCCCTATGTACTTTATGGCGCCACAAGCAGGAAACCCGATATACCGTGGATGAGTTTTACGACGCAGGCGATGGTGAGCTGGGGATGTGGTTTGGGAAAGGGGAACAGAAGATTGCTATCTTATTGTTGAGGGAAATAAGCTAAGAAGCTTTTACAGTGATTAGCAGCTTTCTGCGGTTCTAATGGCTGCAGGACGCGCTCAGTCTATGGCGGGCTTCTAGGTATGTGTAGATTTTCCCCAAGCGCTAATTCTCTGGCTCGGAGAAAAAAGGAGAACTCCAGCCTGGAAATATAAAGACGCCATTAAAGCTCAATTCCCATCTCTCTTTTTTTTTTTATATATATAATAAGTAGCTCACCCTGCAATACTTACCTTCTATCCAAAGTTTTCAATAGCAGTACTTCTTTTTCACCACAAGATGTCCTCAGTTTTCCAGGTTTAACCACTTCAATACCGGGCACTTTCGCCCCTTCCTGCCCAGCTTTCAGCGCTGTCGCACAAATAGAGCTTTATTTTGGTGGTATTTGATCACCACTGGGGTTTTATTTTTTGCTAAACAAATGAAAAAAGACCAACATTTTGGAAAAACGTTTTTTTCTTCATTTCGGTTATAACATGTTGTTTTCTCCTTCACTGATGGGTACTGATGAGGCGGCACTGATGGGCACTGATTAGGCGGCACTGATGAGGCGGTACTGATGGGCACTGATGAGTTGGCACTGATAAGGTGGCACTGAGCACTGATATAAAGCGCTGCGCAAACTGTTGGCGCTATATAAATCCTGTATAATAATAATAATAATAATAATATGTAGAATTGATGGGCACTGATAGGCAGCACTGAAGGGCACCAACAGGCGGCACTGATATGCATAAATAATGGTCACTGATAGGCAGTGCTGATGGGCACTGACAGGTGGCTGTGATTGGCACTGACAGGCGGCTGTGATGGGCACTGACAAGTGGCTGTGATGGGCACTGACAAGCGGCTGTGATGGGCAGGTGGCACTGATAGGCAGTACTGATTTGCACTGACAGATGGCACTAATGGGCAGCACTGATGATGAGGTACTGATGAGTTACTGACAGGTGTTACTGCTGGGCACTGATTGGCACTGTGGTGGGCACTGATTGGCACTGACATACTTTTTTTAATGCTGCACTGACTGGCAGCTGATGGGCACTTATTTGCAGCTGTGGTGGCACATCTGACGGGGGCTGCGCTGTTAATGTGCTTATTATCAGCACAGACCCCCTTCTGATCATCTCTCCCTGTCAGCCGAAACCGAGGAATGCCATTTACCTGGTTCACTTAATGAACGAATGATTGGTCACAGCTGTTCACGCGATAAGGAGGAGAGTCTGACAGAGGCTTCATACCACGATCGGAGATGCAGTGTGTCAGACTGACACACAACACCTCCGATCACCGCGCTGCACGCCCCCATGGGCATGTGCCAGCATCTTATCCTGCTAAACGTCACATGATGCCCAGTCAGGACAACAGATCCACCGCCCAGCCGTCATTCTGCTAGAGCCCGGGCGGGGAGTGGTTAAAGCAGTATTAAACCCAAAAGCAAACATTTATTATATTGCAGCTTGCCGATTCTTAGATGTGATGGGTGCATTCGTTTTCTTTTTTGGATTTCTTATATTTTTATCTGACCAGTAAGTCTGTTCTGTTTCAAAAGAACAAGCTGTCCTGTTGATGTAGCAGTTAGAGTGTTGAGACCAGGGCTGGGACACTTGGCACTGTGGTATTATGTGAAGTGCAGGGATGCCACAAGGAGATTGGGGGGATGGGATTTGTGTTGGGTGGGGTAATTTGGAGGGGTATTAGGAACTGGGGGAGCAAGATTTGTGCTGGGAGGGGGATTTCAGCAGGGGGCAGATTTGTCTTTGGAGGAGGGGGGGTTTATACTTAGGGGGTATGCATGCAGATTAATGCTTAATTTTCTTTGTTTTTGGAAGGTGTATTTTTGCTAATGTATAATGCTCATACATCGTGGGGGGAGGGGGGGGGCTTCGCGGTTTGGCATGTTCGCCCTGGGCACTAGATGGCCTTGTCCTGGCACTGGTTGAGACAAACAATTTACCAGTGACAGGGGTGCTTACAATGATCAGTTTTCATCTACTTACGTACATTTATCCCTAAAGGAACAAAACTGTCTCCATAACTGCTTATAAAGTGTGAACTGGAGGTTGGCTGCAATATGTTGGTGTATCTAAATCTGCAAGTACATCTAGCACTCCCCTGCCCCCCAGACTGAAAATGTTACTGTACAAAGGAGTTTCTGTTGCTCCTTCAGCCAAAGAGGGGGGGGGGATCTAACACAGGAGGTGTGTTACTTGCTAGATCACTAGGTGGGAACAGGGGGGGGGGGGGGAAATACTAAAAAAAGAAAAAAGAAAATGAATACAGCCATCACATCTAATGAATGGCAAGCTGCAATATTTGACACTTTTGGTTTCTCACAGCCATTATAAAAAAAAATGCATGTATTTTGGCTGTTTATTTCCTATGATTATTAGCGCCATCCAGTGGTCATAATGAAGTATTTTCTCGATTGAGGTATTGCAGGTAAATACCACAGTATGGTCACTAGATGGAGCTGCCAATCACAGGAGATAAACATACTGGGATTACTTGTGACAGCTGTGCCAATGCTTGAAGCATAATCTATACGTAAGTAAACATCTAAAGACTTGTTTTCTTTATTTTCTGGGGTGGAAGTGGGTGTTCTTCTTTAAGCCATGTTCTAAAATAATTCTGAAGACTCCAGATGAAGTGGGGGGTGGCATATGCAGACATCCTGTCACCTCTGTGCACTGACGTCACCCCGCAACCATCGTGTGAAGCGGGCTCGCCATCGCGTCCTGTCTGCAGATGACTCAGTAGCTGCGGAAATGTGCAAGGTCGATAATGAGACTCTTTTATTTTCAGCATAAATTTGAATTCGTAATGAGGAAGCTCCTATAGGGTGCGCAGATCCTATGAGCAGCCGCCGGGATCCGCCAGGAAGCTCTCTGTTCAGTTCCATAAAGAGGGCAAACACCGATGGTTCCTTTAACCACTTCACCCCCGGAAGATTTTACCCCCTTCCTGACCAAAGCACTTTTTACAATTCAGCACTGCGTCGCTTTAACTGACAATTGCGCGGTCGTGTGATGTTGTACCCAAACAAAATTTGCGTCCTTTTTTCCCCACAAATAGAGATTTCTTTTGATGGTATTTGATCACCTCTGTGGTTTTTATTTTTTGCGCTATAAACAAAAAATTTGAAAAATAAACTATTGCCCAGATTCACAAAGCACTTACGCTGACGTATTTCGAGATACGCCGCGTAAGTGTAAATCGTATCTGTGCGCCGTGCCCATAAACTGAGATACGCCTGAAAATAGGCTTCATCCGACCGACGTAACTTTCCTACGCCGGCGTATCGTGGGCGCATATTTATGCTGGGCGCAAGTGGCGCTCCCATTGATTTCCTATTCAAATATGGAAATGAAGGAGATACGTCGATTCACAAACGTACTTGCGCCCGGCGCATAATATACGCGGTTTGCGTAAGTCGTACGTCCGGCGTAAAGTTATTCCCCATATATGAGGCGCAACTCATGCTAAGGTATGGACCAGGGAACACAGCCGTGTTTTTTACGTCGTTTACGTAGTACGTGAATAGGGCTGGGCGTAGGTTACGTTCACGTCGTAGGCAGTGATCCGTCGTATCTTAGGGAGTAGTTCCGACGTGATTCTGAGCATGCGCACTGGGATACGACCACGGGACGGCGCATGCGACGTTCGTTTTAAGTGCTTGTATGGCACTCGGCCCATCATTTGCATGGGGTCACGCCTCATTAGCATGGCTCACGCCCACTTCCACCTACGACGGCTTACGCCGAGGGAACCCAGCGCAGTTTGGGAGGCAAGTGCTTTGTGAATTCGGTGCTTGCCTCTCTGCACTGCGTCGGCGTAGCGTACATTAGATACGCTACACCGGCATAAATATGCGCCAATGTATGTGAATCCGGGCCTATATTTTTTAACTTTTTGCTATAATAAATATCCCCATTTAAAAAAAAAAAAAAATTGTTCCTCATTTTAGGCAATACGTATAATTCTACGTATTTTTGTTAAAAAAATCGCGATAAGCGTTTATTGATTGGTTTGCCCAAAAGTTTTAGCATCTACAAACTATGGGAAAGATTTACAGCATTTCTATGGCATTTTTTTTTTTTTACTAGTAATGGCGGTGATCTGCGATTTTTAGCGGTACTGCAACAATGCGACGGACAGAACCGACACTTTTCTGGGACCAGTGACATTTATACAGCGATCAGTGCTATAAATATGCTCTGATTACTATGTAAATGTCACTGGCAGGAAAGGGGTTAACACTAGGGGGCGATCAAGGGGGTTAATGCGTGTTCTCTCAGTGTGATGTAACTGTGAGGGGTTGGGAGTGACTAGGAGAGGAGACAACCAGGGCCTCCATCAGGGGGGTACAGGCATTACACCTGTAAGGGGCCCGATGGTCCCCAGGCCCCCCCCCCCCCCACTTATTATCTTGCGTTAGGAGAGAAGATATTACACTTGTTTTTTTGTTCTCTGCTCCAGGGGGGCCCAGCCTAAAGCTGTGTAAGGTGCCCCAAAATGTGTGATGGCTGCCCTGCTGACAACACAGGGATTTGTGTGTTTACACACACAAATCCCTGTGCTGGCGCTCATGCACACAATTGTGCGTGGCCGGCAGCGATCGCGTCCACTGGCCACGCGCACTGGGTTCCCCGCCAGGCAGCGGATGCGCCCTCTGGTGGCCGAAAAAGAGAATCCCTCATGGGATTTTGCCCAGGGAAGCCATTCTGCCGCAGTATATCTGCGTGAGCCGGTTAAAGTGCACCTTGCGTCAGATACATTTCATCAAGTCCATGCATGTGCATTGGTGTGTCAGGGTAACCCTTCCAGGTATTTATTACCAGAGATCACAGGACTCCCTCCGACAATGCCTTCATTTGCTTTTCCCTTGGAAAGGTCGGCACCATCCTCGTTCAGGCATCATTCAGGGTCACCTTTTACTTCTTGGACTGAGATGATGGCTCAGAGATGACACTTAGCATATTTCAAACACGCGGTTTGCGATATCTTCTCAGCAATTTCCGGAACTGCACAGTTCTGACCCCAGATGGTCGCCGCCATTTTTACTGGCACTTTTCTCCTGCTACGGGCTTTTACGGGCAGGAGAAAAGTGCCCTGTTTTTATGGGCTGCCCAGAAATCTACGGGCGGTTGGCAACACTGATGTAGCCACCTCATCTAAGGATGGGTAAACTATATTAAATTTTTTGCTTTTGGGTTCAGTGGCCCAGATTCAGGTAGCAATTGCGCCTGCGTAACCATAGTTACGCAGCGCAATTGCTGACTTGCGCCGGCGTAACGAGTTCTCCTGATTCAGAGAACTCGTTACGCCGACTGCAGCCTAAAATCTGCGTGGCATAAGGCTCTTATGCCACGCAGATTTTAGGCTGCATTCTTGCGTTGACCGCTAGGGGGCGCTCCCATTGTGGTCAGCGTATAGTATGCAAATTGCATACTTACGCCGATTCACAATGTTGCGCGCCCCCTGCGTACGCAAGTTACGTCGGTTGCGTACGGCGTCTTTAGCGTAAGGCTGCCCATGCTAAAAGTAAGGGTAGCCAATGCTAAAGGATACCCGGCGTTCCCGCGTCGCGACGTTCGAATTTTACATTGTTTGCGTAAGTGAATCGTGAATGGCGCTGGACGCCATTCACGTTCACTTTGAAGCAAATGACATCCTTGCGACGTCATTTGCCGCAATGCACGTCGGGAAAGTTTCCCGACGAAGCGTGCGCTGTACGCTCGGCGCGGGAGCGCGCCTAATTTAAATGATTCCCGCCCCCGGCGGGATCATTTACATTGCCCGTGCTTACGCCGGGCAATTTTGCCGGCGCGCCCTCGCAATTTACGGAGCTACTGCTCCGTGAATCGAGGGCAGCGCAAAATATTTGCGTGGGCGCAGGGCAAAATCGTTGCCCTGTGCCTCCGCAAATAAAGCGCAAGTCCTACCTGAATCTGGGCCAGTGTTCTTTTAAAGGGGTTGTAAAGGTAAATGTTTTTTCACCTTAATGCATCCTATGCATTAAGGTGAAAAAACATCTAACAATACCAGCCCCCCCCCCCGAACCCCCGTTTTACTTACCTGACCGTTCGAAAGTCCCGCACTCGCCCCGTCATCCTCCTCGTCTCTGAGCCTGGCCGTCGATTGGCTACACTGGATGGATTAAAAGCAGCGCAGCCATAGGCTTGCGCTGCTGTCAATCACATCCAATGATGCGGCGTGCCAGGGGCGGGGCTGAGCGATACAGTGAGTGGCAATAGCCGCCGGCTGTATCACGGGAGCGCGCCCTCAGGAACTCAACACCATGCAAGCTCACTCGCATGAAGGTGGTTAGTTCTTGTGGGGAGGAGCCGAGACAGCCACCGAGGGACCCCAGAAGACCAGGTTCGGGGCCACTCTGTGCAAAATGAGCTGCACAGTGGAGGTAAGTATAACTTGTTTGTTATTTAAAAAAAAAAAAAAATTTTACTTTACAATCCCTTTAAACTTTGGAAACAAAAGAATGCTGTTTGAGATGACCTTACGCAGCCTCCGTTGTTCACGACTTGGAAACAGTGAAAATGTATAATCGCAGTAACTGTAATGATGTGTTTTTCATTATTAACATGCAGACAAATCCACACATTAGCACTTTAATGTTACATTACATCAGTGTTGGGAAAACTCTACCACTCTGGTTTACGCAATCCAAGGACAATCGTTTTCTGGTAAATGGGTTAACCCCTAGCTACTATTCACAAACGAGCCTTGAACGTTAACCACTTAAAGCGGGGGTTCACCCTTAGAGGGCACTTTTCCCCCTTAGATTCCTGCTCGTTTTTACTAGGGGAATCGGCTATTTATTTTAAAATATGTGCAGTACTTACCCGTTTACGAGATGCATCCTCTCCGTCGCTTCCGGGTATGGGCTTCGGGAATGGGCGTTCCTTCTTGATTGACAGTCTTCCGAGAGGCTTCCGACGGTCGCATCCATCGCGTCACGATTTTCCGAAAGAAGCCGAACGTCGGTGCGCAGGCGCAGTATAGAGCCGCACCGACGTTCGGCTTCTTTCGGCTACGAGTGACGCGATAGATGCGACCGTCGGAAGCCTCTCGGAAGGCTGTCAATCAAGAAGGAACGCCCGCTCCCGAAGACCCATACCCGGAAGCGACGGAAGAAGATGCAGCTCGAAAACGGGTAAGTACAGCTCATATTTTAATACAAATAGCCGATTCCCCTAGACCGAACGAGCAGGAAGCTAAGGGGAGAATTTTTTTTTTTTTACAAATGGGTGAACTCCCGCTTTAAGGACCGGACCAATATGCTGCTAAATGACCCAAGGGGTTTTTACAATTCGGCACTGCGTCGCTTTAACAGACAATTGCGCGGTCGTGCGACGTGGCTCCCAAACAGAATTTGCGTCCTTTTCTTCCCACAAATAGAGCTTTCTTTTGGTGGTATTTGATCGCCTCTGCGATTTTTATTTTTTGCGCTATATCCAAAAATAGAGCGAAATTTTTGAAAAAAAAACAATATTTTTTACTTTGTTATAAGAAAAATCAAATAAACTAAATTTTAGTGAAACATTTAGGCCAAAATTAATTCAGCCACATGTCTTTAGTAAAAAAAATAAATAAATCGCAATAAAAAAAAAATAGCTACCTAGCGGGAACAGCGACACTAATACAGCGATCAGAAAAATGATCGCTTTGTGACACTGGCAATAGGGAGTGAAAGGGTTAACTAGGGCGGTGATCAAGGGGTTAAACCTTTATTAGGGGGGGTAGGGGGGCTATTTTCCTATTTTTCTCAGTACTGGTTTGCGAATGGCGAAGTGTCTGAAGACATAGCCCAGCCAGAGAGACTGCAATCTGTTGGCAGCACTTGTCCCCCTGAGTGACTGATACTCCTTGATGCTTACTACCATTGATAAATGCTGGAGAGCTCTTAAGTGCCAGTGACTGGGCGCCGTAGTGAATAAAGTGGGCACACGTAGTACGATATCCGGAGTATAAATAGCAGTGTACTCAACAATGTTGTAGTCACATAACACAATCCTGGCACATCATCACCACGTGTTCTGTATTATGGTGGCCTTACATGCTTCAATAAATGATCGATTTTTCCGCTCCAGTCGGCCAAATTTCAATAGGAAGAATTGATCATTAGTTGACAATCCATTTGATTGTAATGGCGGCGATCAGCGATTTTTTTTCATGACTGCGACATTATGGCGGATACATCGGACACTTTTGACACATTTTTGGGACCATTGTCATTTATGCAGCGATCAGTGCTATAAAAATGCACTGATTACTGTGTAAATGACACTGGCAAGGAAGGGATTACACACTAGGAGGCGAGGAAGGCGTTAAGTGTAGGGAGTGATTCTAACTGTGTGGGGTATGGGCTACCAGTGACTTGACAGAGATCACCTCAGGACTCGTGGGCACGCTCACTGAGCATGCGGCGGGGGTGCGCGTGCCCCGCCGACGGCGAGCCCGCACAGCAAATTCAAAGGGACGTACAGGTACGTCCCTTTGCACAGCCGTGCCATTATGAGGAAACTGGTTAAAAAAAAATTATATCATATTTGGGGGTTCTGAGTAATTTTCTAGCAAAAAATTATGGCCCAGATTCACGTAGGGAGCGAGTATTTGTGAGCGGGCGTAACGTATCCTATTTACGCTACGCATTGGCAACTTTGACAGGCAAGTGCAGTATTCACAAAGCAAAGTTGCGGCGGCGTAGCGTAAATAGGCCAGCGTAAGCCCGCCTAATTCAAATGTGGAACATGTGGGCGTGTTTTATGTTAATTTATTGTGACCCCACGTAAATGACGCTTTTTACGAACGGCGCCATCCGTAAAAGTATCCCAGTGCCCATGCTCAAAATTAACCCGCAAAAAGCTAATGCTTTCGACGTGAACGTAAATGACGCACAGGCCTATTTGCGAACGACTTACGCAAACGACGTAATCGATGGAAAATTCGACGCTGGCCCGACGTCCATACTTAACATTGGTATGCCTCATCTACGCCTCATATAGCAGGGGTAACTTTACGCCGGAAAAAGCCTAACGTAAACGGCGTATCTGTACTGCGACGGCCGGGCGTACGTTCGTGAATTGGCGTATTTAGCTGATTTACATATTCTAGGGGTAAATCAGCGTACACGCCCCTAGCGGCCAGCGTAAATATGCAGTTAAGATACGAGGGTGTAGGCGACTTACGCTGGTCGTATCTTAGACAAATTCTGGCGTATCTGATTCTTTGAATCAGGCGCCAAGATACGACGCATCAGACTCAGAGATACGACGGCGTATCTGGAGATGCGCCGTCGTATCTCCTACGTGAATCTGGGCCTATGATTTTTACATGTAGGAGAAAAAGGTCAAAATTTGGAAGTGGTTAAAATTGTGTTAGGTACTTCTTTTTTTTGCGTAGGGCGCCCTATTGAACTGAATAGGCTAAGTCACATTTGTGCAAAATCACCTAAATATTCTCCTCTTGAGTCACAAAGGATACAAACCTACTTTGTGTGCAACAAATGCCATTTTCAAATCTATATTTTACCCTGTAAGTAGCGGTAAATTCATCATAGTGCTGCGCCTAGCCTATGCAGAGAACAGAGCTGTGGGAGGGACCCAAAATGCTTCTTCCACTACAGAAAAGAACAAGAGGGGGCGGAGACAAGACCCGTCACCCTGCACAAGGAGAGAGATCAGCAGTGAGCAGTCTTTATTACAGGAAGTTCTTACACAGAGGGGAAGTCTCAGGCCCTGTACACATGTCCGGGTATCCCGTCAGGAAAAAAACGTTGGTTTACCTGACGGGATTCCTGGCATGCTTGTCTTGCAAAGCCGTGCATACAAACGGCCATTCAAAAGAATCGCCGTTCTTTTGAATGGCAAGAACGCGGTGACGTCATCGGCTATGATGAGCCGGCGCTTGTCACATTCGAGGCCGTCGCCGTTATCTTGCTTCACCCTACACTAAACTTGTATGCTACCGCGCATGCGTCTAACTCTTATCGAGCATGCACAGGTTTATACAGACGACCGGTTTTCTCGGCAGAAAACACTCTGGGGTAGATTCAGGAAAGAATTACGCCGGCGTATCCATAGATACGCCGCGTAATTCCAAAGCTGCGCCGGCGTATCTATTTTCTGTATTCAGAAAGCTAGATACGCCGACATTAGCCTAAGGCCCCGTACACACGATAGAATCCATCCGCTGAAAAATCCCAGCAAATGGGTTTCAGCGGATAGATCCTATGGTGTGTACACTCCAGCGGATCTGTTTCCGCGGATATTTCTCCCCTGGGATGGATTCCAGCAGATCGAATATTTGCTGACATGCCAAACAAATCCATCTGCTGGAATCCATCCCAACGGATGGATCCGCTGGTCTGTATAGACTCACCGGATCCATCCGTCCGAAGGGATCCCCCGCATGCGTCGTAATGATTCGACGCATGCGTGGAATTCCTTATATGACAGCGTCGCGCACGTCGCCGCGTCATAATCGCGGCGACGGCGCGACACGTCATCGCCAGAGGATTTCGGCGCGGATTTCAATGCGATGGTGTGTACACTCCATCGCATGAAAATCTGCCGAAATCCTCGAGAGGATTTATCCGCGGAAACGGTCCGCTGGACCGGATTCGCGGATAAATTCTCTCGTGTGTATGGGGCCTTAGATACGACTGGCATAAGTCTCTTATGCCGTCGTATCTTAGGGTGCATTCTGACGCTGGCCGCTAGGTGGCGCTCCCGTAGTTGTCAGCGTAGAGTATAAAAATTGCATACTTACGATTCACAAACGTACGTGCGCCCGGCGGTAGTTTTTTACGTCGTTTGCGTAAGTCGGTTTCATCGTAAGGCTGCTCCTGCTATTAGGAGGCGCAGCCAATGGTAAGTATGGACGTCGTTCCCGCGTCGCGATTTTAAAATTTTACATTGTTTGCGTAAGTCGTCCATGAATGGCGCTGGACGCCATTTACGTTCACGTTGAAGCCAATGACGTCCTTGCGACGTCATTTACCGCAACGCACGTCGGGAAATTTTAGGGGCGGCGCATGCGCAGTACGTTCGGCGCGGGAACGCGCCTAATTTAAATGATCCACGCCCCCTACGGAATCATTTGAATTACGCGCGCTTACGCCGGCCCCTTTTACGCCACGCCGCCGCAAATTACGGAGCAAGTGCTTCGTGAATACAGCGCTTGCTCCTGTAATTTACGGCGGCGTATCGTAAAGACGATACACTGCGCCGCTGTATCAGTGCGCGCCCCTACCTGAATCTGGCCCTCTGCCGGGAATTTCCGACGGTAAAACAGAGAGCAGGGTTCTCTATTTTCCCGTTGGGATTCCTGATGGGAAAACTGCTAGGGAGCATACACACAAGTCGGGATTCCCGGCCAAATGCTCTCTAGGCAGTTTTCCTGCCGGGAAAACCGGTCGCGTGTTTGAGGCTTCACACTTGATTACTGCACAGATCTGGAAGAAATACACAAAGCTCACCAAGATTCCAGTAAAAATACATGACTCTTGTATCTAGACTGCCACAGTCATAGCATTCGTATGATAGTTCTATGACCGCTCTACTTTAATCGTGCAGCAACACAAGAGCGCTATTTCGAAGATTAGAAGCAAGACATTCTTCCAAATAGTTCTAATTTTTTTTATCCGAAATGATAGTTTAATCACAGAGAAATTGGCTCCCTCGCCGTCACAGCCGATACGGCTGTTGAATGATCCAGCGGCAAACAATAGCGCCTTTTAATCATCGGGGAGAGCCTGACGATTTTTTTTTATTTTTTTATGATGTTCCATTATTCCTTCTTGAGCAGCGCATTTTTATAAAATGTCTTATAATCAGTACAAAGCCAAAATCGGAATTCCAGTCCCGGGGCCCGGAGATTATCCTTGCCGTACTATTGTGCTTCACTTATCTTTGCATTTTTCCTGTTCTCAGAGACAGATCCGTCATCGCTGCGGTTGCACGCCAGATAAAAAGACAACAAACAAAAGCTTTTCAAAGTCCCGATGTGTGTGCCTGTCATCAAGATGATTTTCCATTCGTTGTGCCCAAGCCGTGCGCAGTGCCGGGGGACCTTAAGGGTTTAAAGTGACACCAAACTCTGGCATAAAAAGACACAAACTCTATTCAATCATAAATTCTTAACTCAGAAAAGTCCCTTCTATGGCTCTAAGGCCCCATACACACGAGAGGATTTATCCGCGGATACGGTCCAGCGGACCGTTTCCGCGGATAAATCCTCTCGAGGATTTCAGCGGATTTGGATCCGATGGAGTGTACTCACCATAGGATCGAAATCCGCGCCGAAATCCCCTCGCGATGACGTGTCGCGCCGTCGCCGCGATGATGACACGGCGACGAGCGCGACGCTGTCATATAAGGAATTCCACGCATGCGTCGAATCATTACGACGCATGCGGGGGATCCCTTCGGACAGATTGATCCGGTGAGTCTGTACAGACCAGCGGATCAATCCGTTGGGATGGATTCAAGCGGATAGATTTTAAAGCATGTCTTAAAATTTTTATCCGCTGGAAATCCATCCCAGGGGATAAGAAACAGATCCGCTGGATCGTACACACCAGGGGATCTATCTGCTGGAGCCGGTCCGCGGATCAATTCCAGCGGATGGATCCTCTCGTGTGTACGGGGCCTTAGCCTTCTCCATATCTTCATGTGCATGGAACCAGAAGAATGCCCCAACATCCAGGTGCCTGTACGAGCCGCCCTGCCGCAGTATATGCACTGTCGTGGGTCAGCAAGTGGTTACTCAATTTATTATTTAATCATTATTTATTAAAAAAAAAAAAAAACTTTAATAATTTATTAAATATTTATTAAACTAAATGTATTATGATAATTATTAGTAATATTGTTAATAATATTATTGGAATTGTAAGAGCGCAATCGGGGCAGTGAAAAGAGACCACGAGAGACGCATTGTTGAGTAGAATAAAAAGAATTCCAAATAAGTCAGAGCATATTGGCCCAATCAGGGATAATCAGGGGAAGATGGTTATTAGTGACAAGGAGAGGGCAACTGTATTAAATACATTCTTCTCCCCAGTTTTCACTTAGGAAAAAGAGGGATATAATAGTCTAGATAAGACAGTATTGTTAGTGAAACAACACAGCATGTACCCTTGTGGCTAACAGGAGCCAGTGTTCTAAAAAGACTCGAAAACCTTAAAGTGGAACTTCCGCTCATCTTATTCCCCCACCGCCTCCGGGGGCGGCGTGAAGCTGAAAGTCTACACTGTCGGATTCCCGTACCCACAATGGCAGCAGAGCGGATGCCGACATCGCTGGACTCCAGGACAGGTAAGTGTCCTATTATTAAAAGCCAGCAGCTGTTGTATGTATAGCTGCTGGCATTTACCAGTAATGTTTTTTTTTTTTGGCGGAACACCGATTTAATGCAAACTAATCAGCGGGACCAGATGGCTTACACGCAAGAGTCCTCAAAGGACTTAGCAAGGTCATTGCTAGACCATTATTCCTAATCTTTAAGGAAAGCTTGCTGACCAGAAAGGTACCAGCCAATTGACAAAAAACTTAATTCCAATACCATACCACTCCACACCTGTAAACTTCAGGCCTGTCAGCCTAACATAAATAGTTTGTAAACTATTAAAGGAGATGATAAGGGATTATATCCAAGAATTATCTGATGAAAATAGTATCATTATTGGGGATGGGCGAACGGTTTGGCCAGAGCATGAGTTCGAGCCAAACATTGGCTGTTCGCACATATGACAAACACCTGAATTATCGGGGAGTTTGATCATTTGTTCAGCCCGCCAAATGATCACAATGCACTGCGCTGCCGCACAGTGCATTGAAAACCCTGATTGGCTGAAGCAATGAAAGCTTTTCCCAATCAGGGCAAAGAGCCCTTTTAGAGCCATGATTGGACACGGTCATGATGAGTCTATTCAATCATGGCTCATTGATTTTTGTCCCATCCCACACTAGAAAAGTATTCTTTCAATACCGGACATTTTTAGTGTGATATCGGCGTGGAGAGAGATAGAACAGGGCTCTGTTCACTGCTACTAGATAGTTAGTGTGCTATTGTGACTGTAGAACATCAATTTGCATTAAAAAAAAGTTCCAAAAATGTTGCCATGTGTTGGTGGCCCTTTCTGAATCTTAACGCAATGCACGTTAATAAACAAATACAGCAGCTGACCTGTATCATATGGAGGTGTCTAAGATGTTGATTTCCATGACTTTGCCGATCATAAAATTCTATGCACTTTGCAGTGCATGAAGACATTTATGTACATGACCATAACATACACCTTGCCTGCACACCAACAAATCATGTGCCAGCTTTCATTTTCCATTGGCATTTGAACAGTGGCAGTAAGAAGGCAATTGGCCTCTACGGGTGAGGCAGAACGGTTCCTTCTCCCCAGCGTTCATGAATTAACAGCTGGACTAGACCTAGCGGTGACTCTTTTTCCCCAGGATGACACAAAATGAACATGATAATGCCACCCCAGCTATGAATTTTAATAGATGACTTCAGAGGAGAGCTGGCAGAGCGGGCCAAGCGTTTGATCTCTCTTCTCCCTCAATGCTGCCGTTAATGGGAATAATAGTACACGGCTTAAGATGTGCATTTTCTAAGCTACCTTTGAATGATTTAACTCTGGTGTGTCCAACCTGCCTGACCTTAATGGGCATGTAACACATTTTAATATCATTTCTCCTTTTTATCCTGGTTCGGAAAAATACAATGTAAAAAAAAGTATAAATGGTGAAAGTACTGTAGAGCAGAAATACCTACGCTGAATGGAACTGAACTGCAGACTCTCGCTGGTGGCTGGTCTTGCGAGGTTACATACTGGTCAAAGAGTAACTCTGATTTGAAGAAACGTTGTCACTGTGCCATAATCACCTTCTCTACTCTTCCTGCAGCTCCGTTCCTTCATTGGAACTGGGAGTCCAAATCAGATTTGGTTAGTCCAACAGTCCTTTATAGTCTTTAAGGTCATGTGACCATAGAACTTGCCCAAACCCTATGTAAGCTCTATGTTCGATGGTGACAGAGCTTACACAGTGTTGATTACATCTTCTTTAGGCAACATAATGTTGTGGCTTCGTAGAAGAAAGTCTTATGCTCCCCTTAGACCTGGAACCACTTCCAAACCCTGTGTAAGCTCCATGTCGCACAGTGACAGAACTTACACAGGGTTAATGAAGTCCTCCTCTTCAGGTAATGATGTTCTGCCCTGACAACTGAATGCTTAGGCATTATAGGAGGCCATATGCTCCCCCAGGATTAGGAATCACCTGGTATTTTAAAAAAGCCCTGAGAGGTGGAAATTCAAAGCTCCATGTCACACAGTGACAGAGCTTACACAGGATTAATGAAGTCCTCCTTTTCAAGTGACAATGTTTTGGCCAGACGACTGGACGGTAATGCCCTGTACACACAAGCGGGATTTGCGTCAGAAAACAGTTTGATGGTTTTTCCAACGGAATTCTGCTCCAGCTTGGCTTGCATTCACACGGTCACACAAATGTTCTCTGAACTTTCAAGCGTTAAGAACGCGGTGATGTACAACACTACGACGAGGCGAGAAAAAGAAGTTCAATGCTTCTGAGCATGCGTCAAATTGTTTTCGAGCATGCTTTTTTCCCACCGTCGGAATTCCATACAGACAAACGGATTTTCCGATTTTCCTCTATGTTGAGCCTCGTACACACGATCGGACATCAAACAAACTTTCCCTTGGATTTTTGTCCGAAGGGAGTTGTCTGGTCACACCCATAGCATACACACGCTCTGACTTTTTTGTGAAGCCACGCCTTCTTCTCATCCTCGTCCGTGATAGGCGGAACACTGACTCACTGCTGGGAAACTGAATAAGTGTTCTGTCACAGACAAGGACAAGGAGGAGGCGGGGCTTTGTTACACTGGACGGCCGCCGACAATGTCACAGCTCGAGATCAGGTACATGAGGCTGCATATGGCCACAGTGAGGCATGCATATGGGCACAGTGGGGCATGCATAAGAGCACAGTGGGGCATGCATATGGGCACAGTGGGGCATGCATGCATATGGGCACAGTGAGGCATGCATATGGGCACAGTGAGGCATGCATATGGGCGCAGTGAGGTGGCAAATGGGCACAGTGAGGCGGCAAATGGGCATTGTTGACCCACTTTTCCACTTACAGTAGCTGCTGCATTTCTCACCCTAGACTTATACTCAAGTCAATATGTTTTCCCATTTTTTTTGTGGTAAAATTAGGTTCCTCTGCTTTTATTTGGGTCGGCTTATACTCAAGTATATACAGTATATACAAGTATATATAATTATATTTTTAGTTTTGGGTTTACTACTGCTTTAAGGATAATTTTTCATGTTAGGATGTGGAACTTAATTTTTTTTATTGTAGCTGTGTATGACATGTCAGGAATTTTATTTTGTTTTTCAAAGTTGGTGAAAGGTAAATTGTAATGGTTTACTTGAAATATGGGAACTTCTAAGGATTTACCCATACTGTATAGGTCCTAATTATTTTTTTCAATTTTTCCAATTAATAAGAAATTAATGAACTGAGTTTAATTAATGAGTTGCCAAGTGCCAACCTTACTTGAAATCAGGCTGGCAAAGATTACCCGCCCTTTAAAGATAAATTATAAAGAATTTGCTTTTTTTATTTATTCATTTTTATTTATTTTTTATTTTAGGATTTTAGATTACGTTATATATCATTTTAGTTTTTCATGTTAAAAAAGTGGAACTTTAAAAACATGATACAGTACTATATCCACAATGTATGCATTTCAGAAATGTTTTCATGCAAACCTACAAAGTTACTGAAAGGTCCATTTTAATGCTTTACTGGAGATGTAGGTATTGAAGTTCTAAGGATTTACCGTATGCGTTTTGAAATTTTTTCCATTTTTTTCCAATTAATGAGTAATTATTTAAACTGAATTTAATTAATGAGCTGCCAAGTGCCAGCTTGAGTTGAAAGCATGCTGACAAAGAGTGGCCACTCTATTAAGGTAAATTATAATTAATGGTTTATTTATTTGTTTTTGGCTTTTTGAACTTTTATGATTTTAAACGATATGCATATTTTTATTTTTTTGTTTTTCATGTTAAAAGATAGCGCTTTAAAAAAAATGATACTACTGTATAGCTATATATGACATGTCAGGAATCTTTTCATGCAGACCTGCAAAGTTACGGAAAGGTTCATTTCAATGGTTTACTGTAGTTGGGGGTATTGAACTTCGAAGGATTTACCGTATGTGTCTTGAAAATGTTTTCTATTAATGAGTAATTAATGAACTGTGTGCACTTAATGAGCTGCCAAGTACCAGCTTGAGTTGAAATCAGGATGGCAAAGATGGCCTGCTCTTTAAAAGTAAATTATAATGAATTGGGTTTTCTTTATTTTTTAGGATTTTATGTTATATATATTTCAGTTTTTCGTGTTAAAAGGTGGAGATTTAAAATATGTTACTATTCTGCAACAGTACTAAAAGGTCCATTTTAATGGTTGAGTCTATGTTCACACTGATCCGACACGAAAGTGATACGACTTCTTATCCGACTTTGTCCTGCGACTTCATGTCTGACTTCCATATTACCGTATTTATCTGCGTATATTGCGCGCCGGCGTATAACGCGCACCCAGGGCCGGATTTGCTCTCCCTGCCGCCCCAAGGTCAGGTTCCGCAATGCACCCCCTCCCAGCCAACCGAACAACCCAACCCCCCTCCCCCAAATCAACGGAGAATGGCAACCGGATGGCAGTGGCGGCACAGTTAGTTAAAATATTCCTTTTTTTTTTCTTTTTATCACTTTTTTATTTATTTGTAGCTTGTCGCTTACTTTTTTTATTTTTGTATAATTTTCTTATTTTTCTTTATTATTTTTCTTATTCTTTACTTTTTAATTACTTTTTTATTTTATTAATTTAATCATTATTTCTTATTTATTTATTTTTTATCAATTTTTTTTTCACTTAACCTTTTGGCTATCATACAGGAGAAAACAATTCCCTGTGTGATAGCAATTGGAGGTGACATGTTCTCTTTATTGACCCTGTCACCTCCAAAACAGGAGTCCTAGCACTGTGCTAGAACTCCTGTCACAGCTGAGATGGGAAGAGCACAGCATTTTACGAGTGATTTCGGCGACATCGCCGCAATCACTTGTTAACGAGCGAGCGGATTCCCCCATAACTTACCGCCCTTAACTGTATGTTACGGGCGTCGGAGGAATCCATGCCACTGCCGCCCCTTGGCGCCCTTCCGCCCCAAGGCCTGGCCTCAGTGGCCTTGTGGGAAATCCGGGCCTGCGTGCACCCCAAGCTTAAGGGAAGATTTAAGGAAAAGAAAAACGTACATGAAAAAAACTTACATTTTGAATGCTCGTCGGTACAGCCTTGTCGGTGTCCGTCTGCTGTCTTGCCCGGCGTCCATCGGCGGCCTTGTCCGGCGTCCGTCTGCGGACTTGCGCAGAGTCCATCCAGCCTTGTGGGTGTCCATCTGCCGCTTGCCCAGCTCCTCTCGGCAGCCTTGTCTGGCGTCCATCGGTGGCCTTGTCCGGCGTCCATCTGCGGACTTGCTTGGAGGTGTCCGTCTGCTGTCTTGCTCGGCGTCCATCGGCGGAATTGTCCGGCGTCCATCCGCGGACTTGCGCAGAGTCTATCCAGCCTTGTGGGTGTCCATCTGCGGCTTACCCGGCTCCTCTCGGCAGCCTTGTCTGGCGTCCATCGGTGGCCTTGTCCGGCGTCCGTCTGCGGACTTGCTTGGAGGTATCCGTCTGCTGTCTTGCCCGGCGTGCATTTTTGATTTTGGCGCTTCAGCCAAGCTGTACAGAGACAGATTTCCTGTCTGTTCGGCTTCTCTTGGCTTCTCTCGCGGTCCTGCGGGTGGAGTCGAGTGCGCAGTACACTCAGCTCGGTCTATTTCGGCGGCGCCCAGAGACAGCAGGATCGGCGTATATTGCGCACCCACGATTTCCCCCTGATTTTAAGGGGAAAAAAGTGTGCGTTATACGCCGATAAATATTGTACTTCAATGAACCGGATCTCACTTTGATCCGACCATACCAGGCCCTTTCAGTCTGGTATGACTCTTGAGGGGGAACCCCACACCAGAAAAAACAAAAAACTGCATGGGGTCCAGCCCCAAAATTCATACCAGCCATTTATTGGAGCATGCAACCCGGCAGGTCAGATGGGGGGGCAAGCGAGCACCGCACCCCCCCTCATTGACCATACCAGTCCACATGCTCTCAACATGGGGGAGTCGGTGCATGGGGGGCTCTGCGCCATTTAGCTTTTTAACCACTTAAGCCCCGGACCATTACGCTAGTCAAAGACCGGGCCACTTTTTAACTGACAATTGCGCGGTTGTGCGACGTGGCTCCCAAACAAAATTTAAGTCCTCTTTTCCCACAAATAGAGCTTTCTTTTGGTGGTATTTGATCACCTCTGTGGTTTTTATTTTTTGTTATACAATTTTGCAAATGGGTAATTTTTTTCCTTCATTTATGTACGCTGATGAGGCTGCACTGATGGGCACCGATAGGCTTCATGGATGGGCACCGATGGGCTGTGCTGATGGGCACTGATTAGGCAGCACTGGTGGGCACTGATAAGGCGGCACTGGTGGGCCCTGATAGGCGGCACTGGTTGGCACTGGTGGGCACTGATAGGCGGCACTGGTGGGCACAGAGAGGTGGCACTGATGGGTGGCACTGAAGGGCATTGATAGGTGGCACTGGTGGGCACTGAGAATTGACGCTATAAACAAAAATAGAGCGACAATTTTGAAAAAAATTGCACTATGTTTTTCTTTTTGCTATAATAAATATCCCCCCAAAATATATAAATAATATATTTTTTTCCCTCACTTTAGGGCGATACGTATTCTTCTACATATTTTTTGTAAAAAAAATTGCAATAAGCGGTCGACAAGCGGTTAATAAAGTCTAAGGAAAGGCTTTCAGGAGCTCAAGTTTTCCTATAAAGCTCTGGACCTTACAAAGAGCCTGACAGAATTTGAGATGTAGAAATAATAAATGAAAGCACTTTCGGAAACTTAAAAAAAAATAAAAAAACATTTAAACTCGGTGTGTCAGAATGGGATTGGGGCTTTATTTACATACAAATTATACAGCGCAGGGAAGATTTATGCAGATTTAGGTATCAGTTCCTTGCACAGTAATTATAAGTAGACAGTAAATAAATGACATTTTAATGAGACGATTCTAGTACGACTTCTCTTTGATATCAATGTTCTTTCACACCCTGTTTACCACAACTTGTTTTTCCAATGTACCTCGCCGGGAAAGTTCTGGAACTGCAAGATCCATGCAGAGAACGGCGCATGCGTTGGCTTAAAGGGGTTGTAAAGGTTTGTGTTTTTTCACCTTAATGCATCCTATGCAAAACACCGGGCAATCACGACAATCACGGGCCCCCCCAGCCATAGTCCAGTCTAAATAATGTGTCCGGGTTTCAGGCAGTCTGAAACCCGGACGCATGATTCCAAACCTGAACTGTCCGGGTGAATCCCGGAGGTGGCAACACTAATTCTCTCTCTCTTTGTACAATACTTGGTTCCTGGCACAGCTAGCACATGGTAGGCACAACTCTAACACAGTCAGACCTTAGAAACTGCCATTTGCTGGCAGGGACCACGGGCCCCTTTGGTGTAGCAACCAATGGTGAAAGTACTAGCTGTATTAGGCTGCATTCACACCTTGGCGTACCTAATCGCGGCGTTTTGTCCCGCGAATTGCGGCGACAAATTGCAGCGTTTTGTACCGCGATTTGCGGCGACAAAACGCCCCGATTGTGAATACAGCTTACCCCCTCTATGGAGAAGGTTCACATCTCCTATGCCGAATGCCGAAAGCCGCCTGAAAAAAAGGTCCGGGACTTGTTTTCAGGCGGCAGGCGTACGGTACGGCGTTTGGCGTGGAGATGTGAACCATCTCCATAGAGGGCAATGTGAAATCATCCCTCCAGCGTCTTAGGGGCTGCTGCGGCGTCGCGCTTCAGGCGTATATACGTCTAGGTGTGAACAGAGCCTTAAGGTGGACTACTGATCCCAACTAGTCCTGTGCAAGCTCAGAAAACCCTCCTGGTTGATACTGCCTGACTTCTCTGCCAGTAACATCACAGTCTCTCCCGCTGGCTCCTGGCCCAAGGCCACCCCCCCTTTTTAGCAGTACTGTGACATTGCGGTGAACAGATCGGATACTTTTGACATATTTTTGAGACCATTGACATTTATACAGCGATCAGTGCTATAAAAATGCACTGATTACTGTGTAAATGGCACAGGCAGGGTAGGGGTTAACACTAGGGGGCGATCAAGGGGTTAAATGTGTGTTCCCTCAGTGTGTTCTAACTGTGGGGGGATAGGACTGACTAGGGGAGGAGACATATCGTTGTTCCTACTTAGTAGGAAAAAACAACATGTCTCCTCTCCCCTGACAGAATTGACATGATGGCATCACGCAGTTGCTGCAGATTTGTGAGCTGCACATCCATGATGTGAATCTCCCATTCCACGTCTTCTGGGGTCCCTCGGCGGCTTTCTCTGGTCCTCCCCGCAAGTACTGACCACAGTCATGCGAGAGAGCTCGCATGGTGGTGAGTAATAGCCGCTCACTGTATCACTCGGCCCCGCCCCTCGGCGCGCCGCGTCACTGGATGTGATTGATAGCAGTGCCAGCTAATGGCTGTGCTGCTCTCAATCTATCCGCTCTAGCAAATCAGCGGCCAGGCTGAGCGGCGAAGAGGATCTCGGGACCGAGCGCGGGACTTTCAAGGGGTCAGGTAAGATCGGGGGGCGGCAACATCAGATGTTTTTTCACCTTAAAGGGGGTTGTAAAGGAAAAAAAAATGTTTTCATAATAAGCATCCTTTACCTGCAGACATTCCTCTTTTCACTTCCTCATTGTTCGTTTTTGCTCAGAAGTTGCTCTATTTCTTCTCTGTTCTGTTCACTTCCTGCTTGTCTGATTATTACTCACCACCGTGACGGGAGGGTTTACTGCGGTGGTCAGTAATGTGCTCGCCCCCTCCTGGGAACTACATCTGTGTGGCAGGACGCTCTCTACGTGTTGGAGACTTCAAGGAGGTGTGAATTACTGGGCGTGCCGCAATTCATACTGGGAAATGTAGTTCTTACATGAACGAGCGCCGCAAACCAGGAAGTGAATGAGAGAACAGAAGCTAGAATGCCGGAGGTGATATAGATGAAGGAATTTAATAGGTATTTACTTGTTTTTTAACAGAATCATTACACTATTCTGTCTGTCTACCTTGCAGACATTCATTTTAGGCACAATTTTTTTTTTCCTTTACAACTCCTTTAATTAAACATTAAAAACAATGTCTGGAGTCAAACTTTAAACACTTTATGCTTCGTAATATCCTGTTCTGTCATTATTCTACATGATGTACAGGGTTCTGCAGTTATCAGTCTCCAGTATCTAAAAAGTAAAAGAATTTGGATTTTCTTCATTTCAATTACTAAATATTTCCTAATTCTAGTCTGAGATGTAATACAACAAGTTCTCCTTAGGGGGCAGCAGAGAACCAGCAGAGTAGAACACACAATGCTGTAGATTAGCTTTCAGTATGAAATTCATGACTCCCATCAGGGATTTGGCCAGGAGAAATCAACACAGATTATACTAAAACAGCCATATTGTAGATGAGCCATCTCCGGACGACAGTATTTCAACACATATGTTCCTTTTACATTTATTATATGCAACATTATTCATTTTTTTGGAAAGCAAAGAACCAATAGACAACCCATTTAGTTAGGGAAATCCATACCCATAGCCGATCAATTTATGTAAGATCTGCTCAGGTCATATTAGTGCTGATGGTCACTTATGGAGGCCATACACACTACAATAAATGATCGATTTATTTTCTGATCGATCTCTCCAAATAGGAATAATCAATCGATAGTCTGCAACTCAATGGATCTCGATGCCACCTACAGAGAAGTGGGATTTAAACAATAGTTGGAAGATATCCTTGGAAAATATTTATCATAGTTCTGTTTCCACTACGCAACCTCATAATCTGAACGATTGAAACCCGATCACATTTATGACCAAAACATCTCTGTTCTGCTGATTGATGCAAATCAATCGATCGATCATTTTCAGCCAATGGTTGATTGAATCAGTTTGATCAAATCCTATTTAAAGTCTAGGGCCCGGATCCACAAAGCAGTTACGCTGGCATATCTATTGATACGCCGCGTAACTTCTAGTTTGCGGCGTTGTATCTTGTTTTGTATCCACAAAACAAGATACGCCTGAATCTGGGCTAGATCCGACTGGCATACATCTTAGTACACGGTCGGATCTAAGGTGCATATTTACGCTGGCCGCTAGGTGGCGCTTCCGTTGATTTCCGCGTTGAGTATGCAAATTAGGTATATACGCCAATCCACAAACGTACGTCCGGCCGGCGCATTTTTTTACATAGTTTCCGTAAGGCTTTTTCCGGTGTAACGTTACCCCTGCTCTATGAGGCGTACGCAATGTTAAGTATGGACGTCGGGCCAGCGTAGATTTTTCCGTCGTGTACGTCGTTTGCGTAAAACGTTCGCGAATAGGGCTTTGCGTAAATTACGTTCACGTCGAAAGCATTGACTATTTGCAACGTGATTTCGAGCATGCGCACTGGGATACCCCCAAGGACGGCGCATGCGCCGTCCAAAAAAAAAACGTAATTTACGTGGGGTCAATAGGAATTACCATAAAACACGCCCACATCTTATCCATTTGAATTGCGCGCCCTTACGCCGACACAGTTACACTACACCGCCGTAACTTACGGCGCAAATTCTTTGTGGATACGGAAAATACGCTGTAAGTTACGGCGGCGTAGTGTATCTGAGCTACGATACGCCGGACTTATGGATGCGCCGAGGTACGTGGATCTGGGCCTAAATCAATTGGAACAGAAAGTTGTACATTGATCGGAAAAGATATTTGAAGTGTGTATGGCCTCTATTAGAGATCTACATTCTCTGATGAACAATTCTTCTAAATTTCTGTACTAACATTTCCAACGACCTTCTGCTGGTCTAAAGCTAGCTGCAGATTGGTGGATTCTGGCAGATCTTCAGGACCAGAGTGTTCTCATTACTATGAAGTGTAATCCTTTAAAGGTTCAGTTATTCCATTTACACGGTTAGGATATAAAGAATGTGCGGCAACACGCTAAAACGCATGTGTCTGACCTCCCCATAATAACAACCGCGTATGTTCTTATCTCCGTGCTGCAGAGAAGTTTGCAAAATATGACGTGTCAATTATTTCTGCTTCTTACTGCATTGAGAAGACCACAGAAGTCAGCGGCAATGCAATAAAAAAAAAAAACACTTACATCATGCATTTAGAGGTGTGCTGGTAATAGCTATTAACAACTATTGGTCAATGACTGTTAAAGCAGAGCTAAACTCTTTCATTCAATTTTAAATCTATTTAGCCTAATACAGTGATTTCCTATGATTGCCAGCTCCATCTAGTGGCCACAAAGCTGTATTGTTCCTGAATTAGGCATTATAATAAAAAATACTGCATCATGGCCACTAGATGGACCTGACGATTATAGGAAATCAACGTATTGAAGCGGATCTAAACTCTCTCTAACAACATGAACTATTTTTAATAGTTTTTTTATGTGTAGCGCCTGGTTACTTCCAAGTACCGGTGCTATTAAAATTTAGAGGGAGATCAGAGTGTAGTTAAACTTTGATCTGGTTAAAATTTTCAAATTGGGTCTCTGGCTCAGCTTGGCTGTGCTGTGGGCTCATTCTGTTGTACTGGGGTGTTCTTCCCACCCCTGTACAGTTCTGGCTTCTTCTTCTGCTTCTTCTTCTTTCAGTGTGGCACCCACCTTTAGAGTGACCACGTCATGGCGCCCCGGGGTTTATTGCAGATGAAGGCGAGATTTACTGCAGACACAGCTCACATGGCAGGCCTGCCACAGTGAGCAGGATTGAAAAGGACGTTCAGACTCCAGAAGAGTGCGTCGCCCACGTTCAGACTCCAGAAGAGTGCGACGCCCGCGTTCAGACTCCAGAAGAGTGCGCCGCCCACGTTCAGACTCCAGAAGAGTGCGACGCCCACGTTCAGACTCCAGAAGAGTGCGACGCCCACGTTCAGACTCCAGAAGAGTGCGACGCCCACGTTCAGACTCCAGAAGAGTGCGACACCCACGGTCAGACTCCAGAAGAGTGCGTCGCTCACGCTCAGACTCCAGAAGAGTGCGACGTCCACGTTCAGACTCCAGAAGAGTGCGACGCCCACGTTCAGACTCCAGAAGAGTGCGACGCCCACGGTCAGACTCCAGAAGAGTGCGACGCCCACGTTCAGACTCCAGATGAGTGTGACACTCCTGTTCAGACTCCAGAAGAGTGCGTCTCTTACGTTCAGACTCCAGAAGAGTGTGACGCTCCCGTTCAGGCTCCAGAAGGGTGGGCCGTTTGGGTTCCAGCAGAATGGGCCATTAAGGCTCCAGAAGGGTGGGCCCTTCAGGCTCCAGTAGGGTGGGCCATTCAGGCCCCAAAAGAGTGGGCCTTTCAGGCTCCAGAAGAGTGGGCCTTTCAGGCTCCAGAAGGGTGGGTCTTTCAGGCTCCAGAAGAGTTGGTCTTTCAGGCTCCAGAAGGGTGGGTCTTTCAGGCTCCAGAAGGGTGGGTCTTTCAGGCTCCAGAAGGGTGGGTCTTTCAGGCTCCAGAAGGGTGGGTCTTTCAGGCTCCAGAAGAGTGGGCCTTTCAGGCTCCAGAAGGGTGGGTCTTTCAGGCTCCAGAAGGGTGGGTCTTTCAGGCTCCAGAAGGGTGGGCCATTGAGGCTCCAGAAGCGTGGGCCGTTCAGGCCCCAGAAGGGTGGGCCACTCAGGCTTCAGAAGAAGTCCCACAGTGTTTTTTGCAAACGTGTGTTGGACCAGCTATGAGGGGAGGTTGGAGGATGATATTTTTTAGGCGTGTGTTGGACTGGCTATAAGGGGAGGTTGGAGGCCAGTTTTTTTTATCTTCTGGTACTGTCGAATCAGCAATAAAACAGTGGCTGGAATAATATGAAATTTTTCACAATTAATAGAAATAATGTTTTCAAGTGCTAGAGACTTTCTAAACACCAGTATCCCTACGAGCACCCGAGACTTAGAGGGGTAACAGGCATGTACCCTGGAAACATTACATTACAGGGACACAGCCATAAGGAAGATCCAATGGGATCCCTGGGAGCTCTATGAAGCTTCAATTATGAATGCAAATATATGCAACAAAAACCTCTGTTTTAACATTTTTGAACCAGTTTAGACACTCAATTTATTTCTTGCTATATATTTCTCAATTTGGAAATGACATTAGAGTAGAGTTAGGGACTGCACTTTGCAGAGGGGCCTTGACGTGGCAGTGCGGCTTCACATATATTTGCATCCAATGTAAATTGTGGAAACGGATAGGCGGCACGGATGGGCACAGATAGGCGGCACGGATGGACACGGATAGGCACTGATAGGCGGCACGGATGGGCACTGATAGGCGGCAGGGATGGGCACTGATAGGCACTATTGTATGTGTTTTACTAATGGATGCCAATCAGTGCCAAACAATGCCTGCCAATCAGTGATGCTCATTGTGGGCACTGATTGGCATCCATTGCGTCACTGATTGGCATCCATTTTTGTGTCCTCATCCCTGGTGGTCTAGGGTGGCATACCTTTATTTTTTTAATCCCTGGCGGTCCAGTGGGCATACCTGGTGGTCCAGTGGGCATCCTCGGGGGGGCTGTGCTGATAATCGATCAGCACAAACCCCCCCGTCACAGGAGCAGCCAATCGGCTCTCCTCTACTCGCGTCTGACAGACGCGAGCGAGGAAAAGCCAATTACTGGCTTTTCCTGTTTACATCGTGATCAGCCGTGACTGGACACGGCTGATCACGTGGTAAAGAGTCTCCGTGAGAGACTCTTTACCTTGATCGGTCTTGCGGGGTGTCAGACTGACACCCTGCAACAACGATCGCCGCGATGCGCGCCCGCGGGGGCGCGCAGCGGCTCAGAATCCTGAGGACGTCATATGACGTCCAGTAAGGATTCTACAGCCACCTTGCCGCCGTCGATTTGTCATTGGCGGGCGGCAAGGGGTTAATAATTTCTAGGACAGATCTGGCTTCCTAACCTATATGAAAAGTCTGGAAATGGTAAACTTTTCAGCCTCCTGAGGCCTAAAATGTCAGTCAGTATAGAAATATGAGCTATCCAGAAATGCCGACATCTCATTGTTTGGTACAGAGACCACTAAATGCCCTCATCAGCTCTTCCATGCCACACTGTGGGGGTCTCGGCTTCTCACGTGACATACCCGGTGATCAGTGTACGGGGCTTCCATTCTGTATCCAATCACATCCTGAATGTGGCTCATTTGTTGGTAGATCTGACCTATATACCGTCTCCTCCTCCTCCTCTGACAGTGCCGGAGTCATTCTAATCTTGGGGGACATGGGATTCCCCATCTGGGGGTTGGATGAGTTACCAGATGCTGCTGTAGTGTAGACCTTAAAGGGGAATAGAATGAGCTACGAGGTTATGGAGCTGATAGATGGATGTTAAAAATCTGCAGAGATAAAGTCTCACACTGTAAGGTTAGCAATCTCGTCATCTCTCCATTAGGATAAACATTTCTATAACAAAAAAAATAAGTAAACCTTGAAAGCAAAAACGTGGGTAAAAGTGATTTTTTAGGCAGCCCATAGTAAAGGCATTATGGACGCTCCCCTTACATACCTCAGAATAGCTCTGACAGATACACACACTGGGGTAGATTCAGGAACAATTTCCGCCGGTGTAGACTGAGATGCGCGGCGTAAATGCCAATTTGCGCCGGCGTATCTCCGCGCCGTATTCAGCAAACAATATTACGCCGTAACGTAGATTTTTTTTTTTCGTTTGGACCTTTCCACGCCGGTGCGGCGTGGGCGCCCATTTACGCTGGTCTGAACTAGCGCGGCCCTGGTTTTTCTATTTTAAATATGCAAATGAGGGAGTTGGTCCGATTCAGCAAATTACGAATTGCCGGCGCAGGCTACTCCCGGTGCGTGTAACTCTGGTTTGCAGCGGAAAGTTACCCTTTATAAAGCAGGGGTAACTTTACACCAAACTTGCAGAGGTCAGCTGGAGAGCAGCTAAAGCAGCAGCGTTACAAACGAACTGAGCAACAACACTTGCTGGACAACACATAGAGGCGGTCCCCATGTTGGGAGAGGCCCTCAATAATCACAGCCCTCTCCTCTGGGCTGAAATTGGTCATCCGCCCACCTGAGGATTCCTCATCAGCCATAACTGCCCCACCACAATGCAAACCACCTAGCTTGGAAAAAAAAAGCTTCAGTACATTTGCACCTGCAGGGCGGAAGTCTGGGCTGATTCAGGGACTGGGCTTTGGTAGTGGGTCGGCGTAGCTCAGGGATCACGCCGGGGCGCAGTTCTGAGCATGTGCAGATTGGGGCATTTACCCCTGGATGTCACTGAGCATGTGCGGTCTAAGATGCGCCCCGGCGTGACCCCTGCGCCACGCTCCCCGCTTCATTAGCATAGGGAGCCACCCATTTTATTCTACCCCGCCTTACGCCGTGTAAAATCCGCCACGCCGGGGCAAGAGACAGGAAAAAAGTTTCCTGAATCACTAGCATGCCTCTCTGCGCTGCTCCGGCGCAGTGTAAAAAAGATGCACTGCGCCGGACCAAAGATCCGCTGATGTTCCTGAATCTGGCCCACTGTTAGCTAGATTCAGGATGGCGAGCGCATAGTTGCGGCGGCGTAGCGTATGGCATTTACACTACGCCGCCGTAAATTAGCGAGGCAAGTACATGATTCACAAAGTACCGTATTTATTGGGGTATAGCGCGCTCCCGCGTATAGCGCGCACCCCTAAAGTTGCCCTGAAATTCCTGTGGAAAAAAGTTTTTTGTACTTACAGTTTGGTGTCTTGCGCGGCGTCCATCGGCGGCCTCGTCGGGTCCGGCATCCGTCTGCGGCTTCGGGTGTCCTCTTCGTCGGGTCCGGCGTCCTTCTGCGGCGTCCTCCCCGCTCGTTTCCCTCTTTCCCGCGCTGAGTTTGAATACTGCGCCGGCATATACCGAGCGCAGTACACTCGCGTATAGTCGGCAATGCTTGGCTACTCTCACGTCCTGTACGTCCAGGACGTGAGCGCGAGAGGAGCCGAGCCTGCCCGACTATACACGAATGTACTGCGCTCGGTATATGCCGGCGCAGTATTCAAACTCGGCGCGGGAAAGCGGGTATCGGCGTATATCGTGCACCCACGATTTTGCCCTGATTTTCAGGGCAAAAAAGTGCGCGGTATACGCCGATAAATACGGTACTTGCCTGCTAAGTTACGGCTGCGTAGCGTAAATCGGGCGGGCGTAAGTGCGCATAATTCAAATTTAGCTGAGGGGGCGTGTTTTATAGTAATGGGGGGTGACCTTACGTGATTGACGTAATTTACGAACGGCGCATGCGCCGTCTGTGTACATATCCCAGTGTGCATTGCGGCAAAGTACGCCGCACGGTCCTATTGGTTTTGACGTGGACGTAAGTGACGTAAATCCCTATTCACGGACGACTTACGCAAACGACGTAAAATTTTCAAATTTCGACGCGGGAATGGCGGCCATACTTAACATTACTATTCCAGCTATTTGATGGAATAACTTTAGGCCTGATAATGCGTTACGTAAATGGCGTATCTGTACTGCGTCGGCCGGGCGTACATTCGTGAATAGGCGTATCTAGTGATTTACATATTCTACGCGGACCGCAATGGAAGCGCCACCTAGCGGTCAGCCTAAAAATTACACTTTAGGATACGACGGTGTAAGACACTTACGCCGCTCGTATCTGAGCCTAATTTAAGCGTATCTGGTTACCAGAATACGCTTAAATTAGCGCCGGCGCAAATTCAGACTTAGGCTGGCGTATCTACTGATACGCCAGCCTAAGTCTTTCTGAATCTAGCTATGTGTGTCTGTCCCTCAAGCGCAGGCTCCTCCTCCTCTGTGGATGTAAACAGACAGACAGACACAGCTAATCAGGGGTAGCGGGCGTGTTAGAGGTGCGTGCTGCTACTCACAGGTGTCACCCCTCTGGCGGGTGTCACCTGGGTGCGGCCCGCACCACCGCACCTGCCTAGAAATGCCTCTGCCTGAAGGTTCTCATTGGACTGGAGGAGGCTATAGACTTTTCTACACTTTGAATGATCCTAATGTGTTGTTGATGCAACCTCTAAATGCACAATGGCCACCCCAACAAGAAGAACAGAACTCTCTTTTTTAACCACTTCCCGACCGCCGCATGTATATGTACGTCCACAGAATGGCACGTACAGGCAAATGGGCGTACAGGTACGTCCTTGCCTTCTAGCGGGTGGGGGGTCCGATCAGGACCCCCCCCCCCCGCTACATGTGGCGGTCGGATTCCCGCGGGGAGCGATCTAAAGAACGGGGAGAGCTGTATGTAAACACGGCTTCCCCGTGCTTCACTGTGGCGCTGCATCGATCGAGTGATCCCTTATATAGGGAGACTCGATCGATGACGTCAGTCCTACAGCCACACCCCCCTACAGTTGTAAACACACACTAAGTGAACACTAACCCCTACAGCGCCCCCTGTGGTTAACTCCCAAACTGCAACTGTCATTTTCACAATAAACAATGCAATTTAAATGCATTTTTTGCTGTGAAAATGCCAATGGTCCCAAAAATGTGTCAAAAGTGTCCGAAATCGCTGATCGCCGCCATTAGTAGTAAAAAAAAAAATAATTAATAAAAATGCAATAAAACTATCCCCTATTTTGTAAACGCTATACATTTTGCGCAAACCAATCGATAAACGCCTATTACGATTTTTTTTTACCAAAAATAGGTAGAAGAATACGTATCGGCCTAAACTGAGGAAATTTTTTTTTATATATATGTTTTTGGGGGATATTTATTATAGCAAAAAGTAAAAAATATTGATTTTTTTTCAAAATTGTCGCTCTATTTTTGTTTATAGCGCAAAAAATAAAAACCGCAGAGGTGATCAAATACCACCAAAAGAAAGCTCTATTTGTGGGGAAAAAAGGACGCCAATTTTGTTTGGGAGCCACGTCGCACGACCGCACAATTGTCTGTTAAAGCGACGCAGTGCCGAATCGCAAAACCTGGCCTGGGCATTTAGCTGCCTAAAGGTCCGGGGCTTAAGTGGTTAAGGATAAACAGTGTTCTTGTTCTCCATTGTTACCAGGCTGGTGGGAACATCACAATCTGTACCTTTCCACCAACAATGAATTTCCAGCCTCTGGCATTGTTGGCAACATTGGATAATCCACGCTTGGATCCAGAATGCGATTTTATTGAGCCGCGGCTTAAACAAACAGGAAGATATTACTAGACCACCATTATAGATTAGACATTTACAAAGCCATCAGCGGAGATGGCGACTTATTAGCAGGCTCGTCATGGAGACGAATTATGGGTGTATGATAATGCGCACATGATAGATGACAGGAAGCTGACCGAGACCAGACTTAAATATGACAGGAAATAGATTGAAAACATCTGCGTACAGATGATGTGAAATGAATCTCCAGAGGACCACCAGGAAGGAAAGGAAAAAAAACCAGGACAAAGATTGTTCCTTGTTCAAAGCGATCCTAAGAAACCAATAATGTAGAGTATTGATCGAAGGACTTGCGGCAGCTTTGGATGAGATTCCGCTAGCAGCGATAATAGAGACTGGCTTTGCTGCCACAATAAAGCTGTTAGCCTCTTACTTAATTTAAATATATCTCCAAGTAATATAAGTCATAAAATAAGATTTAGGTGGAATGCAGCTGATAGGCATTAGGTAATGCACATCGGAGGGGAGGGAAAAAATCCTCTCAGACTTGTGCAGAGGGATCGATAGGCTACCTGCACTTATATTGCTATTCATTTACAAAATGCTTTCTTATAGCTTTCTCTACAGGGGAAGGACAATGGAGCATTTTAGTGGTGAAGATGAACGCCTTTTGCCAGAGGGCCTTAGAGGTGCTTAGATCCAGTCAGGCCATTTACTTAAAGGGGTTGTAAAGGTAAAAAAAATGTTTCCCTAAATATCTTCCCTTTACCTTAGTGCAGTCCTCCTTCACTTACCTCATCCTTCCATTTTGCTTTTGAGCCCTGGTTCACACTGGGTACGATTTGGAACGATTTGAGAAGCGATTTGACATGTCAAATCGCATCTCAAATCGGCGGCAATTGTCGGCAATGGCACTGTCCTAATCAGTGCGACGCCGCATCTGCGATTTCAAAAAGTAGTTCCTGTACTACTTTTTGCGATTTCGGGCCGCGATTTACATTAAATTGCGGCCAAAATCGCAGCAAAATCGCGGCAAAATCGCAGCCGCAAAATCGCGGTAAAATCGCACATTTTACCGCGATTTTGAATTCGCAGCAGTGTAAACCTAGGCTGAATGTCCTTATTTCTTCTGAGAAATTCTCACTTCCTGTTCTTCTGTCTGTAACTCACTACACAGTAATGCGAGGCTTCAGGGCCGCCATCAGGGGGGTACAGGCAGTACACCTGTAAGGGGTCCGGAGGTCCCTAGGGGCCCGGATGGCAGCCCCCTTTTTTTATTTATTTTTTTATAAAAAAAAAATATTTTTTTTTATAATATTTTTATTTTATTTTTTATTAAAGGGACAATTTTTTTTTTTAGAGGTCCGGAGGTCCCCAGGGGCTTGAATGCCCACAGGGCCCAATATGGCAACTCCCCTTTTTTTTTTTTTTTTTTTTATATATATATTTTTTATAAAAGGGACAATTTTTTTTTTTAGAGGTCCGGAGGTCCCCAGGGGCCCCGGATGGCAACCCCCACTTTTTATTTTATTTATTTTTTATAAAAAAAAAAAAAAATTCTAATATATTTTTTTTTATTTTTTTATTAAAGGGCCCATTTTTTTTTCTTAGGGGTACGGGGGGCCCGGAGATCCCCAGGGCCTCGGATGACAACCCCCCCTTTTTTATAAAAATAAAATAACATTTTTAATATATATTTTTATTTATTATATATATATATATATATATATATATATATATATATATATATATATATATATATATATATATATATATATATATATATATATATATATATATATATATATATATATATAGATATATCTTATTAAAGGGCCCAGAGGTTTCTTTTTTTATTATTATTATTATTATTATTATTATAGGTCTCGGATGGCAACCCCCCTTTTTTGTAAATTATTTTTATAAAAAAATAAATAATAATTTGTATATATATATATATATATATTTTTTTTTTAATTAAAGAGCCCAGAGGTCCCCAGGTCCCCGGATGGCTACCCCAATTTTTTATATATATTTCTCTTTATTGCTTCTTTTTTTGTAAAAGCCCCCCCCCCCCTGCTTCTCAATTCGTGGCAGCCCCCCCCCCCCCCCCTCGCTTCTTCTCAATTTCAGGCGGCAGGACCCCCGATTCTCTGCTCCAGGGGGCCCATGCCTGAAGCTGTGTAAGGGGCCCCATGATTCCTGATGGCTGCCCTGCGAGGCTTTGTCCCTGGTGTGGAGAAAGCCTCTTGAGGGGGGAGGGGGCGAGCAGGCAAGTCAGGACACTCTCTACTTTGCAGATAGAGCCGTATGTTAGTAGGAGTCCTGACACTCCTGCTCGCCCCCTCAAGAGGCTTTCTCCACACCAGGGAGAAAGCCTCGCATTACTGTGTGGAGTTACAGACAGAAGAACAGGAAGTGAGGATTTCTCAGAAGAAATAAGGACATTTAAAAGCAAAATGGAAGGATGAGGTAAGTGAAGGAGGACTACACTAAGGTATAGGAAGCAATTTAGGGAAAACAGGGCTTGACTAGAGGAAATGGTGAGAGATTTTTCTACTGGAGACTGAAGCCATGCTAAAGGAGACCAGAGACTTGGACTATGTTGCATGAACCTGCTAGAGTCCCAGGGATATGCAATTAGCGGACCTCCAGCTGTTGCTAAACTACAAGTCCCATCATACCTCTGCCTCTGGGTGTCATGCTTGTGGCTGTCTGAGTCTTGCTATGCCTCATGGGACTTGTAGTTCCGCAACAGCTGGAGGTCCGCTAATTGCATATCCCTGTGCTAGACTTTACTGTTATTGAAGCGGATCTCCACCGGAAAAAAAATATATTAAAAGCCAGCAGTTACAAATACTGCAGCTGCTGACTTTTAATATTAGGACACTTACCTGTCCTGGAGTCCAGCGCCGTCCGCAGCAGAGGACGAGCGATCGCCATCCTCGGTGAGGGAACCAGGAAGGGGGGGGATCCGATGTCCAGCCTGCAGTCTGCCCGAGACTGTGTGACCAGAAGTGGGTGCAAATACCTGTCGTTAGACAGGTATCTGCACCCCCCTCCCCCACTGAAAGGTGTCAAATGTGACACCGGAGGGGGAGGGCTCCGATGAGCGGAAGTTCCACTTTAGGGTGGAGCTCCGCTTTAAGGGACCCTTCTCAAATCAATGATCCCTCTACTGACTGCTGGGATCCAACGGCCGCACTTCAAAAAACAGAGGGCTGCATGTGGCCCCTGGGCTGCTGGTTGGGCACCAGGATGCTAAACCTGGGCAACAATAGTGGACACCTGCAAGCAATGTCTCAATAAAAAGGACCAATGGGCCCATTCACAAATCAAATTCAAACCAGGTGACGAGGTGCTTATTTTTTAACTTGAGGATCTTATTTTCAGAGGCGTAGGGCCAGATTCACAGCCAGCGGGCGCAACGTAACTTTTCTGATTTAAGTTACACCGCCGCAAATTACACAAGTTAGTGCCCGATCCACAAAGCACATACCTGGAAATTTGCGGCGGTGTATCCTAAATCAGTCCGGCGCAAGGCGGGCCAATTCAAATGGGGCGAGTCCCATTTAAATTAGGCGCGCTCCCGCGCCGGACGTGCTGCGCATGCTCCCGACGCTATTTTCCCGACGTGCTTTGCGCAAAGTTACGTTGCGCCGAGTTTTGTGAATCGCGACGGGTAAAAAAGAGTTGCGGCGGGAAAAATGAAAGATTTGAAAAAAAAATCAAAACCGACGCGGGAACGACGGGTATACTTTTGCATGGTAGAGTACCTTTACACTTTTGTAAAGGTACCCTATCTTTGCGACGGCAAACTAACACTTACGGCGACTTAACGAAGGGAATAAGCTTTGTGGAGCTCCGTAAGTGCTAATTTGCATACCCGACACTGGATTACGTCGAGAAATGCCGCCAGCGGCGGCCGCGGTATTGCATCCTAAGATCCGACAGTGTAAAACAATTACACCTGTCGGATCTTAGGACTAGCTATGCGTAACTGATTCTATGAATCAGCCGCATAGTTAGAAACAGAGATACGACGGCGTATCAGGAGAAACGCCGTCGTATCTCTTTTGTGAATCTGGCCCGAAGTCACTTTTTGATACATTTTATTTTCTGACATTTTCGGTGGCTGCCATCCCAGCTTTTGCCGGTGGATCGCTTGATGTATATGCCCGCTAACAGGGAAATGTCACCGCCTCCTGTGAGCAATCCAAAGCTGGGAGGATTTTTTCCAGAAAAAGACAGAAAAAAAAAAACATTTAAACATTGAAAAAAAGAGAACAACCGTTTCTAAATACCAACAGCTAAACTATAGAAACAATTCCTCCCCCCCCCCCCCCCCTCAAAGGCATTAACATTTTAAACACTCCCTCTGGACACGGGGAATCAGAGAACGCCGTCACATTTTATTTTGGCGTCTTATTGTACTGCTCTGTTCATTTCTTGGCATATACAACAATGCTTTGCATCCTTTGTGTTAGTTTTAGGACTGTTATTTTTTTTTTATAGATGCATTTGCCCCTAGCTTCGAAAATCTCTCCTAGCGAGATCCTTTTATTCATCAGTTTTGTAGCTTAACCCTTTCACAAGTTCATAATCTTCCCGTCAGATGAAAGGTTGCATTTTTGTTTTACTTTCAGCTTCACTCAAAATTACATTATTCACATGAAGTTTTTGAGCATAAAGCCTCGTACACACGATCATCCTACGGAAATTGTGCAGTGTTGCCAACCGTCCGTATTTCGTAAATGTCCGTGGTTGCGGGAATGTGCCAGTAAAAATAACCGAGATCGGTTAGCTTGGAACTGCGCATGGAGATTGGAGGCAGGGGGTGATGGTGGCTGCGGTGGCACCGCAGAGGGCAATGGAGGCAGGGGGAGATTGGAGGCAGGGGGAGATTGGAGGCGCCGCAGAGGGTGGGGGATGGAGACAGGGGTTGTTGGTGGCACCGCAGAGGGGGATGGAGGCAGGGGACAATGGAGGTAGGGGTAATTGGAGGCAGGGGGCCTGGGGGAGATTGGAGGCAGAGGGAGATTGGAGGCAGGGGGAGATTGGAGGCAGGGGTGTTAGTGGCAGGGGTTGTTGGTGGCACCGCAGAGGGTGGGGGATGGAGACAGGGGTGACAGGTCCCAGGGAATCGCCTGTCCAGATAGCGCAGTGCCACTCGCGCATGCGCAATGAGTGCCCGGCCGTGAAGCCGAAAGCTGTCACGGCCGGGTGCCCACAGTAACAATGAAGACGCCGGCCGGAGAGGGGGGGGGGGAGCGGAGCTCCGGCCGGCACGTCGCTGGAACGTGGAGCAGGTGAGTGTATGTTAATTAAAAGCCAGCAGCTACACTTTTTGTAGCTGCTGACTTTTAATAAACATTAAAAAATGCCTGGAACACCCCTTTAAACTGTATATAAGGTTGTATTCTTGGTTCTAATAAACACTCCGGGCCAGATTCTCAAAGAATCGGCGTTGGCGTAGTGTAAGCCATTTACACCCGCGCTTGGGCATGGATGGGCACTGTGGGGTAGCATTGATGGACACTGTGGGGTGGCACTGATGGACACTGTGGGGCGGCACTGATGTATCCATGTTGCCAGTCAGTGCCCATTTGTGGCGCCTATGAGTGTCCAGTGCCGCCCATGAGTGCCCATCAGTGCCACCCATGAGTGCCCATCAGTGCCGCATACCAGCGCCGCCAATCAGTGCCCATCAGTACTACCTCATCGATGTCCATCAGTGCCATCTCATCGGTGCCCATCAGTGCCGCCATATCAGTGCCCGTAATTGAAAGAGAAAACGTACTTATTTACAAAAAAATTAACAGAAACAAATAAAAACGTATTTTTTTAAAAAAATTTCCAGTCTTTTTTTAGTTGTTGGGCAAAAAAAAAAAAAATCGCAGAGGTGATCAAATACCACCAAAGGAAAGCTCTATTTGTGGGGAAAAAAGGACGCCAATTTTGTTTGGGTGCAGTGTAGCATGACCGCGCAATTGCCATTCAAAGTGCGACAGTGCTGAAAGCTGAAAATTGGCTTGGGCGGGAAGGTGCGCAAGTGCCTGGTATGGAAGTGTTAAAGTTGCAATAAAGAGCCCCGACGTCGTGCCTTCCGTCCTTCCATAGTGATGGAAATGACTTTGATGTTTCGATAATGCTGTACTTCAGAACTTACATTTTTATTCCCAGAATTCTTTTGGCTAAAAAACAATCACCTATCGAAACTGACTACCCAGCAGCCAATTGTCAGCAGCAGTGACCTCAAACGACCACAAGGAACGAACAAAAACGCTTGTTTCGTTTTTTGCTGCGGCAGAAGAATCCTTCAAAAGCAGCCCGGCATCTGCGGGGAAACACGGTGTCATGGAAATAACGCAATAAGATCGGCGCCGCGCTGTTCTCAATATAATTATTTCATTTTCACCTTCGCAGATTATTTATTTTTTTCCTGTGGAGTAGGTACAGAAGAGGAACTGGCCAGGTGACCTGGATCTTGTTTTATTTATAGATTTAATAAGCTGCGAGTCAGCCCTTGATCTGACCTCCCACAAGAATCTTGTTTTGTACTGAAGCAGCTCAGGCAGGAGAAAGAAAAAAAGAAAACGCTGATCGTGATAATGGGAAAAACGATAAAGAGTGTGTACAAAACATGGGCAGGAAGTCACCTGAATCCAAGAACGGGGGAGATTCCAAAAACTTAGCATTGCATGTGATAGCATGATGAGAAAATAAAAAGTGTTATGACTGGCAAGATTCACAACGCGTTTCGAGACCTGCAAGTCATCAGGGGCAGTTTTGTTTAAAGCGGTAGTTCACCCCCCCCGACACGATTTTACCATCGAGACAGGCATTGTAGCGCGAGCTACAGTATGCCTGTCCCGATTTTTTTAACCCCGGACTCACCTTGTAATCGGACATCGTAGATTTCGGCTCCCGCGGGGAATGGGCGTGCCTATGGAGAGGGAGGATGATTGACGGCCAGCCCTGGCACGTCACTCTCCCCGAAGACAGCCGGAGTAGGTCTCGGCTCTTCACGGCGCCTGCGCACAGGCTATGCGCACGCGTCGTGAAGACCAAGCCTATTTCGGCTATTTCCGGAGAAGCGTGACGCGCCAGAGCCGGCCGTCAATCATCCTCCGTCTCCATAGGCACGCCCATTCCCCGGTATCTTTGATCTACGCGTACAAGGTGAGTACGGGGGTAAAAAATTCGGGACAGGCATACTGTAGCTCGCGCTACAATGCCTGATTTTATGGTAAAAGAAATTTTTTTTTTTTTTTTTCGTCGATAGGGTGAACCCCCGCTTTAATGTGATCTTCTTTGTATAATTTGTCTGTATTGTCTTAATGTTTGCATATAAAAATAAAAAAAAGATCTGATTTAAAAATAAAAATAAAAAAAATTGTTATTATTAATTAGTTCGAATTTACAAATTTACAAATTTACGAATTTACGAATTGCGATCATAACAAATGACCCCCCCCCCCCAAAAAGAAAAACGAATGAAACAAAAATGAAAACAAACACATTTTTGGGAAGTGCACATGTCTATACATTACACGGGCATGGTACATTTTTATCACAATCGGGAAAGCCTCTCTGAGAAAAGGCCATGCAGCCATCACTGGAGGGCATGTAGACAGGACGAGGCTTCAAAAGGTCAACAGTGCAGATATGCAACTATTGGTAAAAAAATAAAGATAAAAAAAAGGTGAAAATAAATATTTTATTAGAAAGGCATTTTTGTATGATACACACTCAGGGCCAGATTCACAAAGAGATACGACGGTGTATCTACAGATACACCATCGTATCTCTGACTTACACTGGTCCTATCTATGCGCCTGATTCATAGAATCAGTTACGCATAGATAGGGCTAGATCTGACAGTGTTACAATGTGTTACACTGTCGGATCTTTTTTTCAATTTAAAAATGGCGCCGGGGGCGTTCCCGCTGATTTACGATAAATAATATGTAAATCAGCGAGATACGCAAATTCACGAACGTACGCGGACCCGTCGCAGTCTTCTTACGTCGTTTCCGTAGCGGTTTACCGTCGTATACTTACCCCTTCTTTTATCAGGCGCAGCCAATGTTAAGTATAGCCGGCGTTCCCGCGTCGAATTTGAATTTTCCTACGTCGTTTGCGTACGCCGATTCACGAACACGCGCGTCGCAAGTCCCGCTCACGTCGCAACCACTGACGTCCTAGCGACGACAGTGGGAGCAGTGCACGCCGGGAAATTCCCCCGGACGACGCATGCACATTTAAATCGGCGCGGGAACGCTCCTGATTTAAATATGACACTCCCCTAGCCGCGGAATTTGAATTCCGCTGGGGGATTTAGGATCCGCCGTCGCAAGTTTGGAGGTAAGTGGTTTGTGAATTAGCCACTTGCCTCCTAAACTTGCGGGAGCGGATCTTAATTCACGTAGATCGAGCGGATCTATAGATCCGCTGAGCTACGTGAATCTGGCCCTGTGTTATGGTTTGCATTTACTTTGTCCCAAATTCTTATGCTCAAGGCAGACAAGGCGGGTTGATTGACAAATGCAAAGTGCAGTTCCCAAGTCGCCAAAGTTGCTTTATTTGCAGAATGAATAGAGTTTAGCATAACCATTTCTCATACTTTACTATTCTCTTTTGTCATAACAGAGCTTGATAGAACAGGCCTCGCAGACCACGGTGCCTTCCCTCGGCCTTCTGGGAAATCAGGTCAGGTATTATCAATGGGAACTCAGTTTTGGTTGCTACGCAACTGTCTCTTTAGGTTGTATTCCTTCTCTATTACATCCGCAGGAATAAAGAGAGACCTCCTGTTAACAAGCATCTTCTATGGCCTGTTAACCCGCTGTTCCACTGGATCTCATGAACAGGATCACAGGAAACCCCAAAAGACCTTAGTACATATTGTTCTTAAAGGAAACCTTCACTTTTTTTACACCTCAGAGGGGATACTGTAGGACTGCCTCCAGATTCAAGTGAACACAGTCAAATTGAAAAAATAATTACTTGTGTATGGGGTTGTGCAGATACCTGATGGATTACCACTCTCGGAGAGAGAATTTAGAAAGACCTTTCAAAATCTCTGCCCCCTTCTGAGATATGTAGCTCCAGTAACTTCTGCCTCTCGTCATTTTTCTTGAAGTGAACCTGTGGCTAGGCTCTGGACATTTAAATATTTATATACACTTAACAGACTCTAAATGAGGTTTAAAACCAGCCCTCACTGACCTCTGTAGCTGCAGGCACTGTGGAGAAATTCATCCTCAAAGTTCAAATCAGAAGCACTTAAAGCAGTGGTTCTCAACTCCTGTCCTCAGGGCCCACTAATAGGCCAGGTTTGCAAGATAACTGAAATACTTCACAGGTGATATCACTTGTTGCTCAGTGATTGTAGTATTCTGGTCTGCATCTAACCAAGGTAATACATAAAACCTGGCCTGTTAGTGGGCCCTGAGGACAGGAGTTGATTACCACTGACTTAAAGGAATTATAAAGGTAGAAGGTATTTTATTTCAATGCTTTGTATTTAGCAGCCTCCCCAGCATCCTCCAATTACTTACCTGAGACTTAACTCTCTCTAGCGATGTCCACGACTGTCTTAGCCATCCAGGACTCTCCTCCTGATTGGCTGAGACACAGCAGCAGCGCCATTGGCTCCCACCGCTGTCAATGAAACTCAGTTAGCCAACCAGAAAAGAGAGGGGGTGGGGACGGTGTAATAAAAAAAAAATCTCGACCCATGAAATTCCTTAAACCGTGTCACTTCCGGTGCGGCTACGTCACAAAATAGCTGTTTGCGGCGCATGAGCGTCTTTACCGCTGTTTTATCACGCATGGGCGGATGCAATTTTCGGGTCCAGAAAAATGATAGACTCGAGCGGGTGGACGGAGCATCAATTTGTTTAAACTTGTCATCTGCAGCACCATGTCCAGCCCCGCCCCTAGCCTATTCTTTCTACTAATCCGTAAAGTGGGAGATAGAGCGGTGGTTGGAGAGGGGGCGGCCCACACACAGTGCTATGCACGGGGCCTGCCCCCCTCTTCAAGCACCGCTCTATCTCCCCCTCCCACTTTCTTTTGGTACGGGTTAGTAAAAAGAACAGCCTAGGGTCGGGGGCGGGACTAGACGCGGTGCTACCGATGACAAGTCTAAACAAATCGCCTCTCCGCCCACCCGCTCGGGTCTATCATTTTTCTGGACCTGAAAATTGCATCCGCATTTGCGCGATAAATCAGCGGTGAAGTTGCGCATTCGTGGTAAAGCCCCGCGGACAGCTATTTCGTTACAAAGCCGCACCGGAAGTGACGCAAATGTCATGGATTGAGCGAGCAGCGAAGAGGAACCCGAAAAGAGAAGGATCTGGGCTGCTCTGATCAAATCCACTGCAACAGAGCACGTAAGTATAATGTTTTTTTTTTTTAAAGAAAACAAGACTTTACAATCACTTTAAGCCCTGTTTACATGTTGCAATTTGGGATCGTGGGCACTGGGCAGATCAATGCGATTCTTCTTTTATGGTGTCCCAAAACACGATTCTGCCACAATCATTGTGTGCCAGGATTGGGTGGCAATTGCAGCAAAGCACAATTTTTAAAAATACACCTTGAAAGAAATGTAAACAAACAAATGTGTGTGTAAAAAAAAAAAAAAATAGCTAGATCAAGATTGATCTAGTGACTAGGTCAATATCAGGGTTAGAGTCAGGGTCAAAGGTCGGAGTCACAGGTCATGGTCAATATATTTTAAATGGGACTAAAAAAAAAGCATTTTTTAAATTAGTATCAGTGTCAGTTAGCGGTCAGTGTGGTTTAGGTAAGATAAGAAAAAAAAGCTAAATGCGCACCGGTATCGTTTATTATTATTTTTTGCTACTGTGGGCGATTTGGCGTTGAATAAAAGTGGTGGATTCGCCGCAGGATCACTTTTAGAAGTGGCAGGAGAGGTGCCCACCCACCCCTCCTCCCGCTGCATCCTGGTAATTTCCGAGCTTACCAGAGCGTCAGTAAACCCGGAAGAGCCCATTCGCTGGGCAGGAAGTTGACTGAGGGCAAGATGGTCCCCACTCATCTCTATGCTCTTGGAGGACCAGAGCGACCTCTAACATCAGAACATCACTTTCGGTTCTCAGGCATAAACAAATGATTTTTTATTTGTTTTTGTATTTTCTATTATCTTTTATTCTCTTTGGAAATTGGAAAACGATTCGAATTTGAATTTGAAAATTCGACAAAAGTAAAAATGTAAAAAAAAAATTTACATTGTGAGATTTATGATTTATGTATTTTAATTATAATTCTTCTTCTTCTTCTTCTTATTATTATTATTATTATTATTATTATTATTATTATTATTATTATGCCTGATGAACACTTGATTGAACCATTAAATGATATTAAACACATTTAGCTAGATTCAGAGAGAGTTAGGCCGGCGTAACTCTGAATCTGCGCCGTCGTAAGTTTAAGTGTATTCTCAAACTGAGATACACTTAAACCTAGCTAAGATACGACAGCCTGCGCCGTCGTATCTTAGGGTGCAATATTTAGGCTGGCCACTAGGTGGCGCTTCCGTTGAGTTCGACGTAGAATATGTAAATGACTAGATACGCCTATTCACGAACGTACATGCGCCTGTCGCAGTAAAGATACGCCGTTTACCTAAGGCGTTTTCAGGCGTAAAGTTATTCCATCAAATAGCTGGACTAGTCAATGTTAAGTATGGCCGTCGTTCCCGCTTCAAAATTTGACGTCGTTTGCGTAAGTCGTCCGTGAATAGGGCTGGACGTAATTTACGTTCACGTCGAAACCAATTCGTCCTTGCGGCGTACTTTGGAGCGATGCACACTGGGAAATGCACACGGACGGCGAATGCGCCGTTTGTAAAAAATGTCAATCACGTCAGGTCACCCCCCATTAACATAAAACACGCCCCCTCATCCTAATTTGAATTAGGCGCGCTTACGCCGCCCCCATTTACGCTACGCCGCCGTAAGTTAGGAGGCAAGTACTTTGTGAATACAGTACTTGCCTCTCTGACTTAAGGCGGCGTAGCGTAAATACGATACGCTACGCCGCCTTAAAGTTGCGGCACTCTCTGTGAATCTACCTAATTAAGTGCAAGAACAAGAATACCAGCCTTTACATGTGGTGGCTGCATTGGTTTCCTTTTTATGAGGCTTTTTCCTATTAATAATAATAATAATAATAATAATAATAATAATATTATTATTGATAATAATAATAATAATAATAATAATAATAATTATTATTATTATTATTATTATTATTATTATTATAATTATAATTCTCTCTTCTTATCATTATTATTATGCCTGATGAACACCAATCCTTACATGAGGTGGATCCATTTGCTTCCTTTTTATTTATTTTTTTAGCCTTTTCCCATTATTTTCATCTGGTAATTCTGCCATTTAAACGATTCCTGTCCTAGGGTGACACCAACCATATTGTATTTATGGAGGAGCAGCATTGTCACCCTGGATAGGACTACAGAACAACCCACCAGTGCCGATCCTGACCTCCCTGGGGCCCTAAGCAAAATGACATGTCACATAAATTTGAGAAGCGCTGCCGACAGTGACATGTCACATTAAGGCTGCATTCACACCTGAGCGTTTTGTCGCCTCAAGCGCGACGCCCCAAAACGCTAGAGGGGAAAAAATACATTATTCCCTATGGAGATGGTTCACATCTCCACTCCAAAACGCCTGACGCCGAACGCCTGAAGCCCAAACAAGTTCCGGACCCTTTTTTGTCGCTCGAATTTGGGCGTTTGGGCGTTTTACATTGGTGACCCTAGACCTGTAAAAAATCGCTGTAAAAAACGCTGCGTTTTGTCGCGGCAAATCACGGTAAAAAACGCTGCAAAACGCTACGCTCAGGTATGAATGCAGCCTACAGATTAAAGTTGGGAAGCGGGGGGTGTTCTGCTGTCGGAAATGACATCTTACATTAAAGTGAGAAGCGGGGGTTGCTGACTTCTTACCTCTTCTCCCATGCAGCCAGCGAGTTGAGAAGCGCGGGGTGAGGGGCCCGAAGATGACTTCTCACCAGGCGGGGCCTCTAGTAATTTGGGGGGCCCTCCGCAGCTTTGCGGGGCCCTAAGCGGCTTGCATAGTGAGCCTATAGGGCGGATCGGCCCTGCAACCCACCTCTCCCTTTCTCCATAATATGGGGAGGGGGTCTGTAGTCCACAGCTGGGAATAATAATTGATAAGAGTCAGTACAGGAATTTATGAGCTCACAAGATTTCTGGCAGGACCAACAGGTATTTTTTTTTTTTTTTTACACTTGTCAAACAGATATAACACTTTTAATAATGTAAATACAGACCAAAGGGGAGCAAAGGGCCAGATTCACGTACAAGAGCGCCGGTGTAACGTAACCCGTTTACGATACACCGCCGCAAGTTTCCAGTTTTAGTGCCCGATCCACAAAGCACTTACCTGGAAACTTGCGGCGGTGTATCGTAAAGACGTCCGGCGCAAGGCGGGCCAATTCAAATGGACGTGTGCCATTTAAATTAGGCGCGTTCCCGCGCCGGACCTACTGCGCATGCTCCGTTTCGCAATTCCCGTCATGCTTTGCGCGCAGTGACGTCATTTTTTCGAACGGCGACGCGCGTAGCGTAATTCCGTATTCCCGGATTTACGCAAACGACGTTCATTTTTACATTTCGACGCGGGAACGACGGCCATACTTTATACAGCAATTACGATTGCTGTGTAAAGTTAGGGCACCTAAAACGACGACTAACTTTGCGACGGGGAAACTAGACTAGCGGCGACGTAGCGAACGCGAAAATCCGTCGTGGATCGCCGTAACTCCTAATTTGCATATCCGACGCTGGTTTACGACGTGAACTCCCCCCAGCGGCGGCCGTGGTACTGCATCCTAAGATCCGACAGTGTAAAACAATTACACCTGTCGGATCTTATGGATATCTATGCGTAACTTATTCTATGAATCAGTCGCATAGATAGAAACAGAGATACGACGGCGTATCAGGAGAAACGCCGTCGTATCTCTTTTGTGAATCTGCCCCAAAGTCCATTGTTAGGATTACATAGTATTTATGAGATGAATGTGACAGCCTTCCTCTTTTTATACACAGTTATCACGAAGCAGAGTTCCCCTTTAAGTTGCACAGGGCAGGCATGATCATGTGAATGGGGCAGAACGGCCTGACAGATGGCGCAATACATTATTACTCTATAAAAGAATGAAATCATTAACCTCTCAGGTGCCAGAAGGAGCTGCTGGCCCGCAGTCGGGTAATTCTGATGGTGATGAATGATACGTTTGCTCGCAGCCAATGGCGCGCCGGCTGGGTCGCGGTACATGTAAAAACCTATAGGCATGCCTTTTGTGGAATTAATTAATGTACAAAGTGACATTTGAAATAATTGCGTGGAGTGCAGAATGTCAAATCCCACAGCCTCTTGGGAACTCAGCCAAAAGTCTCATTACAAATGGCCTCTGCCATCCGGGGTATTAATTGAATATTTAATGAATAAAACCATTTGATTGTTATTTCTAGTGAATGGTATTTACGGCTGACAGACAGCAACGTTTGCCTTGAAGGGGAAAAACTCCACTTTTAAGGAAATGTGTACATAGAAGAATATAGGGACTAGCGCTCTGGGCCGCCTCTTCTGGAAATGCAACTTGCCTGGCTATCATATGGGTTCAGAACCTGTAAGAGAATAAACCCACAACAAGAATGTAGACCAGGTGTTCTGATTTTGCTCTGACCTCACTGGCTGCATGCTTGCCCCAGGTCAGTGTCTAAGAAAGCATTGAAGCCAGAGACAGCCAGCCAACTAGCATTTTCAGAAGGACATCAGGAACAGCAGCCTTCTATTACTTTCAGTATATATACCGTATATACTCGAGTAAAAGCCGACTTTTTCAGCACATTTTTTATGCTGAAAAAGCCCCCCTTGGCTTGTACTCGAGTCTCCCTCAGTGTTAACTGTAGTAGCCGTTGCCGGGTGTACTGTGAACGCGCAAGTCTATGAGAACGTCTTTCTTGGTGTGTTCTATCCTCTCTCCCCCTTATGCTGTCTCTTCTTATCTCTCCATCTCACTTCCTTTCTCCTCCTCCCTTTTAATCCCTCTTTGCCCCCTCTCTCTTCTTTCTATCTCCAGATGCACTGTTGCTCTTCTCTCTATTTATCTCTCTTTTTCTCCCTATCTACCCTTACCCCTCTCTCTCCCCCTGTCTATCCTCCTCTCCCGTTCTCCCATTGGTTCTCCTCTCTTTAGCTCTCTGTCTCACCTCCTCTATCCTCCCCTCTCTACATCTCCTTTCACCCTGTCTCTAACCCCACATCACCCCCACTCTCTCCATCTCCCCCATCTACTTCTCTGCCTACCTGTCCTCCCTCTCTCTTTCTCTCCTACTCTGTCTCTTCTCTCTCTTTCTTCCACATGTTCTCCTCTGTTAATCTTATTGCTCTTTTTCTCCCAATTTCTCCTCCTCTGTCCTTCCTTTTCTTGTTTTTTCTCCTCCATTCTCTCTCCTTTATCTCTTTTCTCCCTCTTTCTCCTCCATTCTCCTCTATTTCTCCTTCTCTCTCTCTCCTTCTCCCCTTCCTCTCTCTCTCTGTGTCTCTCTCTCTCCTTCTCCCCCATCCTCTGTCTCTCTTTCTCTCTGTCTTTTTCTCCCATTCTCTCCTCCTCTATCTCTGATTCTCTCTTTTTCTTCTTCATTGACTCCTCCTGTCTTTCTCTCCACCTCTGTCTCTCCTTCTCTTGCTTATTCTCTCCCATTCTCTACTCCCCTATCTCTGCTTTTCTTTCTCTCTGTCTCCCTAATTTTATCCTCCTCTGCCTCTCCTTCCCTCTCTCTTTCCTATTCTCTCGCTTTCTCTCCCATTCTCTCCTCTTCTGTCTTTCCTTCCCTCTCTCTCTTTCTCTCCCATTCTCTCCTCCCCTCTCTCTTTTTCTCCCATTCTCTCCTCCTATGTCTCTCCTTCTCTTGCTTATTCTCTCCCATTCTCTACTCCCCTATCTCTGCTTTTCTTTCTCTCTGTCTCCCTAATTTTATCCTCCTCTGCCTCTCCTTCCCTCTCTCTTTCCTATTCTCTCTCTTTCTCTCCCATTCTCTCCTCCCCTCTCTCTTTTTCTCCCATTCTCTCCTCCTATGTCTCTCCTTCTCTCTCTCTTTCTCTCCCATTCTCTCCATTGTCGCTCCTCCTTCTTTCTCCTCCTTTCTCTCCTTCTTTATCTCTCCTTCTTCCCTATCTCTCCTTCTCTCTCTCTCTCTCTCTCTCTCTCTCTCTCTCTTTCTCCCCCATTCTCCTCTCTCTCTCTCCTTCTCTCTCTCTCTTTATTTCCCAATTTCTCCTGCTCTGTTTTTCCTTTTCTCTTCCTTTGTCCTCTATTCTCTCCTCCTTTATCTCTCCTTCTCTCTCTCTTTCTCCCCCATTCACCTCTGTCTTTCTTGCCCATTCTCTTCTCCTCTATCTCTCCTTCTCTCTCGTTCTTCTCCATTCTCTCCTCTTGTCTTTCTCTTCCATTCTCTCCTCTTCTGTCTCTCCTCTCGCTCGTTCTCTCCCATTCTCTCATCCTCTATCTCTCCTTTTCTTTCTCTCTTTCTCCCTCATTTTCTCCTCCTCTGTCTCTCTTTCTTTCTCTCTCCCTCCCATTTTCTCCACCTCTGTCTCTCCTTTCCTCTCTCTCCCATTCTCTCCTCCCCTGTCTTTCCTTCCCTCTCTCTCTCACCCATTCTTTCCTCTGTCTCTCCTTTTCCTCTTTCTCTCACAATTTCTCCTACTTTGTCTTTCCTTCTCTTTTTCTTTTTATTCCATACTCTCCTCCTCTATCTCCCCTTCTCTCTCCCTCTGTCTCTCCCATTCTCTTCTCCTCTGTCTATCCTTCTCCTTCTCTCCTCCTCTCTTTCTATCCCATCCTCTCATCCTCTGTCTCTCCTTCTATCTCCCTTTCTCTCCCATTCTTTCCTCTTCTGTCTCTCCTTCTCTCACTCGTTCTCACCCAATATCTCCTCTCTGATCTCTTCTCTCTATTTCTCCCCCATTCTCCTCTGTCTCTCCTTCTCTTGCTCTTTCTCTCCAAATTTCTCCTCTTCTCATTCTCCTTCTCTCTTTCTTTCTCTCCCATTCTTTCCTCTTCTGTCTCTCCTCCTCTCTTTCTCTCCCATTCTCTCCTCCTCTGTCTCTCCTTCTCTCTCCCTTTTTCTCCCATTCTTTCCTCTTCTGTCTCTCCTTCTCTCACTCGTTCTCACCCAATATCTCCTCTCCGATCTCTTCTCTCTCTCTTTCTCCCCCATTCTCCTCTGTCTCTCCTTCTCTTGTTCTTTCTCTCCAAATTTCTCCTCCTCTCACTCTCCTTCTCTTTTTCTTTCTTTCTCTTCCATTCCTTCGTCCTCTGTCTCTTCTTCTCTCTTTTTTCCCCCTTCATTCTCTCCTTTGTCTCTTCATCTCTCCCTTTCTCTCCTTCTCTCTCTCTCTCTTTCTTTTTAAGTCTCTCATCTCATCCTTTTTTCTCTTCTCCATTCTTCGCTCCTCACTCCTTCTTTACCTCTTTCTTTTACTGCTATAATTTTTCTCCTTTCCATGTTCCTTATCTCCTCCTCGCACGTGTCTCTCATTCTCTTTCCTTTCCCGCCAGTGGCAGTAATGCTGTGTGCCCTTCTTCCCGGGCTCCCATGTTTAACCTGTTGTAACCCTGGAGGAATCTATTCCATGGATCCGCTATGAGCCGCAGATAAAATGCCACAGCCCGACTGGCAAGGTTGAGGGGAACACAATCAAAGGAAATCTTTGGAAGGCTGCGGAAAGTCGCTGAATATTAAACAGCAGTTTTAAAATGTAGCACAATTTTCCATATCTGTCGTACGCTGAACACCTGTAGGGCGTCCATGCTGAGGTATAAAATCTTTCAAAGGCCTTATCAGCCAAACAGTAAAATGTATCATTGAAACGCATATATAGGAAGTCTTTGACCTGAGAAAAGATTTGTAAAGTAATGCACACAGCCTTGCCGTCCCTCCACCCCTGCTGTGCTATATGGCGGAATAGAATAAACACTTTTTGAAAGCCTGGGTTTGTGCCGGCTCCATTGTTCCACCTCCTGCCTGCTCTTTGGATTGCTGATAATTATTGGCACACTGAGGAAGCCCAAGTGTCATCCTCTCCTGCCTAAGTAATGCACACAGCCTTGCCGTCCCTCCACCCCTGCTGTGCTATATGGCGGAATAGAATAAACACTTTTTGAAAGCCTGGGTTTGTGCCGGCTCCATTGTTCCACCTCCTGCCTGCTCTTTGGATTGCTGATAATTATTGGCACACTGAGGAAGCCCAAGTGTCATCCTCTCCTGCCTAAGTAATGCACACAGCCTTGCCGTCCCTCCACCCCTGCTGTGCTATATGGCGGAATAGAATAAACACTTTTTGAAAGCCTGGGTTTGTGCCGGCTCCATTGTTCCACCTCCTGCCTGCTCTTTGGATTGCTGATAAATATTAGCACACTGAGGAAGCCCAAGTGTCATCCTCTCCTGCCTAAGTAATGCACACAGCCTTGCCGTCCCTCCACCCCTGCTGTGCTATATGGCGGAATAGAATAAACACTTTTTGAAAGCCTGGGTTTGTGCCGGCTCCATTGTTCCACCTCCTGCCTGCTCTTTGGATTGCTGATAAATATTAGCACACTGAGGAAGCCCAAGTGTCATCCTCTCCTGCCTAAGTAATGCACACAGCCTTGCCGTCCCTCCACCCTTGCTGTGCTATATGGCGGAATAGAATAAACACTTTTTGAAAGCCTGGGTTTGTGTCGGCTCCATTGTTCCACCTCCTGCCTGCTCTTTGGATTGCTGATAAATATTGGCACACTGAGGAAGCCCAAGTGTCACCCTCTCCTGCCTATCAGTTTACATAGCAGACACACCCTCTTTAACCCAACCTTTATATTATTTTTTTAATTATTAACCACTTAAGGACCGCCCCATGTACATATACTGCGGCCCTTAAGCGCAAAATCATGTACCTGTACGTGATTCAGAGCTTCGGCTCTGGGTCATGATTGGACACAGTGGGAGTCAATTAGCAGGTCCGGCGGCCGTGATGGCCGATCATTCACAGGAGAAGCACAAAAGTTGTCTGCCTATGTAAACAAAGCAGACCGCCGCTCTGGGAGGGAGGAAAATGGAGATTTGTGTTTCTGTTAAGCAGGAACACGGATCTCTGTTTTCCTCCAGTCACAGCAATTCCCCCCCCCCCCACAGTTAGAAGGCACTCCCTAGGAGCACACTTAACCCTTTGATCGCCCCTGATATTAACCCTGTCCCTGTTAGTGTCATTATACAGTAAAGTGACGGTGCATTTTTTTAGCACTGATCACTATATTGGTGTCACTGGTCCCCAAAAAGTGTCACTTAGTGTCAGGTTTGTCCACCGCAATGTCACAGTCCTGCTAAAAATTTGCTGATCGCTGCCACTACAGACCAGACAAGGTAGATCCACTCAAGTCAGGAGATACTGGGCTCTTCCAGCTTTCCGGGGGGGAGGGGGGATTACTTCCGTGCCTCAACTGCTTGTGGGCGCCACGATTTTTTACTAACCTTTCAAGCCCCCATCACTCCAGCAGCGGTACACAGCAAGACAGTCCAACCTTGGTCAGGTCAGAATGACAGCACAGCACCCCTACTGGATCACTGATAAGAACAGATACTACACAAGTGGCGGCTGGTGCTCAAATTGTTTTTTGGGGGCACACACAAAACATCAATTGCAGCCTCACTATGCCCATCAAACGCAGCCACTGTGCCCATCAATTGTAGCCACTGTGCCATTAAACGCAGCCACTGTGACAAACGCAGCCACTGTGCCCATCAAATGCTGTCACTGTGCCATCAAATGCTGCCACTGTGCCATCAAATGGAGCCACTGTGCCCACCAATTGCAGCCACTGTGCCATTAAACGCAGCCACTGTGCCATCAAATACAGCCACTGTGCCCATCAAACACAGCCACTGTGCCCCATCAAACGCTGTCACAGTGCCAAACACTGCCACTGTGCCCATCAAATGCTGTCACTGTGCCATCAAATGCTGCCACTGTGCCATCAAATGGAGCCACTGTGCCCACCAATTGCAGCCACTGTGCCATTAAACGCAGCCACTGTGCCATCAAATACAGCCACTGTGCCCATCAAACACAGCCACTGTGCCCCATCAAACACTGTCACAGTGCCAAACACTGCCACTGTGCCCATCAAATGCTGTCACTGTGCCATCAAATGCTGCCACTGTGCCATCAAACACAGCCACTGTGCCCCATCAAACGCTGCCACTGTGCCCTATCAAATGCTGCCACTGTGCCCATCAAATACTGCCACTGTGCCCATCAAATGCTGTCACTGTGCCATCAAATGCTGCCACTGTGCCCATCAAATGCTGCCACTGTGCCATCAAATGCTGCCACTGTGCCATCAAACGCAGCCACTGTGCCCATCAAATGCTGCCACTGTGCCATCAAACGCAGCCACTGTGCCATCAAATACAGCCACTGTGCCCATCAAACACAGCCACTGTGCCCCATCAAACGCTGTCACAGTGCCAAACACTGCCACTGTGCCCATCAAATGCTGTCACTGTGCCATCAAATGCTGCCACTGTGCCATCAAATGCTGCCACTGTGCCATCAAACACAGCCACTGTGCCCCATCAAACGCTGCCACTGTGCCCTATCAAACGCTGCCTCTGTGCCCATCAAATACTGCCACTGTGCCCATCAAATGCTGTCACTGTGCCATCAAATGCTGCCACTGTGCCCATCAAATGCTGCCACTGTGCCATCAAATGCTGCCACTGTGCCATCAAACGCAGCCACTGTGCCCATCAAATGCTGCCACTGTGCCATCAAACGCAGCCACTGTGCCCATCAAATGCTGTCACTGTGCCATCAAATGCTGCCACTGTGCCATTAAACGCAGCCACTGTGCCATCAAATGCTGCCACTGTGCCATCAAAGGCAGCCACTGTGCCATCAAACGCAGCCACTGTGCCCATCAAATGCCGCCACTGTGCCCAAGCACCTGATTGGCGGAGAGGCAGTTCAGTGTTAGGAAAGCGAATATATATTCGCTTTTCTGACACACCTGACACACTACAGGGCAACTGAATGACTCCTTGTGCTACTTCTCCCTTCTCTGCTATGCGGTACAAGAGCCTGACACTGTTGCTTTAACAAATAAGCGTAATAGTGCGTAATAGTGCCATTAATGAACTCAGAGCTGCGAATAATTGTGTCTCTTTTATATCTGCCTGAAATGAATGTTCCCTGCATGATCGAAGTACAACTGCCCGTTATCAGAGGTATCAGAAACCTGCGCCGGATTCAACCATCTGATGCCATTGGCCTTTAAGGATAGTCTGTAATCGAATTCCTCCATAGAGACTAATATATTATATTACTGTCCCTTCCATCCAACACTATCAGTGACCTTTTATTCTTATTTTTACATGTATACTTTGTAAATACACTTTGGCATTTTCCGTGATTACATTGAATCATCAGCTGTGTGACTTCTGTATAGAGAAAAAAAAATGACATTAACATCCTCGCTGCGAGCCACCGAGCGATGGCAGCGACAGCCGAAAGACCGGCGTTTGTGGCAGTACAACCTTTGGATATCAATGTTGGTGAAAAACATAATAAAATAAATAAAGAACATAAAGCGCTTACAAAAAATTGGCATGCGCGGTAAGCCGTAACAGCCAATCAAAAATCATTTTCTATTCATCTGCCCATGGAATAATAAGCGCACTAACATTTTTACTGCATCATAGAAAAGGAAGATTGAAAACTTCAATCAAAGTCGGTGTGAAATACATATTTATAATAAGCTCCAAGTACGATCGGTACTCCGGGTGCAAAACAATAAAATAAACTTAAATACATTACTCAATAGACAGAAAATAAATCCACTTTGTGTGCAGCACGCCAAGACCAGTCCCCCTCTACCTGGAGAGCGAGTAGCAGGGGTGGACGGACCATTCGGCACTGCCCGAGGGTCCCATGTCACTAGGGGGGCCCATCAGGGTTGCCAGCCTCAGTAAAACCAGGGACAGTATGTAAAAATCTGTGTTTTTAAAAAAATCCCAAGATTATAGCTGCCCCGCCTCTCCAGTACCTTTTCAGTGTGTGTATGTGTATTCTGTGTGTATACTGTGTGTGTATATTATGTGTCTGTGTGTGTATACTGTGTATACTGTATGTCAGGGATTGACATTATTTGCTTGGAATCTAGGAGCCAGCTAAAAAAGTTAGGAGCCAGAAAACGCGCCCCGTCCCGACGAGCTTGCGCGCAGAAGCGAACATATACTTGAGCAGCGCCCGCATATGTAAACGGTGTTCAAATCACACATGTGAGGTATCGCCGCAATCGGTAGAGCTAGAGCAATAATTCTAGCCCTAGACCTCCTCTGTAACTCAAAACATGAAACTTGTAGATTTTTTTAAGCGTCGCCTATGAAGATTTTAAAGGGTAAAAGTTTGTCGGCATTCCACGAGCGGACGCAATTTTGAAGCGTGACATGTTGGGTATGAATTTACTCGGCATAACATTATCTTTCATAATATTAAAAAAAATGGGGATAACTTTACTGTTGTCTTATTTTTTAATTAAAAAAAAGTGTAATTTTTTCCCAAAAAAGTGCGCTTGTAAGACCGCTGCGCAAATATGGCTTGACAGAAAGTATTGCAACGATCGCTATTTTATTCTCTAGGGTGTTAGGATAAAAAATATATATAATGTTTGGGGGTTCTAATTAGAGGGAAGAAGATGGCAGTGAAAATAGTGAAAAATTACATTAGAATTGCTGTTTAACTTGTAATGCTTAACTTGTAATACCAACGGCCACCACCAGATGGTGCCAGCTTACACTTCTGGTGGTAATAACTTGTAATACCAACGGCTCACCACCAGATGGCGCCCACCTTCCAAGCCAAGTCGCCAGGACGCTATTTCTAGTCGCCCTGGCGACCGGGATTTGTCGAGCCCTGCTGTATGTGTATGTGTGTGTGTATACTGTGTGTATGTATACAGTGTGTGTATATTGTGTGTCTGTGTGTGTGTATACTGTGTATACTGTATGTGTATACTGTGTATACTGTATGTGTATATGTGTGTGTACGTATACTGTGTGGCCCCCATAATCTATTGCCCAGGGGCCCCCTAATCTCCTATTGCTTGGGGGCCCCATAATCTCCTATTGCCCGGGGACCCCATGAGTTGTCAGTCCTCCCCAGGCGAGTAGTAGTGGCCGATCTTTGTTAAAGGGGGAAAAGAGTCTGTGTATAAAAAAAAGATACACAAATGGAAAAATTTGTAATGTAATACAATGGGGAAAATAATTAATTGATTCCCTGCAGATTTTGTAATTTGCCCACTTACAAAGAAATGAAGGGTCTATAATTTTTATGATAGGTACAGTGGAACCTTGGACTATGAGCATAATCCGTTCCAGGAGAATGCTTGTAATCCAAAGCACTCGCATATCAAAGTGAGTTTCCCCATGGAAGTCAATGGAAACAAATTTGTTCCACATTGACTTCTATGACATGTAATACCGCATGTGACCAGAGGTGGGGGGCACCGGAGAGACTTGGAAATACATGGAGACCGTTCAGCTGCATTCGGAAACTTTGGAATGACTCGGAAACACTTGGGAACAAAGTATTTCCAAGTGTTTTCGAGTGTTTCCTAACAGGTCCGAGCGGTTCCAATCGGCTCCGGAGCCCCTGCACCTCTGGCCAAATGTGCTACTGTTTACACACACCTCTCCCCGTTCTTTAGCTCTTGTGACCGATCGTGGGACTCCAGCGGCGATCGGGCCTGTGGGTCCCGCGGTCACGGAGCTTCGGACCGGGTCGCGGGCACGCGACCCACGGCTGGGCACTTAAAGGGGACGTACAGGTATGTGCCTGTGCCCAGCCGTGCCATTCTGCCAACGTATATCTGCAGGAGGCAGTCCTTAAGTACTATCAATCATGTGCAGTGACACAGGATAGAGCCAGTAGAGCCACAGCTCTTGTGCACATCGCAGGATTGGGCTCGGGTAAGTATAAAGGGGGGCTGGGGTCAGCAACCTTTTTCTGCTTAAGTGCCAGATTCAATGTGAATGCATGGAGGGCCGCATTCACCTGCTAATAAAAGAAGATAATAATCCTAACATAGTAATAATAATAGTACAGGTTTACCTCACTTTAAGGTGCTTCACTAATACAAAGCCAGTTCACCCTGAGGGAGCATGTGGCAGGGGATTCAGATTTTACTGCCCCCTCCCCCATCCTGTCCTTCCGGCCAGCATGGTCTGAAGATGGGGTTCAGGTCCCCAGGGAGATGGAGGCCATGTTCCCAGGGAAAAAGGGTCACTGTCCCCAGGGGAGATGGGGTCCCTGTACCCAGGGGAGAAGGGTCACTGTCCCCAGGGGAGATTGAGTCACTGTCCCCAGAGGAGATGGAGTACCTGTCCCCAGAGGAGATGGAGTACCTGTCCCCAGAGGAGATGGAGACCATGTCCCCAAAGCAGATAGAGACCATGTCCCCAGGGGTGATAGGGTCCTTGTCCCCAGGAGAGAAGGGGTCCTTTTCCCCAAGTGAGAAGGGGTCACTGTCCCCAGGGGAGATGGGGTCCCCTCTGCCCCCCTGCACCCCACCCCACACACTGTGTGGGTAGAACTCTCCTACCTTACACAGGTGTACAGCAGAGCAGAGATCGGCATCAAAGGGCTGTGGTGACAGGAACGGCTGAAGTTAACCTTTCACATTAACAGGCTGGCGATCAATCACCTGCTGTTTGATGTTAAATGTTAACTCCAGCGGTTCCCACCCCCATCCAGCCCTTTGCAACCAGCCGCTCGCCGCTGTCACATGAAGAGGAGAGCGCTGAAAATGTCCGCGGGTCGGATTTCCCCGTGAATTAATCACGGGCACTGACAAGCCGGACATTTAGTGCTACAATGTTGTGTAGTGAGTGTACAGCTTGTATAACAGTGTACATTTGCTGTCCCCTCAAAATAACTCAACACACAGCCATTATGTCTAAACCGCTGGCAACAAAAGTGAGTACACCCCTAAGTGAAAATGTCCAAATTAGCACCAAAGTGTCAATATTTTGTGTGGCCACCATTATTTTCCAGCACTGACTTAACCCTCTTGGGCATGGAGGTCACCAGAGCTTCACAGGTTGCCACTGGAGTCTCTTCCACTCCTCCATGATGACATCACGGAACTGGTGGATGTTGGAGATCTTGTGCTCCTCCACCTTCCGTTTGAGGCTGCCCCACAGATGCTCAATCATAGGCGTGCGCACATCTATAGATACGCCGCGTAAATTCAAAGCTGCGCCGGCGTATCTTCTTTCTGTATTCAGAAAGCAAGATACGCCGAAATTAGGCTAAGATCCAACTGGCGTAAGTCTCTTACGCCGTCGTATCTTAGGGTGCATATTTACGTTGGCCGCTAGGTGGCGCTGTCGTCGATTTCAGCGTAGAATATGCAAATGAGCTGGATACGCCAATTCAGAAACGTACGTGCGCACGGCAGATTTTTTTTACGTCATTTGCGTAAGGCTTTTTCCGGCGTAATGTTACTCCTGCTATATGAGGCATAGCCAATGTTAAGTATGGACGTCGTTCCCGCGTCGAATTTTAAAAAATTTACGTCGTTCGCGAATAGGGCTTTGCGTAAATTACGTTCACGTCGAAAGCATTGACTATTTGCGACGTGATTAGGAGCATGCGCACTGGGAATACGTTCACGGCCGGCGCATGCGCCGTTCGTGAGAAACGTAATTTACGTGGGGTCATGTTTTATTTACATAAAACACGCACACCTCTTGACAATTTGAATTCGGAGCGCTTACGCCGGCAGATTTATGCTACGCCGCCGCAACTTACGGAGCAAGTGCTTTGTGAATACTGCACTTGCCCGTCTAAGTTGCGGAGGCGTAGCGTAAATAGGATACGCTACGCCCGCATAAACATACGTCCCCCTACCTGAATCTAGCCCATGGGGTGTAAGGTGTGCCTGGGCACACCCTAATCACCCTGTACTGTGCAGATTCCCCCTGCTGCCTGGCTGCAGAGAAAGGGACTGGGGAATCTCTGTCCTCAGACCCTTTCTCTGCCTCAAAAGTTAGACATCAGGGGTCTGTTTAGACCACTGATATTTCACCAAAGCCCCCAAACAGGGCTCCTAAAAAAACTAATATTAAAAAAAAATAATAATAATAAAAATAAAATTGTAAAAAAATAATAATAATAATAATACAAATAAAGATAAACTACTGACACCGATCTCTGCCCTGCTGACAAAGCCCTACTGACTTGCCCACTGCCATATATGATATATTACGCACGCATGTGTGTTTGAGCTTTGGTGTGCACACCCTAATGCCATAGGCTGCGCACACCTATGTGCTCAATGCTAGTTGAGGAGACTCTCTATTTGTTTTGTTGACCATTATCTTTGAAAGTGAAAGTAAAAGAAAATACTAAATTTTGGGTTGTGCCCAGAAAAGTAATGAGGGGAAATCTTCCAATGGGGACACAGATGGAGAATGAAAATCTGACAATGGTTATAACCCTTCCTTGCTATCCAAAATGAAAAAAAAATGTTTTTCTTATAGTTCTACTTTAAAGCGGGGGTTCACCCTATTAAAAAAAAAAAAAAAAAAAAATTTATTCTAGCATTACATTCGGCATCGTAGCGCGAGCTACAGTATGCCGGTCTTACATTTTTTATCCCCGTACTCACTGTGCTATTGTACATTGAAGATTCCGGGGAATGGGCGTTCCTATGGTGAGAGAAGGTGATTGACGGCCGGCCCTGGCACGTCACGCTTCTCCGGAAATAGCCGAAATAGGCTTGGCTCTTCACGGCGCCTGTGCATAGCCTGTGCGCAGGCGCCGTGAAGAGCCGAGACCTACTCCGGCTGTCTTCGGGGAGCGTGACGTGCCAGAGCCGGCCGTCAATCATCCTCCCTCTCCATAGGCACGCCCATTCCCCGCGGGAGTCAGAATCTTCAATGTGCAATAGCGCAGTGAGTACGGGGATAAAAAATGTAAGACCGGCATACTGTAGCTCGCGCTACGATGCCGCATGTAATGCTAGAATGATGTTAAGGAGGGTGAACCACCGCTTTAAGGTGGCCTAGACAAGGAATGTATTTAATGTAGCTGGTCTGGTCTGGATACAACTTTCTTTGAATGCAATTTCGGATCAATATCCCATTTATGTGTCTGATGCAATCATGAAATTTAGACTTTCATAACCGCAGGAACATTGTCCTTTTTTCGATGATTGCGAGCTGAGAGCGAATGGATACAATCCAAAAACATCACATATCTTTATCAATTGGCAAAATTATAACCTGCAAAGAATTTTAAAGCGCTACCTTTAAAAAAAATGTAGGCATCACAGTTTGTCGACATTTCGTGGGCGAATTTTGAGTCTTGATGTATTTGGTATCTATTTACTCGGTGTCTCCCATCTTTTATATTTTACCAAAAAATGTACCAGTATATGGTTGTGCAAATATTTTGTGACATTAAAAAATTACAATGGCCACCATATTATTCTCCATTTTTGAGGGATTCTAAGTAATTTTCTAGCAAAATAAGCTGATTTAAAATAGTCCTGGACAGCAAATAGTTAAAGTACGTTTTTTTTTTTGTTTATAGCGCAAAAAATAAAAACCGCAGAGGTGATCAAATACCACCAAAAGAAAGCTCTATTTGTGGCTCAATTTTGTTTGGGTACAGACAGGGAATTGTCTGTTCCCTGATATAGGGAACAGACGATCAGTGACATCACGCCTACAGCCACGCCCCCCTACAGTAAGAATCACTCCCTTAGGGCACACTTAACCCTTTAGCGCCTCCTAGTGGTTAACCCCTTCAATGCCATTGTCATTTTCACAGTAATCAGTGCATTTTTATATGGTCCAAAAAATGTGTCAAAAGTGTCCGATGTGTCCGCCATAATGTCGCAGTCACGGAAAAAATTACTGATCGTCGCCATTACTAGTAAAAAAAAAATTATTAATATAAAATGCCATAAAAACTATCCCCTATTTTGTAAACGCCATAAATTTTGTGCAAACCAATCGATAAACGCTTATTGCGATTTTTTTTACCAAAAATAGGTAGAAGAATACGTATCGGCCTAAACTGAGGAAAAACATTTTTTTTATATATATTTGTTGGGGATATTTATTATAGCAACAAGTAAAAAATATTGCATTTTTTTCAAAATTGTCACTCTATTTTTGTTTATAGTGCAAAAAATAAAAACCGCAGAGGTGATCAAATACCAGCAAAAGAAAGCCCTATTTGTGGGGAAAAAAGGACGCCAATTTTGTTTGGGAGCCGCGTCGCCCGACCGTGCAATTGTCAGTTAAAGCGACACAGTGCCGAATGGCAAAAAGGGGCAAGGTCCTTAACCTGCATAATGGTCCGGGTCTTAAGTGATTAAAGGAGAATTACCGTATTTATCGGCGTATACCGCACACTTTTTTGCCCTGAAAATCAGGGCAAAATCGTGGGTGCGCGATATACGCCGATACCCGCTTCCCGCGCTGTGTTTGAACCACTGCGCCGACATATACCGAGCGCAGTACACTCGGGCATAGTCGGGCAGGCTTGGCTCCTCTCGAGGTCACGTCCTGTACGTCCTTTACGCGAGAGGAGCCGAGCCTGCCCGACTATACCCGAGTGTACTGCGCTCGGTATATGTCGGTGCAGTGGTTCAAACACGGGAAGCGGGGATCGAGCGGGGAGGACACCACGATGGCCGCAGAAGGATGCCGGACGAGGCCGCCGATGGACGCGATGGACGACGGGCAAGACACCAACGAGGGGCATCCAAACTGTAAGTATTTTTTTTTTTCCAGGAATTTTCTTTCAAGTTCGGGGGTGCGCGCTATACGCCGGGGCGCGTTATAGCACGATAAATACGGTAACCAAAATAAAGGTTAATTAAATCCACAAGGGTTTTTTTTTTTTATCACTACTATTCCTTTATATTGGCTTTTAAAATGTACAAATACAGCAATTTAAGAAACTGGATGAAAGGTTTAGCACTGGGGAACACTTTTTTAAAAGATAACAAGTGCATTTTATATAAAACTATACAGATCAGACCAAAATGAGGGACAAATAAGAAGAAATGAGGGACAGAGGGACATTGCTCCAAATAGGGACAGTCCCTCAAAATCAGGGACAGTTGGGAGCTATGCCTGGATGATGCCTGAACAAAGCTGGCTCGTCCTTCCGATGAAGAAAACAGTAGAAGACATTGCCAGGGGGGGAGTCCTGTGATCTTTGCAAATGTTATGCCCTGTACACACGATCGGTTGTCTGATTAAAACGGACCGTTTTCATCGGACGAACCGATCGTGTGTGGGCCCCATCAGTTTTTTTCCCATCGGTGAAAAAAATTAGAACCTGTTTTAAATTTTTCGTATGGTTAAAAAAAAGATAGAAAAAAACGATCGTCTGTGGGGAAATCCATCGGTCAAAAAATCCACGCATGCTCAGAATCAAGTCGACGCATGCTCGGAAGCATTGAACTTCATTTTTCTCAGCACGTCGTTGTGTTTTACGTCACCGCGTTGGATACGATCGGATTTTTAACCGATGGTGTGTAGGCAAGACTGATGAAAGTCAGCTTCATCGGATATCTGCTGAAAAAATCCATCGGTCCGTTTTCATCGGACGAACCGATCGTGTGTACAGGGCAATGAGGCATTAGACTTACCGTATTTATCGGGGTATTGCGCGCTCCGGCGTCTAGCGCGCACCCCTAATGTGGACCCGCATTCCTGTAAAAAAAACATTTTAGTACTTACAGTTTTGGTGTCTTGTGCGGCGTCCATCGGCGGCCTCGTCGGGTCCGGCGTCCGCCTGCGGCTTCGGTGGTGTCCTCCTCATCGGATCCGGCGTCCTTCTGCGGCCATCGTGGTGTCCTCCCCGCTCGATCCCCGCTTCCCGCGCCGAGTTTGAACCACTGCGCCGGCATATACTTAGCGCAGTACACTCGGGTATAGTCGGGCAGGCTCGGTTCCTCTCGCGGTCACGTCCTGTACGTCCAGGACGTGACCACGAGAGGAGCCGAGCCTGCCCGACTATACCCGAGTGTACTGCGCTCGGTATATGCCGGCGCAGTGGTTCAAACTCGGTGCGGGAAGTGGGTATCGGCGTATATCGCGCACCCACGATTTTGCCCTGATTTTCAGGGCAAAAAAGTGCACGGTATACGCCGATAAATACGGTACTTTTCTTGCATATACTTTACATGAAACAAGATATCTGATGACGAGTAGACATAAACCCCGATCATTTCCAATCTAATGTCCTCCAGTGTAAATGGCGCTGTCAGCCACTCAGCCCGTTCATGGAGAAAATATTATGATCCATCTGTCCTTTCTTCTGTTGGGGTTTTACTCATACGTAAACAGCGGCGGCACGATGTGGAAAGATGCTCCTGAATATGATAATGTGTTCTTTAATTGTCTAGATGGAACCGCCGGTGAGGCTTACAGACTGTTGATTAGACAGCTGAACTTTCTGAATGACGCAGTGCCGGTCTCCTACTGCCTGGTGACACCACCGCAAGCCGCCTATCCAAGTAGAAGAACTGCCGAAGATTTAAAGGAGAACTCCACCAAGTTCTATTAACCACTTCTGCCCCGGAAGCATTTACCCCCCTTAACCACTTAAGACCCGGACCAAAATGCAGCTAAAGGACCAGGCCCCTTTTTGCGATCCGGCACTGCGTCGCTTTAACTGACAATTGCGCAGTCATGCGACGTGGCTCCCAAACAAAATTAGCGTCCTTTTCTTCCCACAAACAAAGCTTTCTTTTGGTGGTATTTGATTTGCGCTATAAACAAAAATAGAGCGACAATTTTTAAAAAAATGCAATATTTTTTACTTGTTGCTATAATAAATATCCCCCAAAAATATATAAAAAAACAATTTTTTTCCTCAGTTTAGGCCGATAGGTATTCTTCTACCTATTTTTGGTAAAAAAAAATCACAATAAGCGTTTATTGATTGGTTTGCGCAAAATTTATTGCGTTTACAAAATAGGAGATAGTTTTATTGCATTTTTATAAAAAAAATATTTTTTACTACTAATAGCGGCGATCAGTGATTTTTTTCGTGACTGCGACATTATGGCGGACACTTCAGACAATTTTGACACATTTTTGGGACCATTGTCATTTTCACAGCAAAAAATGCATTTAAAATGCATTGTTTACTGTGAAAATGACAATTGCAGTTTGGGAGTTAACCACTAGGGGGGCGCTGATGGGGTTATGTGTGACCTCATTTGTGTTTACAACTGTAGGGGGGTGCGGCTGTAGGTGTGACGTCATCGATTTTGATTCCCTATATCAGGGAACACACGATCGATGACAGCGCTACAGTGAAGAACGGGGAAGCTCTGTTTACACACAGCTCTCCCCGTTCTTCAGCTCCGGGGACCGATCGCGGGAGTCCAGCAGCGATCGGGTCCGCGAGTCCCGCGGCCGCGGTCACGGAGCTTCGGACCGGGTCGCGGGTGCGCGCCCCGTGACCCACGGCTGGGCATTATACAATCACGTACAGGTACGTGATTGTGCCCAGCCAAGCCATTCTGCCGACGTATATCGGCGTTAGGCGGTCCTTAAGTGGTTAATGACCAGGCCATTTTTTGCGATACAGCACTGCGTCACTTCAACTGACATTTGCGCGACGTTGTACCCAAACAAAATTGAGCCACAAATAGAGCTTTCTTTTGGTGGTATTTGATCACCTCTGCGGTTTTTATTTTTTGCGCTATAAACGAAAAAAAAATTACTTTAACTATTTACTGTCCGGGACTATTTTAAAGCAGCATATTTTGCTAGAAAATTAATTAGAATCCCCCAAAAATTGAGAAAAATATGGTGGCCATTGTAATTTTTTAATGTCACACAATATTTGCACAACCATATCCTGGTACATTTTTTGGTAAAATATAAAAGATGGGAGACACCGAGTAAATAGATACCAAATACATCAAGACTCAAAATTCGCCCACGAAATGTCGACAAACCGTAGTGCCTACATTTTTTCAAAGGTAGCGCTTTAAAATTCTTTGCAGGTTATAATTTTAGAGGTAATCATGATCTATGGCCCTAGATTTATTTCTCTCACCTTAGTGATACCTCACATGTGTGATGCAATTTTTACGTTCGTGTTCTGTATGTGCAGCCACATGTATGGAGGAATTAATGCCGCGTACACACGGTCGTTTTTCGGCAAGAAAAAAAACAACGTTTTTAAAAACGTCATTTAAAATGATCGTGTGTGGGCTTCACGTCGTTTTTCGGCTTCTGAAAAACGGCAAAAAATTTTTTTCGAACATGCTGCATTTTTTAACGTAGTTTTTTTAAAATGTCGTTTTTCGGGTTGTAAAAAATGATCGTGTGTGGGCTAAAACAACGTTTTAAACCCGCGCATGCCCAGAAGCAAGTTATGAGACGGGAGCGCTCGTTCAGGTAAAACTACCATTCATAATGGAGTAAGCACATTCATCACGCTGTAACAGACAGAAAAGCGCGAATCGTCTTTTACTAACAAGAAATCAGCTAAAAGCAGCCCAAAGGCGAATAGAACTTCCCCTTCAGAGTGTCGTCGTACGTGTTGTACGTCACCGCGCTTTGTTCATCATTTTTCAAAAACGATGGTGTGTGGGCAACGCCGTTTTTAATGATGATAGTACTTGCATAGTATATAGTTACATAGTTAGTCAAGTTGAAAAAAGACACAAGTCCATCCAGTTCAACCAAAAAAATAAATAAAAATCATATAATCCCATATACACAATCCATCACCCACAGTTCATCCAGAGGAAGGCAAAAAACCCCAGAAGAGCATGATCCAATTTGCTACAGCTACTGCTCCCTAGTAGACAGAGAGCACTCTAATGCCCTGTACACACGATCGGTTCGTCTGATGAAAACGAACCGATGGATTTTTTCATCAGGTATCTGATGAAGCTGACTTTCATCAGTCTTGCCTACACACCATCGGTTAAAAATCTGATCGTGTCCAACGCGGTGACGTAAACCACAACGACGTGCAGAGAAAAATGAAGTTCAATGCTTCCGAGCATGCGTCCATTTTAAGTCCAGATGATATTTATTGTATGTCTCAGAGCAGGTGGAGAGCAAAATTGCATTGGGGAAATTTTTGCCCAGGGTCCAATCAACATTAAAGAGGACCCTGTTTGGGGGGGGGGGGATTTCTAAGTCACCAAGTACTAAGTACCAATAGATGCCCAAAGTTTTGCACACAGCTGTAAATAAGAAATCTAAATAAATTGTATTTTTGTCCAGAAGGATTAGGGGACTTTATTGAGCCACACACAGTGATCTATATCTGCCGTCTGCTCTGTGCCGGGAGGAAGACGAATTAGTCTCAGAACATGGAAACAGGTCACTACGCCTTTCCCTGCCAACCACACCGCGTTTTTCTAAACATCTCCTCTTTTTTTATTGATCACTATTTAAAAGCGTACATTTGTATCCTGGCAGGCCCAGGTCTTCTATTCTGCTTCCCTCAGCCTCGGCTTCATGAATTTCAAATTATGGAGCAATTTCAGAAAATAAAATGATCAAGGCACTATATGGGTAACCTCAGCCAAGGGGAGGTCAGAGGTTAAAAGGCAGATTAGAGTGCAGGGAAGGGTGGAAGATTAGATTTATATTCATTGTCTCGGTACAAGAGCTGCAGTTTATTTCGGGATCAAATACAGAGACTTCTCCACTTATAATCACACAGGGTCTCATTTATTTAAAATGAGAGAGCCAGGGGCCCAGTGATGGTTTATCCATGGGGCCCTGTCACATCTACTTATGTCTCTAACCATTTCACTGCTTAAGGTTCCCACTTTAACCCTCTTAGGTAAATGAAATAAAAGGAGTGTGAGCATTTGCTCCACCAGGAGCAATCTTTATATAAATGGAACGTTTATTAAAAATTCTAGTAGAGTCAATGCGTTTCGGAGATCTGCATCCCCTTCATTAGTGCTAAAAACAATAATAATTATTAATATTAAATAATTAAATATGAAATACTTAAATGTAAATTGTATATGATAATTGTCATGGATATGCAATAGTCTGGCAGCTTACCTGTTTCCATCTGTTCATTTGGGGCCTGACCCTGTTCTGGTTCCCTTTTTTATCACTTCCTCTTCCTGTATGGCACCACCCAGGCCATCCCAGGAAGTCTATATTAACCGTTGCACTACAGGTCTGCAGTGCTGTTCAACAGTGTTGTTTGTTTAAGTTCCTGCCTGCAGTGTGGCACGATTGTCTTCCTGTGTACCGTTTTTGGCTTGTCCCTGACTTCTCCTGTTTGCCTGTGCCCCTGACCTTTTGCCTGTCTCTCGGTTACCCTTGTCTGCCTGTTGCCCTGACCTCTGCCTACCCATCACTACTGCTTGTCCTGCCTGCTGCTTCCCCTCTCCCTGCGGAGTTGTGACCTAGGGAATCCCAGGGGTCGGGACCTGGATCCAGCTGTGGCGAAGGCCATCCTCACCACTAGAGGCTCTGGTGAACACAAAGCTGGGTCTTAGACTTCGCGCCCTGGGTGATCTTGGGTTTGCGCTTTCTCCCTGATAGCAGCAGTCGGCTATAGGGTTCACTACCCTGAGGCGCATTCCTGACCCCCACCTGGCTACGGGTGACCTGTCAATAATTAATAAATAACATATGACAAAAAATGGAAGGTGGTTCGAGTGTCCTCAATAGATATGACACCTCATCCCGAAATTTTGAGACAAAGAGGAGAAACGGGAAATTGGGATAATAGCAGTGCCTGAACAATAGAGATTACAATTGTACTTAAAAATGTATATTATTTTATTACACAAATATTACAACATACAGTATAGTCATAGGTGCATAAAAGCAATAAGGCAGTAATGTAATATTTAATACTGGCCAAGGTATTGACGGCCTACTGAGGTTACAGGTCAGTGGTCCTTACATGTTTCGCCAAACGTTGGCTTCTTCAGGGGAAATAATTGTAAACCAATATTGCATAAATAGCTCTAGGTAAACAGAAATACAGCATATTAAGTAAACAAGAACAAGATACTGATTAATAACATATACAGTGGAACCTCGGATTACGAGCATAATCCGTTCCAGGAGAATGCTCGTAATCCAAAGTACTTGCATATCAAAGCGAGATTCCCCATAATTTGTTGACTACAATGGCATGCAATACCGCATGTGGCCAGAGGTGGGGGGTGCCAGAGAGCCTCGGAAACACCCGGAAAGGCCCGAGGACAGCTCGGCTGAACTCGGGAAACTGAGTATTTCTGAAATTTTCTAAACGGCTCCGATCGGTTCCGATTGGCTCCGCTCGGCTCTGGCGGTCCCCCCACCTCAGGCCAAATTCGGTACTGCACACCATTTTGGTTTGAATCCTGCTCGTTTTGCAAGGCAACACTCGCAGACCGAGTTAGGATTTTTAAAAATACAGTGCACGTATTGGGAAACGCTCGTTAACCGCGTTATTCGCAATCCGAGAGTCCACTGTAAATATGTACCGAGGAGAATTAAAAGGAATGTGAGCATTTGCTGAATCAGGAGGTGCTTGAGTTCCAAGGAACATGTTATGCCATGGCAATCATTAGATAAATTGAATGTTTATTAAAAATACTAAGAGAGACAATGCATTTTGAATATCTGCACCCCCTTTATATAAATCGAATGTTTATTAAAAAATTCTAGTAGAGTCAATGCGTTTCCGAGGTCTGCATCCCCTTCATCAGAGCTAAAAACAATAAACAATAACAATTTCTGCACAGATGTCAATGTAAATCGCGGCCCGAAATCGCAAAAAGTAGTACAGGAACTTCTTTTTGAAATCGGTGCAGCGCCGCAGGTGCGGCGTCGCACCGATTAGGACGGTGCCATTGCCGGCAGATGCCGCCGATTTGAGATGCGATTTGACATCTCAAATCGCATCTCAAATCACATCTCAAATCGTACCAGTGTAAACCAGGCCTTACTAAAAAAAAGGTTTTGACTTTAGTTATACTTGAATTAATCTTAATTGGATCAGGTGTTTAACCCTTTCCCGCCAGCAATCCCTATATTAACATTACTCAGCATCACTGAGAGAATCAGAGAGAAGCAATCAGCTGATTCTAGCTTTTAATTAATTTATTTTCACACCTGCTAAAATAAATAAATTAATACTTTTTTTTAATCAATTAAAAAAAAGATTGCAATAAGCTGATTTGATGAAAATTGCATTTTTTTATTCATTTATCAGCTTATACTAACTAAAATGAGCATGGTGATCATTAACCACTTGCCAACCAGGCCAGTTCTGACATTTCTCTTCTACGTGTAAAAATCATAATTTGTTTGCCAGAAAATTACATAGAACCCCCAAATATTATATATATATATATTGTTTTTTTTAGCAGAGACACTAGAGAATACAATGGCGGTCATTGCAACTTTTTATCTTGCACGGTATTTGCGCAGCAATTTTTAAAACAATTTTTTTTGGGTAAAAGAAATCGTTTCATGCCTATGAAACAGATGAAAGATGAAGTTGTGCCGAGTAAATAGATACCTAACATGTCACGCTTCAAAATTGCACGCGCTCGTGGAATGGCGCCAAACTTCGGTACTTAAAAGTCCCTATAGGTGACACTTTAATTTTTGTTACTAATTATATGTTTTGAGTTACAGAGGAGGTCTAGGGCTAGAATTATTGCTCTCGCTCCAACGTTCGCGGCGACACTTCACATGTGTGGTTTCAACACCGTTTTCATACAGTATGTGGGCGGTATTTATGTATGCGTTCGCTTCTGCTTGCGAGCACACGGGGACAGGGGCACTTTAAAAAAAAATATATATTGTCAATTTTTTTAATTTGACACTTTTGACAAAATTTGACAACATTTTAATTTGACAAAAATAAAATGATCACTTTTATTCCTTGTAATAGGAATAGGGCAAGACAGGACATCTTTACAATGAGATATGGGGTCAATAAGACCCCACATGTCACCGCTAGGCTGGGAAGCCTAAAATAAAATAAAAAAATGATCACGGCTTCTCAGACGTTTTTTGAATGCAGAGGCCGGGCGTGATGTCATAACATCGCGCCCGTCCTCCGCTGATCATAGAGACTCCGGCGACCATCTGGTCCGCTGAGAATCTCTATGGTGGACTGATGAATGTGGAAAAGGGGGGACATTTTCGACATGTGTCATGTGTTATGTCAATAGTATCTTTCTTCCAGGCGCTTCGTTCCCAATATACAAGACTTAGAGCCGGTTCACACAGGGGCGGCACGACTTCGGGGGCGACTCGGCCAGGCGACATGAAGACGACATCTAAGGCGACCTGCAAAATGACTTCTTTATAGAAGTCAATGCAGGTCGCCCGAGTCGCCCCCGAAGTAGTACAAGAACCTTTTTCTAAGTCGGAGCGACTTGCGTCGCTCCTATTAGAACGGTTCTATTCACTAGAATGGGACGCGACTTGTCAGGCGGCTGCGTCGCCTGACGAGTCGCCCCAGTGTGAACCGGGTCTCAAGGCATCCTTCCAATGATGTTTATTATTTATATTTATACATAAAGTTTATTCTTCAAGATAGACAAGCAAAACGACAATGCTTACATAATTACAGCTGGTAACACATGGCAAGATGGTAATTCAGAAGAAGAAATTAGATGGTAATCTTTCTGCTGGATAGGGTCCCTTCCCCCAATACTTCCATAGTGAAGGCTTCCCGCAGGGTGGGCTTCCTACCCCCATCTCCCTGTAGGGTCGGGTGACCCCAGCGTTCCTTCCTAGCATCGCAAACCACATGGATTCTTATACTGTTTTTAAAGCCGAGCTAAGCATAATTTCTTTTAGAATAGCTCCAAGAAAGGTGGTGATGTTACTGTCACAAACGTAACACCCACTTGTGTATATTAAGTAACATATCTCCACCCATTGTCTTGACATAGAACTTCAAGAATAGATGTTACATACACAGCAACTGACCTTCGTCTGTCCTCAACAAACCTCAAAATGACCATGTTTAAATATTGATTCTCAGAAACTTTTATCACATAAAATAGTAATAAATTCAAAATCTAACATGGACATCTGGGGTCGGCGGATCCTGTCTCCGACTCACCGATCGCAGTGGTGAGTCGGTAGAAGCACCGGAGGGTGGTGGGAGGGGGGGTCATCCCATCTCGCCACCCGTAAGATTGATCAAGCAGCTGACCAGTCGCTATGATCGTTCTTATGGTGTAGGAAATCGCCGGCTGAAATCTGCAATATCTGAATAATGCCTGTAGCTGCACCCATCATTCAGATATGCCCCCACAAAGCTGAGGACGTCTTTAGACGTCCAGCCGTCGGCAAGTGGTTAAAACAATGTACCAAATACAAATTTAAAAAAGCAATATGTACCATAAAAAAGCAAAAAACAGCATACATTTTTTGAGGTATGAACATTATTCAGAAAGTTACAGCTAGGTAAACTGAGGCATAGGGATGGTGCTTAATTTTTCCATGGCATCTAGACATGGATAACCATTAGTCACAAAAGACTTCAAGTGGTGGAGGCGGAGGGGGGTCAAAGTTTGGAATTCATAGTATAGCCACATTCTATATAAGAGATATGATTAAAAGCCAGACAATGTTCCTGCACTTATTGAAGATTACTACCGCTTTTGCCGCTGCAGCCTCTGCTCATACTTGGTGCGTGAGCTGAGTTACTGTCAACGTTATCACCGTTTCACAATACTCGCAAAACACAGATCCACCTAATTAGCTAACTGTCTGCGATCCAACTTATTTTAATGAATTCCATAGCCAGTCTTTAAACCTTTATCGTCCCTTTGCAAACATCACAGGTGTAAAAACACTAATGATAATATTCATTTCAACGATTTTGTTGCTGGAAGCTAAATGACACATCCAGCAATTTTTGTAAAAAAATAAATGAAAAAAATAAAATAAAATCCCACACTCCAATGGAACAATTTGCATAACACTGCAGAAGTAACAGTTCATATTTGGAATTCTATTTGAGTTTTGTAAAGCAAATATAAGCTGTTTTCCCACAAATGTTCCTCGGGTGTTGGCATAGTTCCCAACTGTCCTGATTTCAAGGGACTTTACCTGGTTTGGAACAAAGTCCCTCTGTCCCTCTTTCCTCCTCATTTGTCCCTCATTTTGGTCTGATCTATATAATTGTATATAATATGCACTATTTTTCAAAAAGTGTTTCCAAGTGCTAAACATTTCATCCAATTTCTAAATTGCTGCATTTGTAAATTTCAAAATCGAATATAAAGGTTTAGAGGTTTAGTAGTGATAAAAAAAAGCAATTTTTTTGTATAGTTCTCCTTTAAGGGGGCGTGGCAGGGGGTGTGCCGTATAGCATAGTTTTGCTAATAGACATCCCTTGTTCCCATCTCAAAAAGTTGGGAGGTATGTGTCATGAAGATCCTGCCAGAAACAGGCGCCATAGACTCTCCGGTTCCCGATCGCGGCTGCAACCGCGCGTGCGTGCGCACCTCTGTTGGCGCCAGGCGGGCCATTTAAGCCTGCCTGTCACATACCGTCCCCGCTGTCTGCTCTACAGCGTTTGTGTACCTGAAACCTGATCTGTGACTTAACCTGTGAACGACCCTGGCTTACCTGCGACTATTCCAGCCATCCGCCTGCACCTGATCCTTGGCCTGTTCTGACTATTCTTCTGCCTGCGGCTGCACCTCTCATTTTTGACGACGGCCTGTCTGACCATCCTGTCTGTTCCTGGTTACAGTCCAGTCCACTCCAAGCCTGCTGAACGGTTCCTGTCTGTCCTGGTTCCAGTTCAAGCTGTTCCAGTCTGCTGAACTGTGCCTGTTTGTTCCTGGTTCCAGTCCAGTCCACTCCAAGCCTGCTGAACGGTTCCTGTCTGTCCTGGTTCCAGTCCAAGCTGTTCCAGTCTGCTGAACTGTGCCTGTTTGTTCCTGGTTCCGGTCCAGTGATCCAGTTCCTGTCTGCCAAACCTATCAGCTGCTTCAGCTCTTGTTTTCCAGTTCCTGAGGAGTTCCTGAACATCCGGACTACCTCTACCTCTGTTGATCCTGCCAGGCACTCGTACCACTTCTCACTCCTGTGCCTTCTGTTACTTTACATGGGGCCGCGATTAGGAGTAAGGGAGGCCTCCCTCTGCTATATCGGGCTCACCACCATCAGGTACCTGACAGTATGTGTTGGTAATATTGAAAAAAAAAATATCAAAACTCAGTAAGGACTAGGCTTAGGGTGTCTGTATTTGGCTCGATACGGAGCCAGCAATGCGTCTTCCCATAAACACCCACCATCCTGTGCAAGAAATCTGAATCCAAGCTGACAACAGAAGTTTCTAGGGCCGGGCCGGGACAACTGACACAAAACATAGTGGTTTTCCGCTGCCAGCTCTGGTGATATTAGATCCACTAGTGTTGGGAGGGAAGTGTTTAGATTAAATACTGAGTTTAACCAGAATTTAGACAACTGTGACAGACCATCCAGCACCCAGTTTGGATACCTCCATCAAGATTCAGATTCCTCCAGTTTAGAACCAGGAACCAGGTATTATAGTTGTGCATTGCACCCAAGAACTAGATGACACTAGCTTAACAGCACACTGGAACTGACTTTATTGTAAACTCACACAGAATATATACCACACAAAATCAGATAAAAATCACATTATCCTAAACAATCCAAACTGTAAACAGTAATATCTTTAGCACATCTAACAGCACATCTAATGAACAGCTAACATAAATATAAACACATAGGGCTAGATTCACATAGATTTCGGCGGGCGTAGCGTATCTCAGATACACTACGCCGCCGTAAGTTAGAGCAGCAGGTCCTGTATTCACAAAGAAGTTGCGCTCTAACTTACGGCGGCGTAGTGTAACTGGGCCGGCGTAAGCCCGCCTAATTCAAAATAGGCTGGTTGGGGGCGTGTTCTATGCAAAATACTATTGACCGCACGTATTTGACGTTTCTAACGAACGGCGCATGCGCCGTCCGTGGACGTATCCCAGTGCGCATGCTCCAAATTACACCGCAAAGACTCATTGGTTTCGACGTGAACGTAACTTACGCCCAGCCCCATTCACGGACGACTTACGCAAACGACGTAAAACGTGAAAAATTCTACGCGGTTCCGACGTCCATACTTAACATTGGCTGCGCCATCTTTTTGGTGGTTTATCTTTACACCTGAAAACGCCTTACGTAAACGGCGTATCTTTACTGCGACGGCTGGGCGTATGTTTGTGAATAGGCGTATCTAGCTGATTTACATATTCTAGGCGTAAATCAGCGTACACGCCCCTAGCGGCCAGCGTAAATATGCAGTTAAGATACGACGGCGTAGGAGACTTACGCCGGTCGTATCTTAGCAATATTTAAGCGTAAAAACGACCTCACCCCGTCGCATAAGGAGCGTCACGATTTGCCGAAAGAAGCCGAATGTCGGTGCGCAGGCGCTGTATAGCGCCGACTCGCCGTTCGGCTTCTTTCGGCAACTCGTGGCTCTCCTTATGCGACGGGGTGAAGTCGTTTTTGTCATCGCGTCAATCACCTGCTGGATAGGAACGCCCACTCCCGCGGGAGTCCTGACCCGGAAGCCGGGGAAGAAAATAGCTGTACGAGGTATGTACAGCAAAAACAAAAAAAAAAAACGGCATACTGTCAATGTAGAAAGTGAGCTGGATGTAATGTTAGAAAATCGTTTTTAGGGTGAACCCCCCGCTTTAAGTAAAAGTTGAAATCCACAAACTACTGGTTTAGTCTCTAAGTATCAGGTGAAAGTCTTGGGTTCGATGGGCACACACATGCCGCCTGTCCCGGTCTATATGTCCTAATCTCATTTATAATTCAGGAATCTTTCTGACCTTTTCCTGATCTCATGTCCACAAGATACATCCTGACTGCTTGTAACTCTTCTGTTTTCCTGGAACACTACGGCAGGGCTTGGCGATAAGACACTTGTGTGGGCCCCCATCAACTAGATAAGGCCTGTAGCTGGAGTACGATGACAAATGACCACTTAGACTGGGGTTTGGTTGTAGACGTAATGGAAGAATATACGGCCTGTGGCTGGAAGGCTGCACTTAGCAGGACAATAACGGACGCAAAGCTCCATATCCGATGCTGTCAGGGGGTTCTGTGCAGAGAATGGAGTGATGTTAGTTCAGAACTTCCTTTTATTGATTTCCCATTTTACCTATACACCTTTACAATGCTTCAAATAAATGTCTTATGTAACTCTTGAGCATAAGAGACTATTACAAATTTTTTCTTTTTTTTTTTATACTTTTTTTTTGCTATTCCAGTAAAATGCACCTGTAACGTCACTAACTTCCATTCTTCTGGAAAGAGGTAATATTAATCTTGTACAGGTTAATGGTCAGAGGGAATATGGAGGCCCTCCTGCAGACTAAGGCCTCGTACACACGATAGGTTAACCAGAGGACAGCGGTCTGATGGACCGTTTTCATCGGGCAAAACCGATTGTGTGTGGGCCCCATAGGTTATTTAACCATCGGGGCCCACTTGCTTTAAATTTAACCGATGGATTCCTAACCGATAGGTCAAAACCGATCGTAGTAGGCACAACCATCGGTTAAAAATCCATGCATGCTCAGAATCAAGTCAACGCATGCTTAGAAGCATTGAACTTCGTTTTTTTTCAGCACGTCGTTGTGTTTTACGTTGCCGCGTTCTGACACTACCGTTTTTTTTAACCGATGGTGTGTAGGCGCGACGGACCATCGGTCAGCTTAATCGGTTAACCAATGAAAACAGTCCATTGGTCCGCTCTCATCGGATGGACTGATCGTGTGTACGAGGCTTAAGTTGGAGAGGCCCCTTCATTTGGGAAATAAATATTCATCAACAATATCCCTTAAGAAATATATGAAGATACATTAATTCCACCTTTTCAGACTGCTAGAATATTGTAGGAGTTTGTCTCCTAGACTGTTGTAGACTGTTGCCAGATAGTCTGAGGTGCGGTGGGGTTTGTTATGTGTTTATTGTTAAGTAGGTCTCTTCCATTGTGTGCATTCCCATTGTTAATTAAGTAAATTGAGTCACCTATTGTTTCTGTCTATTTGCTATCTTGGCTAACTCTTGGAGGTAGCTATGATTAGATTAGCCTTGTGTCAGCTCTACCTCATTATCTAAACTATTGTGTCATGTTTTGAGTAAATATTTGGTTTTATTGTTCATGTGGTGACTGACCTACTTTTGAAATGTATAAAAACCTATATTTCTGTTCAATAAACAGTCATTCCTTTGGTTCTTATCCCAACATCTTGTCTGTGTATGATGCTTGAGGTAACAGGGCTGGTATTAGCTCTCAGTCTGCTGGAACGGTTTGGGGAGCAGGGGGCACTGTTTGGCGGAAGCACCTAATCGGGGGGGGGGGGCGGGAGCAGTTCCATCACAGATGCCTCCTTCCAATCCTTAAAGAGGGGTCCTCCGGTGATATCAGACAGATCTGTGGCATACAGCCCCCCTTAGTCAGCTTCTAGTAAGCACCCAGGTCTCTGCTTTCCTCCCTCAGGTTGTCCACCTAAGGCCTCCACATGGCAGCCTGTGCCGGAGAGGGCAGCGTGCCCCCCTTAGGCTGGACTCCTCCTTTCTAGGACAAGACTCAAAGCTCAGTGTGCTCACTAAATTAATACAGTCTCCCAGCCCGCCTTCAGAGCCTGCCTCTCTGGGATAGGCCGGGGCTGTATCAATATTCATGCTGCCATCTGCCTAGCTTCACACCTACTTTCCAGAAACTTCTCAAGTCTCCTGGATACAGAGTAAGCTATAGACCAGACTGGCAGCAGCTGAACACACTGAGCAGACCTAACTAGCAGATTACAGCTTCACTGGGCACAGTGAGCAGAATATGCTTTTGTCTAAATAATTACAGCCACACTGACAAACATCAAAAACACATCTTGACTCTCCTAGAACCAGTGGCGTATCTATGGTATGGCAGCCATGGCAAGTGCCATGGGCGCCATGGGGAGGGGGGCGGCAAAAAGCTACCCCCCGCACGAAAAAAAAACAGCCTTCTTCTCTCGGCCGTCTCCGGCACTAATGTAGCTCCCCGCATCGCGGCCGGCCTGCTGAAGAGCGGCACCGGCACAGCAATTGCTAATATTGCTACTTGGCCTAGGGAGGGGAGTGACAGGTGCCCCCTTGATGGCCGATGACTGGCCATTGATGGCACAGTGGCTGCAATTGATTTTTTTCTCAGTTTGCGCCCCCCCCCCCCAAAATGTTCAGTACCAGCCCCAGTGGTCCCCAGTGTCCTTCTCTGTCCTCGTCGCACTGCGTCCCTCCCTGTCTCTGGTTATCTGAAAGGTTTTAAATATTTTGACAGGGGCGGTTTCAGTGCTAGCCATAGGCGCCTTTTTCACTAGATACGCCTACACCTACCTAGAAAGGTGTTACATTAGTACAATACCGAGGGCTTTTATTGAGGCTATTCTCTTCGTGCCCCAAACCCATCACTCTTTATCATGGTTCTTTACCTTAAACTCTTCCTTCCTTCCTTCCAGCTCTCACTATCATGCAATACAAATGTGAAGGGTTATTTTATTTCATATAAACCAGAGAGATTTTTCTAGGTTATTATAATGTCAGCTCTCTTGGTGTCCTAAACCTCTCACTCATCATCACCGGGGGAGTTAATGGTATTTTAAAAATGGATCAATGCGGTCTGAACCGAAAGTGAACTGAGGTGGTGTCTAAGGAGAAAAATGAACGGCCATCGTAATAATTTTATTTTCTTTGCGTCTCTTAACACATTTTGTGCTGGAGCTCAGAAAACACTTTAGGTTGGATGTGGGACTCCAGGGAAAACACATCAGGCAATCATGTCACACAAGATATATCTACATTTTATTTTAAGACTTCAGGAGAAAAATATTGTTCCATTGATGTTTGGGCAGAAGAAAAGGCAAGAAGAGAAGCCACAAAGTTCAGGGTGCCTCTGTAGGCTTCTAAGTACTACACACAGTCAATGGCCCTCCTTTCAACAGTGGCTTTGCAAAGGGGTATGTGACAACTTGATTGTTTACAGTCAACGATGTTTGGTAGCTGGAGGCTGGTGGCTGGAGGCTGTAGGCCCTTACATTGAAGTGTAATGGAGAGCATCCCCAGTTGCCTGACAGTTAAAGGCAAAATTGGAAGTTGTTGAGATGATGGTGGGATAAGGGGTCATCAGGGCCTATGCCTTAGGCCCCATACACACGATAGAATCCATCCGCAGATAAATCACAGCAAATGGGTTTCAGCGGATAGATCCTATGGTGTGTACACGCCAGCGGATCTTTTTCCGCGGATAAATCTCCCCTGGGATGGATTCCAGCAGATCGGATATTTGCTGACATGCACAACAAATCCATCTGCTGGAATCCATCCCAACGGATGGATCCGCTCGTCTGTACAGACTCACCGGATCCATCCGTCCAAAGGGATTCCCCGCACGCGTCGTAATGATTTGACGCATGCGTGGAATTCCTTATATGACAGCGTCGCGCCCGTCGCCTCGTCATAATCGCAGCGACGGCGCGACACGTCATCGCCAGAGGATTTCCGCGCGGATTTCAATGCGATGGTGTGTACACTCCATCGCATAGAAATCTGCGGAAATCTTTGAGAGGATTTATCCGCGGAAACGGTCCGCTGGACCGTATCCGCGGATAAATCCTCTCGTGTGTATGGGGCCTGAAAAGGGAAAACCTTTTCCAACAAACACAAAAAGTTAGGTGTAGGGTAGACACCTGGCTTGAATTTTACTGACCTCGCCAAAAAAAATAGGGCTTACGGCCAATATTATTCATTTGAATGCGATATAATGGCTGGTATTTTTTTAGAAGGTGGCAATCCTAGTTTGGTGACCTTCATATACCCCCCACCCCCCCAAGAAAAAAGAAAGTGGGCAGCGCCACCTAAATGCAGCATTACATAGGATTTATTCTCATGTTCAGTATACTCAACATATCTGCAGTATTAAACATTGGGAAACCAAAGGGATTCTATGGGTATCAGATATACCGTGTTTCCCCGAAAATAAGACGTACTCCGAAAATAAGCCGTAGCGGGATTTCGACGCAAGATCGAAATATAAGACATCCCCCCGAAAATAAGACGTAGCGATGGCGTGTCGAATCCCCGAAAATAAGACATAGCGGTGGCGTGTCGTATGCGTAGCGGCGCGGGCGGGAAAACAAGACGTGATAGGCGTAATGTACTGGTGCGGAGCTAAGGAGCTGTAAAGAAGTCGTGCAGCCCTTCTTATCTGCTCCACAGTATCTCTAAGTGACCGGAGAGGTGTCGGCAGCCCCATAAATACGGTAAGGTCGGCTCCATACTGTTGTAGCATACTTGCCGGTAAAAAAAATAAGACATCCCCCGAAAATAAGCCATAGTGTGATTTCTGGAGGAAAAATAAATATAAGACGGTGTCTTATTTTCGGGGAAACGCGGTATTTACTGGTGCCTCCTTTTTAATTCCTATATTATTATATTATTCCAATTTAGCAATCGTAATAAGCTTGTATTATAAAATGAAAGCTTTGTTAGTAATATATTCCCTTAGAGAAAGGGGTGGGGGAGGGTTGAAAGGGTAAAAGTTATTTTATGGTTTGTATGTAAACTACATTTTTTCAATAAAGAATACTGAATAAAAAAAAAAACATAGAATGTGCAAAAAAAAAAAAAAGCTACAAATAGGATATTTAAAGATATACCTGGTATTTGAATAGGCAAGCTGGAGCGAGGTACTGATCACCGCCTTCCCACCCGCCTACTGCGTGGAAAGTGCAAGTGAGGGGGGCAGGTTTTTTTGCCCCCCCAAATGTTGAGTACCAGCCGCCACTGCATATAAGTCCAATATGCATGGGAAAGATCATAAGGGTCCATTGAAAAAAGAAAGAATAATATCTGATGAACAAGACTAGAGTGGCTGTAGACATATATATGACATATGACAGTAATTATATAGCGGCTGTATGGGAACGTACTATAAACAGATCTCAGTCATAAAAACATCATGATATAAATAAATCCATAATTAGAGTCTATAGAGATGTATAATGACAAGCAGCACCTGGCGGGAAGAACCCTTGGAGTGAAGCAGGTGACTCTGTGATACAGAAGAAAAGAACAGAAGGGCGCCAGACTAGGTGCAGCATTCAAAACCCACTGGGCTGGATTCACATACCTTTAGGCGGGCGTAGCGTATCTCCTATACGCTACGCCGCCGTAACTTTGAGAGGCGAGTATGGTATTCTCAAAGATTTTGCGGCCGAAGGTAGGGCGGCGTATCGTATTAGGGCCGGCGTAAGCCTGCCTAATTCAAATGTTGAAGCTGTGGGCGTGTTTTATGTATATTAAGTGTGACCCCATGTAAGTTACGTTTTCGATCGAACGGCACATGCGCCGTCCATGGACGTATCCCAGTGCGCATGCTCCAAATCACCTCGGCAAATCGTCAATGCTTTCGACGTGAACGAAACTTACCACCAGCCTGATACACTGACAAGTTACGCAAACGACGTAAAACTTGAAAAATTTGACGCGGTTCCGACGTCCATACTTAACTTTGGCTGGTTGGTGGTTTATCTTTACGCCTGAAAACCCCTTACGTAAACGGCGTATCTTTACTGCGACGGCCGGGCGTTCGTTCGTGAATAGGTGTATCTAGCTGATTTACATATTCTAGGCGTAAACCAGCGTACACGCCCCTAGCGGCCAGCGTAAATATGCAGTTAAGATACGACGGCGTAGGAGACTTACGCTGGTCGTATCTTAGCAATATTTAAGCGTATCTCAGTTTGAGAATATGCTTAAATATATGACGGCGGGGATTCGGACTTTAGACAGCGTATCTACTGATACGCCCGTCGTAAGTCTACCTGAATCTGGCATAGTGTATGTTTATTTTCTATGATCGTCAGTTCCATCTAACGGGCATACTTTAGTGAAATACCTCAACCAGGAAAATGCCACATTATGGGCACTAGATAGAGCTTACAAATAATGATAAAATAAAGGTATTAAGCAAATTATGGGGATCATTTGTGACCACACTGCAAATGCTTGAGGCATTTGCACAGTTATTTTTTGTTTAAGTAGAACATAGTCAATTTATTTATTTATTTATAAAAATGCTTATTGGGAGCGCAGTCATTACCCAAAAGGCCTCGATGCGCTCATTTGAAGTTAAGGATGTCATCAACCCTGTGTAAGCTCTGCTACAGTCCAGTATGAAGCTTAAACACGCTTCGAACCCCAAACTCTTAGGCCTTGTACACATGACTGAACATGTCCGCTGAAACCGGACCAGTTTCCGCGGACATGTCCGACCGTGTGTAGGGCCTAGCGGACAGTTTTCCGGCCTAGCGGACAGGTTTCCAGCGGACAAAAGTTTCTTAGCATGCTAAGAAACTTGTCCGCTGGAAACATTTCCGTCGGACATGTCCGAAGGTTAGTACGACTCATCGGACATGTCCGCTGGTTATGACGTATAACCAGCGGCCCGAAATCCCGCGCATGCGTCGAATTGATTCGACGCATGCGTGGAAGCATTGAACTCGCGTGTTAGAGAACGTCGGTGTCTTATACGTCACCGCGTTCTCTGTCCGCGGGGATTTTGGTCTGATGGTGTGTACACACATCAGACCAAAAGCTCCCAGCAGACATGTCCGATGAAAACGGCCTGCGGACCGTTTTCATCGGACATGTCTGCTCGTGTGTACAGGGCCTCAGGGTCATTCTAAAATACCTTGTGTTTCAAAGTCTAGGAAAGAATATGACATCTGCTCCCCAGAACATTGTCAACAAGGGGAGCATCTACAGCACAGGTGTCAAACACAAGTCCCGCGGGCCAAATACGGCCCTCCAGGCCATTTCATGTGGCCCTCGCACCTCTCTTGCAGCTGCAGGAGAGCTCAAGCCCTCCTCTGGTCCTCCTCCAGACCTTTACTTTTTGCTTTCATGCAATGCATCCATCGTCTTCCCAGTAGCAGCATAAGGAAAGGGGGGTGCACTGTGATGTAAGGGAGAGTTAGGGACTCAACTTCTGATGGTGGGGTGGCTCTTGACATCTAATGTAAGGGGAGGGGATGTGCTGGACATCTAATCTTACAGATACAAGCGGCCCTTTTGAGGGCAATCATAATGCTGATGCGGCCCACAATGAAATTGAGTTTGACACCCCTGGTCTACAGTATCAATCACGTGTAAGCTATCCCACCATCTGAGATGGTGCTTACCCAGGGTTTAATGTCTTGTGAGTTAAGCAATGAAGAGGTTTAGTGGGGCATTATTGTTGGGCTATGCTTAGGGCATCAGTTTCCCTTAATTGGGTCCTGATCAGCTTACAAGAGTTCTGGCAGGATCAACAGGTCCTGTTTGCACTAATGAAGCAGATATAAGAAAGCACATTGATAAGTATATTTAACAGACCAAAAGGGAGAAAATAAAAGAAGTTCATTGTATGGTTTTACATATACATTAATATTATTAGTGACCGTTTTGCACAGTTTGTGTCATACCTTCACCCAGTTTTGCACAGTTGGCACACCTACCTGTCAGCGGTCTTGTCCTGCCATCCTTTCCTAGTTATTTCGCCTCGCTGCCTTTCACAATGAATGATCCTTTCAATTCCATGTATTTATGTAAAATTATTTCGACAAGGCGGCACCCCGGAGACGAGGTCCAATTTGCATAGTTACACTGTAAATCCAATATTTGCATGGTAATTTTTCTATAAGGTGTAGACGGAGGAGGAGGTCGTTCCATTGCGGTGGGCTCTGCGCCTGGGCTCCGGCATCCTCTTATGGAATTATTTATGCTCCCCCACTGCTGTGTCAAATCGAGATTAACCCCAATGATTGCCCTAAGGGCATAGCAATACATTACCATGATACGTAACAGAAGGAAGGATCAGCCAGCCTTAATTACAGTAATGAGGTCATAGAAGAGACGAGTGTGTGACTGCATGTATCCCTGAGGAGTAGGTGAATTCTGGTGGATCGTTTAGCTAAATCTAAACACATAGGGCTAGATTCACATAGAGTTAGGCCGGCGTATCAGTAGATACGCCGACCTACAGTAACTCGGAATATGCACCGACCTAAGTTTAAGTGTATTCTCAAACAGAGATACACTTAAACCTATCTAAGATACAACGGCTTGCGTCCTATCTTAGGGTGCAATATTTAGGCTGGCCGCTAGGTGGCGCTTCCATTGCGTTCGGCGTAGAATTAGTAAATCACTAGATACGCCGATTCACGAACGTACGTCCGCCTGTCGCAGTAAAGATACGCCGTTTACGTAAGGCATTTTCAGGCGTAAAGTTATTCCATCAAATAGCTGGACTAGTAATGTTAAAGGGGTGGTTCCCCCTAAAACAAATTTTTTTTTTTTTTTTAGTACATACCTCTATATCGCCCTTTCGTCCCTTGGCGGTGGGCGTTCCTAGTTGATTGACATTCCTCCGACGGGCACATACGTGACGTCACGACTTTCCGAAAGAAGCCGAACGTCGCTGCGCAGGCGCCGTATAGAGCCGACTCTATACGGCGCCTGCGCAATGACGTTCGGCTTCTGTCGGAAAGTTGTGACGCGCAGTATGCGCCCGTCGGAGGAATGTCAATCAACTAGGAACGCCCACCGCCAAGGGACGAAACGGCGATATAGAGGTATGTACTAAAAAAACAAAACAAAAGCCAGCCTACCCGCAGTGTAACGGGTCTTACGAATGTATTGTTAGAAATTTGTTTTAGGGGGAACCACCGCTTTAAGTATGGCCGTCGTTCCCGCGTCGAAATTTGAAAATTTTACGTCGTTTGCATAAGTCGTCCGTGAATAGGGGTGGACGTCCACGTCGAAACCAATACGTCCTTGCGGCGTACTTTGCCGCAATGCACACTGGGACATGTACACGGACGGCGCATGCGCTATTTGTAAAAAAAACGTCAATCACGTCAGGTCACCCCCATTAACATAAAACACGCCCCCTCAGCCTAATTTGAATTAGGCGCGCTTACGCCAGCCGCATTTACGCTACGCCGCCGTAACTTAGCAGGCAAGTACTTTGTGAATACAGTACTTGACTAGCTAACTTACGGCGGCATAGTGTAAATACGATAGGCTATGCCGCCGCAAAGATGCGGCAATGTACCTGAATCCAGCTATATGTCCTTTCTCTGTATAATAAGTTTTCTATTTCCTGTCTGCAATTAAGCAGGAAAGCCCATGTGGACTGTATACTGGCTGTATGTTCTGTAGGGCGATATACAGAATTTCTAACAGATTCAAACTGACGAACCTAGCGCAGCCAGGCAGAAGTGCTAACCACTTAGCCACTGTGATCATCACAAATAATCGTGCATCAAGGAATAATGAAGAGAATGCTAAGAAATCTCTTTGCAACCAACAAACGTTTGTCCACTTTTCAATAGGAAATAAAAGCTTTCACCACCCACGCTCCACTAATACCCATTGGCCAAATCGGGAAGGAAATTGGTGCATGACAGGCAGATGTCCCGTCTCCCCTCGACTTTGCCCATGTATGGTCACCTATAGGTTGGCCAGATGTTTGAAAACACATTGGATAATCTCTGCATGAGATAACGACCGCCCGAGTCTGTTCATACCAGGTTCTCGCTGAGAATGACAAGTGGTGACAGGTCTGCCTGGCCGGCTCAATCTATACCGCAGGATCTTTTTCCCTTGACCAGTGAGTGGAAATAGAACAAGTGTGGACTTCTAAATACGGATTACAATTATTTCTTTTTTTATACGAATCTCAGAGGAACAGGCCAGTCAGAATAATAATAAAAAATGAATACGGTGAGCCTAGCTAGTGTTAGGCCGGGTACACACGAACAAACATGTACGGTGAAACCGTTCCGTCGGACCGTTTTCACCGTACATGCCTGCCAGAGGGCTTCTGTACGATGGTTGTACACACCATCGTACAGAAGTCCGCGCGTAAACAATACGCGGGGCGTGTCCGCGTCGTCGCCGCGACGATGACGCGGCGATGACGCAGAGACGTGGGCGGGCCTGCCATTTAAAGGCTTCCACGCATGCGTCGAAGTCATTCGACGCATGCGAGGGACGGTGGGCGCCTGGACATGTACGGTAGGTCTGTACTGACGACCGTACATGTCCGAGCGGGCAGGATTCCAGCGCACGGTTTTAAAACACGTCCACGAATATTTGCCCGCTGGGAAAAGGCCCGGCGGGCAAATGTTTGCTGGAATTCGGCCCGCTCGCGCCTACACACGACCGAACATGTATGCTGAAACTGGCCCGCGGACCAGTTTCAGCATACATGTTTGGTCGTGTGTACGGGGCCTAAGTGTGCCTGTGCAGTTGGACTTTTTTATATTCACAGATTACTAGTGAACCAGTCTAGAGTAATCATCCCCGTTCCCGTCTTTCATGGCTTAATCTGGCTATAAACGCTTCCGTTATTTTGTTTGAATGTGGGCCGCAGTTTGGAGACCACTGTTCTAGTCAATAGAATGTGCCACTTACAGCCTTTTCTAAGTATCTTTTCTTCTGCCAGGAGAAAAGGCGTTGAGAGAAGCTGAGAAAATCGCTCGGCGTGCGCGAGGCCTAAGGAAGAAGCAGTGATTTAATCACTTAAGGGCCGAGCCTGTTTTTCAGACTCTGACCCAGATTCTCGTACATGGGCGTAAAACTGTGCGGGCGTAACGTATCTGATTTACGTTACGCCGCCGCAAGTTTTACAGGCAAGTGCTTTATTCACAAAGAACTTGCCTGTAAAGTTGCGGCGGCGTAGCGTAAATCACCCGGCGCAAGCCCGCCTAATTCAAATTCGGCGGGTAGGGGGCGTGGAGAATTTAAATTAAGCGCGTTCCCGCGCCGAACGTACTGCGCATGCGCCGTCCGGAAAATATCCCAGGGTGCATTGCTCCAAATGACGTCGCAAGGACGTCATTGGTTTAGACGTGAAGGTAAATGGCGTCCAGCCCCATTCACGGACGACTTACGCAAACGACGTAAATTTTAACATTTCGACGCGGGAACGACGGCCATACTTAACATTGGTTGCCCCTCATATAGCAGGGGCAACGTTACGCGTCGCAAATCTAACGTAAACGTCGTAACTTTACTGCGTCGACCGCGCGTACGTTCGGGAATTCGCGTATTTAGCTAATTTGCATACTCGACTGGGAAAAACGACGGAGGCGACACCTAGCAGCAAAAAAAAAATTGCATTTAAGATCCGACAGCGTAAGAGCCTTACGCCTGTCGGATCTAATGGATATCTATGCGTAACTGATTCTAAGAATCAGTCGCATAGATACGACGGCCCAGATTAGGACTTACGACGGCGTACATTGCGTTGCGCCGTCGTAAGCCCTTTGAGAATCTGGGCCTCTGTGTTTACAAGTTTAAAACAGTTTTTTTTGCTAGAAAATTACTTAGAACCCCCAAACATTAATATATATTTATTTCTATGACCCTAGAGAATAAAATGGCGGTCATTGCAATACTTTTTGTCACACCGTATTTGCGCAGCGGTCTTAAAGTGCACTTTTTTTGAAAAAATTTACTTTTTTGAATTAAAAAATTAAGACAACAGTAAAGTTAGCCCAATTTTTTTTTTATATTGTGAAAGATAATGTTACGCAGAGTAAATTGATACCCAAATGGCACGCTTCAAAATTGCGCCCGCTCGTGGAATGGCGACAAACTTTTACCCTTACAAAATCTCCATAGGCGACGTTTAAAAAATTCTATAGGTTGCATGTTTTGAGTTACAGAGGAGGTCTAGGGCTAGAATTATTGCTCTCGCTCTAACAATGGCGGAAATACTTCACTTGTGCGGTTTGAACACCTTTTTCATATGCGGGCGCTGTTCACGTATGCGTTCGCTTCTGCGCGTGACCTCGTCGGGCCGGTCGCTTTAAAAAAGTGTTTTTTTGTTTTCTTATTTATTTTAATAAATTGTATTTATTTTTACACTGTTTTAAAAAAATAAAATAAATGGGTCACTTTTATTCCTATTACAAGGAATATAAACATCCCTTGTAATAGAAAAAATCATGACAGGTCCTCTTAACCACCTAAGACCCGGACCAAAATGCAGGTAAAGGACCCAGCCAGGTTTTGCGATTCGGCACTGCGTCAATTTAACTGACAATTGCGCGGTCGTGCGACGTGGCTCCCAAACAAAATTGGCCTACTTTTTTTCCCACAAATAGAGCTTTCTTTTGGTGGTATTTGATCACCTCTGCGGTTTTAATTTTTTGCGCTATAAACAAAAATAGAGAGACAATTTTGAAAAAAATGCAATATTTTTTTCTTTTTGCTGTAATAAATATCCCCCAAAAATATATATAAAAAAAAATGTTTTCCTCAGTTTAGGCCGATACGTATTCTTCTACCTATTTTTGGTAAAAAAAATCGCAATAAGTGTTTATGGATTGGTTTGCGCAAAATTTATAGCGTTTACAAAATAGGGGATAGTTTTATTGCATTTTTATTAATAATTTTTTTTTTTACTACTAATGGCAGCGATCAGCGATTTTTTTTTGTGACTGCGACATTATGGCTGACACTTTGGACAATCTTGACACATTTTTGGGACCATTGTCATTTTCACAGCAAAAAATGCATTAAAAATGCATTGTTTACTGTGAAAATGACAATTGCCATTTGGGAGTTAACCACTAGGGGGCGCTGAAGGGGTTAAGTGTGACCTCATATGTTTTTCTAACCGTAGGGGGGCGGGGCTGGACGTGTGACGTCATTGATCGTGTTTCCCTATATCAGGGAACACACGATCGATGACGGCGCCACAGTGAAGAACGGGGAATTGTCACCACTGTGCCATGCCATCAAATGCAGTCACTGTGCCATCAAAACGCAACCACTGTGCCATCAAAATGCAGCCACTGTGCCATGCCATCAAAACACAGCCACTGTGCCATCAATTGTCACCACTATGCCATCAAACACAGCAACTGTGCCCCCAATTGTCGCCACTGTGCCACCAATTGTCGCCACTGTGCCCCCAGTTGTTGCCACTGTGCCCCCAGTTGTTGCCACTGTGCCCCCAATTGTCACCACTGTGCCCCCAATTGTCGCCACTGTGCCCCCAATTGTAGCCACTGTGCCCCCAATTGTTGCCACTGTGCCCCCACTTGTAGCCACTGTGCCCCCACTTGTAGTCACTGTGCCCCCACTTGTAGCCACCGTGCCCAGTACCCCCCCCCTGGCACTTACCTTTATGGCTTCTACGCCCCTTGATGTCCCTCATCCCGCCCTCGATGCAGCTGGCCCTGATAGGCACTTCCACACAGCCAGTCAGCTGCCGCTATTCAGCTGACCGGCGCTCAACATCCGGCCAGCTGAATAGTGGGCGGCAGCGGCAAAAATATACAGATTCATACAGTGTATGAATCTGTATATTTTACTGGCTGTGAGCGAGTCAGAGGGGGTGGCGCTCCTGCGTCCCTATGGATGCACCGCCACTGGATTCCAGCATCCACTAGAAATCCTTTTTGGGTGGTCCGACCCTTTAAGAAAAGCACAGATGTGTTTTTTTAGAAGGGGACTTCTGGACAAAATCACATTTCTTGACTTTCCGCCACAAACAGACTAAACCAGATGTAGCAATAGGCGATATTTAATTAGTCCCCTTTTTTTTACATATTTAGAAAAAACTGTGGCACTTTGGCGGGATTATTTGCGTGAAGGCCCTTCTCTCGCACTTGAAACAGCATGTTACAGGTCCTGCCAAAGGATATTTTATTTAGCAGCTGCACGTCGTTTTTATATACAGCCTTTAAATCGTTTATGAAATAGAAAGAAAAATGTATCACAAGACACGCGGAGAGTAAATTAAAAGATTAGCGAGCACCTGCGCAATTAAAAAGCAAATACAACGTTCAAATCTTTCCCTGCCGGTGCTGCAGACAAATGTGCTAAATGGAATAATATTATTTGCTTTGAATACTGGAACAGGTTTTCTTTATATTCTCCAGGAGGATTCAGTATAGGGTTGCCACCTGTATGGGTTTGACCTGGACAGTCCGGGTTTTGCAACTTGTGCCTGGGTTTCTGGCCACCTGAAACCCACCTTCAGTCCGGTCAGGTAAATATGTCCCGGTGCAATGAGGGAACTCTGTGGGGTATTCTCAGGAATTCCTGCCGGCTGTGCCTTGCTGTTCTATGTGCTCTCTGCTCTGCCATAAAAACTATGGGCTGGATTCACGTAGATCGGCGCATTTTTATGGTGGCGTAGCGTATCGTATTTACGCTACGCCGCTTTAAGTCAGAGAGGCAAGTGCTGTATTCACAAAGCACTTGCCTCCTAAGTTACGGCGGCGTAGCCTAAATGGGGCCAGGGTAAGCGCGCCCAATTCAAATGAGGATGAGGGGGGCGTGTTTTATGTAAATGATTGGTGACCCGACGTGATTGACGGTTTTTACGAACGGCACATGCGCCGTCCGTGTGCATATCCCAGTGTGCATTGCTCCAAAGTACGCCGCAAGGACGTATTGGTTTCGACGTGAATGTAAATTACATCCAGCCCCATTCATGGACGACTTACGCAAACGACGTAAAATTTTCAAATTTTGACGCGGGAACGACGGCCATACTTAACATTGGCTACGCCACCTATGGGGCAGCTTTATCTTTACGCGGCGTATCTCTTATGGAAACGGCGTATCTTTACTGCGACGGGCAAGCGTACGTTCGTGAATCGGCGTATCTAGTCATTTACATACTCTACGCCGAAATCAACGGAAGCGCCACCTAGCGGCCAGCGGAATAATTGCACCCTAAGATACGATGGCGCAGGCTGTCGTATCTTAGCTAGGTTTAAGTGTATCTCAGTTTTTGAGCATACACTTAAACTTACGACGGCGCAGATTCCGAGTTACGTCAGCGTATCTACTGTGTGCCTAGCCTGTGTTTTACTGTACTGGGGAGGTGCTTTTACCATACCTCCCAACAAGCACGGATTCTGCGGGATTTCCCCGCACTGACTGCATATTCCTGCAGTCCTGCAAAAGGGTTAAATTTCCCGCACTGATGATCCGAGCTCAAGAACTGCAAGCAACCCCCCCCCCCCCCGCGCTCAAGCGAGCGGAGCTGAATGGGCAGTACTGAAGGAGGAGGCGGGCGGAGCTGAAGGAGAAGGCGGGCGGAGCTGAAGGAGGAGCCGGGAGGAGCTGAATGGGCAGTACTGAAGTACTGAATGAGGAGGCGGGCGGGGCTGAAGGAGAAGGTGGGCGGAGCTGAAGGAGGAGCCGGGCGGAGCTGAATGGGAAGTACTGAAGGAGGAGGCGGGCGGAGCTGAAGGAGAAGGTGGGCGGAGCTGAAGGAGGAGGCGGGCGGAGCTGAATGGGCAGTACTGCTGGAGGAGGAACCGTAGCGGCGCGACGATGACTGATTGTGTCCACAGGTGAGAGGCTTCCCCCCCCCCTGCTCATCAACTTTCACCCCCCCTCCGCTCAACAACTGTCCCGCAGTGGACTTTTTAAATGTTGGGAGGTATGCTTTTACTAGTGGAAAGCATGAATTCATGTCTCAGCTTTGCAGGAACACAGAATCCATGCCTTCTTTACTGACAGAACGGCAATCTGCCTTGTTTACATAGGCAAACTGACGTTCTGCCTGTGTACTGTGTACGATCGGCGGGTACTGGTGGACATAGTGTCCATGGGACCTACTAATCAGCTCCTGCTGTGTAGAATCACAGCGGGGGCGCACGTCCCCGATACCCGGTAGTGCAAGATACCCGGTAGTGCAAGATCATGAGTATTTATCTATACGCGATCCTGCAAAGCACGGCCACTCAGCAGCAGTAAAACTACCATAGGGCGGTCAGCAAGTGGTTAACATTCTTCCTACATATCAGTGGGGCTGCCAAAGGAATGATTTTTAGTTTTCTTCGCAATTGACGGCTCAATGGGAAGTAGCGATAACAAGTGGTGGAGGGGATCCATCAATAGTGAAATCAGCGGCTGTCAATTCATGTTTCATGTAACGAGAGAGATTAAGTCCGATAATCAATATTTTCCGTCTCACGAAGGCAGACAGGACCATTGCCGATCAATTATTCAGCTTGTTATGACTGATATCGTTTAGGAGCGCGGACAGAGCCATAACCATACGCCGGTCTCATTAGGATGTACTTGCGTGTGTTTTGCAATTAAAAATACCGGTGATGGGCCGGCAACTGCTTGCCTAATTTTCCTTTTAAATTTTAACCACTTACTTACCGGGCACTTAAACCCCCCTCCTGCCCAGACCAATTTTCATCTTACTCTTTGAATGACAATTGCGCGGTCATACAACGCTGTACCCAATGGCAAATGCACTACAAAATACAGCAAAACAGTGGAGTTAGCAGCCTACGCGTTTCACACCCCGGTCAGTGCTTAATCACAGCTGCAGGAGAGATGTGAGGGCCACATGGGATGGTCTGGCAGCTGGATTTGGCCCATGGACCTTGTGTTTGACACATGTGCAGTAAGGTCTCTACTTTGAGAAAAAAAATATAATGTTTTTTTGGGGTTTACATAATCTTCAAGCCTAAACATTTTTTTTAAAATGTGTGCAAAAAATGCAAAAACAGCTCTTTTAGCCAAATGGTTAAAGCGCGAACGGTAATCAACACCCAGAGGTTATCTATCTATAGCAGAGGCAGGTTAAGTCCTTGACCAAGTTGTGCTGATTTAGCTGCAGCAAAAGTGATCCTAACACGTTCAAGACACTCTGTGGAGTTTTAGACTCCCTATCCCCCCCACCCCCCCATTATCTACACCCCTGATATACGGAAGGAATAAACAGATAAAAAGGTGAAAGGCTTCAAATGGGTTTCAAATCACATGCATTCTAAGGGCTAGATTCAGATACAATTGTGTATCTATGTGCCGGCCTAACGTATCTCAGATACGTTACGCCGCCGTAAATTTGGGCGCAAGTTCCGTATTCAGAAAGAACTTGCGCCCTTAGTTACGGCGGTGTAACGTATTTGGTCCGGTGTAAGCCCACCTAATTCAAATGGGGATGATGTGGGCGTGTTTTATGTATATTAACTGTGACCCCGCGTATGTGACGTTTTTTACGAACGGCGCATGCGGCATCGTGAAAGAATCCCAGTGCGCATGCTCGAAATTACGCCGCAAATCGTCAATGCTTTAGACGTGAACGTAACTTACGTACAGCCCTATTCGCGAACGACTTCCGCAAACGACGTAAAATTTTCAAAACTCGACGCGGGAACGACGTCCATACTCAACATTAGCTACGCCTCATATAGCAGGGGTAACTTTACGCCGAGAAAAGCCTAACGTAAACGACGCACAAAAAATGCGCCCGCCGGACGTACCTTTCTGAATCGGCATATCTACCTAATTAGCATATTCATCGCGTAACTATACGGAAGCGCCACCTAGCGGCCAGCGTAAATATGCAGCCTAAGATACGACGGTGTAAGACACTTACGCCGGTCAGATCTTAGGGAAATCTATGCGTAACTGATTCTCTGAATCAGGCGCATAGATACGACCGGCCCGCACTCAGAGATACGACGGCGTATCTCCTTTCTGAATCCGGCCCTTAATTTCTTTATTAACCACTTGGCGACCGCCGCATGTATATGTACGTCCACAGAATGGCACGTACAGGCATATGGGCGTACATGTACGTCCTTGCCTTTCCGCGGGTCGGGGGTCCGATCGGGACCCCCCGCTACATGCGGCGGTAGGATTCCCGCGGGGAGCAATCCGGGACGACGGCGCGGCTATTCATTTATAGCCGCTCCGTCGCGATCGCTCCCCGGAGCTGAAGCACGGGGAGAGCCGTATGTAAACACGGCTTCCCCGTGCCTCACTGTGGCGGCTGCATCGATCGAGTGATCCCTTTTATAGGGAGACACGATCGATGACGTCAGTCCTACAGCCACACCCCCCTACAGTTGTAAACACACACTAGGTGAACACTAACTCCTACAGCGCCCCCTGTGGTTAACTCCCAAACTGCAACTGTCATTTTCACAATAAACAATGCAATTTAAAAGCATTTTTTGCTGTGAAAATGACAATGGTCCCAAAAATGTGTCAAAATTGTCCGAAGTGTCCGCCATAATGTCGCAGTCACGAAAAAAATCGCTGATCGCCGCCATTAGTAGTAAAAAAAATAAAATGAATAAAAATGCAATAAAACTATCCCCTATTTTGTAAACGCTATACATTTTGCGCAAACCAATCGATAAACGCTTATTGCGATTTTTTTTTACCAAAAATAGGTAGAAGAATACGGATCGGCCTAAACTGAGGAAAAATAAATTATATATATGTTTTTGGGGGATATTTATTATAGCAAAAAGTAAAAAATATTGATTTTTTTTCAAAATTGTCGCTCTATTTTTGTTTATAGCGCAAAAAATTAAAACCGCAGAGGTGAACAAATACCACCAAAAGAAAGCTCTATTTGTGGGGAAAAAAGGACACCAATTTTGTTTGGGAGCCACGACGCACGACCGCGCAATTGTCTGTTAAAGCGACGCAGTGCCGAATCGCAAAACCTGGCCTGGGCATTTAGCAACAAAATGGTCCGGGGCTTAAGTGGTTAATTAAAGGCTGCCAGAAAACTTCCAACATGACAGCGTGTACAGCCGGCGTTGGTGACAGTCAGTGCTATTCCGTATAGATGCCCCTTTGGGGACCCTGAAATCAGGACTCTTTAGAAGTCCCAGTTTCCTGTCGCATTTAATGATTCTGATGAGGAAAACACCTTCCACTGAGCCACATTGTCCCTCTCTGCATGAAATCATCACCCTACATCAATACCGGCGGCATCATTAATTCCACCCTTCCTTGCAGTGTTCTCTTCTTGTAAACAGCCTGCCTGGAATTAATTAGCAAAATCTGAAACATTCCCCTCTCTCCCTTGTTTATATTGGAAGCGGAGAAGACAAAACTTTGTATAATTACTAATAATCTCCAAATTAGTGTTTGAATATTTCTCAAAAAAAAAAAGCGTCTGGGAAAAGTTTAACTCCTTTTTACCCTTCTGCAACGGTACACCTGTCTGGACGGCAATATTAAGCCTTTCAGTTCCTCCTAATGAAAATACTAGTTCCCTGGCTGTCTCTGGCTTTAGGGTTGCTGAGCCACTGACCCTGAAGAAGCAACATGAGTGATAGAAACGTGTCGGAATTCCATATCTCATTACCCCTACCTCGTCAGTGGCTCAAAAAGTAGTGAAGTCTAATAAGCATGATAGCCAGGCTGCTTTCATCAAATGCCCCCCCCCCCCCTTCAGTCCGCTAATAGGCATTTAAGGAGGAAAAAGAAAATGGGAATTTAAGTGCCCCACAGTGAGGTCATACACATATGACATAAGTAAAATATCCACAAACGTTATATGTACTGTATATTTAAAAAAAAAAAAAAACTTAAAATTAAAAAATAAAAAGATTCAGGTACCTATGCCTAACTTTGCGGCGGCGTAGCTTAAGGCATTTAAGCTACGCCGCCGTAAGTTAGCTAGGCAAGTACATGATTCACAATGTACTTACCTGCTAAGTTACGGCGGCGTAGCCTAAATCGGCGGGCGTAAGGGCGCCTAATTCAAATGTGTTTGAGGGGGGGCGTGTTGTATGATAATGGGGCTTGACCTTACGTTTTTTACGTTTATTGCGAACTGCGCATGCGCCGGGCGCCTACATTTCCCAGTGTGCATTGCGGCTAAGTACGCTGCGCGGGCCTATTGATTTTGACGTGGACGTAAACGACGTAAATCCCGATTCACGGACGACTTACGCAAACGACGTAAAAAATTTGAATTTTGACGCGGGAACGGCGGCCATACTTGACATTACTATTCCAATAGGGCCTAGCTCTAACTTTACGCGGCCTATCTCTTACGTAAACGGCGTAAATGTACTGCGTCGGCCGGGCATACGTTTGTGAATCGGCGTATCTACTCATTTACATATTCTACGCCGACCGCAATGGAAGCGCCACCTAGCGGCCATCCGAAATATTGCAATCTAAGATAGGACGGCGCAAGCCGTCCTATCTTAGATATGTTTAAGCGTATCTCTGTTTGAGCATACGCTTAAACATAAGTCGGCGTAGATTCTGAGTTAGGTCGGCTTATCTACTGATAAGCCGGCCTAACTCTTACTAAATTTCTACCTAGAAGTATCCATTTGATATTTATGTTGGAGTTGGGGATCGGCGCGTTTTGTGCGCCTGCTATTATGCTGATTTGGTTCAAAGTCTTAGGCCTCGTACACACGGCCGAGGAACTCGACGTGCCAAACACATCGAGTTCCTCGGCCAGTTCAGCCCTGAAGCCGCCGAGGAGCTCGGCGGGGCGAGAGCTCCCATAGAACAACGAGGAAATAGAGAACATGTTCTCTATTTCCTCGCCGAGGTCCTCGTCGGCTTCCTTGGCCGAAAGTGTACACACGGCCGGGTTTCTCGGCAGAATTCAGCCAGAAACTCGGTCGGAAGCTGAATTCTGCCGAGGAAACTGGTCGTGTGTACGGGGCCTCAGAGCTTGTTAACATTTGTGGTGGGAGGAGGGCAGTAAAAATAGGCGGTTGAGCTGCAAAGACAGCCAGACACATGGGAAAAGAAAGAGAAAGAGAGCGGCGCCACTCTGAGTGCAGTAAGTTACTGTATATACTCGAGTATAAGCCGACCCGAATATAAGCCGAGGCACCTAATTTTACCACAAAAAACTGGGAAACTGTATTGACTCAAGTATAAGCCTAGGGTGTCCATCTGCATGCCTCACTGTGCCTCACTTTGCCTCACTGTGTCCATGTGCATGCCTCACTTTGCCTCACTGTGCCCATGCCTCACTGTGCCTCACTGTGTCCATACCTCACTGTGCCCATGCCTCACTGTGCCAATGCCTCACTGTGCCCATGCCTCACTGTGCCCATGCCTCACTGTGCCTTACTTTGCCTCACTGTGTCCATGCCTCACTGTGTCCATGCCTCACTTAGCCCATGCCTTACTGTGCCCATGCCTCACTGGGTCCATGACTAGACTGATGTTTAACATGGGAGTCTATGGAAGGAGTGCCCGGCATGAAAAAAATCGGTGCTCCCCAGCCGTAGGTCTCCCAGATAACAAACTTTTCACACTTGTAGAAGAGAAATGGGGCTATATGTGTGCCAAGTTCCGGGTCCAGGGGACCTACGACCGGCCGGTACCGGGTCCCCCAAATTCACCGGAGAAATTACAGTTTAACATGGGAGTCTATGGAAGGGGTGCCCGGCTTTGAAAACTCGGTGCTCCCCGGCCGTAGGTCCCCCGCACAACAAACTTTGCACGCTTGTAGAGGAAGAGTGGGGCTACAGGTGTGCCATCTGGCCAGTACCGGGTCCCCAAAGTCCAGGCGCAAAAAGGTGACTCGAGTATAAGCCGAGGGGGGCATTTTCAGCACAAAAAAATTTGCTGAAAAACTCGGCTTATACTCGAGTATATACGGTAGTTTAAATCCACGTTTAATAAGCGTTGGTTCAACTAACATTTGAGTGGAAAAAAAAAAGCACTGTAGTCTTTAGCTCCTGTGGTCTGGCTGGGCAGCGATGCCAAATGTTCTGTGCCAAAAATAAACCACCGCGTTGCGTACAGAGAGCAGTGCCGCCACCTAGCGTGACCCATTCAAGTTACCGGGGGCCACACCACAACTGCCCTGTGTCTCAGCACTGTGGGCTCTACAGGGTTAAAACAGGTACTGAGGAGGCGACTTATAATCTCCTCGCCCCCTCCTCTCAAATGACCTTAAAAAGCGATCTACTGCAGATTGCCTTTCAGAGGGATTGTAAGTTCTGCCCCATGTGAAAACGTACCCTTAAAGTTCTTTTTTTTTTTTTAGAAAGCAGCCACAGCCTGAGAAGAAATGTCTGTTCCCCTTGCCAGCGTGCATTCCCCTCACCCCCAAATGACTTTAGGTCCACTTGTCAACCGTTTGATCTGGGAATGAGCAAGAACTGTACGTTCTCCATGTAATCCCATGAAGAGTCCACACTCCACTCAGCCCAAGTACAGCGCCTTGAAAAAGGATTCTTTTCATTTGAAATTCTTGGAATTTACAACATTTTGTCATGTTACAACCAAAAACATGAAAGTAAATTGGAGGAAAAGTTTAGCGCTGGGAAACACTTTTTACAGTAATAGTTAAGGCCCCATGCACACGGGACGCCGGTGCAAACTCTGCTAAACACACGTTTTTAAAGACTAAAACCGGCATTTAAAAACGCCCATTTTGCCGCGAATTTCGCTGCGTTTTACCGCGTTTGCGTTTATAAGCGTTTGTGAAACATCATAAGACCCTTCCTAAGCTCAAAAAACAGTATTATTTAACCATTTCAGCAAATTTTGTGAGACCAGAGTGAGTAGCAGCTGGGAGAGCAGCAGTGTACTTGTATTTAGCGTGTCACTTGCCACGTCACCTGCCACAAGCTGCGGATTGTCCACTTGCCACGTCACCTGCCACGTCACCTGCCACGTCACCTGCCACAAGTTGTGGATTGTCCACAATGCAATGCAAGCAATTACATTTTTTTTATTTTTTTTAATGTTTTTTCATAATTTTCCATAATTTTTGAGATTTCTAATGTAAAAAAATAGGTCACCTTTAAAAATGCCTATAAACTAAATCGCAGCAAAACGCTGGTGCCGCGTTTTACCGCGTTTGCTTTTTTATGCGTTTAGTTAAGAAACATCATAAGACCCTCCCTAAGCTCAAAAAACAGTATTATTTAACCATGTCAGCCATTTCGTGAGACCAGAGTGAGTAGCAGTTGAGAGAGCAGCAGTGTACTTGTATTTAGCGTGTCACTTGCCACGTCACCTGCCACAAGCTGCGGATTGTCCACAATGCCCACATTGTCCACAATGCAATGCAAGCAATTACATTTTTTTTATGGTTTTTTTTTATGGTTTTTCATAATTTGCCATCATTTTTAAGATTTTTAATGTAAAAAAATAGGTCACCTTTAAAAATGCCTATAAACGAAATCGCAGCAAAACGCCGGTACCGCGTTTTGCCACGTTTAGCGGCTGAAATGTGAAAAATTTGGCGTCTGAACCCATTTTTTTGCTTCTGGAAAAACAAGGTTAAACGCAACTGCCTAAAAACAGCAATAAACGAGACTGTGTGCATAGACACATAGGATAACATTGAATGTGTTCAGGGGCAGTTGAAAAAGCTGTCCAAATGCCTCTGAACCAGCATTTACCAGCGTCTCGTGTGCATGGGGCCTAAGGCTGCATATTTATGCTGGCCGCTAGGTGGCGCTTCCGTATAGTTACGCGAGGAATATGCTAATTAGGTATTTACGCCGATTCAGAAACGTACGTCCGGCCGGCTAATTTTTTTACGTCGTTTATGTTAGGCTTTTTCCGGCATAAAGTTACCCCTAGCTAATGTTAAGTATGGACGTCGTTCCCACGCCGAGTTTTGAAATTTTTATGTCGTTTGCGTAAGTCGTTTGCGAATAGGGCTGTACGTAAGTTACGTTCACGTCTAAAGCAATGACGACTTGCGGCGTAATTTCGAGCATGCGCACTGGGATTTTTTCACGAACGGCGCATGCGCCGTTCACAAAAACCGTAAATTACACGGGGTCATCTTAAATTTAAATAAAACACGCCCACAACATCCCCATTTGAATTAGGCGGGCTTACGCCGGCCCGCATACGTTACGCCGCCGTAACTTAGGGCGCAAGTTCTTTCTGAATACGGAACTTGCGCAAAAATTTACGGCGGCGTAACATATATGAGATACGTTACGCCCGCAGAAAGATCCGCTCATCTTTCTGAATCCAGCCCCTTGTATTTATAAATTTCATTTATGAATGCATTATTGAAGACAGAGCTGCATTCATTTGTGTCTTTTATATGTGCAGCTTAATGTGGAATTACGGTAACAGCCTTGAGTGCTCCTGTGATAATGAATGAGGACTGGATGGTGTTAAATTATGTTTTGTTAAAAAAAAAGAAAAAATCTGTTAGGTAGATTCAGGTACATTGGAATAAAGTTATGGCGGCGTAGCTTAGCGTGTTTAGGCTACGCCGCCGTAAATTAGCTAGGCTAGTAATGATTCTCAATATACTTGCCTGCTAATATACGGCGGCGTAGCCTAAAATGGGTGGGCGTAAGGGCGCCTAATTCAAATGTGTTGGGGGGGGGGGGGCGTGTTTAATGCTAATGAGGCTTGACCTCGCGTTTTTGGCGTTTTTTTTCAAACTGCGCATGCGCTGGGCGCCTACATCTCCCAGTGTGCATTGCGGCTACGTATGCCGCACGGGCCTATTGATTTTGACGTGGACGTAAACGACGTAAATCCCGATTCGCGGACGACTTATGCAAACAACGTAAAAAATTAAAATCTCGTGGCGGGAACGGCAGCCATACTTTAACATTGTTATTCCACCTAATAGATGGAATAACTTTAGGCCTGCTAATGCCTTACGGAAGCGGCGTAAAACTACTGCGGCGGCCGGGCGTACGTTCGTGAATCGGCGTATCAACTCATTTACATATTCTATGCCGACCGCAATGGAAGCGCCACCTAGCGGCCATCCGAAAAATTGCACCTAAGATAGGATGGCGCAAGCCGTCTTATCTTAGTTATGTTTAAGCGTATCTCTGTTTGCGCATACGCTTAAACATACGTCGGCGTAGATTCTGAGTTAGGTCGGCTTATCTACTGATAAGTCGGCCTAACTCTACCTATATGTCTCACAATCCAAGCCTATGAAGGAGGTCTATAGGTACACCAGCCAGTCTATTCTGATCAGCGTAATGTATGTGTAAGTAGTTGGCTCTGCGCTCTGCATATAAGTAGATAGAGGTGTTGAACCTTTCATGTGCAATATGCGTGCAAACACACAGACAAGCACTCCCGCCATACAATGGCCTACAAGGCTTCAGAAAGCGGAATTACACGCCGTGTAATCAGAAAATGGAGTTCTCGCAACCTTTGTGTTCGCCGTCTGCGTATCTGTCTCTCCCCGAGTAATACCGCCACTCACAGGCGCTCCGGAGATGTCATTAGCCATGCTCAGCTTTTTAGGAAATTTGCTGACTAGGTACTTTCCTGCAAATATGCAGCTTTTTCTTTCTTCTTTTTTTCCCCAACCAAACCTGCAGTTCCAACACCTGCTTCTCATTCCACCCGTCACTCCCATGATTGGAGGAGAGGGGCATCCTTAATGTTGTTTGGGCTGGCCTGCTGCCAGGTCTGGAGTCACTGGGAAATTGTCCATATCATCCGCTGCCAGAGACCCAACGCCAAGCCTACCTGTCTGTCATATTCTCATAGGCCATTGTCTCTCCGTCTATTCCGAGCCAGCATCCTATCCAGACTCCTGAGCTGCTCATGTAACGTTTCCCAGAAATGTTTAATACAACTTACATTTTTATACATTTGTGTTTTCATTACTGTATTGCATAGCATTGGCATAAATGGCCTGATCCCATAGGCGTGCGCACAGGGTGTGCCGGGTGTGCCCAGGCACACCCTAACCATCCGCTGCAGCACAGATTCTCCCTACTAGCCTGGCTTAAAGGAACACTAAAGGCAAAGTTTTTTTTTTTTTTAAATAACAAACATGTTATACTTACCTCCACTGTGCAGCTCGTTTTGCACAGAGTGGCCCCTAACCCTGTCTTCTGGGGTCCCTCGGCGGCTGTCTCGGCTCCTCCTTGCAAAAGCTTTCCACCTTCATGCGAGCTCGCATGGTGGAAAGCTTTTGCGAGCACGCAATACAGCGTGCTACACCGTGATACCGCGGTGGGCATAGCCGCCGACTGTATCACTCAGCCCCGCCCCCCGACTCGCCGCGTCATCCGCTGTGATTGACAGCAGCGCCAGCCAATGGCTGCGCTGCTATCAATCCGTCCAGCCTAGCCAATCAACGGCCAGGCTGGGAACCGAAGAGGATCATGTGGACGCGCGGGGGATTTTCGAGGGGTCAGGTAAGTAAAACGGGGGGGGGGGGGCGGTACCGTCGGATGTTTTTTCACCTTAATGCATTAAGGTGAAAAAACATTTACCTTTACAACCCCTTTAAGGTGATCAGATTCGGGGACATATTTATTTTTACTAGCAATGGTGGCAATCAGCGACTCTCTGCCCGTCGCCGCCGCCGCCTGCCTTACAGCCTGTCAACTCTCCGGGCCCCGGCTACTACTGGGTGGGGAGCGGAGGAAGACCACACTCCGCCAGGGAAGGCAAGGAGATAGGCATGCGGCTGGCCGGGACTTGAGCCAAGGCAGAAGAACATGTGAGCGGAGCTGGATGGGCATGCACCCGAAACTGAAGAAATATTCCCTCCGCTCCGACCAGCACATGATCATCAGAAAAAGGGCACAGATAATGGAAATAAATACACTCCCCTAAGCTAGTAGGAGCGGGGGGGGGGGTGTAATTCATATATATATATATTATTTTTTTTTATTCTGCACTGACTGTCTTTGAAATTGCCCCAGCCCCTGTTCAAATCCAATCCGGGGACAAAACCGGGGGCAGTCTTGGTCTGGGGACAGTGTCCTCAATCCAGGGACTGTCCCCAGAAACTGGGGATGTCTGGTCACCCTACCCTGGCTCCCCCCTCCTTCCCTCTGCAGCACTGCCAACTACCCTCCCTTCCTCTCCTGCCAGCTGTTGATGGGGGGATGTTTTAGGATGAGTGAGGGAAGGGGCCGGTAAATATGTATTTACCAGCCCCTTCCCTTTCTCAATGTACATCGTGAGTAATCGGTAGTGTGTATTTGAGCTTTGGGGTGCACACCCTAATGCAATAGGCTGCGCACACCTATGCCTGATCCTAATACAGCACTCAGGAACTAAGTCTCGTCACACACATTACAATCTAATTGTACAATCTCCTTTAGATCCACCAACAATTAGGTAGTGCAAGGGCTTTGCTGATTGAATACAGATTGATTCGAAAGATTGAGTTGGTCCTCATATTAAATAGTTTTGTATGGCTGCCATTTGTTCCTTTTTCCTGGGGACAGTCGTCATTTTGAGGGGTGGAAAGGTTGTATTGTTATGCCCTGTACACACAATCAGAATTTCCGATGGGATAAAATCTGATAGAATTTTCCGGAATTCCGTTCAAGCTGTCTTGCATACACTGTCTGATGGGGCCCACACACGGTCGGAATATCCAATGAAAAAATTCCGTCTGACTTTTTTCATCGGAAATTCCGATCAAGGCATAAGAGTCTGTGGTCTGTATTGGGAGAGGAGGAAAGTTGTTAGTAAGAAGAGAGGCCCATACTTGGGAAAGGGGGGCGAGGCCTGTACTGTGGGTGGTCTGTACTGGGGGGTGGGAGAAGAAAGAGATCTGTACTGGGGGGGGGGGAAGCTGTGGTCTGTACTGGGGCCTGGGTGGGGGGGGGTGTGATCTGTACTGGGGGTGAAGTCTGTACTGGAGTTGAAAGGTCATACTAGAGGAAAAGGTCTGTACTGGGGGAGATGAAAAGGTCTGTCCGGTTGGGGTCTGTTGTCTTTACTGGGAGGGAGGGGAGAGGCCTATACTTAGGAGTGGGGAGGAAAGGTCATATTGGGGGGAAAAAGGTCTGTGCGGGGGGAAGAGGTCTGTGCTCTGTACATTACACACTCCCGACCCATTATCCTCTGTACATTACACACCCCTAACTTTTTATGCTCTGTACATTACATACTCCTGACCCTTTACACAATACTGACCCTTTATGCTCTGTACATTACACACTCCTGACCCATTACATACTCCTGACCCTTTATGATCTGTACATTACACACCCCTGACCCTTTATGCTCTGTGCATTACACACTCCTGACCCTTTATGCTCTGTACATTACACACTCCTGACCCTTTATGCTCTGTACATTACACACTCCTGACCCTTTATGCTCTGTACATTACACACCCTTGACCCTTTATGCTCTGCGCATTACACACCCTTGACCCTTTATGCTCTGTCCATTACGCACTCCTGACCCTTTATGCTCTGTCCATTACACACCCCTGACCATTTATGCTCTGTACATTACACACCCTTGACTTTTTATGCTCTGTGCATTACACACTCCTGAACCTTTATGCTTTGTGCATTACACACTCCTGAACCTTTATGCTCTATGCATTACACACTCCTGAACCTTTATGCTCTATGCATTACACACTCCTGACCCTTTATGCTCTGTGCATTACACACTCCTGACCCTTTATGCTCTGTGCATTACACACTCCTGACCCTTTATGCTCTGTGCATTACACACTCCGAGTCCAGACCCTTTATGCTCTGTGCATTATGCACTCCTGACTCCAGAACTCTGCGTTATACAAGACCGATCCTTGCAGTCTCTTATGCACTTTTGAACCATAGCAGAGTATGCTAAGGTTTTAGGCTCCATTCACACCTAGGCAGACAAATTTGCGGCGTTTTGTTGCCGCAAATCGCGGTACAAATAGCGGCGTTTTGTACCGCGATTTGCGGCGACAAAACGCTGGTATTGTCCGCCTAGATGTGCCCCAGATTGACCCCCTCTATGGAGATGCTTCCCATCTCCTAGCCGAACGCCGAAAGCCGCCTGAAAAAAAGGTCCGGGACCTTTTTTCAGGCGGCAGGCGTCAGGCATCCGGCGTTCGGCGTGGAGATGTGAACCATCTCCATAGAGGGACATGTGTTTCCAGCCCTCTGGCGGCAGCGGCGTAGCACTACAGGCGTTAAAACGCCTAGATGTGAATGGGGGCTTATTTAACCACACCGATTTAGGACCTTCCCACTGTTATCACAATTTTTCCACACCCATAATTTTTTTCAATGTGCAGTTTTGTGGGCGTGGATAAAAGTGGGGTTTGTGGGTGTGGTTTAAAAGTGTTCATAGTCCACAGGTTGTCCCCAACTTTCGTACAGGTGCTATATTTAAATTTAGTAGGGGAATGAGAGAGTTATGTTATCTACTGATACGCCAGCCTAAGTCTTTCTGAATCTGGCTATTTGTCATTTGTTGGCGACGGGCTTAGTGCCCTTTCAGTTCTAATGCCTTGATACCTTCTGTATAGGTTGACTAGCTGTTGTACGGGGTGTTCATCTGGAACTTTTATAATTGTTTATGATGTGCAATCTTCCCTTTTGTACTCTGGGAAATGTCTGTGCTTTATTTTGGTTTGTATTCTGCAAATTTTTCAATAAAAATTGAAATCAGCTAAAAAAAAAGATTAAAGGACCATGTCTGTTTTTTTTTTCTTGTCGATCTGTCCAAATTATCGAGTGATCGGACAGAAGAACGCGTGGGCGACATAAGTGCTATCGTTTTGCTTGGGGCCCAGCGGGTGTCCGCCATCGTGGGTAGGAGGGAGAGAGCTCACAGCAGTCAATGAAAGCAACTGTCATTTTCAATGTTTGTTCAGAATGTGAAGTACAAATAGCAGAACAATGCGCTGAGAAGAAGAGGACAAGCTGAACACAGCCATCCACCGCCCAATCACAATGGCAAACATGATGAGCACAGCAAACTCGATTCATAGGGACAATGGCTGATGTGTTCTACATGTGACACCGTATTATACAAACACTTGTCGGCTGCCGGCGTACTCTCACCTGTTCAGGTATTGACACATATTGAAGGTCATAACCAAAAATGAGAACAAAGAGCCAGAGGAGGCCCAACTAGCAGAAGGTGGTAGCTGGAATTGGAACCCAGGATCAGGGGTTCCAAGGTAGGAGGAGATGCATAGCTCTCAACTGTCCCTGATTTCGAGGGACTGTCCCTGATTTGGAGCAAAGTCCCTCTGTCCCTCATTCCTCCTCATTTCTCTCTCATTTTAGTCTGATCTTTAGAGTTGTATATAAAATGCACTTTTTATCTATCAAAAAGTGTTTTCCAGCCCTAAACCTTTCATCTGATTTCTAAATGGCTGCATTTGTAAATTCCAAAAGCCAATATAAAGGAATAGTAGTGGTAAAACAAGCCCTTGTGGGTTTAACCAATCTTGTTTTTTTTGTACAATTCTCCTTTAAGGGGGCGTGACAAGGGGTGTGTCCTATGCCTGCATACTTTTGCTGATAGGTGTCCCTTATTCCCATCTAAAAAAATTGGGAGGTATAGAGATGATTTGAGAGAGCTTAGAAGAAGAACTGATATAAAACATAGGGGCAGATTCACGTAGATGTGCGTAAATTTGGGCGGGCGTAACGTATCTGATTTACGTTACGCCGCCGCAAGTTTTTCAGGCAAGTGCTTTATTCACAAAGCACTTGCCTGTAAAGTTGCAGCGGCGTAACGTAAATCACCTGGCGGAATTCAAATTTGGCGGGTAGGGGGGCGTGTTTCATTTAAATTAAGCGCGTCCCCGCACCAAACGAACTGCGCATGCGCCGTCCCTAAAATATCCCGGTGTGCATTGCTCTAAATGACGTCGCAAGGACGTTATTGGTTTCGACGTGAACGTAAATGGCGTCCAGCCCCATTCACGGACGACTTACGCAAACGGCGTAACTTTTCAAAAATTGACACAGGAACGACGGCCATACTTAACATTGGCTGCGCCTCATAGACCCAGGGGCAACTTTACGCCGGGAAAAGCCTAACGTAAACGTCGTAATCTAGCTAATTTGCATACTCGACTGGGAAATCGACGGAAGCGCCACCTAGCGGTAAAAAAAAAAATGCAGTTAAGATCCGACAGCGTAAGAGACTTACACCTGTCGGATCTAATGGATATCTATGCGTAACTGATTCTAAGAATCAGTCACATAGATACGACGGCACAACGCAGAGATACGACGGCGTATCTGGAGATACGCCGTCGTATCTCCGTTGTGAATCTGGGCCATAGTATTTTAGGAAACAAGTTCTAAGATGAACCTGTACTTTAATTATATGGGTCAAAGTAACAGATTTGATAGCCCAGTCCCCTTAGTGGCCATTGTCACTTGGGGGGAAATCCTTAGGTGTCATTAGGCATGTTAGGGACCTTAGCACCTTGTCTCGTATGGGGATGGAGGGATGGATAGACAGATGAGGTCCTTCACAGCCGCTGTCACTGGGGGGGCTTAGAAAGCACTGTGACATGGGGCCGGGTTTTCTTGCAGCCACTGTCACATGAAGGGGGTGGCTTTAGGGGTCATTGTTGCATGTAGGGGGTTCCTATAGATAGGGCCCTTTGTAGCCACATGGGGCAGGGAGTGCTTAGCAGGCTCTGTGACATCGGGCTGTGTGTCTTTAGTGGCCACTGTCACAAGAGGGGAGATGTTCTTAGTGGCCACTGCTGCGTGGAGGGGGTTCTTGGTGGTCATGCTCACTTGGAGGTGGACAGATGGGGTCCTTCACAGTCACTATCACATGGGTCATGTAGTTCTTAGCAGGCACTGTGACATGGGGTTGGGTGGCCTTAGCAGCCACTGTCACATGAGGGGAGGGGTGACTTATGTGGCCATTTTTGCAGTGGCCATGCTCACATGCAGATTGAAATGATGGGGTCCTTCACCTCCAACATAACATGGGGGAAGGAGATGCTTAGCAGGCACTGTGACATGGGGCTTGGTGACTTAAAGGAGTTGTAAAGGAAAAACATTTTTTTGCTGAAATGACTGTTTACAGGGTATAGAGACATAATAGTTAACTGATTTCTTTAAAAATTGATTAAAAATAGATAAAAAGCAATCATATAATGTACCTGTAGTTTCGTTTTTGCATGTTATCCTGCCTCTGTGCATGTACAGAGCCATAGAGCAGTGATGGTTTGGAAAATGAAACTAGAATCTCCCAGTACTGTGGTCATCAGGAAACAGACAACCAGGAAGTGTCCAGAACAGAGAAGGATTACAGCAACATCAGAGGGACTGCAGTAAGGTAAAGGAAGCTATTTAGCTAAAAAAAAAACAACCTTTTAAGCTGCTGGAAGCCACCATTGTAGTCTGGGCATCAGACTGGTGCTGGGGGGGGGGGGGCACAACATAATAAAGAAGAGGTAGAGAAGTTGGAGGATTCAGTAGTGGATGTGTCTGACCTCACCTCCTGTAATCATATTCTGTCTGCAGGCTGGCTGGGAGCTGACTAATAGATGCAGGGATGGCTTCAATTAGCAGCAAATTCTCCTAACTGTACAGGATCTTCATAAAAGTGTGGAGGAGGGGTGGAAGCTGAGCTAACACTTTTTTTATACAGCCAGTACTACGTCTGTATAATAATGTATAATATCCATTTCTTGGATAGATAGATAGATAGATAGATAGATAGATAGATAGATAGATAGATAGATAGATAGATAGATAGATAGATAGATAGATAGATAGATATGATAGATAGATAGATAGATAGATAGATAGATAGATAGATAGATAGATAGATAGATAGATAGATAGATAGATAGATAGATAGATAGATAGATGGATGGATGGATTGATAGACAGACAGATAGATAATGGATGATGATGAATGGATGAACTATAGAAAAATAGATAGATAGATAGATAGATAGATAGATAGATAGATAGATAGATAGATAGATAGATAGATAGATAGATAGATAGATAGACGGATGAATGACTAGATTGATAGATAGACAGATAGATAATGGATGGATCGATAGATAACTTGATAGATAATGGATGGACAAATAGATGGACAGATGGAGGGATGTTTTTTTATGATGAATGGATGGAATATAGATAGATATATAGATAATATGGATAGATGGTTGAATGGATGATAGATAGAGAGATAGATAAATCATTGATGAACAGATGGATGATGGATGGGTGGATAGATGGACCGATAGATACAGTAGATAGATAGATAGATAGATAGATAGATAGATAGATAGATAGATAGATAGATAGATAGATGGGTGGATGGATGATGGATGGATTGATAGATATATAGATAGATAGATATATAGATAGATAGATATATAGATAGATAGATTGATTAATAGGTGGATGGATGATGGATGGATAGATAGATATATATATATATAGATAGATAGATAGATAGATAGATAGATAGATAGATAGATAGATAGATAGATAGATAGATAGATGAATTTATGGACGGATGGTGAATGGGTAGATAGATAGATAGATAGATAGATAGATAGATAGATAGATAGATAGATAGATTGGCACTCCTGAATGTTTGCACCAGGAGGAATCTTTGCAATCTTGATGTCACACAAGGCTACACTTCCGGTGGTAAGTCTCCTGAGCTCCAGGCAGTAGGCGGCGGTAGTAGGAGACCATGGCCAGGTAGGTACAGAGGTAGGTCAGTGTCTGTTCCTATCAGTCCATAGTGCATGGCTACCCTGACCAAGTCTATAGTCCATAATGACCCTCCTAGACCAGTGACAAGGGTGGCAGGGCTAGAGTTGGCGGCACCAAGCCGCAAAATGTCCAAATTATGATAAAGTTTTCCTAACTTTGTTCCCCTTTTATTTTTACTCCTAAATGTAGCAAGAAAATGTTGGGGATTGTTGAGAAGAGTCACAAGGCTCTTTATAGTTCAGAAAACATTGAGCCATCTCTTTTTTATCTTGTTTGGTCTTTTGAACAGTTTGAAAGAGACTTAATGTGACTTTCTGTAGAACATTCCAGCAGAAGGTTTTACAAGAATAATGAGATGACCCCTGGGGGCTGAGCTTGTACCGATATGGGGGGTCGTCATTCAGGAGCAGATTGGAGTCTACATACAGCTTTACTCTTAGTAGGTTTTCATGGATACTCTGTGGGGTCTCCCTAACTAGCCATGTCATACAATGCAGTTCCATCCAATATTCACCTTCCACCATCAGCAACCACAAAACACTGAGCTACAGTACAGGAAACTGATTTAAACTGTCACTTCTAGTTCACTTCTCAATACAGAAAAAAAAGTGTACATGCATGGTCGGTCTCAAATGGCGGTGAAGGAATGACAAACATGGCAGCCCTGGAGCCTGAAGCTTGAAAACCAAGTCAGGAAGGAAAGTTCTGTATTCCTCCTGCTAGAGGTCTGGTAGATGAGAAGACAGGGGAGTGAATGTGTGTATGCAGAGAGTGTACTCTTATTGTCACCACAAGGTGGCGATATCCCAATGGGCAGCAAATGACACTCAGTTGTTGAGTAGAGTTGATGTCACCCTTGAGGGCCGAGTAATGAGAAATGACTGAGAATTCTGTATATGGATCGGTGCTATTCTACCTACAGGGGAACTAAAGTCCTTTCTATTTAACCACTTCAGCCCCGGAAGGATTTACCCCCTTCCTGACCAGAGCACTTTTTGCGTTTCGGGACTGCGTCGCTTTAACTGACAATTGCGCGGTCGTACAACATTGCACCCAAACAAAATTGACGTCCTTTTTTCTTACCACAAATAGAGCTTTCTTTTGGTGGTAATTGATCGTTTTTAATTTTTTGCGCTATAAACAAAAAAAGAGTGTAAATTTTGAAAAAAAATCAATGGGCCAGATCCACGAAGAAGTTACGACGGCGTATCTATTGATACGCCGCGTAACTTCTAGGTTGCTCCGGCGTATCTTTGTTTTGTATCCACAAAACAAGATACGCCTGAAGCTGGGCTAGATCTGATTGGCGTATGTCTTAGTACGCCGTCGGATCTAAGGTGCATTTTTCCGCCAGCCGCTAGGTGGCCTTCCGTCGATTTCCGCGTCGAGTATGAAACTTAGCTAGATACGGCGATCCACGAACGTATGTCCGGCCGGTGCATTTTTTTACGTAGTTTCCGTAAGGCTTTTTTCGGCGTAACGTTACCTCTATGTACGTCGGGCCAGCGTCAAATTTTACGACGTTTACTTTTTTTAATATATTTTTTGGGGATATTTATTATAGCGAAAAGTAAAAAATATTGTTTTTTTTTTTTTCAGAATTGTCGCTATCTTTTTGTTTATAGCGCAAAAAATAAAAACCGCAGAGGCGATCAAATACCACCAACAGAAAGCTCTATTTGTGGGGAAAAAAGGAGGCCAATTTTGTTTGGGAGCCACGTCGCACGACCACGCAATTGCAGTTAAAGCGACGCAGTGCTGAATCGCAAAAAGTGGCCCGGTCATTTGGCAGCCTCCAGGGCTTAAAGTGGAGGTTCACCCAAAAACCATTTTTTTTAACATTAGATTGAGGCTCGTTTTGTCAAGGGGTATCGGGTGTTTTTTTTTAAATCGAAGCTGTACTTACCGTTTTAGAGAGCGATCTTCTCCGCTGCTTCCGGGTATGGGCTGCGGGACTGGGCGTTCCTATTTGATTGACAGGCTTCCGACGGTAGAATACATCGCGTCACGTCTTTCCGAAAGTAGCCGAACGTCGGTGTGCAGGCGCCGTATAGAGCAGCACCGACGTTCGGCTTCTTTCGGCTACTCGTGACGCGATGTATGCGACCGTCGGAAGGCTGTCAATCAAATAGGAACGCCCAGTCCCGAAGACCATACCCGGAAGCGGCGGAGAAGATGCATCTCTAAAACGGTAAGTACGGCTTCGATTTAAAAAAATCACCCGATTCCCCTTCACAAAACGAGCCTCAATCTAATGTTAAAAAAAGATTTTCGGGTGAACTCCCGCTTTAAGTGGTTAAACAAACTTTACACTCACTACTTTACATTGTAGCAAAGTCTCCTTTCTTCATGAAAAGATAGAATAAAATATGTACAAAAATGTGAGGGGTGTACTCACTTTTGTGCGATCCTATGTGTATATATATATATATATATATATATATATATATATATATATCTTAGTGGAATTCATCCTTATTTTCATCCCCAGCACTTTGCCTTTGCCCCTCCCCCTGCATCTGTGAAAATGACGCACTGTATTATTAATCTATTGCGATATTGCGTGCTCTGGGGTATAAGCGCTGGATGTCAGCGGCGTTGACAGACTGAGTTCCTCCGCCGTATATTAATTCACTGATTGGCAGGTGAGTCTCCCCCTGAATTTCTCGCCATCTCCTTTAGCGGACCGCCCGGCTACAACACCCCCTGAACGTGCAAAGAACAACTCGCGAAGATGCCGCAGACCACAAATTATTTATCTGCAAAATTATTTACGCCTACGTTTAAAAAATACATTCGAAAAAAAAAAAAACAGCGCGCTGTACGCGAAGAGTGCCTCTGTGAGGGATCTGAATATTTTATAAAATTCCCAAATACTGCATATTTTATCCAGGATGGGGGGAGAAGGTAATTGGATGGAAATTGCGGCTAGTAGACGGCGATTGGAATCCTGAACAAGGAATTTTAAAGGGGAACATTTTATAGGAAAATCTTTCGCTTTCACGCATTTTACATCATAATTGAACAATGTTTTCCCCCCGTGATATCCCGGATCACTGAGCGTGTGATGCTTTTCATGGGCGTCCTTATTTTTTATTGCATCTGCTATAGAACAGAAGGTATTCACATACAAGGACCTCCGGAACCAATCCTGAGAACAAGGGACGTTCTCTTCATGGAAGGACAATAGTAGTAGACATCATCCCTTTAGAACTGTATGTACGCAGATATGCGTCCTCGGCTTCCAGGGGTTATACCGGGATGATGCCGGGATGATGCCCGCAGCCATAGGCATCATCCCGCTACCACTTTTTTAGAGCCAACGGTCGGCTTTCCAGGGATAACAACCGAGGTGGCTAAGGCTTGGTTCATACTACTGCGAATTCTATTGCGAATTTGAGCCGTTGCGATTTCTCAAATTCGCAAGTCATTTAAATTACATATAGCCAGATTCAGAAACACTGGCATAACTTTGAGGCGGCGTAGCGTATCGCATATACGCTACGCCGCCGTAAGTCAGAGAGGCAAGTGCTGTATTCACAAAGCACTTGCCTCCTAAGTTACGGCGGAGTAGCGTAAATGGGCCGGCCTAAGCGCACCTAATTCAAATGTGGAACAGGGGGGCGTGTTTTATGTAAAACACTAGTGACCCGACGTGATTGACGTTTTTAACGAATGGCGCATGCGCTGTCCGTGGACATATCCCAGTGTGCATTGCTCCAAAGTACGCCGCAAGGATGTATTGGTTTCAACGTGAACGTAAATGACGGCCAGCCCCATTCACGGACGACTTACGCAAACGACGTAACATTTTCAAATTTCGACGCGGGAACGACGGCCATACTTAACATTGGCTAGGCCAGCTATTTGTTGGAATAACTTTACGCCTGAAAACGCCTTACGTAAACGGCGTAACTTTACTGCGACGGGCAAGCGTACGTTCGTGAATTGGCGTATCTAGCTGATTTACATATTCTAGGCGTAAATCAGCGTACATGCCCCTAGCGGCCAGCGTAAATATGCAGTTAAGATACGACGGCGTAGGAGACTTACGCCGGTCGTATCTTAGCAACATTTAAGCGTATCTCAGTTTGAGCATGCGCTTAATGTTACGACGGCGCGGATTCGGAGTTAAGACGGCGTAACTCTTTCTGAATCTAGCTAATAGTTTAACATTAGTGCCCTTCACATCAATGGGTTGCGAATATAAGCTGTGAGAAAAAAGGGTCCTGTGCGATCCGTGTGAGATGCGAATTTAGCTCTATAGACTAGCATTCCCTGAAATCGCGGCCACGAATTGCGGCAAAATCGCTGAAAAATTTGCGGCAAAAACGCAGCCGCAAAATCGTGATTTTACCGCGATTTTGAATTCGCAGCAGTGTGAAACTCTCCCCCTTATCTCACCACCTTACACTGCTCTTACCGGGCCTCCCGTCCCACCTTCAGGCTAGGTTCACACTGCTGCGAATTCGTTTGCGAATTTGAGCCGTTGCGATTGCTCAAATTCTCAAATTCGCAAGTCATAAAAATAACATTGTTTTCCATTAGTGCCGTTCACATCAATGTGTTGCGGAAAAAAGTGTCCTGTGCGAGTTTGATCCCTGTGCGTTGCGAATTCAGCTCTAGAGACTGGCATTCCCTGAAATCATGGCCGCGAATCGCTGCAAATTCGTGGCAAAAACGCAGCCAGGTTCACACTGCTGTGAATTCAAAATCGCACGATTTTGCCGCAATTTCGCGGCTGCATTTTTGCCACGAATTTGCCGCGATTTTTCCGCAATTAGCGGCCGCGATTTCAGGGAATGCCAGTCTCTAGAGCTGAATTTGCATCGCACCATAGATCAAACTCGCACAGGACCCTTTTTTCCCGGCACCACACTGATGTAAACTGCACTAATGGAAAACAATGTTATTTTAATGACTTGAGAATTTGAGAAATCGCAACGGCTCAAATTCGCAATAGAATTCGCAGTAGTGTGAACCGGGTCTTAGACCCGATGAACGATCCGCCTCTTCCGGCATCTAGACGGAGACTGGCGCGAAGCTTCATTCCAGTCTCCTGTATGTAAACACGGAAGCGACGTCACAACGTCACTTCCAGTTTACTTGGCTGCCAATGGCGCCGGATTTGTAAAAATATACAGTATTCAGAATCGCCGTTTTCGGGCGATCTGAATACTTTGAAGTGCAAAGGAGGTATTTGGGGTCTTTTAGACCCCCGATCCCTCCACCTATTACTGACACAAGGGATGTTTATGCAATGGCGGCTTTTGATGGCACAGTGGCTGCGTTTGATGGGCATAGTGGCTGTGTTTGATGGGCACAGTGGCGGCAATAGATGGGCACAGTGGCTGTGTTTGATGGGCACAGTGGCGGCAATAGATGGGCACAGTGGCTGCGTTTGATGGGCACAGTGGCTGCGTTTGATGGGCACAGTGGCGGCAATAGATGGGCACAGTGGCTGCGTTTGATGGGCACAGTGGCTGTGTTTGATGGGCACAGTGGCGGCAATATATGGGCACAGTGGCTGTGTTTGATGGGCACAGTGGCGACAAAAGATAGGCACAGTGGCTGCGTTTGATGGGCACAGTGGCTGTGTTTGATGGGCACAGTGGCGACAAAAGATAGGCACAGTGGCTGCGTTTGATGGGCACAGTGGCTGTGTTTGATGGGCACAGTGGCGGCAAAAGATGGGCACAGTGGCTGCATTTGATGGTCACAGTGGCTGCATTTGATGGGCACAGTGGCTGTGTTTGATGGGCACAGTGGCGGCAATAGATAGGCACACTGGCTGTGTTTGATGAGCACAGAGGCGGCAATAGATGGGCACAGTGGCTGCATTTGATGGGCACAGTGGCTGCGTTTGATGGGCACAGTGGCTGTGTTTGATGGGCACAGTGGCTGTGTTTGATGGGCACAGTGGTTTTGTTTAATGGCACAGTGGCGGTAATTGATGGGCACAGTGGCTGTGTTTGATGGGCACAGTGAGGCTGCAATTGATTTTTTTTTCAGAATGTTTCAGTGTGTTTGAGCCCCAGCCACCACGGGTGAATTTCATGACAATCTTGCAGCAGATAATAGCAAGAACAAGTGTAGTCAGAAGTCTACCCACCAGTGGCTCTATACCTAGTAAACAAGTGCCGATGGATATTTAAAAAAAGTGTAAAATGTGCAGACAGCATCCACCTTGATAATAAAAAAAACTTTTGTAGGCAGAAAAAAAAAAACAAGAGCGGGGAAATAAAGACAGAGGTGGAAACATAAGGTACAAATTACACCGGCGCAGAGTTATTCCTGCAGATGTACCGGAGCCAGCCGCCAACTTTCTACCACATGAGATCAGCTCAGCCAACGCCCGGCGGCACTGCCATCGCCTTTCTCTATGGGATAATGCACCCCCCTGCGGTCAATTATAAAGATGTTAGGATTCACGGAGGAGTTCACTGACCCTTTAAATGTACGCGGCCGTCTGACATCGCGGCTTAAAGCTCTTGGTGAAGCACAAGAAATATGAAAAAGAAGCTTGGCTCACAAATATTCCAGACAGGAGAAAAGTCCACCAACAAAAAAGTGAGGTTTACCGCCAAGAAACTTAGATAATAAATGTACCGTGAATTTAACTACCGTATTTATCGGCGTATACCGCACACTTTTTTGCCCTGAAAATCAGGGCAAAATCGTGGGTGCGCGGTATACGCCGAAACCCGCTTTCCCGCGCCGAGTTTTGAATACTGCGCCGACATATACCGAGCGCAGTACACTCGGGTATAGTCGGGCAGTCTCGGCTCCTTCTGCACTTACGTCCTGGACGTACAGGACGTCAGCGCGAGTAGCCTAGCATTGCCGACAATACACGAGTGTACTGCGCTCTGTATATGTCGGCGCAGTATTCAAACTCGGCGCGGGAAACGAGCGGGGAGGACGCGAGGACGCCGCAGAAGGACGCCGGACCCGCCGAAGAGGACACCCGACCCGCCGAAGAGGACACCCGACCCGCCGAAGAGGACACCCGACGCCGCAGAAGGACACCAAAACTGTAAGTACAAAAAAAAACAAAAAAACTTTTTTCCACAGGATTGGGGGCCACTTTAGGGGTGCGCGGTATACGCGGGAGCGCGTTATACCGCGATAAATACGGTATATAACCAGGTACAGTGGAACCTCAGATTGCGAGGATAATCCTTCCAGGAGAATGCTCGCAATCCAAAGCACTCGCATATCAAAGCGAGTTTCGCCATTGAAGTCAATGGAAACTAAAATAATTTGTTCCGCATCGACTTCAATGGCATGCAATACCGCATGTGGCCAGATGCGGGGGGGGGGGGCACACGGAAAGGCCCAAGGACAGCTCTGCTGACCTCGGCAAACCTCGGAAGGGCTCCAAAAAATGAGTATTTCCGAGTCTTTCCAAGCATTTCCTAAAGGCCGAAGGTCCCCTTTTAATTCCCTTTAGATGCCTAGATGCATTGAGTTGCTGCGATGTGATTGGCTGATTAGCAATTTGTGTTACCAAGCAATTGAACAGGTGTACCTAATAAAGTGAGCATATATACAGTACCTTACAAAGTAAGTACACCCCTCACATTTTTTTAAATATTTTATTCTATCTTTTCATGTGACAACACTGAAGAAAAGACACTTTGCTACAATGTAAAGTAGTGAGTGTACAGCTTGTATAACAGAGTAAATTTGCTGTCCCCTCAAAATAACTCAACACACAGCCATTAACCACTTCAATACCGGGCACTTTCACCCCCTTCCTGCCCAGGCCATTTTTCAGCTTTCAGCGCTGTCGCACTTTGAATGACAATTGCGCAGTCATGCTACACTGTACCCAAATTACATTTTAAATTTTTCCCCACAAATAGAGCTTTCTTTTGGTGGTATTTGATCACCTCTGCGGTTTTTATTTTTTGTGCTATAAACAAAAGGAGAGCGACAATTTAGAAAAAAAAAAAGCAATATTTTTTACTTTTTGCTATAATAAATATCCCCCAAAAATATAAAAAAAAAATGTTCCCTCAGTTTAGGTCGATACGTATTACTCTACATATTTTTGGTAAAAAAAAATAAGCGTATATTTATTGGTTTGCGCAAAAGTTATAGCGGCTAAAAAATAGGGGATAGATTTATAGCATTTTTTTTTTTTTACTAGTAATGGTGGCGAACAGTGACTTTTATCTTAACTGCGATATTGTGGCGGACACATCGGACACTTTTGGGACCATTGACATTTATACAGCGAACAGTGCTATACATATAGGACACAATCGGTCTCCTCTCCCTGACAGGACATGGATCTGTGTGTTTACACACACAGATCCACAGTCCTGCTCAGTTATTGGGCAATCACGGGTGCCCGGTGGACATCGCGGCCGCCGGGCACGCGTATCGGGTCCCTAGTGATGCCGCGGGTGCGCGCGCCCCCTAGGGGCTCGGGAAGGCGTCATATGACATCCTCCCAGAACGAGAGGCTTATCGTCCCGCCGTCATAGGATGGTGGGCCGTAAGCTAGCGGTTAATGTCATTAAGTAAAAATATTTAAATTGGGCCAAAAGTCTCAATATTTTGTGTGGCCACCATTATTTTCCAGCACTGCCTTAACCCTCTTGGGCATAGGGTTGCCACCTCATCCCTTTAAACCCAAACACATATTAATTACACAGGTTCTGCGGCTGATTAAGGTGGTAATTAAACTCACTTGGCGCCTTATCTGCATTAAATCAGCCACAGAACCTGTGTAATTCATATGTGTTCGGGTTTAAAGGGATGAGGTGGCAACCCTACTTGGGCATGGAGGTCACCATAGCTTCACAGGTTGCCACTGGAGTCTCTTCCACTCCTCCATGATGACATCACAGAGCTGGAGGATGTTGGAGACCTCGCGCTCCTCCACCTTCTATTTGAGGATGTCCCACAGATGTTCAATAGGGTTTAGGTCTGGAGACATGCTTGGCCAGTCCATCACCTTTACCCTCAGCTTCTTTAGCAAGGCAGTGGTCATCTTGGAGGTGTGTTTGGGGTCATTATCATGATGGAATTCTGCCCTGCGGGCCAGTTTTTTATTCTATTCTTCGGTAAACTGTTAAAAATGATTCCTGTTGTGGACTCCTCCTTCTACTTACCTCTATACAGGGACATTTTCTGGAGGCAAAACTTGTGTCCTAGGGGCAAACTGGGGTCCGTTGGTGAGCAAGGTCAGTAGTAGATTGAAACAGGGCATTGGGGTCCCGGTCATGCCAGGCTGGGTCGTCCTTAAAGTGTTCCCATGTCAGTTGGAGCTTCTGGAACCCTAAGGAACCCAAACTAGGGAACTCCGGTGTGCCATATGCATAGTTGCCAACAGTCCCGGATTTCCCAGGACATTCACGGATTTAGGACCCTTGTCCCGGATTGTTTTTGTTCCGAGACTTTGTCCCGGGAAATTCAAAAATGTTTTTGCCAAAAAACGGCAACGGCTACACCAAAATGGCCGCCGCCACTGTGTTGTTTGCTATAGTCCTCTTGTGTTCAGTGTAGAGGAGAGGGGCAGCCAATCGACTTCTCTCTTTTGGCGGCCCCTCCCCGATATCCACTGAACATGTGGATGGGATGCGATCTTCCTCTACCCGCCGCTGCCGCCACCTAGTTCATGGGTCTGCAAAGTTCATGGGTCCCCGAGGTACAATTGATCATCCGGCCCGCTATGTGCTTTTATCCGGCCTGCAGAGTCATCAGACTCTGGTCTGGTCATCTGGTCGAGTTGCGGGAGTCGCGGGGCTTCTAACTTGGCCGGTAAGCTATTCACACAGATCTATAGCAGGTGAAAGTGGAGAAAGGAATGTGCGGGGGGGGGGCACAAGTGTGGAGGGGCTCTGATGACACAAGTGTGGAGGGGACTCTGATTTAAACGAATATCACGCCCCCTAATTATAGCAAGTTTCCGCCTACATGCAAAAAAGTGTCCCGGATTTATTTTTTGCAATGTTGGCAACTATGCATATGGATCATCCAGCAGGTTGAAGAGTAGATGTGCTCCTCAGATACACAGAGTGGACAACCTTGCGGCCCACTTCATTGCTCCAAAGCACCAACTAGTGGCTGTCTGCTCTGAATATAAAATTATTTGATAAAAATATGAAACAGGAAGCAGAAATGTGAAGGTCACCGGCAAAATAGTTTTCCGACCCATCCACAAGAACGAACCCGCTAAAAGCACAGTAGTTCCCCTTTAAGCTTAAATTTCGACACCATCGAGGGTTAAACATCGGCAGTCCTAATGACTCGATTTAACCAAGTTCCCAGCCAGTAATGCCCATCTGGGCCTGATAAAGCTGGTTCTTATGATCCTGTCATCAGTCTATGAGAGGCCGGCAAGGTTTATCTTACATAATATAATTACCCGCCGCACAGAAGGAAGATAGGGAGCTTTTTACAGCATCACCAATCATCCTTATTCTGCAGACAATCTCTATTATAAAAAACAAACACGTGTAATCCAATATGGCCTCAGTTAACCAAATCCCACGTCCAGATTTATTTGTAGATTGGGCTTGACACACCGTCTCCCACGTGCTCAGAGAATCTGCTTACCTTCCATCCACTTCATCCTCCGTATTTTCGATTAGAACTAGAGATAGGAAAATCTTTTTTTTGTTTTTTTTCTACAAAGTAAGATTCGATTTAGACGAGGCAAATTAGTGCCTAGCTGCTTAGCCATGAATATTGCCCAGTCCACGCAGAAAGGGCTTGTTCACACCATACAGTGCACAAAGCATGTTTGCTGGTGGGAATGCACGCTGCTGCTTTGTTAAAAAGGCATGGAAGTGGTAGCATGTTGTAGCACGTTACAGCCTGTCGGGACATGCTGCGCTAGAATTCAATATGTCCCTTTTTTTGGCGCACACAAACATTGCATTGTCATAAGGCAAATTTCCTTCTTACGTTGGGTCTGCATTGATCCAAGCTGCCTGTTAGGGATCATGGGTCTGAAGGTACCAAAGGGTACAAGGATGAGTAAGGCCAGATGATGCACAAGGTATTGCTGTCCTTCAAACACCGTTGATAATCGACCAGCACGCTGGCCAATTATTGCGAGCACCCCCTAATCTGCAAACAGGCTTGACAGACAACACACACTGCCCGCTTTAGCAGTTGCAGGTTTGCTAAAACAGGCAATACTACAGTATTTCTAGGGTTAGTAGGAACAATCACTCGCAGTTTCTTACAACCAGCCACCGCTAGAGGGAGACTCATCTCAAATCTAGCTGGCAGAACCCATCATACACTAACCCAAGCTGGCCGGCTGGCCCTTGGCCGCTATCCAGCTCATAGGCTGCTCCCAGGGCGGATCGTAGACTAAACCAAGCTGGCTGGCTGGTCTCTGGCGGTAATGCGACTCCAGGCGGCACCCAGGACCAAACATAGACTAACCCAGGCCTGCAGGCCGGGTCTCTGGTGGTAATTCTATGCGAAAAATTAAAATGTCACAACACCAATCGCGTTCTCGGAACCACCGACCAAAATCTACTTCAGATACCCAAAGCCAGATACAAGTCCAAAGGAGAACGAAGATTTGCAGTCCAAGGACCTAGACTATGGAACGCTTTACCAACCAGCATCCGAATGGAGGTGAATCACCTGGCCTTCAGAAAAAAACTTAAAACCCATCTTTTCTGAAGGCAAATGTACAGTAGGTGAATTGGATACTAAGCGCCCAGAGGCGATTCAGTTCACATGTGTTGCGCTATATAAGTTTCTCACTCACTCACTCACTCAATTCTGCTCCAAGGACCCATTGTAGACTAACCCAAGCTGGCCGGCTAGTCTCTGGCGGTAATGCGGCTCCAGGCGGCACCCAGGACCAAACATAGACTAACCCAGGCCCCCCGGCCGGGTCTCTGGGGATAATCTGGCTCCAGGCAGCACCTAGGACCCATCGCAGACTAACCCAAGCTGGTCAGCATGGTCTCTGGCGGTAATTCGGCGCCAGGCGGCACCAGGGACCCATCACAGACTATCCCAAGCTGGCTGGCTGGTCTGACAGTAATTTGGCTTCAAACGGCACCAAGGGCGGATCCTAGACTAACCCAGACCGACCGACATGATCTCTGCCGGTAATTCGGCTCCCAGGACCAATCGCAGATTTTACAGGTTATATGCAAATCTAGGATAAAGTGTGATGTGACCTGATAATGGGGTGGCAGCAAATTACTGTAATTTCCCCACACCTTTGAGATTCCCAAAGCTATCCTGTGAGCCAGAATCCTAGGCAGTCACTTTCCCACACAATGGTACCAATCTACAAAAGGTCCAATCTCCAACTCCAATACCCTTATGCCCACCAGAACTAGTAGCACCATAAAAAGAACCCAATTATCAATAACTATCCCATATTTTATTATAAAACTGGCATATGTGGAGTCAAACAGCTCGTCTTTGTGGCTCGAGCTTTTACCGAAAGTTTTATGATTGGACACTGCACAGGATTCGAGTTATTACCCTTTTTCTGTTTTTTGTTTTTTTTGAAGAAAGAAATACACACATCTCCACCGAAGTATGGATGACGAATAACAATCTCTTTCCCCTAGGCAGGGATTGCCAATATAAACACTTCCCCACTAGGTATAAATGGCCCATAACAATACCTTCCCCCTAGCTAGGAATGTCCCTTAAGAACACCACCCCCACCTACCTAGGCACGGGTGACCAATTACAATCCCTTCCCCCTAGGTAAGGGTGACAATAACAATCCCTTCTCCCTAGGTAGGGATGTCCAATAACAATTTCCTGTCCATAGGCAGAGATGACTTATAACAGTCCCTTCCCCCTAGGTAGAGATGGTCAATGTCAATTTGTCCTCCTTAGGTAGGGATGGCCAATAACTATCCCTACCCCAAGGTAGAGATGGCCAATAACAATCCCTACCCCCAAGGTAGAGATGGACAATAACAATCCCTACCCCCAAGGTAGAGATGGACAATAACAATCCCTACCCCCAAGGTAGAGATGGACAATAACAATCCCTACCCCCAAGGTAGAGATGGACAATAACAATCCCTATCCCCAAGGTAGAGATGACCTACAACAATCTATCCCCCTAGGTGGGAATGGCCAATAATAATCCCTTCCCCCGAAGTATGGATGGCCAATAACCATCTCTTTCCCCTAGGCAGGGATTGCCAATATAGACACTTCCCCACTAGGTATGGATGGCCTACAACAATACCTTCCCCCTAGCTAGGAATGTCCCTTAAGAACACCACCCCCACCTACCTAGGCACGGGTGACCAATAACAATCCCTTCCCCCTAAGTAGGGGCGGCCAATAACAATCCCTTCACCCTAGGTAGGTATAGCCCCCCTTTTCCCGAAACTATATGACTACTAAGGTTAGGAAGCACCTCCTAAACTTATGACATACTTCCATTATCTAGGGCTACCTATCACCACAGCTCCAGGGTCCCTTTAAAAAAAAAAAGAAGGTAATTGGAGTTGGAGTTTAACTTACCATTTCCACATAAAGTACGTTTATGACAACAGAGGTTCTACTTTGTTGAACTCTTACTCATGCATCTGGGTGATGGATGAAGCCCCATAAGCAGTACCTACTTTTTTTTACAGTAGGGATTCCATTGTCCTAAAATGGCAATGGTGGTTATTTACTAAAACTGGAGAGTGCAAAATCTAGTGCAACTCTGCATAGAAACCAATCAGCTTCCAGGTTTTATTGGCAAGGCTTAATTGAACAAGCTGAAGTTAGAAGCTGATTGGTTACCACGCACACATTTACCAGATTCTGAGCGCTTCAGTCTTAGTAAATCTCCCCCTATTGCGTTTATTTTATGTAGCCAGTTTAGATGCAAATAACTTGTATCACAAAACTATTCTTTTTTAGGGGATCGATGTTATGGGATGGATACCCCAGAAGGTCACTGATCCATGTCGCAAGCCCTTATATGTGATGAAGACCATTACACTGTGCAATCAATAGGTTCTAATCCTAATGGAAGGAATCGAATGGCACCCATCAGATATAGAAGTATTTTGATGAATTGTTGGTAAGTTATACATATTTGCACAACTAAGCCTTCGGGGTCTTTTTAATCAGGAGAAGTGGTGGGCTGGGGACTATAAAACCAAAGCAGTGATTTGCTGTGATTAAGTATTTCTAGAAAAGTCTAACCCCAAATCCATAAATCCATCAAGCTTGTTGGATGCTTAGTCTGACCTTGAGGAAATTACAGACTGCATCGAGGGGTCTGCAGCAACCATCAGAATTAGAAGACATTTCTACTTATAGAAAGTGAAATACTAAAATTGCTTATGTAGCACCCTCTACCATAGGTAGGTGCTAGAGGTGTAGCGTTTTGTATGGTCTGTCAGTGCAGGTAAATTAAAGCAGGCCTATGCTGCGAGCTTGGCCTGTTTGTTTTTGATCTGGGGGCAGAGAGTGGTTAGTGTAGCAGTGGGTGTGACTGACATGTACTTCAGCTTTTGGGCGCCTCCTCTGTTTTCAGTGAGAATGTTCTGGAAGAGGGGCAGGGCTGAGAGTTGGAGTGCCATGGAGTACATATGGGGAGCTCTGACCAATCCCCAACTAGGATTGAAACACACACCCTGGCCAGGAGGGCCACACACGGGGGTGGTGGGACGACTGCCCAGGCGGATAGCGGCGGCGACGACGAACCAATGGCGTCTGCCCCCTACATACCCCTCCCCAGCATTTACAGCGAGGCGATCAACCCCCACTGATTGGCCGCCGGGGAAGAATATCCACACTACCTTGACCCTACTGCTGCCACCTGTCAGTCGAGGGTGGGACCAGCTCCCCAGACAACGACAGTGGACACATACAGTACAGCCAAAGCTGGAACAGGAGCACTGAATTTAGCCAAATAAACATGGTCAGAGGCAACTAACTCTCTGACCACCGTCTAAATTTACAGCAGCACCAGCTATGAACAATAGCAGGGTGCTACAGATAGATAGATAGATAAATATATAGACAGACAGAGAGAGAGAGAGAGAGAGAGAGAGAGAGAGAGAGAGAGAGGAGAGATAGATAGATAGATAGATAGATAGATAGATAGATAGATAGATAGATAGATAGATAGATAGATAGATAGATAGATAGATAGAGGGAAGAGAGAGAAGAGAGATAGATAGATAGATAGATAGATAGATAGATAGATAGATAGATAGATAGATAGATAGATAGATAGATAGAAACAAATATCTCTAAACGTGAACTAAAGTTAAAAAAAAGATGAAAACAGTGCCAATGAGTAGATATGTCAACTCAGAGAGAAAATACTGGTGGACTCAGTTGGCACAAGAGGTGATCAGATCCTGAGTGTGAGTGCACCAAAAACAGCTCAAAAAAAGATACCTCAGATAATGGCTAGTAATACCCACAAGGGGTGCAAACCTGCCACAGCAAAGAAAAGTCTCTGCAGATGCACCATCAGATCCTCCAGGTATTGTATGGGTGATTCACGTCTCAGCGAGATAACATGAAAGACAAATCAACAAGCGTATGATAGTGCAGTGATGTCTAAATGTAATCAAGTAAGAGCAGGTCAAACAAAACCATAAGTGTGTGCCCGTACAATAAAACACTGTAAATGAAGCAAAGTAAGCAGAAAGGGTTCACCGCTGTCATCGCTGATGTCAAAGCCTCCTGGGGGCGCGCGCGCTCTGTGCAGTAGTTACTGTATCTGGTGCTGGGCTGCGATTGGAGGTCGGTGGAGCGCAGTGGAACGCAAGCTGCTTCCGTGTGTAGCGTCGCTGTAGCCACGCCCTGACGCATTTCGTCACTTCCGACTTCGACAGAGGGCGTGGCTACACAACGCAATCACTGTCCCTTTGTACTCTGGCAAACAAAGGCTATTGGTCGAAACCACCCGCTTCCCGGTCGTGATTGGCGCTTCTCAGACCGGGTGGGCGGGATGCCTTCAGCCCTGTTGTATGGAGTTTAGCAAAGGGGAAAGGTGAAACGGGTTAATAGAAGGCTACTGCAATTTTAATATGGACAAAAGCCAAACATAAAATAAATAGAGTGACGCTTGTCCGCGGGGATAAAAGAGATCGTTTGTAAACGATCTTAGCAAGCGAAGAACTAAAACTATATTTAGAGAACGGATCAATTAAAAGGAAATAGTATAGGAGTGTGTTTTAAACGAGAGTGCCGAAACAACCTATCACGAGATCATGTGGGCGTGTCAGACAGTGAAGAAGATGTGTAGTGTTTATAGTGAGAATTTAAAATAAGCACTGACACTGCGGGGGAACCCCTTCTTATGACTTAAGACACAGATAGATGGATACATCCATTTTGATAGGTGGAGATTAAAGGTATAAACAAGACTAATGGCGCTGTATCGAATAATGCATCGAAAAGAACGGATTTTTTAAAAATTAGCCGCTTTATTATACCAAACACCATTTTCACCCATTTTGGTGTTTCTTGCATTCTGTTATTGGTATATTCATCTTCTATATCAAGTCACTTTTAATTGCTTTGTACATTCACTTGGCGCCGGCAGTGCATCTTTGGGCCTTTACTTGCACTCTTCACTCTCAGATAGATAGATAGATAGATAGATAGATAGATAGATAGATAGATAGATAGATAGATAGATAGAATCTCTCTGCAGCCTTTGGACTTATTTTAGAGACTTCCAAGAGACACCAAAGTTTAATATTTTCTTTTTGCTTTCCAGTGATACTTTTCACTAATCAAATCTTTAACGATTTGCCTCCTCCTCAATGTCTGCGGGAAGCTCGGTATCTATTGCTACAGTACAAAACGTTATTTGTGTGAAAGCTTGATAACGTTCATCCCGCTGTCATCAGATCATCGTACACAAAACTGAAATGTTTGTCATTCTTGTTTGTTGTGAGCGCAGAATTCATTGCACACCGGAGCCATCAAATTATATCAGATGGTGAGAATAGTGCCCCAGTTAGTCTCTTTTCATTTATTTTATTTATTTGTGTAGCACAAAAATATTCACAAGATCCTAACCTAATAGTGATGACGCACACACAGTCTGTGCCCAGGTATGGTGGACGTTAGTACCATAAAGGACAGAAGATAGAAGATCGAGGCCCTGTCCCCGCTATGACCAGACCAACATTTGGTCAATGACATCAGTCAGCATCCCTGGCCTAGGGTGACCACATTTCCAAACTACCATTCAGGGACACCCCCCCCCCCCCTTCCCAAAAATCAGTTTGTGCTGCAACGAATCACAGCACAGTGATTGGACACAAAAGGCGGGATTTATGATTTCTCCAATCACAAACAGGGGGCGGGCATTCCCAGCCAGGACAAGTACTGTCAGTGAGTAAAGTGGTGATGTGGCTGCCTTTTTTGGGGGCATCAGATTGGCCCGGGGGGGTGGCTGTGTCAGTTTCATTCGGGGACACTGTATTGTCCTGGAATGAAGGTGCCCGGGACAGACCAGCAAAATGCGGCACTGTCCCGGGCAATCCGGGACATGTGGTTACCCTACCCTGGCCTCCTTGCTTACCTTCAGCTCTCGGCTGGGAATCTTCGAGCTTGCAGCTAAATGGGCCTGAGTATACGCCATTGGTTACTAGGACTCCTTCAGCCAGCAGCATCCTAGCAACCAACTAGCCCTGAGGAGGAAGCTGTCATGTTCAGTGGTGGCAGAAATACCACCGCTAAACAAATGACTGAAGGTTTTTCGCATGTGGAGGAACAGGCTGAGTTTAAGACAAATCTTGTGTTGCTGTGATTTTGGCCTCCATCCCTAGTTGTCCCCACCAGGAAACCTACTCAAACCTAAACTACACTGAACACATACTACAGCTGTTTGGATGGCGTTGTCCTTTAAATGTATGAACTTTTAGTACAGAATTCGGCTCGCCGATGACATTTTTCTACAATCTGCCCATTTCTTTGGTTCATCACAACGATAATGTAGCTTCAGTATTAATTACAACACAGAGTATGCTTGCAAATGCCAGTGACGGCCTCAGTAATTTCAGTAATTTCCTTGGCGGGGTTGGTAATAAAACTGATATTAAATAGAATTAAGGTTAATACATGCAGGGTTGCCTTGAGCTGATTTTCAAAGGTAAGAGACCAATGGCATTTCAGTTCTGCGGTGTACATCAAGTCTGGAGGAAAGGAAACTGCCTGTGTTGAGTGTAATAACCAATAAGCTTCCAGCCGCCTAGTCTTCGTAAGAGCTCTAGTTGCCCAGAGCAACCAATCTGCCTCCATTCAACACTGTTCTATCCATCAGGATGTAATTGAAAAATAAGAATGATAATTGGTCTTAATCCTTTAGAACAGATGTTCTTAACCAACAGGCCAAGGCCCATTGCCAATTTGCCAGGCCTTCTTCTGACAGGCTTTCAAGCCAACTGCTGATCCCCTAACTTTCCATGGTGCCTCCAATCTCTTATAGGGCACCTAATCTTCCATAGTGGATCATAGTTGGATCCCCTAACTTTCCATGGTGCCTCAATCTCTTATAGGGCCCCCAACCTTCCATAGTGGACCACAGTTAGATCCCCTAACATTCCATGGTGCCTCAATCTCTTTTAGGGCCCCCAACCTTCCATAGTGGACCACAGTTAGATCCCCTAACATTCCATGGTGCCTCAATCTCTTTTAGGGCCCCCAACCTTCCATAGTGGACCACATTTAGATCCCCTAACTCTGCATGGTGCTTCCAATCGCTTATAGGGCCCCCAACCTTCCATAGTGGACCGCGGTTAGATCCCCTAACATTCCATGGTGCCTCAATCTCTTATAGGGCCCTCAACCTTCCATAGTGGACCACATTTAGATCCCCTAACTCTGCATGGTGCCTCCAATCTCTTATAGGGCCCCCAACCTTTCATAGTGGACCACATTGCCCCCCCCCCCCAAACGTTCTCAGTGCTCTCCAACCTACCACCAACCTCCAGCCTTCCATAGTAGACCGCAGTGTCCCTCAGCAGCCACAGAGACCCCCAACCTCCCACAGTGCTCTCCTACCTGCTCTCCTACCTCCTGGAGTGCCCCCAACCTCCCACAGTGCCCCCAGCCCCATGCAGTCCTACCCAGTCTACTGCAGAGCCCCCCCCAAATTCCCCCAATCTCCGACAGTGTTTCACACTGTCCCTAACATTACACAGTGCCCCCAGATGCTATAGCACCTTTCAGTCTTCCACAGCGCTGTCGGCAGCAGAGGGTGTGCGATCCCTTGTCACTCTGCTGCCCCCCCCGCCATCCTCGGTGAGGGAACCAGGAAGTGAAGCGCTCCGGCTTCACTGCCCGGTTCCCTACGGCGCATGCGCGAGTCGCGCAAAGCCTGCCGATTGGCTCCCGCTGTATACTGGGTGCCGAGTGTTCCCAGAACACAATGGGGGCGGATGGGAGGTGACGTCCTGCCCGCAGTCTGCCCGAGGCTGTGTGGCCGGAAGTGGGTGCAAATACCTGTCTTTAGACAGGTATCTGCACCCCCTCCCCCCTAAAAGGTGTCAAATGTGACACCGGAGGGGGGGAGGGTTCCGATCAGCGGGGGTTCCACTTTAGGGTGGAGCTCCGCTTTAATAGTGCTTTCTGGAGTAAAAAAACAAACAGTTGCAAGCAACTATTGGTGATAATTTTTTTTTTTTTTTTCACTGGACGTCTCAAGGCCACCCCATGGTTTTGCATTGTAAGTGATTGTAATGCTACTAATACATTGTAATGTTTTCACAGATGTTCTGAGGTCATTTAAAGTGGACCTTCCAATGAGCCAGCATCTTAGTCCAGGAAGTAGATGGCGACCCTGGACGATCCCTGAATAAAGATGGCGCTGTCCTTTTGAGAGAAAAGTAAATGAAGGCATTGTCAGGGGGAGTACTGTGATCTCTGAGCGAGGTAATGAGTACCTGGACGTGTTACACTGACACATTATTTATCATGCGTATTTGTCTGCGTATACCGCGCGCCGGCGTATAACGCGCACCCCAAACTTAGAAGGGAAGTTTAAGGGAAAAAAAAACTTACATTTTTCAGTGTCCGTCTGCTGTCTTGCCCGGCGTCCATCGGCGGCCTTGTCCAGTGTCCGTCTGCGGCCCATTCAGCCTTGTGGGTGTCCGTCTGCTGTCCTGCCGGATTTCCTGTGTCCTGCGGGCGAAGCCGAGCGTGGCCAAGCCTAGCCGAGTGCGCAGTACACTCGGCTCAGTCTATGTCGGCTTCTCTCAGCTTCTCTCGCGGTCCTGCGGGCGGAGCCGAATGTGGCCGAGCCTAGCCGAGTGCGCAGTACACTCAGCTCGGTCTATTTCGGCTTCTCTCGCGGTCCTGCGGGTGGAGCCGAGCGTGGCAGAGCCTAGCCGAGTGCGCAGTACACACGGCTTGGTCTATGTTGGCTTCTCTTGCGGTCCTGCGGGCGGAGCCGAGAGCGGCCGAGCCTAGCCGAGTGCGCAGTACACTCGGCTCGGTCTATGTCGGCTTCTCTCAGCTTCTCTCGCGGTCCTGCGGGCGAAGCCGAGCGTGGCCAAGCCTAGCCGAGTGCGCAGTACACTCGGCTCGGTCTATTTCGGCTTCTCTCGCGGTCCTGCGGGCGGAGCCGAGTGTGGCCAAGCCTAGCCGAGTGCGCAGTACACTCTGCTCGGCTCGGTCTATGTCGGCCTCTCTCGCGGTCCTGCGGGCGGAGCCGAGCGTGGCCGAGCCTAGCCGAGTGCGCAGTACACTCTGCTCGGCTCGGTCTATGTCGGCTTCTCTCGCGGACCTGCGGGCGGAGCCGAGTGTGGCCGAGCCTAGCCAAGTGCGCAGTACACTCGTCTCGGCTCGGTCTATGTCGGCTTCTCTCGGCTTCTCTCACGGTCCTGCGGGCGGAGCCGAGCGTGGCCGAGCCTAGCCGAGTGCGCAGTACACTCGGCCCGGCTCGGTCATTGTCGGCGGCGCTCAGAGACAGCGGGGATCGGCGTATAACGCGCACCCACGATTTTGACCTGATTTTAAGGGGAAAAAAGTGTGCGTTATACGCCGATAAATACGGTATTTAACATTTATCTGATATTAGGTCACAGACAATGAAAATTATGTCCATTTTTGAAGGTGAGTGTTTGTAGAAGATCCCACCGTTGGCTTTGGGTTGAAGAATCTTTGGTCGGAGAACAGAGCTCGGAACTTTCTATCCCTTCCTAATTCCAGCGCGCGATATTCAATGTCACCCGGCCAACTTGTGACAGGCGAGGAAATGCAGAGAATCTTTATCACATTGCATTTCAATTGTCACGGCTCAATTCCTGGAATGGAAATGACACAAAGGAAGTCGTATTATCGGAAGACTCGGATGACACTCAAAGACACTGAGAACCTCTTCAGTCCTCACTGATCTCATATCCAAACCTCCTCATCCTCTCCTAACCTAGTGAGGTTGTAAACCTCAGACATGAAATGTGAACAAAGCATATCCCTCTATAGTGTGGACTTGTCTCAGTCCAGAGCACTAAGTGTCATTTCTGTCTGCTGCTTCTTTCCTCTGCTGTCTGCATGAGTCTGACAAGTTTTCCTGACACCAAGAAAAAAAAGGTGACAGGGAGCTCCAGTACACAGCCTGTGCTTGACAGCCTCAGCTCTGTTCATGTGTGTTGTGTGATGCCCCCTAGTGTTAACCCCTTCCCTGCCAGTGACATTTATACAGTAATCAGTGCATTTTTATAGCACTGATCGCTGTATAAATGTCAGTGGTCCCAAAAAAGTGTCAAAAGTGTCCGATCTGTCGCAGTCCTGCAAAAAAATGCAGATCGCCATCATTACTAGTAAAAAAAAAAAAAATGCCATAAATCTATCCCCTATTTTGTAGACGCTATATTGCAATTTTCTTTACCAAAAATACGTAGAAGAATATATATCGGCCTAAACTGAGGAATTTTTTTATGTATTCTTTTGGATAAGAGGTGATCAAATACCACCAAAAGAAAGCTCTATTTGTGGGAAATAGGACGTCAATTTTATATGGGTACAACGGCGCAATTGTCAGTTAATGCAACGCAGTGCCATATCGCAAAAAATGGCCTGGTCATTAAGAGGGTAAATCCTGCCGGGACATTGAATCAGTGTGACGTATCACAGGAGGCGGGACATTGTTACTGCGACCGCCAGTTCTAGAAAATTTCAATCCAGCTCCGTGGCACAGCGGGAGATCGCCGCACTGATCCGGGCACTGATGGGCTGCATCTGACGGGCACCGGTGAGGCTGCATCTGACGGGCACTGGTGAGGCTGCATCTGACGGGCACCGGTGAGGTTTAATCTGACGGGCACCGGTGAGGCTGCATCTGACGGGCACTGGTGAGGCTGCATCTGACGAGCACTGGTGAGGCTGAAGCTGACGGGCACTGGTGAGGCTGCATCTGACGGGCACTGGTGAGGCTGCATCTGACGGGCACTGGTGAGGCTGCATTGATCTCTTGTATCATGTGTCTGCAGTCTCTGACCATCTCCTGTATCATGTCTGCTAGAGGTGCCCTGAATGGAAATATTGCTAAAACTATTAGCAGTGTGTTTAAAGAGGAAGTAAGCCCGGATGGGTTTTACTTCCTCTATGTGGCCCTGCAAAGGTAAAGCATATTGGGCTAGGATGCATCGCATACTAGCCCATTATGTGACACTTACCTGCAGGAGAAGCCCACGATGGATGTCCCCGTCTTCCACGCTGGCAGCGAGAATCTATTCTTCACCCTTCTTCTTCCAGGGGCTGCAAACTCCGGCTCTGTGACTGGCCGAAGTTACGTGACGTCACTTCTGCACATGCGTGCGGGAGCCGCCATTAGCGGCATGACCCCAGCTTGAAACGGCACACCCGTTGAAGGCGTCACTCGGGGAAATTGCAAATGTCTCCGAGACCGTGTAGGTCTCGGAGATATTGCAAGCACCTACAGGTAAGCCTTAATCTAGGCTTACCTGTAGGTGTAACTTGTCCCCGAGGGTTTACAACCACTTTAAGTCTAGGTAAATGATTGCAGACATGATACAAGAGATGGTTAGAGACTAAGGACATGATACAATTGATGTTTAGAGACTTGGGACACGATACAAGAGATGGTTAGAGACTGAGGGCATGATATAGGAGATGGTCAGAGACTGAGGACATGATACAAGAGATGGATAGAGACTGAGGGTATGATATAGGAGATGGTCAGAGACTGAGGACATGATATAGGAGATGGTCAGAGACTGACGACATGATGCAAGAGATGGTCAGAGACTGAGAACATGAAACAAGAAATGGTCAGAGACAGAGGACACGATACAAGAGATGGTTAGAGACTGAGGGCATGATATAGGAGACGGTCAGAGACTGAGGACATGATACAATAGATGTTGAGACTGAGGACATGATACAAGAGATGGTTAGAGACTGAGGGTATGATATAGGAGATGGTCAGAGACTGAGGACATGATATAGGAGATGGTCAGAGACTGACGACATGATGCAAGAGATGGTCAGAGACTGTGAACATGAAACAAGAAATGGTCAGAGACAGAGGACACGATACAAGAGATGGTTAGAGACTGAGGGCATGATATAGGAGACGGTCAGAGACTGAGGAGATGATACAAGAGATGGTTAGAGACTGAGGACATAGAAAAAGAAAAAAACACATTTTGCAGAGAGATAATGCTGCTCACCCCAAAATGAATGTCACAGGTATTTTCCCCAATGGGGTTTTTAGGCAGCTCAATTAACCTCCCTGGCGGTATGATTCTTTCTGAAAAAAGGTGCTGAAAGCGGTACCATTATTTTGCATGGAAATTTGGCGTTTTAGATTGCAGGCCTGTAATTCTTAGGAATAACTCACCTAAATCTGTCCAAACCAGAGTCTCTAGTAGACTATGATGAAGTTTGAAACACAAAATCATAAATTATAATATAATAAATAATAACAAGTAATAATTTAATAATAACAATACTTTTTATTCAATAAATCTTAACAAATAATATATTCAGATACTCTGATTTTTTGGGGGGTCAAACAAGGGTGCAAAATCATTATTCAGTAAACGTCTCGGGTATGAAACATTTTAAAGCAGGGTACAGCGCAAAGTCCAACGTCGCAGTCGGCACAATAGAAACGCGTTTCTTTACGGATTTTTCTTCCGTTTTCGTCGCGTTTGGAGCAGCAAACCACACACATCCTTGTGGGTGCTGTTTTTTTTTCAGTAGGTGGAATGTGGTCCAAAAAATGACGACCAGTCAGTCTTTCAGGGTTCACTACACCAGAAGCCCGACGTCCAGATCGGTTTACCGCCATTGGCGTTTGGTGCTTCAGAAAGATTTGTTCTGCCACCTTCCACACAAAGTCTGCATGGGCTATAGGCCTGTCACTTTTTTTTTTCATCAGGATGAAGGAATTCCAGAGACATTGTTCGACAAGATGTCGGAAAAATTTTTTATAGTACTTTTTCTGCTGCTTCCTCATCGCTGGGTAAAAAGTCATGGCCTGGTCAGCCCTGTCCACACCTCCCATCGTGTGGTTGTAGTCCAACACAACTTGTGGCTTCATAATATCCTTGCCACCTTTGGTATGCACCATGACGGTCAAGGTGTTATGGACTGTGCTCATAAGGGAAACGTCTTTTTTGTCCTGCCACTTCAGTGCCAACATTTTCCCTTTTTGCCATGCAGCTACTTCTCCTTTCCCAAGCTTTTTGCTGGGAAATGCTGACGGCATGTTACGCCGGTTAGGCCTCACGGTTCCATAAGCGTCGGTCTTATTTTGGATAAGGAACTCGTACAGTTCTGGGGAGGTATAAAAATTGTCTGTGGTGACACAATAGCCCTGGTTGAGCAAGGGCTCCATCAATGACAGAACTGAAGCGGTTGCCATCCCAAAATCGCTGAATCGCTCGCAGAACTTGGTCCCTTTCCCAGTGTATACGACTGAGTTCCAAATATATCCAGAGCTGGATTCACACAGCATAAAAGTTTTTATACCAAAGCGAGCTCGCTTTGATGCGATGAACTGTATCCAGCTGAGCCGACCTTTGTAGGCCATGAGACTTTCATCGATGGTAACGTCGCGCTCAGGAATATAGGTCCGCTGGAAGTTCTGCAAAATAAGCTGGTAAACCTCCCAAATTTTTTTCAGCTTTGGAGCTGGATGAGAATGCTCATCAAAGTCCTCATTATTTGCAAAGTGCAAATATTTCATGATCAATGAAAATCTGTACTCCGACATCACGGATCCAAAAAAAGGTGTGGCCAATAATTTGTTCGTGGACCAGTACCATTTTTGCAGGGGTTTCCCCAAAAACTTCCAAATGTCCTCGCTGGTTACAGGCTCCCATTTTCTGCGCCTTGAAAATCGCTGAGGAGTCGCAGCTTGTTGTTCTTGGTATCGATTTGTCTCAATAACTATTTTGTCGATCACTTCAGCGGTCAGAAAAAGTTGGAGGTATTCCAGGGGATTGTCATCAACGTCCACTTTTATCCCAGGTGCTCCTGTAAATGGAAATCTTGGGGGCGCTACGTGGTCATCACCGCAATCAATTGCGCACCAAGTCCGCACATCGCTGGGCACAAGATCGTCGCTTATATCACTTTCTGCGTCTGATGACGAACTTTGCCATGCGTCGCTGTCACTCAGCTCCTCCGCAAGTGATTCCGTATCGCTGTCGCTGTTTTGCAGCAGGTCGCATAGCGATTTTGATGTACAGGTGCGCTTTGCCATGATCGCTGTGCAGTTTTCAGACACAGGTACAGTACAGGTACAGTCAATCTGCAGACAGGGCACTGGAGAAAGCACTGGGGGGCAATCAAATGTCACTGTAATTTATTTTTAATTTTTATCCAATTGTGTCAGTGTGTTTTACTATGTTGCTACTTATATTTTTTGAATTTCGCGCCGTTCCCCCCCCCCCCGTTCCGCCCCCCTGCGTCGCGACGCTCGCAGGGAAGGGAATCAGGGGAACACAGTGCATCGGGCGGACATCCGGCCGCCGTGCACTGGGGAAAGACATCGCTGACATCGCTGGATCGCAGGGAAAAAGGTAAGAAACCTCTTCCTGCATCTAGCGAAGCAAACCCGTGTGTGGATCGGGGTTACCGATCGTAGCCTAAAAATCTCGCCCCGAGCCACACTCGGGAATACCGCTCAGAAGGTTAATGGATTGTAGACAACGTATGTAAAAAGAAGGAAGTTTTTATTATGTGATGACACATACAAGGGGGATATTCAAATCGTTAGGATAGGAGTTACAAAGGTACAAAAGTGGTTAAAATTCCCATACATGTAAATAAATGACAAAAAACAACAACTGTCGAACAGCTTGACATGTGTATATACAAGCATATAACAACTGTTGATGCGTTTCGACCTTTATACATGTCTTCTTCAGAGGTTTTGTTGTAACAAGTCAATATGTATGGTTAGGAATAGGACAATCTGCACTGAACTCATCCATCAAAGTAATGAGAGCCGATAAGGATCCATAGGCTGAGGACATGATACAAGAGATGGTCAGAGACTGAGTACATGATACAAGAGATGGTTGGAGACAGAGGACATGATACAAGAGATGGTTAGAGACTGAGAACATAATACAAGAGATGGTCAGAGACTGAGAACATAATACAAGAGATGGTTGGAGACAGAGGACATGATACAAGAGATGGTTAGAGACTGAGGACATGATACAAGAGATGGTCAGAGACTGAGAACATGATACAAGAGATGGTCAGAGACTGAGAACATGATACAAGAGATGGTTGGAGACAGAGGACATGATACAAGAGATGGTTAGAGACTGAGGGCATGATATAGGAGATGGTCAGAGACTGAGGACATGATACAATAGATGTTTAGAGGCTGAGGACATGATACAAGAGATGGTCAGAGACTGAGAACATGATACAAGAGATGGTCAGAGACTGAGAACATGATACAAGAGATGGTTGGAGACAGAGGACATGATACAAGAGATGGTTAGAGACTGAGGGCATGATATAGGAGATGGTCAGAGACTGAGGACATGATACAATAGATGTTTAGAGACTGAGGACATGATACAAGAGATGGTCAGAGACTGAGAACATGATACAAGAGATGGTCAGAGACTGAGAACATGATACAAGAGATGGTTGGAGACAGAGGACATGATACAAGAGATGGTTAGAGACTGAGGGCATGATATAGGAGATGGTCAGAGACTGAGAACATGATACAAGAGATGGTTGGAGACTGAGGACATGATACAATAGATGTTTAGAGACTGAGGACATAATACAAGAAATGGTTAGAGACTGAGGACATGATACAATAGATGGTTAGAGACTGAGGACATAATACAAGAAATGATTAGAGACTGAGGACATAATACAAGATATGGTTAGAGACTGAAGACATAATACAAGAGATGGTCTGAGACTGCATTTTCCTGGGATTTTCATGCACTAAAGGTGCCAATAATAGCCAACAATAAATTCATATTAAAGCAGAGGTTCACCCTAAAAAACAACCATGTACCATCCCATCCAGCATACTAGCGTCAGCTACAGTATGCCTTTTTTTTTTTTTTGCGCTGTACTTACTGTTTAATCCGTCACTTTCGTTTCAGACTCCCGCGGGGAGTAGGCGTTCCTATGAAGAGGGGTACATGATTGACGTCCGGCTATGGCGCGTCACGCGTTCCGAAAATAGCCGGAGTAGGACTCGGCTCTTCACAGCGCTATACGGCTAATAGTTGTCCTGTGGACAGATTCTCCCCCCTGAGCTGTGGATCTCTGCAGCTCCTCCAGAGTTACCATGGGCCTCTTGGCTGCTTCTCTGATGAATGCTCTCCTTGCCCGGCCCGGTCAGTTTAGGTGGACGGCCATGTCTTGGTAGGTTTGCATACTCTTTCCATTCTCGGATGATGGATTGAACAGAGCTCTGTAAGATGTCCAAACTTGGGATATTTTTTTTTTTGTACCCCAGCCCTGTTTTAAACTTCTCCAAAACGTTATCCCTGACCTGTCTGGTGTGTTCCTTGGCCTTCATGATGTTCACTAAGGTTCTCTAACAAACCCATGAGGGCTTCACAGAGCAGCTGTATTTATACTAAGATTAAATTACACACAAGTGGACTCTATGTACTAATTAGGTGACTTCTGAAGGCAATTAGTGCCAGTGATTTTAGTTATGGGGTATCAGAGTAAAGGGGGCTGAATACAAATGCACGCCACATGTAAAAAATAAAAAATAAAGCATTTATAATTTTCCTCCCACAATTATGTGCCACTTTGTGTTGTGTTTTATCACATAAAATCCCAATAAAATACATTTATGTTTTTGGTTGTAACATGACACAATGTGGAAAATTCCAAGGGGTATGAATACTTTTTCCAGGCACTCCGTATATTTTTGCTGGTTTGGTTGGAGTTCAGCCTCATGGAAATCTCCGGGATGAACATTCCTAGAAGGAGGACTTTCTGCTGGAGACGCAAAGCGATTCCTCCTGAGAAGTTCCCAGGCTGTCACCACAGCGGCGGACAATTCCAAGAGCCCCGCCGGCGGCTGAGACCTCGTCACTTTCCTCTAAACATCTAAAGGCCTGTTAGAAAAACGCTCAGCTATTTCCTTTGCGGATGAACAGCCACAGATCTACCAATCCAAAGCCGCGTCTGATCATCCCGGAGAGGAAAAATCCCTGAAATCAGGATGATCCGGACTGTCAGTCCCAACCGGAGACGTGACAGGTTCTCCAATCACTGAAAAGCCAGAGGAGATAAACCAAAGAGTCCAAACCAAGAGCCAGAAAATACAATATATTGCCAAAAGTATTGGGACGCCTGCCTTTACACTCACATGAACTTCAATGGCATCCCAGTCTTAGTCCGTAGTGTTCAATATTGAGTTGGCACCGCCCTTTGCAGCTATAACAGCTTCACCTCTTCTGGGAAGGCCGTCCACAAGGTTTAGGAGTGTGTTCTATGGGAATGTCTGACCATTCTTCCAGAAGGGCATTTGTGAGGTCAGGCATTGATGTTGGACAAGAAGGTCTGGCTCGCAGTCTCTGTTCTAATTTATCCCAAAGGTTATCGGGTTGAGGTCAGGACTCTGTGCAGGCCAGTCAAGTTCCTCCACCCCAAACTTACTCATCCATGTCTTTATGGACCTTACTTGGTGCGTAGTCATGTTGGAACAGGAAGAAACCATCCCCAAACTCTTCCCACAACGTTGGGATCATGAAATTGTCCAAAATGTCTTGGTATGCTAACACCTTAAGAGTTCCCTTCACTGGAACTAGGGGGCCAAGCCCAACCCCTGAAAAACACAGTAAGTAAAGTAAAGTGTAAAATAAAACTGTGTGTTCTGGCGCCATCAAACACGTTTCGTCACATGTGATGTCATTAGGTGCCCCTGACAAAATGCACTGGGCGGAGCTGAAACACATGCCACTGCGCATGCGCAAACCAGCCGCTGCCATCTTGGTTTTTCCGGCTCCACAGTAAGTGGTAAAGTAAAGTGTAAAATAAAACTGTGTGTTCTGGCTCCACCCAACGCGTTTCGTCATATGTGATGTCATTAGGTGCCCCTGACAAAATGCACTGGGCGGAGCTTGGAACACACGCCACTGCGCATGCGCGTGAATATTTATCAAATTAATATTTTGAGGAAAAACACAATAAAATAAATTTTAGTGGAAACAAACACAATATTATACCTGTTTTTTTTTTATAGACTATAAATGATTGGGTTGTGTCAAGTAAGTAGATACAAAACATGTCAATGGTTAAAAATACGGATGCCCATGAAATCACAAAAAAAATCTATGATACCCGAAATTCTCCGACTTTATGGAGTTCTGACCCTACAATATTTGCTCATACACCAACATTTGCAGAGATACCTCACATGTGTGGTGCAATTGATGTTTGCATACGCATGCTCTACACTGCGCAATTTATTTGGGGTGTGTAGGGGGTGACAGGGTGCTTTAACCACTTGCCGCCCGCCAATGACAAATTGACGTCGGCAAAGTGGTTGTAGAATCCTGAGTGGACGTCATATGACGTCCTCAGGATTTTGAGCTGCTGCGTGCCAACGGGGGCGCGCATCGCGGCGATCGTTGTTGCAGGGTGTCAGTCTGACACCCCGCAACACAGATCAAGGTAAAGAGTCTCTCAGGGAGACTCTTTACCACGTGATCAGCCGTGTCCAATCACAACTGATCACGATGTAAACAGGAAAAGCCGGTAATCTGTCAGACTCGAGTAGAGGAGAGCCGATCGGCTGCTCCTATGACAGGGGGGGTTTGTGCTGATCGATTATCAGCACAGCCGCCCCGAGGATGCCCACTGGACCACCAGGGATGCCCACTAGACCAGTGGTCATCAACCCTGTCCTGCAGGGCCCACTAACAGGCCAGGTTTTATGTATTACCTTGGGGAGATGCAGTCTAGAATACTGCAATCACTGAGGAGGAGAAAAAAGATATCAGCTGTGATGTATTTCAGTTATCTTGCAAACCTGGCCTGTTAGTGGGCCCTGCAGGACAAGGTTGATGACCACTGCACTAGACCACCAGGGATGCAAAAAAAAAAGGTATGCCACCCTAGACCACCAGGGATGAGAAGGACACAAAAAATGGATGCCAATCAGTGCCGCAATGGATGCCAATCAGTGCCCACAATGGGCATCACTGATTGGCAGGCATTGTTTGGCACTGATTGGCAACCATTAGTAAAACACATATGATAGTGCCCATCTATGCCCATGCATGCCACCTATCAGTGCCCTTCAATGCCGCCTATCAGTGCCCATCCATGCCGCCTATCCGTGCCCATCCATGCCGCCTATCCGTGCAGCCTATCCGTGCCCATCCGTGCCGCCTATCTGTGCCCATCTGTGCCACCTATCCGTGCCGCCTATCCAAGCCCATCCATGCCACCTATCTATGCGCCTATCAGTGCCTATCTGTGCCGCCCATCAGTGCCGCATATTAGTGCCCATCAATGCCACCACATCAGTGCCACCTCATTGGTGCCCATCAGCAGGGCCGGACTTACCATTGGCCTTGACTGGGCTCAAGCCCAGGGGCCCCACCCAATAGGGGGCCCCCTTTAAAAAAAAAAAAAAAAAAATTTTTTTTTTTTTTTTTTTTTTTAGGGTTCCGGAGGTCCCCAGGGGCCCGGAGGCCCCCAGGGCCCCGGACGGCAACCCCCCTTTTTTTTATTTATTTTTTGTAAAAAAATGTTTTTTTTATATATTTTTTATTTTTATATATATATAATATATATATATGTGTATATATATATATATATATATATATATATATTTTTTTTATTATTATTATTAAAGGGCCCAGGGGTCTCCAGGGCCCCCGGATGGCAACCCACCTTTTTTATTTTTTTATAAAAAAAATTACATTTTTTTTTATATATATATATATATTTTTTTTATTAAAGGGCTCAGAGGTCCCCAGGGCCCCATGTGGCAACCCCCCCCTTTTTTATTTTTTTTATAAATGTTTATTTTTTTATTTTTGTTTATTTTTTTATTTTTTATTAAAAGGCCCAGAGGTTCCCAGGGGCCCAGAGGTCCCCAGGGCCCCCCGGGTTTGGCAACCTCCCTTTTTTTATGTATTTTTTATAAATGTTTTTTTTTTTATTATTAAAGGGCCCAGAGGTTTATTTTTTCTTTTTATTAAAAGGCCCAGAGGTCCCCAGGGCCCCGGATGGCTACATATATTTATATATATTTGTTTTCTTCTTTATTTCTTCTTTTTTTTGTAAAGGCCCCCCCGCTTCTCAATTTGCGGCAGCCTCCACGCTTCTCAATTTCAGGCGGCAGCACCCCCACCCCCCTAGGTTCTCTGCTTCAGGGGGCCCATGCCTTAAGCTGTGCAAGGGGCCCCAAAATTCCTGATGGCGGCCCTGCGCATACCTCCCAACACGCACGGATTCTGTGGGACTTTCCCGCACAGACAGCTTCTTCCCGCAGTCCCGCAAAAGGGTTAATTTTCCCGCACTGCAAGAGGAGGCAGCACGGAAGCAGGAGGAACCGGAGTGGTGTGTGGAGGACTGTGGCTGCTGAAGGGAAGAAAGCCGAGAGCCGGGCTAATGACAGTCTGTGGCCCCGGCTGTTGGCACAGGTGAGAGGCACTCCCCCCTCAACAACTGCAAAATCCCCCCCCGATCAACAACTTTAATGCGCTCCCCCCCGCTCAACAACTTCAATTCGCCCCACCCCCCCGCTCAACAACTTCGATCCCCCCCAATTCTCGGCTCCAGGGGGCCCCTTCAACACTCAAGCCCAGGGGCCCCCACCACCCTAAGTCCTGCCCTGCCCATCAGTGCCGCCTTATCAGTGCCCGTCAGTGCAGTACCATCAGTGCCCATCAGTGAAGGAGAAAACTTACTTATTTACAATGTTTTATAACAGAAACAAAAAAAACGTTTTTTTTTTAAATTTTCGGTCATTTTTTTATTTTTTTTGCAGAAAATAAATATCCCAGAGGTGATAAAATACCACCAAAAGAAAGCTCTATTTGTGGGTACAAAATGATAAAAATTTAGTTTGGGTACAGTGTAGCATGACCGCGCAATTTTCATTCAAAGTGCAACAGTGCTGAAAGCTAAAAATTGGTGTGGGCAGGAAGGTGTATAAGTGCCCGGTATGGAAGTGGTTTAAAAAAAATATATATTTTATTTATTTTATATACTTTTTTTTTACTTTTACATTTTTTTTTTTTTACTTTATTGCTATCACTAGGGTGCTAACAAGACCCTGTTTATAATACAATGGGCAGGTGACACGTCCTCTTTATGGAAACATTGGGGGGTCTATTAGACCGTTTATTCTAAAATAACTAAAAATGTTGTGAGATAAAAATTGATGAGATTTACAGTAAGTTTGAAGTAACTAAAGTAAATATATGTCTTTTTTTTTTTTTTTACCTAATTATGGAAATATTTTTTTTCCTCTGAAGGATTTTACTTTGTTGCCACATGTTTCTGCCCCGAGGAAGATCCAAAGCATCGGACAAAACGTTGGTAATAAATAACTTCTATTGATCCTCCTGCAAGGCCTGTGACAGTCTTCCGCTGTACTCTCTGTAATGCCGTATGATAGATATATTGATATATTGACAGCTGAGTGACTGCCGCATCCCCAGTGACTTTTGCTCATTATGACACGCGTGTTGTTTTATTAATTGTGGCAATTTTTCTTGCAAAAAAAGTTGGGGAATTAAATTAACATTTTTATCAGCACTTTTTTTTTTTTTACATATGTACAAAATATTGTTTTTTATGTGTTTTTTTTTTTTATTTCATTTTGCATTTGTGTTAGAAAATGTATAATATTTGTTATATAAAAAAATAAATAAAAAATGTTGCATATAGCAGGTTTCGCTCGTCATTTGGGAGGAGAGGAGTGATTTAGGTAAAATGTATTCTTGCAGAAAACTGATGCCCTCAATTTTTCATTGAAATTTGCTAAAAAAACAAAAACGATTGCCTGATTTTTTTAATTTTTTATTTCAGATGATGTTTTCTTTTTAGGTGTATGTGTGTTTTGGGTAGTTTATTTTTTAATTTAGCATTTTATTGTTCTTTTTGTTTGTGTATTTAAATGTTATCTATATACTAATGCTTTCGATTTTTATTCTACTTTTTTTTTGTTTGTTTGTTTTTTTACTTTTGTGAGAAAACTTAAAGCGGAGTTCCACCCAAAAATGGAACTTCCGCTTATCCCACTCCTCGCCCCCTTACATGCCACATTTGGCATGTAATTTTTTTGGGGGGGAGTGGGGGCTTCAGGAGAAGGGGACTTCCTGTCCCACTTCCTCCTTCCGCCGAGGGGTTGCAAAGGCGATTAAGCTTGATCGCCTTTTGGCAGCCCCTCCCTGTAGGCGATCGCCTAGGACACGTGACAGGTCCTGGGCGATCGCCTGTCCAATAAAACAGCGCAGCGCCAGGCCGCGCCGTGCATGCGCAGTGGGTGCCTGGCCGTGAAGCCGAAAGCTGTCACGGCCGGGTGCCCACAGTGACAATGAAGACGCCGGCCGGGGAGGGGGGGAGAGGAGCGGAGCCCCGGCCAGCGCGTCGCTGGAACGCTGAAGCAGGTAAGTGTCTGTTTATTAAAAGCCAGCAGCTACACTTTTTGTAGCTGCTGACTTTTAATAAACATAAATATTGGCTGGAACACCCCTTTAAACTCCGGGGTTGTAAAGGATTTTTTTAAATAGCTTCCCTTACCTCAGTGCAGTCCTCCTTCACTTACCTCATCCTTCCATTTTGCTTTTAAATGTCCTTATTTCTTCTGAGAAATCCTCACTTCCTGTTCTTCTGTCTGTAACTCCACACAGTAATGCGAGGCTTTCTCCCTGGTGTGGAGAAAGTCTCTTGAGGGGGCGAGCAGGAGTGTCAGGACGCTCACTGACACACAGCTCCTTTCTCTATCTGCAAAGTAGAGAGCACCCTGACTTGGTTGCTCGCCCCTCAATAGGCTTTCTCCACACCAGGGAGAAAGCCTTGCATTACTGTGTGGAGTTGCAGACAGAAGAACAGGAAGTGAGGATTTCTCAGAAGAAATAAGGACATTTAAAAGCAAAATGGAAGGATGAGGTAAGTGAAGGAGGACTGCACTAAGGTAAAGGAAGCTATTTAGGGGGGGAAAAAAAATTCCTTTACAACCTCTTTAAAATAGAGAGGCTAATGGACCATATTTTGCCATTAGAACAGGCGCTCCGGTAGCCCTTAGTAGCCATTTTTAAGCCCATTACCCCCCAAAAAAACACCACAAATCGTCCTAATTTCACCTTTAATTTTAAAATTTATTTTGCCAGAATGGCAAAATTTCATCAAAATCTCAGGATTTTGACAACAATTTGAAGAAATGTAAACTCTCAATTATGCTTTTTGAAAATATTTTATGCAGTGCAAAGTTAAGTTAAAAGTAAGAGAAGGGCTCTGATTGGCTGTAGGCAATTTTACTTTTTTTTTTGCATATTTGTAATATTTTGATCATTTATGTTTATGTCTGCTGCAGATTGGCAGTTTATGATGGAGGTACATGGAGACGGGAAAGGAGTGTGGAGGTTGTATCTTCCATCATGTGAAAAAAATAACAATAAAGAAATAAATAAAAAAAAGAGAACCTGTCACGCATTGTGGATTTCTTTTTTAAACAATATTCAAACTCTCCTTTAGTGTAAGAGCACCCTGATTCCAGGAAGAGCACCCTGACTTCTGATCATAGGCATGTGCATGGGGTGTGTCAGGTGTGCCTGGGCACCCTCCAATCATCCTGTGTGATGCAAAAGCCCCCTGCTGACCACTGCTCCCCCCTCCCCCATAGCAGCTGAGGCTATATAGAGAAAGGAACTGTGAAATCTCTGTCCTCAGTCCCTTTCTCTGTCTCAAAAGTGAGACATCAGTGGTCTGTTTAGGCTATTTCACCAAAGCCCCCCAATGTGGCTACTAACAAATTGTAAAAAGAAAAATAATAAAAACAAAAATATTGTCAAAATTATTAAAAGAATCAAATTGTAAAAATTTAAAAATACAATAGTAAAAAAAAAATGTATAAATTAAAAAAAAAAATACACCATCCACTGCCCTACTGACACCATCCACTGCCCTACCTACACCATCCACTGCCCTACTGACACCATCCATTACCCTACTGACATCATCCATTGCCCTACTGACACCATTCATTGCCCTACTGACATCATCCACTGCCCTACTGACACCATTCATTGCCCTACTGACACCATCCACTGCCCTACTTACACCATCCACTGCCCTACTGATACCATCCACTGCCCTACTGACACCATCCATTGCCCTACTGACACCATCCACTGCCCTACTGACACCATCCATTGCCCTACTTACACCATCCACTGCCCTACTGACACCATCCATTGCCCTACTGACACCATCCACTGCCCTACTGACACCATCCATTGCCCTACTGACACCATCCACTGCTCTACTGACATCAGCCTCTGCCCTACTGACACTGTCCACTGCCCTACTGACACCATCCTCTGCCCTACTAACACCATCCTCTGCCCTACTGACATCAGACTCTGCCCTACTGACACCATCCATTGCCCTACTTACACCATCCACTGCCCTACTGACACCATCCATTGCCCTACTGACACCATCCACTGCTCTACTGACATCAGCCTCTGACCTACTGACACTGTCCACTGCCCTACTTACACCATCCACTGCCCTACTGATACCATCCACTGCCCTACTGACACCATCCATTACCCTACTGACATCATCCATTGCCCTACTGACACCATTCATTGCCCTACTGACACCATCCACTGCTCTACTGACATCAGCCTCTGCCCTACTTACACCATCCACTGCCCTACTGATACCATCCACTGCCCTACTGACACCATCCATTGCCCTACTGACACCATCCACTGCCCTACTGACACCATCCATTGCCCTACTTACACCATCCACTGCCCTACTGACACCATCCATTGCCCTACTGACACCATCCATTGCCCTACTGACACCATCCACTGCCCTACTGACACCATCCATTGCCCTACTGACACCATCCACTGCTCTACTGACATCAGCCTCTGCCCTACTGACACTGTCCACTGCCCTACTGACACCATCCTCTGCCCTACTAACACCATCCTCTGCCCTACTGACATCAGACTCTGCCCTACTGACACCATCCATTGCCCTACTTACACCATCCACTGCCCTACTGACACCATCCATTGCCCTACTGACACCATCCACTGCTCTACTGACATCAGCCTCTGACCTACTGACACTGTCCACTGCCCTACTTACACCATCCACTGCCCTACTGATACCATCCACTGCCCTACTGACACCATCCATTACCCTACTGACATCATCCATTGCCCTACTGACACCATTCATTGCCCTACTGACACCATCCACTGCTCTACTGACATCAGCCTCTGCCCTACTTACACCATCCACTGCCCTACTGATACCATCCACTGCCCTACTGACACCATCCATTGCCCTACTGACACCATCCACTGCCCTACTGACACCATCCATTGCCCTACTTACACCATCCACTGCCCTACTGACACCATACATTGCCCTACTGACACCATCCACTGCCCTACTGACACCATCCATTGCCCTACTGACACCATCCACTGCTCTACTGACATCAGCCTCTGCCCTGCTGACACTGTCCACTGCCCTACTGACACCATCCTCTGCCCTACTGACACCATCCTCTGCCCTACTGACATCAGACTCTGCCCTACTGACACCATCCATTGCCCTACTTACACCATCCACTGCCCTACTGACACCATCCATTGCCCTACTGACATCAGCCTCTGCCCTACTGACACCATCCACTGCCCTACTGACATCAGCCTCTGCCCTACTGACACCATCCTCTGCCCTACTGACATCAGCCTCTGCCCTACTGACACCATCCACTGCCCTACTGACATCAGCCTCTGCCCTACTGACACCATCCTCTGCCCTACTGACATCAGCCTCTGCCCTACTGACACCATCCACTGTCCTACTGACACCATCCACTGCCCTACTGACACCATCCATTACCCTACTGACACCATCCACTGCCCTACTGACACCATACATTGCCCTACTGACACCATCCACTGCCATATTGACACCATCCATTGCTCTACTGACACCATCCACTGCTCTACTGACATCAGCCTCTGCCCTGCTGACACTGTCCACTGCCCTACTGACACCATCCTCTGCCCTACTGACACCATCCTCTGCCCTACTGACATCAGACTCTGCCCTACTGACACCATCCATTGCCCTACTTACACCATCCACTGCCCTACTGACACCATCCATTGCCCTACTGACACCATCCACTGCTCTACTGACATCAGCCTCTGACCTACTGACACTGTCCACTGCCCTACTTACACCATCCACTGCCCTACTGATACCATCCACTGCCCTACTGACACCATCCATTACCCTACTGACATCATCCATTGCCCTACTGACACCATTCATTGCCCTACTGACACCATCCACTGCTCTACTGACATCAGCCTCTGCCCTACTTACACCATCCACTGCCCTACTGATACCATCCACTGCCCTACTGACACCATCCATTGCCCTACTGACACCATCCACTGCCCTACTGACACCATCCATTGCCCTACTTACACCATCCACTGCCCTACTGACACCATACATTGCCCTACTGACACCATCCACTGCCCTACTGACACCATCCATTGCCCTACTGACACCATCCACTGCTCTACTGACATCAGCCTCTGCCCTGCTGACACTGTCCACTGCCCTACTGACACCATCCTCTGCCCTACTGACACCATCCTCTGCCCTACTGACATCAGACTCTGCCCTACTGACACCATCCATTGCCCTACTTACACCATCCACTGCCCTACTGACACCATCCATTGCCCTACTGACATCAGCCTCTGCCCTACTGACACCATCCACTGCCCTACTGACATCAGCCTCTGCCCTACTGACACCATCCTCTGCCCTACTGACATCAGCCTCTGCCCTACTGACACCATCCACTGCCCTACTGACATCAGCCTCTGCCCTACTGACACCATCCTCTGCCCTACTGACATCAGCCTCTGCCCTACTGACACCATCCACTGTCCTACTGACACCATCCACTGCCCTACTGACACCATCCATTACCCTACTGACACCATCCACTGCCCTACTGACACCATCCATTGCCCTACTTACACCATCCACTGCCCTACTGACACCATACATTGCCCTACTGACACCATCCACTGCCCTACTGACACCATCCATTGCCCTACTGACACCATCCACTGCTCTACTGACATCAGCCTCTGCCCTGCTGACACTGTCCACTGCCCTACTGACACCATCCTCTGCCCTACTGACACCATCCTCTGCCCTACTGACATCAGACTCTGCCCTACTGACACCATCCATTGCCCTACTTACACCATCCACTGCCCTACTGACACCATCCATTGCCCTACTGACATCAGCCTCTGCCCTACTGACACCATCCACTGCCCTACTGACATCAGCCTCTGCCCTACTGACACCATCCTCTGCCCTACTGACATCAGCCTCTGCCCTACTGACACCATCCACTGCCCTACTGACATCAGCCTCTGCCCTACTGACACCATCCTCTGCCCTACTGACATCAGCCTCTGCCCTACTGACACCATCCACTGTCCTACTGACACCATCCACTGCCCTACTGACACCATCCATTACCCTACTGACACCATCCACTGCCCTACTGACACCATCCATTGCCCTACTTACACCATCCACTGCCCTACTGACACCATCCATTGCCCTACTGACATCAGCCTCTGCCCTACTGACACCATCCACTGCCCTACTGACATCAGCCTCTGCCCTACTGACACCATCCTCTGCCCTACTGACATCAGCCTCTGCCCTACTGACACCATCCACTGCCCTACTGACATCAGCCTCTGCCCTACTGACACCATCCTCTGCCCTACTGACATCAGCCTCTGCCCTACTGACACCATCCACTGCCCTACTGACACCATCCACTGCCCTACTGACACCATCCATTGCCCTACTTACACCATCCACTGCCCTACTGACACCATCCACTGCCCTACTGACTTGTGCACAGCTCTACTGACACCATCCTATGCTCTACTGCAGACATGTGTTTGACCTTTGGGGTGCACACCCTAATGCAGTAGGCTGCGCACACCTATGTTTCTGATGGTCCTGCCATCAAGGTTCTTGTTCAGGCACTTCCTGCCATGGGGTGACAACAGTGTCCCAATAGTGCTCATGCGTTGTCATCCTGTCACTTGCACCCCTGGTGGATACTAGCTGTACCAACACACGTTGCCCAGACATGGTCCCCTGTTGTCATCATCAGGAAATCGGCCCTTGACAATGACATGCAGCCTCTGCTGAGTCCATGCAGGTAGAAGGTTATGACTTGATACACATAGAGTTACACGTCTGCAATGATCTCCATGGAGGCCGTTAGCATGGCGTGATGCTGCAAAATAGCACAGAAGGCATGGAGAATACGTGTATACATGTGTGATATGACAAACACCATCTCTACAATGGAGCGTAGTGTAGACGGGACCGTTTACTGGAAGATGTTCATGTTCAGCATTCTGTACATAGCAATAAAAATCAGAACACAATTCTGTGGTCATCTGGCAGAGGCATCCGAAAAACCACAGCATGCTATGACCAAAGAGCATCATGTCAGACTGCATTCCTTTATATAACCAATATATCCAATAAACTGAGATATCATCTCCATGTTGGGCAACATCCCTCTTTGAGAACACCCACCAAACGTTTTACCTTTTAGTATACATAAATAGTGTATACAGTATACATACCTTTATTTATGTAAGTGTCCTCTGTCCGGTCACTTGGGGAGGGCGGTCCTCCCTCCTGCTCATGTACTTATCAGCACCATACTGTGCAGGAGCCATGAGCAACATGATGATGCCCCTCTCTAAATATTACATAATTTTCCTCAAAATTCTACAAACAATTCCCCATAATGACAACGTGATAGAAGTTTATTTGAAATCTTTGCAAATTTATTAAAAAATAAAAATAAAAATCCCACGTACATAATATTCACAGCCTTTGCTCAATACTTAGATGAAACCCCTTTGGCACCAATCCAGTCTTTTTGGGTATGATGCTACAAGCTTGGTACACCTATTTTTGGTCAGTTTCTTTTTTGCAGGACCTCTCAAACTCCATCGGGTCGGATGGGGAGTGTCGGTGAACAGTCATTTTCAGACGTGGAATTGGGTTCAAGTCTGGGCTTTGGCTGGACCACTCAAGGACATTCACAGAGTTTTCCCGTAGCCACTCCTTTGTTATCTTGGCTGTGTGCTTAGGGTCGTTGTCCTGTTGGACGATGAACCTTCACCACAGTCTGAGGTGCAGAGAGCTCTGGAGCAGGTTTTCATCAAGGATGTACATTGCTGCATTCATCTTTCCCTCGATCCTGACTAGTCTCCCAGTTCCTGCCACTGAAAAACATCCTCACAGCATGATGCTGCCACCACCATGCTTCACTGTAGGGATGGTATTGTGCAGGTGGTGAGCGGTGCCTGGTTTCCTCCAGACAAGATACTTGCCATTCAGGCCAAAGAGTTCAATCTTTGTTTCATCAGACCAGAGAATTTTGTTTCTCATGGTCTGTGAGTCCTTCAGGTGCTTTTTGGCAAACTCCAGGTGGGCTGTCATGTGCCTTTTACTGAGGAGAGGCTTCCGTCTAGCCACTCTACCCTACAGGCCTGATTGGTGGAGTCCTGCAGAGATGATTGTTCTTCTGGAAGGTTCTTTTCTCTCCGCAGAGAAACACTGGAGCTCTGTCAGAGTGACCATCCGGTTCTTGGTCACCTCCTTGACTAAGGCCCTTCTCTCCCGATCGCTCAGTTTGGCTGGGCGGCCCGCTCTAGGAAGAGTCCTGGTGGTTCCAAACTTCTTCCATTAACAGGTAATGGAGGCCACTGTGCTCATTGTGACCTTCAATCCTGCAGAAATATTTCTGTACCCTTCCCCAGATCTGTCCAACGATACAATCCTGTCTTGGAGGTCTTCAGACAATTCCTGGGACTTCATGGTTCGGTTTGTGCTCTGACATGCACTGTTAACTGTGGGACCTAGACAGGTGTGTGCCTTTCCAAATCATGTCCAATCAACTGAATTTAACGCAGGTGGACTCCAATCATGTTGTAGAAACATCTCAAAGATGATCAGTGGAAACAGGATGCCCCTGAGCTCCCATTTGAGTGCCATGGCAAAGACTGTGAATACTTACAGTATGTACATGTGATTTATTTTCTATTTTTTTATTTTTAATACATTTGAAAAGATTTCAAACAAATTTCTTTCTATGGGGTATTGTTTGTAGAATTTTGAGGAAAATAATAAATTGAATCCATTTTGGAATAAGGCTGTAACAGAACAAATTGTGGAAAAAGTGAAGTGCTGTGAATACTTTGAGAATGCACTGTATATATATATATATATTATTTATCTTTTTTTTAACTCCACTTTTGTTGAGAAAAAACATTCCCCTCTGAGAGATCTCTGTACATTGCAAGGATTTTAACAGATTTTAACAGACTTTGTTGCAGATTCCTACCTTTTGTTATGCTGAAAAAAATCCCTGTGTGTCCATTTAGAAAGTGAGTCTAATAGGAGTGGTTTCATAATTATGAATCAGCTGCTGCACCTGCATGGCACTAATGAGGAAAGCCGCTGGGCCTGCATCCCCTAGACGTGATTTTGTATTGGGATTATCTCACCAAAAATTACATTTTTGTTGCCGATGATGCTTGATATCTGACTTGTATTTTAGTGCAGACTTCTGGGAAAATCAGTGAGCCAATCACACAAGCAGAAAATTATGTTTCTGTGGAGTGGCCAGTACACATTCTGTATACAGAACACCTCCAGGTAGCCATATTGCATTTTCAGAAAATTACAGCGGCTGCAGATTGAAAATGAAAGGTAATTTTTAATTAAATTCAATTACAATATGACAACATTCCCATAGACACACTCCTAAACCTTGTGGACAGCCTTCCCAGAAGAGTTGAAGGTATTATAGCTGTAAAGGGGGGGTCAACTCAATATTGAACCCTAGGGACTTAAGCCTCGTACACACGAGCCAGAATCTCGTCAGGAAAAAAACGTTGTTTTTCCTGACGAGATTCTTGGCAAGAATCTCTTGCCGCCGGAGTGTACAGACTCTCCTTTCAAAAGAACTGTGGTTCACTTGAAAGGCAAGAACACGGTGACGTCATTGCGTACGATAAGCATGCGCTCGTCACATTCAATGCCGTCGCCGCCATCTTGCTGCACCCTACCTATGCCTAGGAAGCTACCGCGCATGTGTCAAAGTCATTTCGAGAATGCGCGGGTTTCCACGGCGACGGGTAAGTATACACACTCTTGGGTTTCTTGGCAGGAAAACTGCCCAGAACCACGACAAGAAAATAGAGAACATGTTCTCTATTTTTCTCGTCAAGATTTTAGCCAGTTTTCTTGACGAGAAACCTGAAAGCCTCGTACACACGCTCGGTATACTCGGCAAGAAAGCTCTGCCAGCAGTTTTCTTGGTGGTTCTTGCCGAGAAAACCGAGCGTGTGTACGAGGCTTTACACACCTAAAACTTGGTGACAGCCTTTCCAGAAGAGTTGAAGCGGTTATAGCTGTAAAGGGTGGGCCAACTCAATATTGAACCCTACGGACTAAGGCCCAGATTCTCAAAGACTTACGACGGCGTATCTCCAGATACGCCGTCGTAAGTCCGAATGGCCGCCGTCGTATCTATGCGCCTGATTCATAGAATCAGTTACGCATTGATTTGGCCAAGATACGAGCGGCGTAAGTCTCCTACGCCGTCGTATCTTGGGGTGCATATTTACGCTGGCCGCTAGGTGGCGCTTCCGTTGATTTCCACGTCGAATATGTAAATGAGCAAGACACGCCGATTCACAAACGTACGTACGTACGTACGTACGTACGTACGCCCGTCGCAATTAGTTACGCCGTTTACGTAAGACATACGCCGGCGTAAAGATAAAGCAGGTCTCTAGGTGGCGCAGCCCATGCAAGGTATGGACGTCGGAACAAGCGTATCTTTTTACGTTGTTTACGTAAGTCGTACGTGAATGGGGCTGTGCGTAGGTTACGTTCACGTCACAGGCATTGAGCCGGCGTATCTTTGGGCGTAAATACGACGTGATACTGAGCATGCACGCGCATGCGCCGTTCATTCGGCCATGCATCTACATGGGGTCAGGCTTAATTTAAATACAACACACCCACAACCTGCCTACTTACGCCGGACGATTTACGCTACGCCGCTGTAACTTAGGACGCAAGTGCTTTGTGAATACAGCACTTGCCTCTCTAAGTAGCGGCAGCGTAGCGTAAATAAGATACGCTACGCCCGCACAACGTAAAGCCGCCCTACGTGAATCTAGGCCTAAGACTGGGATGCTATTAAAGTTCATGTGCGTGTAAAGGCAGACGTCCCAATATTTTTGGCAATATAATGTATCTTGGGGCGTTCAAATGTAAATTATTGAAGTAAAATGAAAAATACACATTTGGCCACTAGATGGAGCTAAGTGTTAAAGGATTTTTTTTTGTTTAGCTTCATCTGGTGGACAAATTCTGCATTTTCTAGTTTAAATCAATGAAATTAAGCTGGTAAGAAATGGTGTTTTGGATCCTTAGAAATGGAATCATTGGACTTGCCCGTGATGTCGTTCACCACTGACCACAAACAACTGTGACGGTTTGATTTTTGGACTCGCAGGACTCGGTCATTGCCTCCTAAATCCCCCTATATGCTTATTTAGATGATGGTGTTGTGTTACCCTTTAAGGCAATCGAGTGGTGTCTAATAACTGCAACGCTACTGGTCTGATTAGTTCATTAATTGATCCATTGATTGATGAAGACTGCCACACAGCAGATTATTGCATTGTGGGACTTTAACAATCTAGCACCAGATAGAAGCTGGTCTTTTATGTTTTACAATCTGTTTTCTGCATGCGGTGAGTGGAGGGTGACCTCCATTACAATGAATTGTCTTTAGATTTAATGCGCTGGATAGGAGCCAGATACGGACCGCATTAAGAAAATTACAAGTCTCCACCACTCCACAGGACTTTAAGGGCCCAGAGATGGCACGGCTGTGTGACATGGTGACGGCGGGACTGTCTCTGGGCAGCTTTGTACTATACTTGGCAAAGGTCCCTGATCAGACAAAACAAATGGCGTCAAAAAATGTGTCCTGGAATTTTGGGGACAAATATGCAGTGGAGGAAGGTGAAAGATTTCATTGTGTGGCTCAAGTCTAACTTTGAAGGCAAACTTCAGACTTTTTTTTAGACTTTTGGTGTTAGGGTGGCAGAGATAGTTATTGGTAGATTTAATGGAAGAGTTGATGTTTGGAGAGTTCGTTTTAAGGTAATAGGGAAGAATCAGTGTCTGGATTAGTGTTAGGGTTACATGGGGGTTGGTGTTACTGGGAGGGTTAATGATAGGGTTACATGGATGGTTAAGGTTATTGGGGCAATTGGGATTCGGGTTTACAGGGAGGGTTATTGTTAGGGTTATAGTAAGAATCAGTGTCTGGATTAGTGTTAGGGGTTACAGGATTCTTAGGGTTACAGGGAGAAGTAATGTTAGGGTTACAATGAGTGTGTTAGGGTTTCAGGGAACATTAGTGTTAAGGTTACAGGGAGGATTAATGTTAGGATCACAGGAAAGATTAGTGTTAGGGTTACAGGGAGGGTTAGTGTTTAGAGTACTGGGAGGGTTAATGTTGTGGTTTCATGGAGGGTTGGAGTTACAGGGAGGATTCATGTGAGGGTCACAGGAAAGACTAGTATCACAGGGAGGGTTGGTGTTAAGGTTAATGGGAGGGTTAATGTTGGGGTTAAAAAAGGGTTAATATTAGGGTTACAGGGAGGTTTAGTGTTACAGGGAGGGTTGGTGTTAAGGTTACTGAGAGGGTTAATTTTGGGGTTACAAAAAGGTTACAGGGAGGATTAATGTTAGGATCACAGGAAAGATTAGTGTTAGGGTTACAGGGAGGGTTAGTGTTACGAGTACTGGGAGGGTTAATGTTGTGGTTTCATGGAGGGTTGCTGTTAGAGTTACAGGGATGATTCATGTGAGGGTCCCAGGAAAGATTAGTGTTACAGGGAGGGTTGGTGTTAAGGTTATATGTAATTTACTGGCCCCTTCCCTTTCTGAATGAAGATTGTGAGTGATTGGTAGTGTGTGTTTGAGCTCTGGGGTGCACACCCTAATGCTATAGCTGCGCACACCTATGCTACCACCTGTGACCTCCTGGTTACCCAATAAGCATCTCATCTCATTGCTCTCACATCTCACTGATTCCATCTCCATAGTCTTTGCCTGATCCCCCAGAAGCTGCATCCTGTCTCTTCATGTCCCCAAGAGATAGAAACAAATGATTGAGATTACGCCTTTGGTTGGACCAACCCTTTAAAAACCAATCCCATCCCAGGGCAGGTGTTGTTATAGGACAAGCCAGGGGCGGACTGACCATTCGGGGCTCTCGGGTACTGCCCGAGGGCCCCATGCCACTAGGGGGCCCCAACAGGGCTGCCAGCCTCAGTAAAACCAAGGACAGTATGTAAAAATCTGTGTTTTTTTTTTTTTTTTAAATCCCAAGATTATAGCTGCCCCACCTCTCCAGTACCTTTTCAGTGTGTGTACTGTGTGTGTGTATACTGTGTGTGTTTGTGTATAGTGTGTGTATACTGTGTATGTATACTGTATGTGTGTGTATACTGTGTGGCCCCATAATCTATTGCCTGGGGGCCCCATATTCTCCTATTTCCCGGGGGCCCCATAATCTCCTATTGCCCGGGGGGCCCCATAATCTCCTATTGCCCGGGGGGCCCATGAGTTGTCAGTCCGCCCCTGGGCCAAGCTGATTCTCATAGTTCCTTCACAATCCACAAGAGGTCCTGCCTAACAATCTTCCTTGGCTGCCCTGGGAAATCCAGCTGTCGCCCATCCCTGGGAAGATCCAGTTGGCACCCGGGAGTGGACGGGTTAACGTAAGAAGCTTAGCGGGATGCTTGCGCTGCCTGTGCTTTCACACCGCTCTCCTCAGTCTGCAGAGATGTGAGATTCCGTTAATGAGACCTGCAGCTGCTGTATGCAAAATTAACCTTCTCCTGGAGCGCCGGAGATGTGTGCCGCTACCGCAGGGGCTGCGAAAATTCCACCAAGTACTCTTCCTCCCCAATTAGATTTTACAATTGGCGGTGTGTGTTGGTCTCTTACAAAAAGGGGGGGGGGGGGTTGTTAGGTAACCAGCAAGAAGGCAGCATGGAGGATGGCAGAGTAAGGATCATGGTGTGTAAAGTGCAGTAACCCAAATCCAACCGGAGATCTCCTTCCATCACAAAAATTAAAGATTATTGCTAAGTCTTCTGAGATAATGTTCTTCTCCTAAAAGTGTACCAACCCAAATACAGACAGAGATCGCCTTCCATCAGATCAGTGAAGGACTTTATTCGACAATTTACTGGATGAACATATCAGCACTCACACAAAGGGCCAGATTCACATAGGTTAGCGGATCTTTAGATCCGCGTAACCTACCTGATTTAACACCTGCCGCCGCAAGTTTTTGAGGCAAGTGGTTAATTCACAAAGCACTTACCTCAAAACTTGCGGCGATGTATCGTAAATCCCCCGGCGGAATTCAAATTCCGCGGCTAGGGGGCGTGTAGTATTTAAATCAGGCGCGTTCCCGCGCCGATCGAACAGCGCATGCGCCGTCCGGAAATTTTCCCAGCGTGCATTGCTTCAAATGACGACGCAAGAACGTCATTGGTTTCGACGTTTACGTAAATTACGTCCATCCGTATTCGCGAACGACTTACGCAAACGACGTAAAAAATTCAAATTTCGTTGCGGGAACAACGGCCATACTTAACATTGGCTGCGCCTCATAGACCCAGGGGTAACTATACGCCGGAAAAAGCCGAACGCAAACGACATTAAAAAAAAGTGCCGGGCGCAAGTTCCATATTCAGAAAGAACTTGCGCCCTAAGTTACAGCGGCGTAACGTATGTGGTCCGGCGTAAGCCCGCCTAATTCAAATGTGGATGATGTGGGCGTGTTTTATCTAAATTACATGTGACCCCGCGTATTTGACATTTTTTACGAACGGCGCATGCGCCGTTCGTGAAAGAATCCCAGTGCGCATGCTCGAAATTACGCCGCAAATCGTCATTGCTTTAGACGTGAACGTAACTTACGTACAGCCCTATTCGCGAACGACTTACGCAAACAACGTAAAATTTTCAAAATTCGACGGGGGAACGACGTCCATACTTAACATAGGATATCCCTCATATAGCAGGGGTAACTTTACGCCGGAAAAAGACGAACGTAAACGACGTAAAAAAATGCGCCGGGCGGACGTACGTTTCTGATTCGGCGTATCTACCTAATTAGCATATTCTTTGCGTAAATCTACGGAAGCGCCACCTAGCGGCCAGCGTAAATATGCAGCCTAAGATACGACGGTGTAAGACACTTACGCCAGTCGGATCTTAGGGAAATCTATGCGTAACTGATTCTCTGAATCAGTCGCATAGATACGACCCCACAACTCAGAGTTACAACGGCGTATCCAGAGATACGCCGTCGTAACTCCTATCTGAATCTGGGCCCTTATACGCAACAATGGATACTTAAAGAACTTTGGTTTAGCTAAACAGATACAGCAAAAAAAACATTTGCTTTGTAGCTCCCTGTGATTATAAATCTCATACTGAGCTGCTTGATAAAGGAGGAGTCATTGCTCTGATTTGAGTTCCATAGACAGTGAGCACCTTTTCAGCCAGGCTGAATCTAAGATAGCTGAATATGTTAAAAGGTGACTAGAGCTCCATCTAGTGGACGGTTAGAAGACTGCACCGTGTTAATGTGTAATATTTATTATTTACACAACTGATTACATTAAGGAAAAACATTTTTATTTTTTTACAATGTTTTTAACCTGATAATTTTTTTATGGAAAAAGAACATTTGGATTTTTTATTTATATTATAGATAAATGTAGCATAAAATGTCAGGCTCTGTGCACACTAGCATTTTCCATATGCTCAAAAACTCTGAATAATATGCTGGATAATACGCTGATAATAGCATTTTTGTGCCAGCTTCTAGTAGCTTTTAGGAGCTTTTAGGAGCATTAGCATTTTATTAGCGTTTTTGCAGTACAAGAAAAAAAAAAAAAAAAAAAAACGTTAGTAGCATTTTAGTAGCAGTTAGGAGCGTTCAGGAGCATGTTAATGACACCCCCAGTACGGTTCACCGATCGCAGTGTGAACTGTGGATTAGGACAGAAATCGGATCGCATGGGAGAGAACACTCATGCGATCCGATTCCAGTGCACATAAAAAAAGTCCTTGCACCCTTTTTTTTGCAAATCCAATGTGAGTCCAGCCATACAACTGTGCATTGCACAGACATCGCATGTAAATGACGCCTGCGGTTGCGGGTGCGAATCCCATGCAATGTCTGAGATCGCTATAGTGTGATCCTGGGCTTACACGGGAAACCAGGACTGGATTTATCATGAGTCACAGGCAAAGAGGCGGCTTTTCCCTGTTTTGTTTTTTTCCATTATTCATCAGAAATAACCTTTTAAAAAATGTTTCTTCATCTCTACTACATACATGCTGTATCCAATGTTACCAGAAATGTAGGACATACTGCATACAGAAGTGAAGGTTCGCCTCCTAGTGGCTGTGTATGTCATTGCAATCAGTTAACCTCGCTGTTAAAAGCTCAGCCACATACAGGGAAAAATATAGTCAGACCTGGCTGTCAGTCCAATATCGAGAGACAGGCATAGGCGTGAGCACAGGGTGTGCCAGGTGTGCCTTGGCACACTCCAATTACCTTGTATGTTGCAGATGCCACCTGTTTAGACCTGTGATATTTCACCAAAGCCCCCTAATGGGGATCCTAAAAAAATTGGGGAAAAAAACGAATGTAAAAAATAAAATTATAAATGATAATTTAAAAATAAACACAATTGTAAAAAAAAATATAATTTAATTGTAAAAAATAATATAAAATAAAATATTAAAAAATAAAAACTACTGACACCAAACTCTGCTCTACTGACACCGGCAGCATATACTGTATACACATGCACAGGCATATGTGTTTGGGCTTTGGGGTTGCACACCTATGGAGACAGGAGTGGTAAGGCACAGCCAGGCCCGGACTGGGACAAAAAATAGGCCCGGGCATTTTAGACTGATTATCCCAGGGGGGGGGGGGGGGCGGCGGGGGCGCCCGCGGCGGTGGTTATTGATGGGATGTGAGATGATGAGAGCAACTTGTACCTCTGGACCCCTTTACATTACACAGCACCCTGCACCTCTGGACCCCTTTACATTACATAGCACCGCACCTCTGGACCCCTTTACATTACACAGCACCCTGCACCTCTGGACCCCTTTACATTACACAGTACCCTGCACCTCTGGACCCCTTTACATTACATAGCACCCTGCACCTCTGGAGCCCTTTACATTACATAGCACCCTGCACCTCTGGAGCCCTTTACATTACACAGCACCCTGCACCTCTGGACCCCTTTACATTACATAGCACCCTGCACCCCTTTACATTACACAGCACCCTGCATCTCTGGACCCCTTTACATTACACAGCACCTCTGGAGCCCTTTACATTACACAGCACCCTGCACCTCTGGACCCCTTTACATTACATAGCACCCTGCACCTCTGGACCCCTTTACATTAAACAGCACCCTGCACCTCTGGGCCCCTTTACATTAAACAGCACCCTGCACCTCTGGGCCCCTTTACATTACACAGCACCCTGCACCTCTGGGCCCCTTTACATTACACAGCACCCGGCACCTCTGGATCCCTTTACATTAAACAGCACCCTGCACCTCTGGGCCCCTTTACATTACACAGCACCCTGCACCTCTGGACCCATTTACATTACACAGCACCCTGCACCTCTGGGCCCCTTTACATTACACAGCACCCTGCACCTCTGGACCCATTTACATTACACAGCACCCTGCACCTCTGGACCCCTTTACATTACATAGCACCGCACCTCTGCACCCCTTTACATTACATAGCACCGCACCTCTGGACCCCTTTACATTACACAGCACCCTGTACCTCTGGACCCCTTTACATTACACAGCACCTCTGGACCCCTTTACATTACACAGCCCCCCACAGTTTGTTACACAGACACCCCCCTAACAGTTCTGGACCCCCTGCATGTTACACTGGGGGAAGATGTGACATGCGACCCGCGGGCCGCCGCGGTCCACCGGGCATATGCCTGGTATGCCCTATGGCAAGTCCGGGCCTGGGCACAGCCATTGTGCTGCACTACTAAGCAGGAAGTTTAATAATCATACATGGCTGCCCCTATATTCCTACATAATTACAATATATACATAGAAGCAGGGATATTTAACATGCGGTAGTTATTTACTAAAGCTGAAGAGTGCAAAATCAGCCTCACTTCTGAAAAAGAAACCAATCAGCTTCCAGGTTTTATTGGCAAATCTTTATTGAACAAGCTGAAGTTAGAAGCTGATTGGCTTCTGTGCAGAAGTGAACCTGATTTTGCATTCTTCAGCTTTAGTAAATGAGTCCCATTATGACATGTAAGAAATGTAATCAAGTCACTTTCGCATGTAGACTAGAAGAAGAAAAAGGATTACAGTTTTCCTTTAAAGTGCTGCCAACAGCCCTTTAAATGATAATCAGGGAGCCAGCGTGTGCCATTAATTAGTGATCGGGCACGGCTGATACGCGGCAGTCAGCGACACCGGTGCCGCCTCTTGTTTGCATGGTGACAATTCCCAGCTGCCTTCACATCTTCTGAGGACAGACAATCGGAGGACACGTGTTTTCACCTGAGCCCCGCTGGGGGGTTGTGAATTAAGATGAGAGTAAGGAGAACAAAGCACGCCGGCTCATCCCCTAAAACGCCCAGCCTAGCTCCTCCCATCCGTGCGCCCCTTAAAGGGAGAGCGCGTGTTTCCTGAGAGCGTCCTTATCGCAGGCGTTTCATTTTAATTATACGGAAACCCAATCACTAACAGAAGCTTTTACATTCAATATTTCCTGCAATGAAGATCCTCGTTCGGACACTTCCTGTTATAAGGTGACAACGCTCTGTCCTTGTCCCCAGCTGTGCTTCTACGTTGTCACCTTCTCACGGGGGCTTCCTATGGAGTTATGGATCCTGCTATGGGAAATGTTATGGAGCCATCACTGGAGACAGGGAAAGGCTGCAGAGAGGATGCAGGAGATCAGCAGCACTGGAATGCTACAGAGTCTCCAAACTGTGGCCCTTTGCTTGCCTTTAACTGATCCTTGGGGCACTATTCCTCCCACTGACAATTAACAATGGGGCATAATTCCTGACACCAACAGTGGGACTCGATTCCTCCCACTAACACAAGCCATGGGGCACTATTTTTCCCAATGACACCGATGATGGGGCATTATTCCTCCCACCGATAATAGTGATTGGGCTTTATTCCTCCTACTGACACCAAGGATGGGACACTATTCCTCTCACAGAAACCAATGATGGGACACTATTCCTTCTACTGACACCAATTCTGGGACACTATTCCTCTCACAGAAACCAATGATGGGACACTATTGATCTTTTATTGAAAAGAATCAAGCAACCAATTTTATACAAAAGTAAAAAACATAACTATAGTACAAAACTTCAAACATAAATCCAAGGAAATACACATCCAGGTTCAGAATATATACAATATATACACTATACACCACTACCAAAACATTACTACAAAACTATTTACACAAAGCAGCAGAAAGGGCCTAAGAGGCACAACCCGTCACCTATGTACGCAGCCATTTATCAAAAATGTATGAAAAATAATAATCTAGGGTGATAAGAGACAGACAGCCACACCCGGGAAAGAGACTCCTGGCAGTCAGGGAGGCTTGAAACCCCTCCACGCCTTCAGCCAAGCCCCCTGACCCCGCTTGTCTCTCTCAAGCCCCCGAATCTTCCCCACCTCATGCACAATGTCATACACCACCACCTCAACAGGAAGGATTTTTTGCCGAATGCTGACCTGACACCGTGCGTTCCAGGTGAAATAACGGACCACTAGGCTAACTAAAAAAAGTGTATCCAAACAAAAACCTCCACCGGTACTGAATGCTCCGTACACCCACTCGGCATAACCCAGCCTGGAGAGGAAAGGAACACCGAGCGCCCGCCCCACCTGTTTGTACACTTCTATGTTAAAAGGGCAACGAAGCAGAAAATGGTCCATAGTCTCCTCCTCACCTGCACACTCCTCCCGAGGACAGCTACGATCCACCCCACTGCGGAATTTCAAATTGCCCCGAACATAGAGCCTCCCGTGGAAGCACAACCAGGCCAGATCCCTAAATTTAGGAGGTATTCTATCCAAATTAATCAGTCTCAACCCCACCCTCAAAACTGGGCCTGGGCAATCCCTTAAGGCCAGTGGGTCATGAAAGACTTCGCTCAAGACTCGACTCATAAGGTCTTTCCTCGGAACCAGTCTGAGATCTTCAGCCGACAATCGCCACTGCCGCAGTAACTTCAGGCACGGAGCTACATAGGCTGGAAGCTGACCACGATGACCCCTGCGATTCTTCACTTGGCCACCTTCTTCCCAAAGTCGCAGAAAAGGCCTAAACCAAGATCTAAATATGCCTGCCCATCCAGGAGGTTCCACTGCAAGCATACTACCAATGTTAAACTTGAGAAATAGCAGTGAAAAGAAAAGAATTGGGTTGACCATACCTAAGCCACCCTCCCTCCTGGATAGGTAGGTGACATTCCTCTTGATGGGGTTCAGTCTGTTCCCCCACAGCATCTGGAAGAACACACTACTGATCCTAGCATAGAGAGACACTGGCAAGATGCAGACAAAGCTGACATACAAGAAGATCGGAATCAGGTAGGTCTTAATCAGATCAACCCTTTCCCTCATAGATAACTTCCATCTCTTCCAGTTGACCACCTTAGCATTGGCAATTTCCAGTCTGCCTTCCCAGTTTTTGAGGCCATAATCGCCGGGACCAAATTCAATGCCTAGTATCTTAATTCTTTCTCGGGGCACTGGAAAGGTGTCCGGGAGATCAAACCCCTCACCTTCCTTTCCCATCCAGAAAACTTCACTCTTTTCCTGATTGATCTTGGAGCCTGATGCTTCAGAATACCGTGATGTCAGAGAGACCACCTCCTCCGCCTCATCCGTCCCAGTGACAATCACCGATACGTCGTCCGCATAAGCAACAACCCTCAATGGCGGCTCACCCGGGAGCCCCACTGGTACCCCACACAACATGCCGCTCTCTAGCCTCCTGATGAAGGGGTCGATTGCAAACACATAGAGCAGGGGACTCAGGGGACAACCCTGGCGCACCCCGGAGCCAACCTCAAAGGACCGTCCAACCCAACCATTAACAAGAGGGAAGCTTTCTGCCCCCTTATACAAGACTTTCAGCCAATCAACAAAACCACCCGGCAGACCGTACTTACTAAGGAGCAACCACAGGTACTCATGGTTAACACGATCAAAAGCCTTTGCCTGATCCAATGTCAGCAAGTACTTTCCCCAGCCTGCAGCCCTGCACCGCTCCAAGGCCTCCCGGACAGCTAACACCGCTGTGAAGGTGCTCCTACCCTGGACCGAACAGTGCTGATGGCGAGAAAGCAAAGACTCTGCTACTGACGACAGGCGCCAGAAAAATATCTTCGCCAGTATCTTTCTATCGACATTAAGAAGGCTGATGGGGCGCCAATTCTCAATCATCGAAGGATCTTTACCCTTTGACAGAAGAATCACAGCCGAGTGCCTCATGGAAGGGGATAGCACCCCCTCAGCAAGACAACTGTTAAAAACCTCTACCAAATGTGGGGCCAGAATAGACTTAAAGGCTTTGTAAAACTCAGCCGTCAAGCCATCCGGTCCGGGTGACTTTTTGATGGCAAGCTGTTCAATTGCCCTCATCACCTCTTCAACTGTGATCTCCTCTGTCAAATTCATCAATGGAACATCTCCACCATTTAGACCTGGAGTAGAGTCCAAAAAGCTTTCCATCTTGTCACGGTCAAGCTCTTTCCTTCCAAGAAGGTCGGCATAAAAGGACCTCACGACCTCCAGAATCCCTGACCTGGACTTTGTCACGGAACCTGTACTGTCCTTAAGGCCAACGACCGCTTTAACAGCTACACCTTGTTTGCAGTTCTGGTAAGGGTCAGGCGAGTGGTACTTCCCATAGTCCCTTTCCAGAACCAAAGAGGCATGCCGGTCATATTGACACTTCCTGAGAAGGAGTTTCACTTCGGAGATTGCCCCAGGATCTCCTCCTCTCGAGACAAGAATATCCAGCTTCCTCCGCAAACGTTGGTAGGTCATGTATTTATTAAACTGTGTTCTATTGGCTAGGCCCCTGAAGAATCCAGCGATCCTCTTTTTGGTCAGCTCCCACCACTCAGCCTTGCTGCTACAAAAGTCCAGGAGGGTCACCTGTGCCTGAAAGAATTCCTCAAAGGATTGTCTAACATGTTCTTCCTTGAGTAGAGTCGAATTCAATCTCCAGATGCCCTTTCCCCTCTGAGGGGCGTCTGAAGCATTCAGGGCCACAGATAGCATACAGTGATCAGAGAACTCTACTGCCTGCACCACTGGGGGTGAGAAAGCAGAGGCCTCCTTCAAAAAAAACCTGTCTATCCTACTCTGACTATTACCACGATGAAAGGTGAACCCGGTGTCATCCGGGAGGTGCGCAATGTGCACATCCACAAGACCAGCATCCCTAACCATACTATTTAAAAAAACGCTATCATATCCCAGCCTGTCCTTGAAGGCCTTCCTGTCCTTGGGCCTAGTTACTGTATTAAAGTCACCTCCAAAGACCACTTGCCGGGATGTAAAAAGAAATGGCTTGATCCTTGTAAAAAGGCATTTCCTGTCCCACTTTGTGTGCGGCCCATAGATATTAATTAGGCGCAGGTCCTGCCCTCCCACAAGGACGTCTAAGACCATACATCTCCCAATCTCCACCTCAATAACCCGCCGGACAGTTACCATGCCGGTTTTAAACAACACCGCCACACCGCCGTAAGGCTCGGCCGCAAGAGACCAGTAAGATGGACCATACCTCCACTCTCTCTTGGCCATATGAATATCTGCCAAGGAGGTGAGCCTAGTCTCTTGCAAAAATAAAATTTCAGCATCTAATTGGCTGAACAAAAAGAAGGCCATAGAACGAGCTCTCACTGACTTAATGCTGGCGACATTTATTGTCGCCACTTTTAACGGAGGGGGAACCGCCATTTGGGTTATTGGGTGGATTGCTTCTTAGCTCCCCTCTGCTGCTCATCACCAGAAGCCTCCCTCTTTCTTGAGGCCGCCTCCAACTCCATCTCTGAATCAGAGCTCAGCTCTGAAGAAGCTCCAGATGAGGAAATATCCCACCTAGAGGACCTACGACGGGTGGAGACAGGCACCGGAGCTTCCCGTCCCCGTTCCGTCCTCACCGCCTGCTTCTTCCGCCGCCCAACCTTCCTTCTCTCCTCCAGGTACTTGAGGTCAGCCTCAGAGATGCCCTCATCCCTTGTTTTTTTCTTTGAAGCGACCTTTTTAGTACCCGCTACCACTCCTGGTGGGGGGGGTAAATCCGACTTAACAGGGATAGACTTCTGGGGGGTAACTGACTCAGGGGGCACAGACTTGGAAGGTTCTGACACAAGAGGAGCGGGTACAGTAGGCTGGGGGGACACAGATACAGATACAGAAGGAGTACTTACAGACACAGGAGGGGTGGTCACAAGAACTGGGGAGGGAACTGGGGAGGGATCCTGAGCAGGACCAGGGGGGTCGGTCACCGCAGCGGAGGATGGTACACCAGGGGCCTCCCCCTCCATCCTGTCCAGCCTTGACATCTCATCCACTACCTCCTTCTCCATATTGTGCCAGGCCTCAGGGCATCTGCTATAAGGGTGGCCAAGTCGCAGGCACAGGTTGCACCTGATCTTCTGGGTGCAGTCCTTGGCCATATGACCCTGACCCCGACACACTGAGCATATCAAGGCCGAACAGGAGGAGCTAAGGTGCCCCCTCTCTCCACAGCGGTGGCACAGCTTCGGCTGACCAGGGTAGAACACGGTCATCCTATCCCTCCCTATGAAAGCCGAGGAGGGCAGGTGACGGACAACATTTCCATCCCTGGCCAGCCTGACTGTTACCGACCATCCCCCAGTCCAGATGTTACGCTCATCTAATATTTTACTGGGTTTGGTCAAAACCTCCCCGTAGTTCCTCAACCAGACCTCCAGATCCCTGGCAGGGACGCTCTCATTGGTGAGGATGATAGTGATCTTTTTTACTGTTGACTGCTGCGAAATCGCAACTGGGGCCAGACTTTCCCATTCGGGTCTTGACCTGCACCGGGCCTCATATCGCTCCCAGAACAGGTCAAGACCCTCTGGCTTGGTGAAACTGACTGTATACTCTCGCGTCCCTGACACATGAATAAAAGCATACAAATCATTTACCCCAAAACCCATTTCCAGGATTAAATCCACCACTGCACGCCTTGCAGGGGGGACTGCACCACCTTCCCATTTCAAGATGACAACATTACGTCTTGGGCCCCCAGCAGAAGCCAGAGACCCAAGACCATATCCCGGGGGGCTCCAGGTAGTAGCTCTTAGAGGAAAACCCTGCTTGGGGGCGGAGCTACCAGGGGCAGAGCGTACCACCTGAGCGAAAGTGGGTTTATTGGGGCCAAGACCCCACACTGAAGTCACTTTATCTGCATGAACAGAGTTAGTATTGTCCATCCCACCTGAAATGGGACCATTGTCCATCCCACCTGAAATGGGACCATTGTCCATCCCACCTGAAATGGGACCATTGTCCATCCCACCTGAAATGGGACCATTGTCCATCCCACCTGAACTGGGATGATTATTATCAGCCACACACACATTCCCATCAGGTATAATTATAGTTTCTGTTGCAGTACCGGCCGTCGCCTGATGCTGCGCTGTGGAGTCCAGAGCAGCAGTGGGGCAATCAGCTTTGGTCTCAGCAGCAGGAGGGTTAATGGGTTCTGCTGGGACTTGCAGTTCCTTCACAGAAATGTCATTTTTTAAACGGATCTCTTGCTGCATTGCAGCCTCAGCAGACACAACATTGCTGCATACAGTCCGATTATTGGGCACATTATCAGTCATGGTGCTAGATGGTACATACACAGTCTTATTCACAACATGGGGCTTAGCTGGCTTCACTTTATCAGGTACACCATCTGCAATATCTTCATCATTAAAGACCATCTGATCCCCCCGCACAGGAGACTCCATTACCTGGATCACCCTCAGCATGCCTCCTGAGTCCTGGGAAGGCATTGGGGTGCTTACCTCTCCCTGGGGGGGCAGGGGGTCAGAACTGGGGGTCTCCTCCTCCTCCACCTCCATCTTTGTCACCTTTGCAAACCTCTTGTCGTTGCAGAACTTTTCCTTGAAAGGACCATCCCTTCCTTCCATTATGGCCACGATGGTCTCCTGGTGGTCCACACGGACCTTGGCCAATTGGATCTCTGGATCCATGGATCCGCGTTTCTGGCTATGCAAGCCTTCACGTTGCCTTCTCAGGCGCTTCAGCTCCGCACGTAGCTTGTACAGCTTATCCCTCTCCCGGTTTAGGACTTTTATCCCGGCCACCACTCGCTCCCGAATGGCCTCCGAGCCTTCATCCACACCAGGGGCAGAGAGATCACCAGCTGAGGCTTGTAGAGGGGCAGACATGCCAGCAGATGGCCCAGGAGATGGCTGAGAGCCTCCAGCAGGGGAGGCCCCACTGCCCTCCATGGCTTCCCCAGAAAGGGGCCAGGAGAGCTGGGAGAGATTTCCAGGCAACTCCCTTCTCACACAGCAGCTTCTCACACACCTTCCTCCTCACACACCTGTGCTCCAATGGTGGATGGGACACTATTTCTTCTACTGACACCAATGATGGGACACTATTCCTTCTACTGACACCAATGATGGGACACTATTCCTCCTACTGACACCAATGATGGGACACTATTCCTTCTACTGACACCAATGATGGGACACTATTCCTCCCACTGACACCAAGGATGGGACACTATTCCCTTCACAGAAACCAATGATGGGACACTATTCCTCCTACTGACACCAATGATGGGACACTATTCCTCCCACTGATAATAGTGATGGGGCTTTATTCCTACTGCTGACACCAATGATAGGGCACTATTCTTCCTACTGGCACCAAGGATGGGGCATTATTCCTCCCATGGACAGTGGACACCAATTATGGGACACTATTCCTTTTACTGACACCAATAATGGGGCATTATACATCCCATAGACAGTGGACACCAATGATGGGGCACCATTCCTCCTATGGACACAAATGATGGGGCACGATTCCTCCTACTCACACCAATGATGGGGCATTTTTCCTCTCCTCCCATGGACAGTGGACACCAATGATGGGGCACTATTCCTCCTTTGAACGCCAATGATGGGGCACTATTCCTCCTACTGACACCAATAATGGGGCATTATTCCTTCCATGGACACCAATGACAAAGCACTATTCCTCCTACTGACTCCATTGATGGGGCGTTATTCCTCCCATGGACACCAATGATGGGGCACTATTTCTGTCACTGATACCATCGATGGAACATTGTTACCAAAGCCAGGACATTTTCTATTCCCTCTGGCATCTGAAGGATAGTATACTGGCCCTTTGTTTAGAAAGTTTGGAGACCCCTGCTACAGAGGATGAAAAAAGGATGAACAATCAGTTTTTTTAAAAGAAATTGCAATTCTATATCATACAAACAGATATATTTTTTTTCTAAATAATTTTCTCTATAACAGTCCATTCATTCTGTGTGAATGTGGCAAAAAACATATGAAAATTGGCTACATTTTTTTTGTTTGTTTGTTTTTTTGTTACACTGCAGCAGTGTTTGTATCACTTTCTAGAATCGCAACATAACTCCAAAATAATTTTAGTAATATTGTATTCTTTTATAAAATATTATTAAACAAATTAGAGGTCATTATACTTCAGGAAACAATTCACATGTCTATTTTTTATAGTCTCTGCTGCTCTGTTTGATCCTAAGGAAAAGATGATGGCACAGTGTATTCCTAATTTATCACATCCATTATACAATTTTCTTCCAGATTTACTTTCTACGGTGTGGTGCAAGGGCCTGCGTGATTGCATACACATTGAGGTGTCCGTTTAATAAACTGTGAAGTTTTTTCTCCGTTCAGTTCACAGCAGTTCACGGCAGTTCTCATGAGGAGAATTATCTCCTCTGCAGCCGGTTTAATAAACTGAGAACTTCAGTTCTCAGATGGTGAACAGAGGTGAAGTTTTTTCTCTGAAAACAGCCGAGATCTGTGTAAAACTGGGTGGACTGCCTGTAATCTCGTGAGATATTGTGAGATTATGGTGCAGCCGAATTCAAACAGTGAAACTAACGTTTAAAAGAACATGTAATTAATGTTTTCAGACATGTGATAACACATATATATATATATATATATATATATATATATATATATATATATATATATATATATATATATATATATATATATATATATATATATATATATAAAATTACATATATATATATATATATATAAATACTGTATGTATATGTATGTGTGTGTGTATATATATATATATATATATATATATATATATATACACACACACATATATATATACCGTATTTATCAGCCTATTGTGCGCACCCGCGTATAGCGTGCACCCCTACTCTGGACGTGAAATTCCTGAATTGTATTTATTTTTTATTACTTACAGTTTTGGTGTCTTGCCTGGCGTCCATCGGCGGCCTTGTTCGGTCTGGCGTCCGTCTGCGACCTTCGTGGTGTCCTCCCCGCTGCTCCTGCGCTGTCTCTGAGCCGATCCCTGCTTCCCGCGCTGTGTTTGAACGCCGCCGCCGCCGACATATACCGAGCGCAGTACACTCGGGCACGCTCGGCTCCTCTCGCATTACCTAGAAGGGAGCCGAGCCTGGCGGACTGTACCCGAGTATACTGCGCTCGGTATATGTCTGCGGCAGCGTTCAAACACAGCGCGGGAAGCAGGGATCGGCGGCAAAGTTCAAACACAGTGCGGGAAGCAAGTATCGGCGTATATCGCGCACCCACAATTTTGCCCTGATTTTAAGGGAAAAAAAGTGCGCGTATACGCCGATAAATACGGTGTGTGTGTGTGTGTATGTATATATATATATATATATATATATATATATATATATATACACACACGTGTTATATAGATACTGTATGTGTATATATATATATATATACACACATATATATATATACACACACACACACACACACACGTGTTATATAGATACTGTATGTGTGTATATATATATATATATATATATATATATACACACACACACACACACGTATATTGTTGTTAATATTCATTTTTAACCCACTGGTGTTGAAATTAGGAAAAAATAAGCCTTCTTCCTCTTATCACACCAGCTTCTCTCCCAGATTCTCCACCTCTGAGCTGGTGAATCTGGAAGGGAGATATTTCAGGTGAAGAGCTGTGAAATCTTCAGATCACGGTTTATTAAACTGGCCGTTTGTGACAAAACATCCATGTGCTGTGATGTGAAGTGAAGAATGTGTTCTCTGCTCCTTATCACAGTTTATTAAACGGGCAATGCTCTGTGATAAGCAGTGATCAGCCGTGATCATCATGATCTCCGCTTATCACGGTTTATTAAACGTACACCTGAAAGTGTTTAGGTTTGACCAGGGGCGGATTGACAACTCATGGGGGACCCCCGGGCATTAGAAGATTATGGGGCCCCCGGGCTTACAGATGGCCACCATGCCAGGAGGCAGGGCAGCTAAAATCTCAGGATTTTCACATCAAAAGCATGTCGGTTTTCGGACATATCAGGGACAGATGTAAAAAAAAACACAGATTTTTACATACTGTCCCTGTTTTTTTTTTTTTTTTTAGCCTGGCAACCCTGATGGGGCCCCCTAGTGGCATGGGGCCCTCGGGCAGTGCCCGAGAGTCCCAATAGTCAGTCCGCCCCTGGGTTTGACCTCATATTATATGGTTTTGCATCCAATTCGCAATAGCAGAAGATTTTGACTGCCTCTCTATGGAGCCGGTTCACATATCTCCGCTGCGGCTCTGGTGCGAATTTGCACAGGAGTCCTGTGCGTCTTTTGGTTAGTTTCAGGTCTGAATTCAGCCAAAAATTCGGGCTGAGGTCAGACCTGAAACAGTGAACCAGGACGTACCGGACCCCTGCTGGGAGCCGCATGCGAAGATAGTGTGAACCCAGCTTAAGCCTGCTTTCACACTGGGGCGCGGGCGGCGTCGGCTGTAAAGTGGCGCTATTTTTAGCGGTGCTTTACCGTTGTTTTTGCAAAGGTATTCGGCCTCTAGCGGGGTGCTCTTAACCCCCGCTAACGGATGAAAAGGGGTTAAAACCACCGCTTTGCCGGCGGTTTGGCCGGCGGTTTGGCCGCACTGCCCATTCGTTTCAATGGGGTGGTGCGGTGGAGGAGTGGTGGAGGAGTGTACATACCGCTCCTCCGCCGCTCCAAAGATGCTGCTTGCAGGAGTTCTTTTAACGTCCTGCCAGCGCATCGTCTCAGTGTAAAAGCCCTTGAGCTTTCACACTGAGACTGCAGGGAAGCCATTTTTCAGGCGCTATTTTTAGCCCCAAAGCTCCTGAAAAATGCCCCAATGTGAAAGGGGTCTTAGTGAATATGAAAGCAACATATGAAAACAACTTATAGATACCCTATGGAGTACACAGTGCCTGGTGTGCTGAACTCTTGAATACAACATGATGCCGTTTTGTACTGCCCTCTGTCCAGGACATAGACATGCACACAGGGTGTGAAGGGTGTGCCTGGGCACGCCCTAATCACCTTGTGCGCATTAACAATATCACTCTGTATGCAGGTGAGGTGATGGGAAAGATCTCCCTCTTATTGGCTCTGCCATAAGAGGAGTGCAAAGACACTTTTCTGGAAACGCACTGTGCCAGCAGGGAGATCAATGTGCTGGGGCCATATATATATATATATATATACACACACATGCATGTGCGTTTGAGCTTTGGGGTTCACATTCTAATGCTTTAGGCTGCACACACCTATGGCCAAGGAAATGGACTATAATGTTCAGTGAGCCGATCCCAGCAAATTAACATCAGCAACACACAGTTTGGTGGAGAAGACTCCAAGTCTACTTAAAGTGGAGGTTCACCCTAAAACATCTATATACCATTACATCCAGCATACTTCCGACATCTACAGTATGCTGGTTTTTTTTTTTTTTGCCGTACATACCGTTTTATTGTTATTTTCCCCCCGGCTTCTGTGTTCTGTTTCTCGCGGGACTGGGTGTTCCTACTCAGAGGTTAGATGATTGACGTCTCTTGAAAAACTTCCCCTGGCGCATAAGGCGCGTCACCAGTTTTCCGTAACTAGCCGACCTGCGAGTCGGCTCTATATGGCGCCTGCGCAGTCAGCTCTACACGGCGGCGCAGGCGCCGTATAGCGCCGTATAGAGCCGACTCGCAGGTCGGCTAGTTACGGAAAACTGGTGACGCGCCTTATGCGCCAGGGGAAGTTTTTCACCAGACGTCAATCATCTAACCTCTGAATAGGAATGCCCACTCCCGCGGGAGCCAGAACCCGGAAGCCGGGGGGAAAATTACAATAAAACGGTATGTACGGCAAAAAAAAATGTGCCGGACCTTTAGCCGAGGATCCCCGCTGCGCATTGCGGGGGGGGGGGGGGGGGGGATATCTCCTAAACCGTACAGGTTTAGGAGATATTCTTTATACCTACAGGTAAGCCTTATTATAGGCTTACCTGTAGGTAAAAGTAAAAAAAAACACCTATACAACCACTTTAAGTTGCATTTAAAAAAAAAACAAAAAAACATCTCATTATATTTTGCTGAATACATGACTGCTGTATTTATTATATCTGCTTGTTCAGCTTTTCCAGAGCCAGTTCTGTCCTTTATATCTCAGTTGGAATTTGGGGTTCCCCATCTGTTCCCAGGTTGTACATAGAGATTATTATCTATAGAGCGGAGTTACCTCTTCAGCATCCCTTCCCTGTTCTCTCCCTTCCACCCTCCTCTCCTCCTCTCCTCTCCTCTCTCCTCTCCTCCTCTCCTCTCCTCTCCTCCTCTCTACTCTCTCTCTCTCCTCCCTCCGGTACATCTGAAGTTTCCTCTTCAGTTTAAGCTTTGCTGGGCTCGCAGACTCCACGCTTTATCCTATCGCACCCCAAGGAGAGGAGAGAAGAGGGGACCCGTGTCCGCAGCACCCCCTGCTCAGCACTCACCTGGATTACTCATTATTATTATTATTATTGGGGGATTGATCAAAGCAGCAGGCAGCATCTCACCCAGAGAGCATCTTCACATCTGGTACCCAACCCCAAAACCTCTGGATCTGTGGGATCTACTAGATCACTGGAGCTCAGGAGGAGGAGGGGGGCAACCTGTCACCCCCTTCACCCCATCTACTATTATTACTCTTGGGGTTTCATGTGAAGTGGGGGTGAGCTATGCTTTTGGGAAGACAGGAATCCGTTAAATTAAGGTAAGTGCTATTTATTGCCATGTTCAATAAGTGTGTGTGTGTGTGTGGGGGGGGGGGGGTCTGCAGGTCCATGTGCTGCCCACCTTTTTATGGGGGGGTGAGGGTTGGCATCAAGGTGCTCCCCAGTAAAGGGTTAATTGTCGGGCAGTTTTGTCAGGACTTAACTCTTCCCCTGCGCAAGAGAAGGAGACTACTGCTGGAACAGTGCTCAGCCCCCCCACCCTTCTTTAAAAAAAAAAACAGTATTTAACCCCCACTTTCCCAAGCAGCTGGCATAACAGGGGCAGTTGTGACAGCAGTTCACCCTTGCTTGGCCAGCTGTCTCAATTTGTGTTGGCTTAACCCTTTACCTTGGCAAGTTGGATCTGCTGGAGCTGCTTTAACCCCTTAGTGAGTTCACTATTATAGAATCATTATTTAACCCAGTGTTTAACCCTTGCAGGTGGTAGTTTTCAGCTCAGTGTAACCCTTTGCTTTCCTGGCTGTTTGTGATCAGGGCAAACAGGGAGGGAGTGTTGAGAGCATTTAACCCCTTGATTTCCCAACAATTGTATATATATATATATATATATGTATATATATATATATATATATATATATATATATATATATATATATATATATATATATACAGTATGCAGCATTTAACGCTTGCTGTGCCAGGTTGGGCCCTGGAGGACAAGGGATTTGGTCTGGCAAGCAGTTAACCCTGGCTTTGCCACTATGCTTTCTCAATCTGTACTAATTTACTTTTCCTAGTTCTCTGTCGTTGGTGAGATAGTTTTGTCTTAGGTAGCCTCGGTTAACCCTTACTTCCCCAGCTGCAACTTACCACTCACAGTTTCGCAGCGCTTAACCCTGGCTTTGCTGTGCCCATGGTTGGGCCCTGGGGGATAAGGGGTTGTTCTGGCAGGCACTTAACCCATGCTGTGCCAACAAGTTAACCCTTGCTTTTTCCTAGTCACCTTACAGAGCAGAGGGCTTTGTTTTAGGCAGCCTCCGTTAACCCTTACTTCCCCAGCTCCAACTTACTGCTCCTGCCATGCAGTCCATAGAACACTCAGTGAGTGCCTTGCAGTCCAATTGGGTTGGCATTAAGGTGCTCTCCAGTAAAGGGTTAATTGTCGGGCAGTTTTGTCAGGACTTAACTCTCCCTGCGCAAGAGAAGGAGACTACTGCTGGAACAGTGCTCAGCCCCCCCACCCTTCTTTAAAAAAAACAAAAAAAAAAACAGTTTTTAACCCCCACTTTTCCAAGCAGCTGGCATAACAGGGGCAGTTTTGACAGCAATTCACCCTTGCTTGGCCAGCTGTCTCAATTTGTGTTGGCTTAACCCTTTACCTTGGCAAGTTGGCTCTGCTGGAGCTGCTTTAACCCCTTCGTGAGTTCCCTTAATCATTATTTAATGCAGCCTCAGTTAACCCCTACTTCCCCAGCTCCAACTTACTGCTCACAGTTTCGCAGCGCTTAACCCTGGCTTTGCTGTGCCCAGGTTGGGCCCTGGGGGAGAAGGGGTTGTTCTGGCAGGCACTATACCCCTGCTGTGCCAACAAGTTAACCCTTGCTTTTTCCTAGTCACCTTACAGAGGACAGGGCTTTGTTTTAAGCAGCCTCAGTTAACCTTTACTTCCCCAGCTCCAACTTACTCCTCACAGTTTCCCAGCGCTTAACCCTGGCTTTGCTGTGCCCAGGTTGGGCCCTGGAGGATAAGGGGTTGTTCTGGCATGCATTTAACCCCTGCTGTGTGCCAGCAAGTTAACCCTTGCTTTTTCCTAGTCACCTTACAGAGGAGAGAGCTTTGTTTTAAGCAGCCTTAGTTAACCCTTACTTTCCCAGCTGCAACTGTTCACAGTTTAGCAGCACTTAACCTTTGCTTTGCCAGTATCAAGAGGAAGCTTTAGCAGAGGGAAACCTACCTTTTGGCAATTTATTCTGTTAAGGATGTATTATTTTTTTTAGCCTCTTAACAGTTTTAATTCTTGCAGGATGCTCAATAAAAGATTGCACCTTAATAAATGGCAAGACATTTAAAGTATATACATTTTACATCAACTAGTGCAGATTTTTTACAGGTAAAGGGGGAAAGGAGGGAGATTTCTCATAATTAGGAAGAAGAAAGCTTCTCTTTAAGTTAAAAAGAAAAAGCTGTTAAAGTGTAATTCTTTATTACAATCTTCTTCCTTTTCTCTCAGCAGCACTAGGAAGGAGGAGGGGGTTTTGGGGGGGGTTTATGTAAGACTTAACTTCACTTATTTGCAGAGTACATATGCAATACCCAAAGGCTGGGTGCAGGAAATCGTTCCTCCTTGGTTCTCAGCCTTGTTTTCCACTTTTTACAAATGTGTGTTTGCCTAATTTGGGCACAGCCATCCTTTGTAAGGCTTGCATGGCCAAGGCAAAAAAAAAAAATCAGTACTTGGAATATATAATATGTACAGTAGGTGGCTACAGCACATTGGCTGTCTGCGAATTGTATACATTACATGTGTAGCCTGGGCATGATCATGCTTTTTAGACAGCATGCACTATTTGATCTATAGGAACATTAATACCCTCATGACTTTATTATGGATGCCTATTTACTCTGGGTACTGAATCAGCCCATAGATCATGTACATTGCATATACAGAAGTGTATTTTCATATTTATACCTTGGGGTGTTTATGCATTTTTCTCCCCTTGGAGGGATATGCTGTACTGCCAGATTTAGTTGTGCAATGTATAGACCTCACTCTGGGCAAGTATACACTAAAAAAAAGTGGCTGGGGTTTAGTATTGTGCAGGAATTGGTACTGTATTATGCAGTAAGGGTATAGGACTGTGTTCTTTAAGGGTTTCCTATTTGAATACACATTTAATTCAAGAGAGTGAAATGATATTGGTGATTAAAGGGCTTCAGACTTGTCCATTAAATGTCTTGCTCAAGTGGGCATGGTGCCCTTCTTAGATTTTTTTATTTTTTGCCAGCAGTAAGGAATATTAGGGAGTGCCCACTTGCAGACAAAGAGCTCTAAATACTTCTGTCCTTAGATGAACAATATTCATCATTAAGAACACTATGGTGACATCTTTTTGTATGTAAGATGCTCAAGAGGAAAAATGTGCTTTATTAGATTACAAGCTCCTAATTTACCGCTCAGCCAAGGGTTCCTTTTTTGTGCCCCTTCTATTTCTCTGCTTAGAAAATCTCTCCTATTGTCTTTTCACTGTCTCCATCATTTCAAATATGTGCTTCAATTTTATTTTACTTTTTTTTTTTGCTTTTGGCAGTCTAATTTTCTCTTCTGTGTTCCACTTGTCTTTTAGTTTTAGTGATAGTTGACTTGTCTTGCGTGTGTTTTGTGACTTTTTTTTATTTTTTATTTTACATGACCTTGGTGCTCCCGCCTTTTTTTATTACATTTTTTTTGCTGTTATTTGTTCCAAATATTTCTCAAGCTCTGCTTGAGGTTGGCTATAGGTTCTATGGAGGTGGGCTGGACACCCTTGTCTTAGATCTTTCTAGAGCAGGCTTTCTCAACATGGAGTAACCCTTGAAATAACTTTCTGATCTCACTGAACCTCTGCTAATAACTACTTGTATCTTCTTCAACTCAGGCCTCGTACACACGACCGAGTTTCTCGGCAAAAACCAGCAAGAAACTTGCTGGGAGATATTTTTTGCCGAGGAATCCGGTCGTGTGTACATTTTCGCCGAGGAAACTCGACGAGCCAAAAAGAGAGCATGTTCTCTATTTCCTTGACCGGAATGGAGAAAATTGGCTTGTCGAGTTCCTCGACAGCCTGACAAGAGTCGAGTTTCTCGGTCGTGTGTACGAGGCCTCAGAGAAATATTAGTGTGGTGGTCAGTGAAAAGAATGCTCTTTCTACTGGTGGTCAGTTGGAAAAATTCTCCCCTTCCAGATAGCTAAAAAAATATCATTGTTGGCAGTGGTTACTTATCTGAGAGGCAGAAATTGCTTATTGCTTGGGGATCCCCTATTAATTTCTTCTAGAGAGACTCAAGGAAACCCCAGCAACATATGGAGGAACCATGGGGGTTCCATGGAACCCTGGTTGAGGAAGGCTGTTCTAATGAGTTATATTCCTCAGCTCATCACAACATCTGACGTACAGTGACAGAGCAAGGAAGACCCTGAATTGTCCCCCTTCCTTACGTTAAACTTCTTCTCTCAGAGACACTTTCAGATAGTTGTCAAAAGTCAAGAGAGAAAGTTCCATGTTTTAGAAATGGACTGCTGGAAATGCTAAAGCAACATCAAAGCGTAAAACATATGCCTGATTTGTTTGTTTTTTAGATAGTTACAGTCAGTGCCTTTTATCTTTTTACTTGTCAAGGTATTTTATTGATTGAATAAGCAAGTAAATTACAATAAAGTTGTAATAAATATTACAATGAGCCATACGTGTTTAACAGAAATGGTAAAACTCTAAGGTCCAACAGTAAACTTCTGATAGGTAGGTTATTTAACTACTATAGAAAAAGAAAAAGTACAATAGTTAATAAAACGTGAGATAACTGACTTCGGTGGAAATTATGCTACCGTAAGAGGTAATAGCTTGGACCAGAACTATTAAAACCAATAAGTAGAATAATACTTTATTACTCGCCTTTTATCTTTTTCATATCTTTATGGTGTTTTAGTTGAATATTTTGCAGTGGTGAATTTTCAATGTCAACACTGATTTTGTCTAAGGCCTCGTACACACGACCAAGTTTCTCTGCAAAAAACAGCAAGAAACTTGCTGGGATTTTTTTTTTGTCGAGGAAACCGGTCGTGTGTACATTTTTCGACGAGGAAACTGTCGAGGATCCCGTCGAGCCAAAAAGAGAGCATGTCTTCTTTTTCCTCGACGGGAATGGAGAAACTTGCCTTGTTGAGTTCCTCGACAGCCTAACAAGGAACTCGACGAGGAAAACGAGGTGTTTCGCCCATCGAGTTCCTCGGTCGTGTGTACGAGGCTTGACACAGGCATTCTCAGCCTGGGTTTTCGTGGTACACTGGGGTTTCTCCAGAGGCTGCTAGGGATTCCTTGAGTAGTGGAGGGCATGGAGAATTAATTTCCTCCCTGACCATCAATGTAAGAGTACTGCTCTGACCACAAGGGTAAGGTGGCCCTTCTACCAATGACCACTAATCTAGGGTACTTCTTCCACTGACATACAATGTAAATAACTATGTACTAAACTAAAGACCAATGGAAAGGGTCTATCCTCCACTAACCACCAACACAAAGAGCCACTGACCACCAAGGAAAAGGGTCACTTCTCCTCTGGCCACCAATAGAAAGGGTCACTTCTCCACTGACCACCAATAGAAAGGGTCACTTCTCCACTGATCACCAATAGAAAGGGTCACTTCTTCACTGACCAGAAATGGAAAGGGCCACTTCTCTACTGACCACCAATGGAAAGGGTCACTTCTCCACTGACCATGAATGAAAGGGGTCACTTCTCCACTGACCATGAATGGAAAGGGTCACTTCTCCACTGAGCATCAATGGAAAGGGTCACTTCTCCACTGAGCATCAATGGAAAGGGTCACTTCTCCACTGACCACAAATGGAAAAGGTCACTTCTCCACTGACCAAAAATTGAAAGGGCCACTTCTCCACTGACCACCAATGGAAAGGGTCACTTCTCCACTGAGCATCAATGGAAAGGGTCACTTCTCCACTGACCAAAAATTGAAAGGGCCACTTCTCCACTGACCACACATGAAAAGGGCCACTACAATTTTTACCATCTGAGGTTTTTTTTTCTACCCATGCTTGTTACCTTTACTTAGTAGGTATCACTGAAAATAATTATATCATATAGTTCATGGATTGTTAAAAAATGATCACCTTTGGTTGTCTATAAATATACCAAATTCGTTATTCTTTCATTTTTTTCTATATCTACAACTTACTAATCACGCTAATGTACCATTACCTGGTTAGAAAATTATTTTGCAGCAGGGGGTTCCCACGAGATGATAATAATAATATAATCTTCAAGAGTTCCTCTGGTGCAATAATGATTGAGAAGGACTGGTCTAGCATTATTGACTGTATCATAATACAGCCCTCTAATATATTATACAGCTAACCCAAAGCAGATGTAAATTTAATCACCAAAATCTCATCTAAGCTTTAACACAGAGATGTAATTTCAAAAGTCATTAGCAATCTTTTTAAAGCTACAGATGTTATTAAAATAATACATGGTGATCCTCCTATTGAGGTCCTTCTCCAGGAACTTCCTGATAAAGGAAGACATTTCTCTGTACCTGGCATATAAAACATACAACAGGATCACCAGACCAAATGCTAAAGGAGTCCACTTTAATTATTATTTGAATTATTATTTAATAATAATTAATTAATTATTATTATTTAAATATTTTTTTAAATTATTATGATCAAAGAAAACAACCAACGTATTTCAGGGGCCAACAACACTCTCCCTTCAGGGGACTTTAACCAGGCTTAGAAGGACTTAAGCTCCGTACACACGATCAGAAAATCGTACGAAAAATATCGCTTTTGAAGCGATCGAGGGCCAATCATGCCAGTTCATCTGATATTATCTGATCGGACATGCACAAATGTTTTTTTTTTTTTTTGTACGATGCCAGATCAGTACAGCTGTCGTTCGAAAATGTAATACAAATTCACTACATCACATGACATCACTTCCGAATTTTCAATCTGTCGTACGCAAATTTTTGTGACTTAAGTAAACTCTTAGGGGCAGATCCATGTACATCGGCGCATATATCCGCCGGGCGTAGCGTATCTAAGATACACTACGCCGCCATAATTTTTTTTTTTTCGAATCCTCAAAGAATTTGCGCCGTAAGTTACGGCGGCGTAGTGTATCTTTGGCTTTGTAAGGGCACGTAATTCAAATGGATGTGATGGGGGCGTGTTTTATGTAAATACGTTGTGACCCGACGTAAACTACGTTTTTTTTTTTAACGGCGCATGCGCCGTCCGTGGGGGTATCCCAGTGCGCATGCTCGAAATTAAACCGGAACAAGCCAATGCTTACGACGGTGACGTCATTCTACGCAAATCCTTATTCGCGAACGACTTACGCAAACGACGTAAAAAAATCGACGCGGGAACGACGGCCATACTTAACATTGAGTATGCCTCATAATAGCAGGGGTAACTATACGCCGGAAAAAGCTGAAAGCAAACGACGTAAAAAAATGCGCCGGCCGGACATACGTTCGTGGATCGCCGTAACTAGCTAATTTGCATACTCGACGCGGAATTCAACGGAAACGCCACCTAGCGGCCGGCAGGAAAAATACATCTACGATCCGACGGCGTACTAAGACGTACGCCTGTCGGATCGATCCCAGATGCAGTCGTATCTTGTTTTGTAGATACAAAACAAAGATACGACGCAGGAACTTCAAAATTACGCGGCGTATCAACAGATACGCCGGCGTAATTCTTTTGTGGATCTGCCCCTTAAGGTCCAATCTGAGATTAGCATGAAATAAAATAAAAACGAGCGATCATTCATCCGATAATCTCATCTTGTGTACCAGGCTTTGTTAACAAAATGAAAAATCAGATAGATCTTTAGTTTGCTGGTAAATCACTAGAACAACTGTGCAGCATGTGTCAGTCTGCAAATTCCCTGCCCTAGTCTCCTGAATGTGTTCCTGCATTTTCACATAAGCCTCTGATGAGGACTGCAAGTGGCTGTTTCAACACACAATGTACAGGCATGGTCCACTGTTGTCACCATCGGAAAACCTATCCTCAGAAATGCTATGCAGCCATCACTGGAGAACATGAATAAAAGGAAGTGGCTGCAAAGGGGCTGCAGGCAATCAAAAGCACTGAGATGCAACAAAGAGTAGATAAAAAAAAAGCAAAGTTTAAAAAAAAAAGCCAGTTGTTTATGATGCATGCACTTATAGCTGCATTTATTAAAGTGGAACTAAAGGCAGAGATACTCACCTTTCATAGGTGTGCGTAGCCTATTGCATTTGGGTGTGCACCCCAAAGCTCAAACACACACGTGTGTGTGTGTGTGTGTGTATATATACATATGGCAGTAGGGCAATGCACAGTGAGCAGTGGGCAATGTCAGTAAGACAGAGGTTGGTGTCAGTGGAGCAGTGGACAGTGTCAGAAGGGCAGAGGTTGGTGTCAGTAGTTTATTTTTCATATTTTTTATTATTACTTTATACATTTTTACAATTTTTTTTTTACAATAATTTTATTATTATTGTTTTTTAAAAAAAAATTTAGGTGCCCCATTGGTGGGCTTTGGTCAAATATCAGGGGTCCAAACAGACCCCTGATGTCTTACTTTTCAGGTAGAGAAAGAGACTGAGGGCAGAGATTTCCCCGTCCCTTGCTCTGCAGCCAAGCAGAAGGGTGGATTTGCCCATTACAGGGTCATTAGGGTGTGCCCAGGCACACCTGGCACGCCCTGTGCGCACACCTATGTCACCTTTTGAATGGTTCCTCTGGTGCTGCCTCTGCATTGGTTAGCACAGGATGACGTCACTCCTGCACATGAGCTAGATGTCCTGAAATAAAAAATTGAAGTGGCCATTGTAAGCTGAGCTGTGCATGCTCATCGCAGTTCAGCTTACATTCTTGGGATCGCTGTGGTCGGGCAGGTAGGTGTAGTTTATTGCAGAAGCGACATTGAATGCAATAAAAATCCTGCCTGCTCATAGTGAGTGAGGCCTCGTACACACGACGAGGAACTCGTCGGAAAAGACACATCGTTTTCCTCGACGAGTTCCTTGTTAGGCTTGTCGAGAAACTCGACAAGCTTTCTTTGCGTACACACGGTCAAGACCAAATCTCCTCGTTCTCAAAGCGCGGTGATGTACAACACGTACGACGGCACTATAAAGGGGAAGTTCGATTCCACTGGTGCCACCCTTGGGGCTGCTTTTGCTAATCTCATGTTACTGCGTGTTAAAGGAGTTCTCTGACCTAAAACTTTTAACCCCCGCTGTGCCCGGGCTGTAAAAATATACAAAATAAACTTTCACTTACCTGCCTACGATCCCCCGTTGTTCCGATATCGCCGTCCCGTTCTCCGGTCCCGGTCTCTTCCGCTTCCTGTGTGTCGGTGACTCGTAGTGCGCTCAGCCTATCAGCGGCCGTGACGGGACATTGCTGCGGCCGCTGATAGGCTGAGCGCACTATGAGTCACCGACACACAGGAAGCGGAAGGGGCCCGGGACCGGAGAACGGGACGGCGATATCGGAACAACGGGGGATCGTAGGCAGGTAAGTGAAAGTTTATTTTGTATATTTTTACAGCCCGGGCACAGCGGGGGTTAAAAGTTTTAGGTCAGAGAACTCCTTTAAGTAAAAGTTTGGTGAGAGACGATTTGCGCTTTTCAGTCTGTTACAGCGTGACGAATGTGCTATCTCGATTACAAACGCTACTTTTACCGAAGGTGCGCTCCCATCTCATACTTTATTCTGAGCATGCGCGGGTTTCTTAGCATACACACAAATGTGTTTCTCGTCGAAAACCAGCCCGACGAGGAAATTGAGACTCCAGACAAGAAAAAAAGAGAACTTGTTCTCTTTTTTCCTCGTCGAGTTCCTCAACAGTTTCCTCGATGAAAAACATACACACGACCGGTTTCCTCGGCAAAAAAGCTCTCCCACCAAGTTTCTTGATGGATTCTGTTGAGGAAAACGGTCGTGTGTTACGAGGCCAAACAGAGGATCTTCTGCTTTCAAAGGCTTCACTTTAGTTATCGTCCCTAAACTTTTGCTTTAAAGTAAAAACGCTGGTCAGTGCTTAGTTCTCTTTACACCTAAATTAACCATTTAGCATAACCCCAGATGGAGCTTTGGATAAAAACAACCCATTCTTTTTTAGCTGTTTATAGAGTTTCCAATTGTCTAACAATCATATGCATGTGGACGGATTAAAAAACAATAGGCGTATAGCCACTCCCCCTTTTCAGCATGGCACAGCTGTCATTGGAGGGGGCGGTCACAGGCACACTGCACCTCCCTCCCACTCTTGGTGATTTTTAAGGAGAGGCAGCATATACTAAAATAAAATATTCTAGGCGTATAGGTCAATGGGTCAGCTAGTTTTCTCTTTATTTTTTGCAAACCTCCAGAGCTGGGACAGTAAAAGTAAGTTAAATAAGCTAACATTGTTAACCTCCTTTCAGGATTGTTAGTCGCCTGGATATCGCTTTCGAGTTCTGAACTGGAAAAGGCATGCAGGTTAGAAGTTAGGGTGAGGTCAGAATACCAGATCTGGGTATTTATTGGAAAATATTGAAGACACAGGATGAGAAATGCATCCCGTTATGCCCCGTACACACGGTCGGAATTTCCGATGGAAAAAGTCAGACGGACTTTTTCCATCGGAAATTCCAACCGTGTGTATGCCCCATCTGAGTTTTTCCATCGGATATTCCAAGGAGTTTAGATAGAGAACATGTTCTCTCTTACTCCGATGGAATTCCGTCGGAATTCCGATGTGAGTTTAGCCGGGCAAAAGCCTGATCGTATGTACGAGGCTTTAGTTAGCACTTTAGCAATTTCTGAAACGTTTTTAGAACTGAACTCTGGTATTTTGGTATACAGTATTCATTCAGTGGGGTCTACCCACATTGCAAGGGTTCAGTGCTGTCAAGTTAATAGATGGAGGAATAAGCTGCAATATTTACCATATTCCTTACTACATTGTGCGAACGGCCCTCCAAAGTGTCTTCTCTTCGAAGCTTCGGCCAATGTTCACACTCTGATGTAATTTCAAACAATGCAGGATTAGTAGTCCTGCATCATATGATGAGGCCCCCACCCAAAACATGGAGAATCTTATGCCGCGTACACACGATCGGATTTTCCGTGGAATTCCGCTCAAGCTTGGCTTGCATACACACGGTCTCTGAAATTTTGACCGTCAAGAACGCGGTGACGTACAACACTACAATGAGCCGAAAAAATTAAGTTCAATGCTTCCGGGCATGCGTTGAATTGTTTCCGTCGGAATTGCTACAGACGATTGGATTTTCCGATAGGAATTTTTTCCCTCTGAAAATTGGAGAACCAGTTGACAATCTTTTTTTGTGGAAATTCCGACAGCAAAAGTCCGATGGAGCCTACACACGGTTGGAATTTCTGTCCAAAAGCTCACATTGGACTTTTCTTGTTGGAATTTTCGATCGTGTGTATGGGGCATAAGAGAAAAGGTGAGAGCTGGAATCCTGCCAGAGTGAGGAAAAAGGTAAGTGTTACCCTTGGTTCACAATTCAGTGTGTTGGAAAGACGTGCAAAACCGCAAACTTTCCCAACAGACACAGAAATGCGCTGCTTTTTCGGAGACGCATTGGGTGGCATTAATTCTTAATAGCACCCTCAAAGAGCTTTATTGGGATTTTACAAAAGGGTCGGGGACTTCTTTCCCGTGTTTTTGGTGGGTAGGGAAGCCCATTGAAAGGAATGGGCTTCCCTACACGAGACATGTGGGAACCTAGATTACAGATTTTTCTTCTAGCCCCAGGAACTAACAAGTAGTTGCCGTTAGACATGTGCATTTGTTTTTGTCCAAATGCATTTCCGAATTTCTGTGATTTTCGCATTCGTTTTAACAAACGATAACGAACGTGCAGAATCCGAAATCCGAAAGATCGGACATAAAAAATGCTTTATTTTTGTTTTGTTGCGACAACAGTTCAATATTAATAGAATATTCGACATGACGGTGACAATAGCAATCTGTGTCTATCAAACCTGCGGTCGAATGTACCTAACCTAACTCTATTAGTCCAAGATTATTCTACATAGAGGGGAAAGATTCGACATAGAGAGAAGATTTGACATAGAGAGAAAAGATTCTACATAGAGAGAAAAGATTCAACATTATAGAGACAGATTCGAAAAAAAGCAGCTAAAAAAATAAGGGGCCAGATTCTCAGAGACTTACGTCGGCGTATCAGTAGATACGCCGTCGTAAGTCCGAATCTGCGCCGTCGTAAATTTAACCGTATTCTGGAAACCAGATACGCTTAAATTAGGCTAAGATACGAGTGGCGTAAGTCTCCTACGCCGTCGTATCTTAGGGTGCATGTTTACACTGGCCGCTAGGTGGCGCTTCCGTTGAGTTCGGCGTAGAATATGCAAATGACTAGATATGCCGATTCACGAACGTATGTACGCCCGTCGCAATTAGTTACGCCGTTTACGTTAGAGATACGCCGGCGTAAAGATAAAGCTGGTCTCTAGGTGGCGCATCCCATGCAAAGTATGGACGTCGGAACAGGCCTATCTTTTTACGTCGTTTGCTTAAGTCGTACGCAAATAGGGCTGTGCGTAAATTACGTTCACGTCATTATTTTTGGGCGTAAATACGACCTGATACTGAGCATGCGCGTGCATGCGCCGTTCGTTCGGCCATGCATCTACATGGGGTCAAGCCTCATTTAAATACAACACGCCCCCTACAGCCTACTTTGAATTACGCGCGCTTACGCCGGCCTATTTACACTACGCCGCCGTAACTTAGGAGGCAAGTGCTTTGTGAATACAGCACTTGCCTCTCTAAGTTGCGGCGGCGTAGTGTAAATACGGTACGCTATGCCCGCGCAACGTAGATCGGCCGTACCTGAATCTAGGCCAAGATCACCACAAACGGACATTTATGGTCAAATGCTCCGCCCATAGGCTATAGAAGAATTCTAATGTTGGTTGACTAGTAATAATAATTAATAAATATAATTATTACTAGTCATACAATTCTACTACAGCTTGTGGGCGGAGCATTCAACCGGAAATGTACGATTGCGGCGTCGTACAGTTTAGCTGCTTTGTCAAATCTTCTTAGAACATTCGACAGACACCATAAGCCTTCAATTGACAAATTCGACCTTAATTAATTTGGATTTTTGGACGAATGCATTATTTAACTAAACTAAATAAATAAAAACGAATTTCGGGAGTAACTAAATAAATTTATTTTTCGAACGAAAACAAAATTCTGAAACAAACTATTTCAGTGTGTCTAGTTGCAGTGCAGGGAGGGGGCACTACAAGGGTATTTTTTACAAAAATCCCAGAGTTCAGCTTTAAATTTATTCATTTCACAACAGGTTGCCAAAGAAACTTTTATTAAAATGTTGACTAAAAGACTCTGTACTTCTAGATCTTTAGGTCTTATATGAGTGCTGGTGCTATGATGTTCTACCCAGGTCACATCATAATGCGCTCTACAAATCGTCCATACATTCATATCGTCTTCATGTCTTCTCCCTTAGGTGCCGTTTGCTATCATGACTGATGGCGAGAGAAGAGAGCCTTTTCAGCCTCTGGCAGGGGATGACATCAGGGTTCCTATCCCCCCCATGCCACCGGCGGGGGACCCAACGGAGGAGGACGATGGTGGAAGTGCAGGAAAGTCGGCCTTGGGGAGCATGGGTTCTGGAGAGTCATCTGGACAAGATCAGGGCCGGCAAGGCTCCGAAGAAGAAGAGCAGATTCCTTACCCGACGTTGGCTCATACCGTGTTCTTCTGTCTCCAACAAACCACCCGACCGCGAAGCTGGTGCCTCAAACTGGTCTGTAACCCATATCCTTTGCCACGGTGCTGGAATGCTTATTGAATCTTTGTTGTGCCCGTTTCCTCTCATGCAGGAAGGGGCAGTTGGTAGAGTAAGTTGTGTCCTTTTTAAAATGCCTGAGTTGTGTATAAAATTGTATATTTTGTTGGATGGAAACTTAAGATGGGCCAATACATTGGGAGAACCATGTGTCTGCTATCTCTTGGATGACTTGAAGTGGTAGTGCTGCTGAAGGAACATGAAGCAAAGCATACTGGTTATTAAAGAAAAACTCTAATGGTCTAATTATGAAGCAGGCTACCGATCATTAAACATAACCAATTAAAATTGTAGCCACCTACAATGTCTACCATTGTCCTCACAAATTTTTCCATCAACACCCACCTCTTCCTCTACACCACAGGTGTCGAACACAAGGCCCGCGGGTCGCATCCGGCCCTTTAGGCCATTTCATGTGGCCCTTGCACCTCTCCTGCAGCTGCAGGGGGGCTCCAGCCCGCCTCTGGTCCTACTCCAGACCCTTACTTTCTGCTTTTAAGCAATGCATCCAGCTTCTTCCCAGCAGCAGCATAAGGAAAGGGGGAGCACTGTGGTGTAAGGGAGAGTGGGGGACTCAACCTCTGATGGTTGGGTGGCTCTTAACATCTAATGTAAAGGGGAGGAGATGCGCTGGACATCTAATCTTACAAATACAACCGGCCCTTTTGAGGGCAATCATAATGCTCATGCGGCCCACAATGAAATTGAGTTCGACACCCCTGCTCTACACGGTGCACATATTGGAGCACAACAGACAAACTTTGAATTCAATTTCATCCTCGGTGTCTAAAATATAAAGTTGTGCTCGTGTACCCGGTAGATACCTGAGGACCCTTTGTTAGTTTTTTAAATGGTGGTATGGTGCCTAATGGATGCAAGGGGGCACTTGTTGGAGTTTTTCTTCTAACTGTATGAAATGCTTTATGTTTCTTGGAATCTGGGTGATGCCAGTGGAGATGGCATGGATATCATCTTGCTTGGACTTTTCATCTGTGTCTGAAGGAGTCACTTAAACTATGAGAAGCAAGCATGTTGGTTATTAAGCCTTGGGGAAAAAAATGACGTTGCCCTGGTTTGGAAATCATTGTTCTTATTTTCTGGATCTCAAATATCTTGGCAGTGCCTCTTTGGGATTTATTAAATGTATAGCTTATTTTTAATTACCTGATGTGGTTTATGCTGATTGCTTTGCTGAAGCTGTTCCTTTGCCTCCGGTGCTGAATATACAGTTCTGACACTCTTAACCTTGTAAGCCTTGTTTGCCAAAAACCCTCTCTATGCACTGAAGTGTCTGATGGCCTTCACCAACCCACTAGATCTTCCATTCATGGTTCTATTGCAGAATTAGATCAACTAACGTGGGAAACAAGAGTGATCCAACCTTTATGCCTTAAGTCATAAGGGTACCTGTCAACCATAATGGGGCACCTTACTTGGGCCTATAGTCTATTTGGCCTTTTCCAGATGCAGTGATGTCACTAGTTCTTGAGAAATGAATAGGCTAAACTTTGGTTTATAAAACTCTATCCTGAAGGTGACCGGTACACGTTAAAGGGGTTGTAAAGGTTTTTTTTTTTCCCCCCTGAATAGATTCCTTTAACCACTTAAGCCCCATACCAATATGCAGCTAAAGGACCAGGCCCCTTTTTGTGATTCGGCACTGCGTCGCTTTAACTAACAATTGCGCGGCTCCCAAACAAAATTGACGTCCTTTATTCCCCACAAATAGAGCTTTCTTTTGGTGGTATTTGATCACCTCTGTCGTTTTTATTTTTTGCGATATAAACAAAAATAGAGCACCAATTTTGAAAAAAATTCAATATTTTTAACTTTTTGCTATAATAAATATTCCCCAAAAATATGTAAAAAAATGTTTTCCCTCAGTTTAGGCCGATACGTATTCTTCTACATATTTTTGGTAAAAAAAAATCACAATATGCGTTTATTGATTGTTTTTTGCGCAAAAGATATAGCGTTTACAAAATAGGAGATAGTTTTATGGCATTTTTATTAATTATTCTTTTTTTTTTAACTACTAATGGCGGTGATCAGCGATTTTTTTCGTGACTGCGACATTATGGCGGACACATCGAACACATGTCATTTCTGTGAAAATGACACTGGTAGTGAAGGGGTTAACCTGTAGTGTGTTTACTACTGTGTAGGGGCGTGGCTTTGCGTGTGACGTCACTGATCGTCGTTCCCTATGACAGGGAACAGACGATCAGTGGCAGTCACACTAGGAAGAACGGGGAAAGGTTTGTTTACACTTACCTCTCCCCGTTCTTCAGCCGCTGGTGTCCCACGATCGGGTCCGCGGGTCCCGCAGGCGCGGTCACGGAGCACAGCACCAGGTCGCGAGCCGTAAAGGGGTCCTTAAGCAGTTAAGCTAGTGCATTGTTGGTTCACTTACCTTTTCCTTCGATTTCCCTTCTAAATGTTTTTTTTCTTTGTCTGAATTTCTCACTTCCTGTTCCTCCTCAGTAAGCTTGCCCCCATCATCCGAGCCGTTCCTGCTGGGGGTTAGTCAGCATGCTCGCCCCCTCCCTTGGGACTACATCCCTGCGTACAGCGTCTCCCCGTAGGGATGTAGTCCCGATTTCCCTTCTGAAAAAAAAACATTTAGAAGGGAAATCGAAGGAAAAGGTAAGTGAACCAACAATGCACTAGCTTAACCGCTTAAATCGGTTCTCCACCCTAAAGTGGAGTCCCGCTGATCGGAACCCTCCCCCCCTCCGGTGTCACATTTGACACCTTTCAGGGGGGAGGGGGGTGCAGATACCTGTCTAAAGACAGGTATTTGCACCCACTTCCGGCCCGGCATTCACGGGCAAAAGACGGGCATTCCGTCACATCCCGTCGCCCCCCCCCGTTGTGTGCTGGGAACACTCGGCTCCCAGCACACAGCGGGAGCCGATCGGCGGGCGCGGCGCGACTCGCGCATGCGCCGTAGGGAACCGGGCAGTGAAGCCGGAGCGCTTCACTTCCTGGTTCCCTCAGCGTGGATGGCGGGGGGAGCAGCAGAGAGACGAGCGATCGCTCGTCCTCTGCTGCGATCGGCGCTGGACTGCAGGACAGGTAAGTGTCCTAATATTAAAAGTCAGCAGCTGCAGTATTTGTAGCTGCTGGCTTTTAAAAAAATTTTCCCATGGCACATCCGCTTTAAGGACCCCTTCACGCAGAAGGGCACGGCTCGCGACCTGGTCCTGTGCTCAGTGACTAACCCCCAGCCAGCTTACTGAGGAGGAACAGGAAGTGAGAAATTCAGACAAAGAAAAAAAACATTTAGAAACATTTAGAAGGGAAATGGAAGGAAAAGGTAAGTGAACCAACAATGCACAAGCTTAAAGGAACGTATTTAGAAAATAAAAAACAAACCTTTACAACCCCTTTAAATTAAAGAAAAACAATGCTGGGCTTAGAAATTTTCTGTCTGGTCATTTTAAGTGCCAACCATTGTTTTCCCAGAACAGGTCCAGTCATCAAGGAGAAGTCAAGACGTGGCCTGAGATTGGTCGGGTTAAGGGGCTGTGCTTGTTCTTTGCTGGTGTATTAATGAGATCATTCACGTTTCAAAGTTGCGGTATTAGGACGCGGTGATTAAAACATGATGTCTGAGATTGGGCTGCTGTAAAAACCGACCTTGTCCAGCCAAGATTAAAAAAAAAGAGCCTTCCTGAGTGACATGATCATAAAATGCGCCTTGTGTTGTACACACTAATTATCTTTAAAATGGCGCTTGGGAATTTACTGTCCACTAAACAGAAATGTAAGCTTAATCAGTAGAGCAAAGAACAGGATGGAAAGCGTAGGAACTCGAGCAACCAATCCAAAATCATCCTGTAGATTTCGGTGACTAGAATCCGATTGACTGCTATAGATGACTGCACTTTCCATGTCTTCATAGCTCTTTTTTTCTTTTTTTATTCTTTTTTTTTATGTTGTTTTTTTTTTCCGTTTTCTTTTTTGTCTTCATAGCTCTTTTTTCTTTTTTTATTCTTTTTTTTTTTTATTTAGTTTTTTTCTGTTTTCTTTTTTGTCTTCATAGCTCTTTTTTTTCTTTTTTCTTTTTTTATTCTTTTTTTATGTTGTTTTTTTTTTCCGTTTTCTTTTTTGTCTTCATAGCTCTTTTTTCTTTTTTTATTCTTTTTATTTAGTTTTTTTCTGTTTTCTTTTTTGTCTTCATAGCTCTTTTTTTTTCTTTTTTTCTTTATGTTGTTGTTTTTTTTCGTTTTCTTTTTTGTCTACATAGCTCTTGATAATAATGCTGCGTACACACGACATTTGTAAAAAATGACATTTTTAATGGTCTAGAAAAAACTTTTTTTTCAACCCGCTCGTTAAAACGACCTTGCCTACACACGATCGTGAAAAATAAAATGCTCTAGTAAAGCGCAGACACGTACAACACGTACGACGGCACTATAAAGGGGAAGTTCCATGCGGATGGCGCCACCCTTGGGGCTGCTTTTGCTGATTTCTTGTTAGTAAAAGACGATTCGCGCTTTTCTGTCTGTTACAGCATGATGAAGGTGCTTACTCCATTACGAACGCTAGTTTTACCAGAACGAGCGCTCCCATCTCATAACTTGCTTCTGAGCATGCGCGTTTTTTTCACGGCGTTAAAGCGTACACACGACCATTTTTTTACAAGGTTAAAAACGACAACGTTAAAAACGGCGTGAAAAATTAGAGCATGTTCGAAATTTTTATTTGCCATTTTTTACATCGTGAAAAATGCTCTGGAGCCCGTTTTTAATGACATTAAAAAAAAAACGTCATTTTTTACAACCCGAAAAACAGTCGTGTGTACGCGGCATAAGTCTTTAAAATAAGTCAAGCGATATATGATATGCTTGGTAATGTGGTATTTCTTGGTGCGTATTATACAGTTGTTGTTAATAAAAAGTAAAAAAGGGCATTTTTTTTTTTCATTACTCATTGGGGTGAGGTGCCTTTGACAATTGATACTTGTCCACAAAATTTTATTTAGTTGTTGTTAATAAATTAGTTTATGTTTTGTTTGTTTGTTTTTTTTTTTTATTTTTTTTTTATGAATTATGCTTTATTTGTATGCTAAATGCTCTAGCTACTGTAGCCCATACCTCCCAACAAATCTAAAAGATAAGCTAAGACATATTAAGTGTTGCCCCCAGTTTAGTCAGTTTTAGAGGATGTCAGGCTTTTAGAATCGAAAAGTGCGACAGTTAGAAGGTATGATGTCACCCGTTGCCAGGCCAGGAACATTATATACAGTGCATTTTTCATTGTTTTGATATTTTATGGCATGAGTGTCCATTTTGGTTGTATAAAAATAGTTCAGAATCAGTTTTTTTAAAGATGTGTGATTGAATGATGATGTCATAGAACCTGTCCGGCACATTCGTAGACTTCTGCAACAATTTAGTCCACAGTTAGATGGTGACTGCTCTGGTTTTGCATTAACAAAGCGCAAATAGCGAGCTAGTCAATAAAAAAAAAAGGGGGAGGGAAGGGGGGGGGGAGCAGACTATGCACATAACAGCATTATGCATTGCGTGTTTTTTAATATGACTGTTTATGCTACAGAGCTGCAGGAAGCTCAGCGGGGAGTGTTGGGGGCAGGGATGGGATTTTTTTTTACAAATCATTAATTTTTAATTACAAATGTATTATTATAATACTATTCATTCATTTCTAATTTATTATTTTAATACAAATCACTTTATTCTGAACTCTAGCCTTAACAGTATAGTTTTGAACATCCTGTTAGGAAATGTATGTATGTGTGTGTGTGCGTATATATATATAGATATATCTATATATATATATATATATAACATATATATATGTATATACGTATATACATATATATATATATATATATATATATATATATATATATATATATAAAATATATATATATATATACATGTGTGTGTATATATATATATATATATATATATATATATATATATATATATATATATATATATATATATATATATATATATATGAATATATATATATATATATATATATATATATGAATATATATATATATATATATATATATATATATATATATATATATATTCATATATATATATATATATATATATATATATATATTCATATATATATATATATATATATATATATATATATTCTTTTTTTTTTTTTTTTCATTAAACATAAGTGCATTTCTCAATTCAGCTGTATCAAATCTGAACTCCGGAATGAAAAAAAATATAATCTACATACATTCTTTGTGTATTTTTACTTGAATCTCACAGTGTGCTTTGTGTATTTTTTGCAGATATGTGCAGTAGTCCATTGTGAAAATGTACCTTGGTGTAACTTTTACAAGCTTGGGGCAGAACCACAAAGAAATTACGCCGGCGTATCTCTTGATACGCCGGCGTAATTTCAAATTTTGTGCGTCGTATCTTTGTTTTGGTATCCACAAAACAAGATACGACGGCATCTGTGTTAGATCCGACAGGCGTACGCCTTAGTACGCCGTCGGATCTAAGATGCAATTTTCCGGCGGCTGCTAGGTGGCGTTTCTGTCGTATTCCGCGTCGAGTATGCAAATTAGCTATTTCCGACGATCCACGAACGTACGAGCGTCCGTCGCATTATTTTACGTCGTTTCCGTTCGGCTTTTTCCGGCGTATAGTTAAAGCTGCTATATGGTGGCGTACTCAATGTTAAGTATGGCCGTCGTTCCCGCGTCTAATTTTAAATGTTTTACGTCGTTTGCATAAGTCGTCCGTGAATGGGGCTGGACGCCATTTCTGTTCAAAACCAATGACGTCCTTGCGACATCATTTAGCGCAATGCACGGCGAAAATTTTTAGGGACGGCGCATGCGCAGCTCGTTCGGCGCGGGGACGCGCTTCATTTAAATGAAACACGCCCCCTACCCGCCGCATTTGAATTCCTCGCCCTTACGCCGCGAGAGATACACTACGCCGCCGTAACTTACGGCGCAAATTTGTTGAGGATTCAAACCAAAGCCAAGTAAGTTACGGCGGCGTAGCGTATCTTAGATATGCTGCGCCGGTGCAGATCTTTGTGGATCTGCCCCGTAGTATCTGGTTTTAGAGGCGTTCTGGTGTTCAAGGCATTTGGGTCACACGTGGTGGATTTATATCCTTTGTGGCTATTGAGGATTATATTTAATTAAACAAGAGGTTTTTGTGCCTGAGGGTCAGATTAGGGATCTGTGAACAGGAAGTCTAAATCAACTCACAGATTTCAATGGAGCACACCACAGTTTATTGATGACTTCCTCCAGCCCCATAACAGAAGGTCCACATCTTCATACATAGGATGTAAACAATGCAGGTGCCTGATCATGGCAGGAATGCTCCACAAACTTCAATGCACACATGAAATATATATAAAATAATAAAATATATTATAAAAATAATATATAATAATACAGGTAATATAAAATAATAATATATATTATAAAAAAAAATATATATATATATATATATATATATATATATATATATATATATATATATATATATATATATATATAGATAGATAGATATATATATAATAAAAGTAATATAAAATAATAATAGATATTATTTTTTTTTTTAAAGACACATTTTAGGTGGTGGGCTCCTTACATCAGGGTTAATGAATATGAACAGAAGGTCAGTGTTCTGGGATTTGCTTTGCTATGTACAGTTGCTAATATAATAATACAAAGGCATTGATTTACTAAAACTAGAGAGTGCAAAACCTGGTTCCAATCCAATCCAATCCAATCCATCCAATCAGCATCTAACTTCAGCTTGTTCAATTAAGCTTTGACAAAAAAAAAACTGGAAGCTGATTGTTTTTTATCCCCAAAGAGCAACATGTTATACATTCCCATGAATGTGTGTGCATTTATTACATTTTGTTACATTATGTTTTTGACTGCCCAGATAAAATGTATTTGTCATAAATAATAAAAATTAATACTAGATAAAAAATAATATATAATAATAAAAGTAATATAACATAATATTATATATTGTAAAAATAATATATAATGATAAAAAAAAGCCGACACATTTCAGGTGGAGGGTTCCTTGCATCAGGTTTTTTTTTTTATTTGTTGGTGTTCTAGGATTTGCTTTGCATATGTAAAGTTGCTAATATAATAAGACAATATAATAAGACAATATATGAATATATATAGACAATAAGACATTTACTAAAACTGGAGAGTGCAAAATCTGGTTCAGCTGTACATGGTAGCCAATCAGCTTCTAACTTCAGCTTGTCCAATAAAGCTTTGGCAAACATAGCCTGGAAGCTGATTGGTTTCTATGCAGCGCGCACCAGATTTTGTACTCTACAGTTTTAGAAAATCAACCCCATCAACCCTCCAGCTGTTGCAGAACTACACGTCCCATGAGGCATTGTCAGTGACGTCACTAGGCTTGGTGTCACTCGGTGCGGAACAAAAATATAGTCCTCCCTCAGTACAGACCCCCTCCACTAACTACAGACCCCCCTCCCGCAGTATAGATCCCCTCACTAAGCACAGACCCCCCTTCCTCAGTATAGACCCCCCACTAAATACAGACCCCCTACATCAATATAGACCTCCCCTCAGTACAGACCCCCCTTCCTCAGTATAGACCCCCCACTAAGTACAGACCCCCTCCATCAATATAGACCTCCCCTCAGTACAGACCCCACTTCCTTAACCACTTAAGGACCAGCCCATGTACATATACGTCCACAATATGGCACGTACAGGCACATGGGCGTATGGGTACGTCCTCGCCTATTAGCGGGTGGGGGGTCCGATCGGGACCCCCCCCGCTACATGCGGAGGTCGGGTCCGCTCGGGGAGCGATCCGGGACCACGGCGCGGCTATTTGTTTATAGCCGCTCCGTCGCGATCGCTCCCCGGAGCTGAAGAACGAGGAGAGCCGTGTGTAAACACGGCTTCCCCGTCCTTCACTATGGCGGCGCATCGATCGCGTCATTCCCTTTATAGGGAAGACACGATCGATGACGTCATTCCTACAGCCACACCCCCAAACAGTTGTAAACACATACTAGGTGCACCCTAACTCCTACAGCGCCCCCTGTGGTTAACTCCCAAACTGCAACTGTCATTTTCACAATAAAGAATGCAATTTAAATGCATTTTTTGCTGTGAAAATGACAATGGTCCCAAAAATGTGTCAAAATTGTCCGAAGTGTCCGCCATAATGTCGCAGTCACGAAAAAAATTGCTGATCGCCGCCATTAGTAGTAAAAAAAAATAAAAAAATAAAAATGCAATAAAACTATCCCCTATTTTGTAAACACTATAAATTTTGCGCAAACCAATCGATAAACGCTTATTGCGATTTTTTTTACTAAAAATAGGTAGAAGAATACGTATCGGCCTAAACTGAGGAAAAAAAATGTTTTTATATATGTTTTTGGGGGATATTTATTACAGCAAAAAGTAAAAAATATTGCTTTTTTTTCAAAATTGTCGCTCTATTTTTGTTTATAGCGCAAAAACTAAAAACCGCAGATGTGATCAAATACCACCAAAAGAAAGCTCTATTTGTGGGGAAAAAAGGACGCCAATTTTGTTTGGGAGCCACGTCGCACGACCGCGCAATTGTCTGTTAAAGCGACGCAGTCCCGAACTGTAAAAACCCCTTGGGTCTTTAGGCTGCATATTGGTCCGGGGCTTAAGTGGTTAATATAGACCCCCTCACTAAGTACAGACCCCCGCCATCAATATAGACCACTCCCCTTAGTACAGACCCCTCTCCCTCAGTATAGACCCCCCTCACTAAGTACAGACCCCCTTTCCTCAGTATAAGTACTGACCCCCCTCCCTCAATGCAGACCCCCCCATCAGTACAGACAACCCCCCCTTCTTCAGTGCAGACCTTCCCATCAGTATAGAATCCCCCCTCTTAGTTCAGACCCTCCCCCCATTAGTATAGACATCCCCCCTCTCGGTGCAGCCCCCTCAGTATAGACACCCCCCATCAGTGCAAACCCCCCTCAGTATAGAATCCCCTCTTAGTGCAGACCCGCCCCATCAGTATAGACATCCCCCTATTAGTACAAACCCCCCTCAGTATAGAATACCCCCTCTTAGTGCAGACCCCACCATCAGTATAGACATCCCCCTCTTAGTGTAGACCCCCCCATCAGTATAGACATCCCCCCTCTTAGTGCAGCCCCCCTCAGGATAGACACCCCACTTAGTGCAAACCCCCCCTCAGTATAGAATCCCCCCTTAGTACAGACCCCCCATCAGTATAGAATCCCCCCTTCTTAGTGCAGACCCCCAAGATCAGAGAGGAGCAGAGCAGGGCAGCGGGCAGTGTTAGCGGTGCCGCTACCCATAGGTGTTACCCCTCTGGTGGGTGTCACCCGAGTGTGGCCCGCATCCCCCCCCCCAGCGACGCCACTGGGCATTGCAAAACATTCACAGACATGACTAGGCATGACAACTGGAGGGCCATAGTTTTGAGACCCCTGCACCTGGACGGTCACCTACCCATGACTGATTAAGCTATGAAATGGGTAAAATGGGTAGCTATGATTGGCTGATCATTTGTTACAGGTAACCTCGCCATTTTTGCTCTGCTGTATAAAATAAGCCCCATGACTCCCAGATAATCCCATCCTCTTGGCAGAATCTGATTCCCATCATGGCTGCTGATAGCAAGCTTTTCGGCAAAGTTCCAAGTGAACGTTTTCTTGCATCAAGACATAGCAAGGGGCACACGCAGCCTGTCACCGCCAGACATTAACCAGCCCCTATCCAGCTATGTTGTGGGTATTTTAAGCTTGTATTGCCCCGGTAACCACCAATAGAGGGAAAAAAAAGAACATCACAATGCAAGGGCCCGCGACTGATAATAATTTTAATTTAGATGCGTTGCGTATAAGAGGCTGAGTTGGGGCCGGGGACGGGAAGGCAACTTTTTCCATTATTTGCCTGATGATTTACTTGGACTAGAACAGAGCGGCTTCCTAATTGCGTTAGGTCCCGGCTGGCACGAGCACAGCACTATAGGAAATGGTGCTGGCAAATTAACAAATTATCTTCTTCTATTTAATGTGGAGCCGTCGTAGGAAGAAATATGTCAGAAGGAATGCCAGTGCCCAAAAGCAAAGAACTTGCTAAATTCACATAAAAAGGAGCTGCTTTCCTAAGGATTTGTATTCCTGTCCATTCAGTCCTGAAATTTATACAGCTGTGTCACACAATATTGCTCTGTCTGGCAGGGCAAGAGATCTTTTTCTGTTGCAGTTAACCACTTAAGACCCGGACCATTATGCAGGTAAAGGACCTGGCCAGTTTTTTGCGATTCGGCACTGCGTCGCTTTAACTGACAATTGCGCGGTCGTGCGACGTGGCTCCCAAACAAAATTGGCGTCCTTTTTCCCCACAAATAGAGCTTTCTTTGGTGGTATTTGATCACCTCTGCGGTTTTTATTTTTTGGCGCTATAAACAAAAATAGAGCGACAATTTTGAAAAAAATTCAATATTTTTTACTTTTTGCTGTAATAAATATCTCCCAAAAAATATATATTTTTTTTCCCTCAGTTTAGGCCGATACGTATTCTTCTACCTATTTTTGGTAAAAAAAAATCACAATAAGCGTTTATCGATTGGTTTGCACAACATTTATAGCGTTTACAAAATAGGGGATAGTTTTATGGCATCTTTAGTAATATTTTTTTTTTACTACTAATGGCGGCGATCATCGATTTTTTTCCTGACTGCGGCATTATGGCGGACACTTCGGACAATTTTGACACATTTTTGGGACCATTGTCATTATTACAGCAAAAAGTGCTATAAAAATGCATTGTTTATTGTGAAAATCACAATTGCAGTTTAGGAGTTAACCACTAGGGGGTGCTGTAGGGGTTATGTGTGACCTCATATGTGTTTCTAACTGTAGGGGGCGGGGCTGGACGTGTGACGTCACTGATCGCCTTTCCCTATATCAGGGAACAGACGATCAGTGACATTGCCACTGTGAAGAACGGGGAAGGTGTGTTTACACGCAGCTCTCCCCGTTCTTCAGCTCCTGTGACCGATTGGGTCCCACGTGCGAGGTCACGGAGCTTCGGACCGGGTCGCGGGCGCGCGCCCGCGACTCACAGCTGGGCACTTAAAGGGGAAGTACTACTAATATGTCCTCTCGTCCGAGAATGAGAAGGCATCCGTGATAGGCGGAACACAGAACAGAGGCGCTGCTGGGAAGATTTGTGTTCCGCCTATCACAGGACACACTGAGAAGAAGGCGCGGCTTTCAAATCATGGACGCCCGCAGCAGCACGGAGACTGTCACCGGCGTATAAGACGACCCCCGACTTTGGATGCATTTTTTTGCATCCAGAAAGTCGTCTTATACGCCGGAAAATACGGTACACAAATGAAAGTTTTAAGTGCAAATTTCAGTATTTAGTCTATAAACAAGTATGATATGCAATCAGCAATGTCATTTAAGGTAGATATTAGGGCACAATTTTTTTTTATTTTCGATATATCAAAATAAATTTAAATGGGCATGCTCCCGTCCTGCAGACCTGCACAGGAGGCTCCACTCAGGTTCCCCTGCGCCATGACGTCACGCAACACGCTCAGGCACCATCTCTGCCAGACCTGCCTCCCCTGGCGCTGCCAGAACACACTATAGCAGGCATTTGGATGGATTTGGCTGGGAGTCACAGACGTATTGCCTGCCTTTTCCTGTCACTGCCATTTACTGGCAGAAGAAATGTACCTGTTTTTTACTGGCTGTCAGTAAGAATACTGACGGTTGGCAACACCCTTCTCTCCCGCATTGTGATGTTTAACACAAGTAGAAATCCCTGGGTAATCTCTGTGTTGAAGGACCTTCCCCAACATGACATTGCTTGGGCCTGGCAATTAGCAATAGTGGGGGGAAGGGAGGACGGTCATGCGCTCCTCATCTCTTCTACATATTGGGCATTCCTAATAAATTTGGGTGAGCGCATAGATCAGGCATGTCCAAAGTCAAATATGGCCCCCCTGAGGATTTGGATATATGTATTCTTTGTGGCCCCCAGGGCCACAAAAGATATATACTAGATTTATTGGCGCTGCCTTGGAGGGGACAGGGAGGGGGCAGGACGAGTGCCATCAGATTACATGAAGAGAATCTCCTGTTTACTCAGCAGTGTCTCTATTGGAAGTCCCGTCTACTGGTATGCCATTGGATGACTGTTCTGTCTATCGTAAGAGGCGGGACTTTATATAAAAGAGGCCACAGGGTAAACAAGAGATTCTCCTGTTTGTAATCTGTCGGCACTCGTCCCTCCCCCCTCCCTCTGCCCTCCGAGGCTGCAGATGGGCATCGTTCAGGCTGCACTGATGGCAATGGTAAGGCTGCATTCATGGCACATGTGAGGCTGCATTTATGGCACATGTGAGGCTGCATTGGTTGCAATGGTAAGGCTGCATTCATGGCAATGGTGAGGCTGCATTCATGGCAATGGTAAGCCTGTGCGGGTTATACGCCGATAAATACGGTTTATCCAAATAACACGCCCAAGCTCATCCTTAGTCCTTAGCAGCGCTCTGGGATTTGTTGGGGCCACAAAATAAATATATACAGTATATCCAAATAACACGCCTGGGCTCATCTCTTCACCACACACAGCCACAAAGGCAGGAGAATTCTTGTTGGGCAGACGAACACACTCAGGCCTCGTACACACAACACAAAAACCAGCAAGAAACTTGCTGGGATTTTTTTTTTGCAGAGCAAACCGGTCGTGTGTACATTTTAAAGACGAGTAAACTGTCGAGGATCCCGTCGAGCCAAAAAGAGAGCATGTCTTCTTTTTCCTCGACGGGAATGGAGAAACTTGCCTTGTCGAGTTCCTCGGTCGTGTGTACGAGGCTTCAGACCAAATTTTAACTACTTGCCGTCGCCGCACCGTCATTTTACGTCCACAAGGTGGCTCTCCTAGGCGAGACCACGTAAATGGACGTCCTACCCTTTAGCCGCCACTAGGGGCGCACGCCACTAGGGGCGCCCCCCGCTCGCCCCCGACTCCCGTGCGTGTGCCCGGCGGGCGCGATCGCCGCCGGGCACACGCGATCGCTCGGTACAGAGCGGGGAACGGGAGCTGTGTGTGTAAACACACAGCTCTCGTTCCTGTCAGCAGGGGAAATGCTGATTTTCTGTTCATACAATGTATGAACAGAAGATCAGTGTTTCCCCAAGTGAGGCCACCCCCCCCCCCACAGTAAGAACACACCCAGGCATACTTAACCCCTTCCCCGCCCCCTAGTGTTAACCCCTTCACTGCCAGTGGCATTTTTATAGTAATCTAATGCATTTTTATAGCACTGATCGCTATAAAAATGCCAATGGTCCCAAAAATGTGTCAAAAATGTCCGAAGTGTCCGCCATAATGTCGCAATACCGAAAAAAAAATCGCCGATCGCCGCCATTACTAGTAAAAAAAATATTAATAAAAATGCCATAAAAATACCCCCTATTTTGTAAACGCTATAACTTTTGCGCAAACCAATCAATAAACGCTTATTGCGATTTTTTTTACGAAAAATATGTAGAAGAATACGTATCGGCCTAAACTGAGGAAAAAAAATGTTTTTTTATATATTTTTGGGGGATATTTATTACAGCAAAAAGTAAAAAATATTCATTTTTTTCAAAATTGTCGTTCTATTTTTGTTTATAGCGCAAAAAAAAAAAAAACGCAGAGGTGATCAAATACCACCAAAAGAAAGCTCTATTTGTGGGAAAAAAAGGACGCCAATTTTGTTTGGGAGCCACGTCGCACGACCGCGCAATTGTCTGTTAAAGCGACGCAGTCCCGAATCGCAAAAAGTACTCTGGTCTTTGGGCAGCAATATGGTCCGGGGGGTAAGTGGTTAATGGTTCAAAGAATGTCAGGCAAAATAGTCGGCCCTCACGCATGTTCACTTAATCAAATCTGGCCCTCTTTGAAAAAAGTTTGGACACCCCTGGCATAGATGATAGACATTAGTAGCCGAGGACAAAACTCTAAAGAGAAACCATTGCTTTGCACAAGTTAGTCTAGCCAAAACAAATTTTATCGTTGTTTTTTATTTTCAAGTTTTCACATTTTTTGTAATGGATTTTTTATATCTACTTTTACTCTTATATTATAAATATAAATCATCATCTTGTATGGAGCTCCAGACCGAGGGTGATTAATGGTTATTTTATATTTCTTCCATTTGTGAATATTTGTTCCAACAGTTGTCTCCTTCTCACCAAGCTTCTTGCTGATGCTCCTGTAGCCCATTCCAGCCTTGTGCAGGTCTACAATCTTGTCCCCGATGTCTTTTGACAGCTCTTTGGTCTTGATGATGGTGAGGTTTGAATAGAAGAAAGAGATTCTGTAGACAGGTGTCTTTTATATACATTACTGGTTGTCGTTCGGAGAACCTTTTTAAATTGACAGGACTAATCTGTGTAGCACGTACTGTGGGAGCCAGAATTATTGTTGATTTGTAGGGCATCAAATACGGTACTTATTTTACTCACTGAACTCAATTTATAACATTTGTATTGCGTGTTTTTCCTGGATTTTTCATTGAAATTCTGTCTCGAATTTTGAAAGAATTTTCTTTTGAAAATCAGAAAATTTGTGCGTTTTGTGATCCGATGGTGTCATCATTGATTTCAAAATTCGACCAATAAAGCTTTCAGTTTAACCTCATGATGCTACAGAAAATAATTTTCGTGTCTGGGAATCTTCTTTTCTTTCCGGGGATTTTCTTGCACATGCGCATTTATTTTTTGCTTACATTTCTCGCACGATTCTCCCATCATTGATTAGAAAAACGTTCGTTTTTCGAAAAATTTCCAACATGTCCGATCGTTAACATTCAATGGCCGCACGAAAATCGGCTGTTGCTGCAGCCTACTTATGGTGCGAAATACGAACGAAAATTCTTAGATAAGATTTTCGACAGAAAATTCTTTTGAAATCCAAGCCCATGTGTGGCCTGCCTAACAAATACACCTATGACCCTTCATTTCTTTGTAAGTGGGCAAACTTACAAAATCTGCAAGTGATCAAATAATTACTATCCCCACTGTAAACATAATACCTGACAAATAAACATAATACACGACAAAGAATTCTCAGAGTGTTAAGGCTTAACTAAAGAGTCAGCTCAGCAGAACCTGCTTTGAGGTTTTTTTTTTTTTTTTTTTTTTGCGCTTTGACTTAAATTCATCAGGAAAAGAGTGGGTTTTGCCTGCTCGTCAGAGCTTTATTAGAGAGATTTCCCAGCAATTACTATCATGGGTTTACCAGACAGGAAGGGAAATCTGCAGCAGGGGCTTAAAAATCTAACACGGGTTCTAACCTCCCCCATCTGTCTGTGTTGCAGTGGTAGGCCCCGTACACACGACCAGTTTCCTCGGCAGAATTCAGCTTCCGACCGAGTTTCTGGCTGAATTCTGCCGAGGAAACTGGTCGTGTGTACACTTTCGGCCGAGGAAGCCGACGAGGAGCTCGACGAGGAAATAGAGAACATGTTCTCTATTTCCTCGTTGTTCTATGGGAGCTCTCGTCCCGCCGAGCTCCTCGGCGGCTTCAGTGCTGAACTGGCCGAGGAACTCGATGTGTTTGGCACGTCGAGTTCCTCGGCCGTGTGTACGAGGCCGAAGAGTTCCCCTCACCTGTCACCAAAAAGTCACCAAGATTGGAAGGGTAGGTTACTCTAATGGAGCACTAGAAAGCTGCAAAAACCCAAAAGAGGTTCTAATAACCCCCCCCCCCCCCAAATTTCCCACTCTATTCCAAAAAAAATGGCTTGACACACACTTTACGTATCCTAGTGTAGCTCCCAACTGTCCTTTTTCTGGAGAGATTTGTAATCTCATTGATATTGGAGGCCCATTGGTGTTGGGACAGACTGGACAACTCTAAGGCCTCGTACACACGACCGAGTTTCTCTGCAAAAACCAGCAAGAAACTTGCTGGGAGATATTTTTTTGCCGAGGAAACCGGTCGTGTGTACATTTTCGTCGAGGAAACTGTTGAGAAACTCGACGAGCCAAAAAGTTCTCTATTTCCTCGACGGGAATGGAGAAACTTGCCTTGTCGAGTTCCTCAACAGCCTAACAACGAACTCGAGGAGGAAAACGATGTGTTTCGCCCGTCGAGTTCCTCAGTCGTGTGTACGAGGCTTCAGCCATGGGTGCTGCTTAAAAAGAGTTCCAGTGGCATCAATTAGTAAAGAACAGGGCACCTCATTTAAACCAATCCAAGGTTGATAGGAAATGTTGAAAACTATGGCAATCGCTATGTTATGCTTACCCCTAACGCAGGTGGTCACGCACTACAGCTGGCTTCTGTGTTCTTCACCAACAGCAGCTCCCTTTCCCACAATGCAAGCAGGCCTACCAGTACTCGGTTATGCCCAGGACTTATACACAATACTATAGTGTCTGGCCACCATGCTGGGGCAGGCACGAAACTGAGCACAGCATATAGGTACTTAGGATTGACAGGCAGGCAGAGTAGTTCAATGGCACTCCAGGCCAAAGGCAGGCAAGGTTCAGAATAGTCAGGGTCAAATCTGTAGTTCAAAAGGCAGGCAGAGTTTATAGAATAGTCGATATCCGAGGTCGTCAACGAGGGAATCCAAACAGCAGAGCAGGATGGACAAACAGAGAGCTTGGAGCACGTGTTACAAATGCAAAATCACAAGCATGGGACTGCAGACATGGCTGGCTTAAATCAGGTTTGGTCTCCACCCAAAGACTGGCCACATCAATCACCTTGCAGATGGACAAAAAGACAGGGATGCATCACAGCCAAAACCAAGTGCTATCAAAGATCAGGAGCACTATACGCTCCGGACAGTGGCTTAGCGTCAACATAGATTGGACATCACTGGGGTGGAGGTGGCTTTATTGTCTTCTATAGCACAACCCATGTGTACACTATGAAATGTCAACCTGAACTTTTTACAGCTTTTCTTTCAAATAATATGATGAAAGAGGTTCTGGTCTTTTTATACGATTTCCTGCGGACCTCAATGTATTTACAGAAAAAAAAATTGGTGCAAGACTATTTCGAGCTACTAAATTATGAACACAGATCGCCTGGGTAATGTGGTTTAGAGTTGCGATGTGCTGCATATACAGCACAAGTATGACCAGGACTTCAGACAGAAGCAGCATCCCCGGATTTGCACATAACAATGGGGTGCTCTAGAACTGCCCGCACTGTATATATCTCTTTGCACTCCACGTGGTTGGAGAATATTTGGCAGGTTAGTGTGCCTTTAATCAACATGACATCATTAACTGTGCAGTGCCCGTATCGCCATATTAGGCAAAAGCCTGCAGACGCTGGTTGGTGTTCGGGCCTTTGCAGCCCTCTGTGACTTTGCTGTGGCAGAGGCCGGGGGGGATTGACTCGGGGGAAGCAGGCCGACATTGGATTGTATATATTCCTCCGTCTTTTATACACACGGATGGGCTGTCTGCTTGTCTGCTTCGTGAAGCCCAGGAAACATTTTCTGCTGATTGATTGCCTGTTCTGATCCAGACTTTGCATGCAAAGACCTCTTCCCTTCTCAGATCCTGTTTTCCCCATCCTGTCCTTTGTATGTGTCAAAGACAGTATCGAAAGCCTCTTCCTTAGACTTAAAGGGGAACTCCAGCTAAAGAAAACAAGTAAAAAAAAAGACCATTAAAAGATAAAATAAGCAAAATTGGTTTGCTGCAATATTCACCTTCAATCCAGAAATTTTCCTGCAGTACTTCTTTTTCTTCACTAGTTGTCCTCAGTCTGATGGTCAGCATCCTTCAACCCACTTCCTCTAAAACCCAGGCCATCTTGGACCCGCCTCCAAGTCTGAAAGAAGAAGCAGAACAGTGATAAGCACATCTCTCTTTATGCTCTATAAGTAAAAATAGATTTGCTGCAATATTCACCTTCAATCCAGAGATTTTCCTGCAGTACTTATTTTCCGTCACTAGTTGTCCTCAGTCAGCATCCTTCAACCCACTTTCTCCAAAGCCCCAGCCATCCTGGACCCGCCCCCTAGCCTGTGACTGGATGGTGAAAGAACAAGCAGAACAGTGATGAGCGCATCACACCATGGCGTTTCAAAATCGCGGCAAATCTCTTATGGCAGAGGCGGTAAGAGGAAGAACTTTCCCATCTCCCCGCTGCTACACGGAGCAATAGTGCTAATGTGCACTGGGTGATTAGGGTGTGCCCAGGCACACCCGGCAAACCCTGTGCGCACACCTATGAGCTCTACAATTAGCAAAGCCCTTACACATTGGTGATTGGAGAACTATGACCATGTCAGACCTCTGTAGAGAGTGCTCTGCTTCTATACAGAGAGCAAGGGGGATTCTCTAATGCAGTGCTTTTCAACTCCAGTCCTCGGGGAACACCAACAGGTCATGTTTTCAGGATTTCCCTCAGATGAAACGGCTGTGGTAATTACTAAGGCCCCGTACACACGGCCGAGGAACTTGACGTGCCAAACACATCGAGTTCCTCGGCCAGTTCAGTCCTGGAGCCACCGAGGACCTCGGCGGGCCGAGTTCTCCCATAGAACAACGAGGAAATAGAGAACATGTTCTCTATTTCCTCGCCGAGGTCCTCGTCGGCTTCCTCGGCCGAAAGTGTACACACGGCCGGGTTTCTCGGCAGAATTCAGCCAGAAACTCGGTCGGAAGCTGAATTCTGCCGAGGAAACTGGTCGTGTGTACGGGGCCTAAGGCAGTGAAACTGATCAAATCACCTGTGCAAAATAATGGAAAGCCTGAAAACATGACCTGTTGGTGTGCCTTGAGGACTGGAGTTGGGAAACACTGCATGCTGGCAGGGGACAGGCATTTGTTACTCAGGCTGTGGCAGCTTTATAAAGAACACAAGCTGTAACACTTTGCATGCCTTATATATATATATATATATATATATATATACAGTAGGTTTGGCTTTAGGCATGGTTGCAGGAGCACAAGCAGTTCAGCTTCTGTGCATTAGAGATGTATGCTGTACTGCTGTAAGGCGCGCACACGTGTGAACTGAGCCTGGGGGAAGCCATTATCACCTGCCGGACACCCACAGCTTGTGGTGGTGGAGAGGCCAGCTGGTGTGTCAGCACTCAGCCTGCCATCCTCTGGAGCTCCATGCTGTGATCCCAGCTCATTCCTCACCGATCCTATTTCAAAGCAAAGACAGCCAGCTGCAGGGACCCCCTCTGTGTGATGCCAAGAGGACTGAGGACTGCACCATGAGGAGTAACATGTACAGTCAACAGCTGATATCCAGGAGCAGTCCCTGATGGTGAGGAATAGGATGGAAACCTCCCTGCCTAAAATAAATAAATAAATAAATATTCTATACCATAAACAATAATTAAACAAACTATAAATAATAAAAGTAATAAAAAGAATGATGATGGTGAAAATAATAATAATAAATATACTACTAATAATATTATGAATGCACTACAGCTAATAATAATAATAATAATAATACTCATAATAATAATAATAATAATACTCATAATAATAATAATAATAATAATAATACTCATCATCATAATAAAAATAATAATAATAAATAATCCATAGCTATAAATAATAAATACTTTAACAATAAATATTTGTAATAGTAATGATAATAATGACTATCATGATAATGATAATAACAATAATGAAAATAATAAAATATATGCTACTACTTGTAGTAGTAATAATAAGAATAATAGTAATAAAAACGATACCTGAGCGTATCTTTCTTCCTGCGTAATGTATCTCCGTTACTCCGCTGTAACTTTGGGCGCAAGTTCTGTATTCAGAAAGAACTTGCGCCCTTAGTTACGGCGGCGTAATGTATGTGTTGTGGCGTAAGGCCGCCTAATTCAAATGGGGATGTTGGGGGCGTGTTGTATTTAAATTTTACTTGACCCCGCGTTTTTGACGTTTTTTCTGAACGGCGCATGCGCCGTTCATAAAATATCCCAGTGTGCATTGCGCCAAAGTACGCCGCAAGGACATATTGGATTCGACAAGAACATAAATGATGTCCAGCCCTATTCGCGAACGACTTACGCAAACGACGTGAAATTTTCAAAATTCGACTCGGGAACGACGGCCATACTTAACATAGGATACACCGCACATACCCCTCATATAACAGGGGTAACTTTACACCGGAAAAAGCCGAACGCAAACGACGTAAAAAAAAAGTGCCGGGCGGTCGTTCGTTTCTGAATCGGCGTAAATACTAATTTGCATATTCCTCGCGTAACTAAACGGAAGCACCACCTAGCGGCCAGCGAGAATATGCAGCCTAAAATACGACGGTGTAAGACACTTACCCCAGTCGGATCTTAGGGATATCTATGCGTAACCGATTCTCTGAATCAGGCGCATAGATATGACCGGCTGGACTCAGAGATACGCCGTCGTATCTCGTTTCTGAATCCGGCCCACTGTATATATACTACTAGTAGTAATAATAATACTAAGAATAATAGTAATAATAAAAATATATACTACAGGTAGTCGGTGATTCCCTCACCCCCTCTTCTCAACATTCTTATCCTCTCCCTCCCTTTCCCCAACATGCCCTTCCTCCTCCTTTTCATTCCTCCCCCACCCACTTTTTATTTTTTTTATTTAATAATATTTTTTTTATTTTTATTCTGTAGTCTTTTCTTCCATCTCCTAGAGTATTTTCATGTAAGGATCATTACTCCAATGGAGAACATGCTTGATAAATAGCGATGTTTAGACATGTTGTATTTCTGTTCTGCTCTATTGATGCCTATCTATGTGACTCATATGCCGCGTACACGCAATAGGAATTTCCGACATCAAATGTTCGATGGGAGCTTGTTGTCGGGAATTCCGACCGTGTGTATACTCCATCGGACATTTGCTGTTGGAATTTCCAAAAACAAAAATTTGAGACCTTTTTTTGGGCAGAATCAGGTACAGGTACTTGGGACTGTGGCACGCACGCACGGCCGCACGCTGCCGGCGACCCTCTTCTGCTGTGATTGGACACAGCGGGAGCCAATCAGTGGCGATCAGTGGGACCCGTTGATCGTTCCTGACAGAGGCAGAACGGAGGTCTGCCTATGTAAACAAGGCAGATCGACGTTCTGTTACTAGGGAAGACAGAGATCCTGTGTTTCTGCTAAGCAGGAACATGGATCTCTGTCTTCCCACAGTTAAAGCACCTTCCCCACACAGTTAGCAAGCACTCCCTAGGAACACATTTAACCCTTTGATCGCCCCTGATGTTGACACCTTCCCTGCCAGTGTCATTAGTACAGTGACAGTGCATTTTTATTAGCACTGATCACTGTATTAGTGTCACTGGTTCCCAAAAAGTGTCACGTAGAGGTAGATTTACTAAAGGCAAATAGACTGCAGTTGCTCCAGAGCTTAGTAAATGATGTTGCATGTGATTGATCTTTACCCAATCACATGCAGGTAAAATAAAAATAAAAACTGCATTTTTGCTTGCACATGATTGGATGATGGAAGTCAGCAAAGCTTCTGCTCATTTACTAAGCTCTGGAGCAACTGCAACCTACAACTGCAAAGTGCACAGTCCATTTGCCTTTAGTAAAATTGCCCCTTAGAGTCTGATTTGTCCGCCGCAATCCCATTATAAGTCGCTGATCGCCGCCATTACTAGTAAAAATACATTTTAAAACGTTCCATAAAAATATCCCATAGATCGTAGATGCCTATTGTTCTTTTTTACCAAAAACATGTAGCAGAATACATATTGGCCTAAATTGATGAAGAAATAATTTTTTTTATTTTTTTATTGGATGTTTTAGAGCAGACAGTAAAAATATATATATATATATATATATATATATATATATATATATATATATATATATATATATATATATATATATATATATATTAATTCTCAGTCTTATTTTGTTTATAGAGCCTAAAAAAAAACTAAAAAAAAAATGCAGAGGTGATCATATACCACCAAAAGAAAGCTCTATTTGTTGGAAAATAAGACATCAACTTTATTTGGGTACAGTGTCGCACGACTGCACAATTGTCAGTTAAAGTAATGCAGTGCCATATGACAAAAAAAAGGGGGGGGTAAACCTTCCGGGGCTGAAATGGTTAAACATTCCGTATTTTACGCCGTTAAACCGTTTAGCGTAACGCCGACATATTACGAGCCGTCTCTAAATGTTCTCCCGTATCTCGCCCTCTCTGTAAAGCAAACAAGCCCCGAGCCGAGCTCCTGATGGACCTGATATTTGCTCATCTTTACGCCATCGTCAGGCCTCGTTCCCCGGCACCCAACCCTTTGAATTGCCCTGATTGTTTGAACATGCGTTTTTTTTTGTTTGCACGCTGACATCTCCCTCCGTTCCCTGGCCAGGCAATTAGGGTGATTTATCGATGCAGATAAAGCCCTTTAAACAACTTGCAATAAGCATTTAAACTTTGTATCAGTGATGAATGTTGGTGTCTCAGCAAACACACTTGTGACCTGGGGCTCCGAGACGGATGAGATCGCTGGCGATGGGTTAAACCGAGGTGAGTAGATTGCTGGAGAGATTCAACTGCTGCGTCTCATATATAAGGGTTAAAGCGGCTGTGACAGGTGGCAGAAGTAGGTGGATGACTTGATTTGGTCATTTAGGCTCAATCAAAGCTTCCATCTTTTTGTCTTTTTTTTTCCCCCTTACTTTGTGTTACACAAGAGTTAAAGTGGTTGTAAACCTCAGTCATGAAATCCAAGCAAAGCACATACCTGCAGTGTTATCTGCAGTGTTTACTTATCTCTTTCCAAAGCTCTAAGTGTCGTTTCTCTCTGGTGCTTCCTTCCTCTGTTATCAGCGTGTTTCACTTCTGAGCTTTTTCTTTAATCATTCTTTTCTTTTTCCGTTTTACTATTGGCATTCACTCCTCTTTCGTGCCTCTTTTTTTCCCTTTTTATAATGTATGCTTTGACAGCTACACTGACCCTTAGGCCTCATGCACACTGGACATTTTTACAGCTGGTGTTTTTTTTTTCCTGCCTTTAAACTCTCCTGCATGTTAGCCTACAATTGTGTCTATGCCCACTACGGCTACTTTAACACTGAGGCGCTTTGTAAGTGCTGTAGAGCTAAAAATATCGCCTGCATCTCTCTATTTTTTATTTTTCTCTTCTCTCTCACACTCTTTCTTTTTCTCTCTCTCTCTCTCTCTCTCTCCCTCTCTCTCTCTGTTTCTCTTAATCTCTTCCTTCCTTCCCTCTTTCTCTGTTTCTCTCTCCCCCTCTCTCTATTTCTCTCTCTCTCTCTCTCTATTATTTTCTTTCTCTCTTCTCGTTCTCACTCTTTCTGTCTCTCGGTTTCTCTCTCTTCTCTCTATTCCTTTCTCTCTCTCTCTCTCTCTCTCTATTTCTTTCTCTCTTCGCTCTCTCTCACACTGTTTCTCTCTCGCTCTCTCTCTCTATTTCCTCCTTTCTCTCTTCTCGCTCTCTCACACACTCATTATCTCTCTCTCTTTTCTCTCTCTCACTCACTCATTATCTCTCTCTCTTCTCTCTATTGCTCTATTTCGCTCTCTTGCCCCCCCTCTCTCTTTTTCTCTCACTTTCTTTCCTCATCTCTTCCTTTTCTCTCTCTATTTTTTCTTTCTCTCTCTCTCTCTGTTTTCTCGAATCTCTCCCTCTCTCTCTCTCTCTCTCTCTCACACACACACACTCTCTGTCTTTTTCTTTCTCTCTCTGTTTCTCGTCATCTCTTCTTTCCTTCTCACTCTCTCTATTTTTTTTTATTTCCCTTTTTCTTACTCTCTCCCTGTTTTTCTCTAATCTCTCTCTCTTTCTCTTTCTCTCTCCTCCTCTCTCTCTCCTCCTCTCTCTCTCTATTTTGTTCTTTCTCTCTTCTTGCTCTCACTCTTTCTGTCTCTCTGTTTGTCTCTCATCGCTCTATTTTTCTTTCTCTATATGTGTGTATGTGTGTATATATATATATATATATATATATATATATATATATATATATATATAATTTTTTTCCTTTCTCGCTTCTCTTTCTCTCTATTTCTCTTTCATCTCTCAATTTTTTTTTATTTATCTTTCTTTTTACTCTCTCCCTGTTTTTCTCTAATCTCTCTCTCTTTCTCTCTCCTCCTCTCTCTCTCTCTATTTTGTTCTTTCTCTCTTCTTGCTCTCACTCTTTCTGTCTCTCTGTTTGTCTCTCATCGCTCTATTTTTCTCTCTCTATATATATATATATATATATATATATCATTTTTTCCTTTCTCTCTTCTCTTTCTCTCTATTTCTCTCTTCTCTCTCTCTCACGCACTTTCTTTCTCTCTCTCTCTCCCTGTTTCTCTCCATCTCTTCCTTCTTTCTCTCTCTCTCTATTTTTTCTTTCTCTCTCTCTCTCTCTGTTTTTCTCTAATCTCTCTATTTCTCTCTCTCCCTCCCTCTCAGGTGTTGTATTTTGCATCCTCAGTCGCCGGGTTTAGTCCTTGACATTATGTTGTGGCTCCCTCCTGCACAGAGTGAGAGCCGGTCTTATCACAGACAAGATGTAACAGATCAAGGAGAGATGTTTCCTATCACTGGGGTTCTGATGTGATATGTCTCTATGTAGCAGTAGCAATATTAAAGTGGACATGTCACCTTTGCACTTCATCACATTGAACGGGCACATCTGATCGCACACAGAGCAGAACTAACAAATGTCGCTCCAGCTATATCATCCCTTGTAGTACATTAGAAGTACCTGCCATGTAGAGAGATATAAGTGCTTTATCTGCGGCTTCCTATAATGAGGATGTGATCAGATCATCTTCTAGGGGTATGTTGAAGCTGAAGCATTTCGGATTGAGGGCCACTTTAAAAACGAGATTTAAAGCAGACCTGTAATAAAGCCCATTCCAGACCGATTTTCTTGTTATTTTTAGTTTTGGATAGATTTGGAGAATGTGCTTTCTGTAATCCCATTGGGGAGCTTTCAATGCCCTTCCTGTCCCTGTGACACCAGAACAAGAAACAGAAACATGGTTGTCACCAGAAAATGAAACGGGAACATGGTTGTCACCAGAAAATGAAACGGCAACATGGTTGTCACCAGAAAACGAAACAGGAACATGGTTGTCACCAGACCGTGAAACAGGAACATGGTTGTCACCAGAAAATGAAACGGCAACATGGTTGTCACCAGAAAACGAAACAGGAACATGGTTGTCACCAGAACGTGAAACAGGAACCTGGTTGTCACCAGAAAATGAAACAAGAACATGGTTGTCACCAGATAAAGAAACAGGAACATGGTTGTCACCAGAAAATGAAACGGGAACATGGTTGTCACCAGAAAATGAAACAGGAACATGGTTGTCACCAGAACATGAAACAGGAACATGGTTGTCACCAGAACATGAAACGGAAACATGGTTGTCACTAGAAAATTAAACGGGAACATGGTTGTCACCAGAAAATTAAACGGGAACATGGTTCTCACCAGAACATGAAACGAAAACATGGTTGTCACCAGAAAATGAAACGGGAACATGGTTGAAACAGAAACATGGTTGTCACCAAAACAAGAAACGGGAACATAGTTGCTATCAGAACAAGAAGACAGAGGTGATAATTATAACCTGGCAGGTGTTCTAACCCAGTGTTTCTCAACTCCAGTCCTCAAGGCGCCACAACAGGTCATGTTTTCAGGCTTTCCATTATTTTGCACAGGTGATTTAATCAGTTTCACTGCCTTAGTAATTACCACAGCCATTTATCTGAGGGAAATCCTGAATACATGACCTGTTGGTGCGGCCTTGAGGACTGGAGTTGAGAAACACTGTTCTAACCCTTCTGACAACTTTCACTTTGCATGGCAAGTTTCAAAACCTCACCTATGCAGGACAGCCATGTGGGAATCTATGGACACTCCCTTAAAGCATGCACATTTAGAGGAGCATGGCATCCGTCACTGTCACAATATATACAAATGTAGCCAAGCTGTGGAGAAAAAATGAGACACAGATCTCAGAGTCGGGAATTGCTGCAGGGAGATCTCACCTGCATAAAGAACCCAGAGCTTGACTTAAAACATAAAATTAGGGAGAACTGGCCCTTTAAATTACAAAATGGCCTACATGGAAATTATGTATGTCTCTTTAAAACTTATTTTTTATTTTTTTTTATTTTTACCACTATTATTCCTTTATACTGGCTTTTGAAAGTTACAAATGCAGCAATTTGGAAATCGATTGAAAGGTTCAACACATTTTCAAAGATATAAAGTGCATTTTATATACAGCTGTATAGATTAGACCATAATGAGGGACAAATGAGGAGGAAAGAGGGACAGAGGGATTTTGTTCCAAATCAGGGACAGCCCCTTGAAATCAGGGACAGTTGGGAGCTATGCATGAGGACATGAGAAAATAAAGCCCTGCCTGTACTAAGATGGCCACCTCCATACCAAGACACAGTGGATAGGTGTGAAAGGGAAATACCATCTACCATAGCTCCCAACTGTCCCTGATTTTAAAGGAATGTCCCTGATTTGTAACAATGTCCCTCATTCCTCCTTATTTGTCCCTCATTTTGGTCTGATCTATATAGATGTAGATAAATTGCACTTTTATCTATAAAAAAGTGTTTCCTAGTGCTAAACCTTTCATCCAATTTCTAAATTGCTGCATTTGTAAATGTCAAAAGCTAAAATAAAGGAATAGTAGTGGTAAAAAAAAAGCAAGTGGGTTTAACCAATCATGTTTTTTGTACAATTCTCCTTTAAAGGGGAGTGGCAAGGAGTGTGTCCTATGCCTGCATACTTTTGATGATAGGTGTCCCCTATTCCCGTCTCATAAGGTTGGGAGGTATGCATCTACCATGTTGTTTTCTGGCCAAAGAAAAGTACAAAAACTGGTCTAATTAATACTTCAGCCAAAGACCTGAAAAGCTAAGGAAGGAAGGAGCCCAATAGTTGTATATCTGCAGTATTAGATCATCTAAGGTACTGCTACCTCTAACTATTACTTTTAGAAGATTTGGAGTAAGGTTTGGTGATGTCACTACTGTGCTGCTCACTGTTCTCCTTGCTGGAGGGAAGACATGGAAACTTGAGGAAGCAAAGCCCTGCCCCTACCAAGATGGCCACCTCCACACAAAAAAACACAGTGCAGAACAAGGGATGGTGGGTCAGTAAATGGAGAACAACATCTGCAGAGAGACCACCATACTAGTACTTTGCCCTCTTCCTGCCTTTATTTGGGAACAGATCCTCTTTAAACACATCAGGCCTCGTACACACGACAGAGTTTCTCGGCAAAAACCAGCAAGAAACTTGCTGGGAGATATTTTTTTGCCAAGGAAACCGGTCATGTGTACATTTTCGTTGAGGAAACTGTCGAGAAACTCGATGAGCCAAAAAGAGAGCAAGTTCTCTATTTCCTCGACGGGAATGGAGAAACTTGCCTTGTCGAGTTCCTCGACAGCCTAACAAGGAACTTGACGAGGAAAACGATGTGTTTCGCCCATCGAGTTCCTCGGTCGTGTGTACGAGGCTTTACTTTTAGAAGATTTGGAGTAAGGTTTGGTGATGTCACTACTGTGCTGCTCACTGTTCTCCTTGCTGGAGGGAAGACATGGAAACTTGAGGAAGCAAAGCCCAGCCCCTACCAAGATGGCCACCTCCGCACAGAAACACAGTGCAGAACAAGGGATGGTGGGTCAGTAAAGGGAGAACAACATCTGCAGAGAGACCACCATACTAGTACTTTGCCCTCTTCCTGCCTTTATTTGGGAACAAATCCTCTTTAAACACATGACTGTTATATATGCTTCTCACGTACCTTTAAAACATTAAAAGCAAACAAAATCCTTTTCCCCCAGTAATCTGTTTATCCGCTGTCATAATCTTTTTCTAGTAGAAAAAAATTGGCACCTGGTGATCGGAAAACACCCTCTATCATGTTTCTCATAAGAGTTGAATTATGACTAGGCCAGCAACGCTAAACCTTTGAAATCTCTGTTGCGCTGTGTCTAAACTGAGATGAAAGTCTGAAAATAGCAACCATTAAGGAGCCGGAGATGTATAGAAGATGCTTCTCCATGTCGTTGTTATGATATTAAATGTACCTGAGGTTATGGAACAATAATAAAACCCGTACGGGCGCCGGATGGCCAGGGGCCATCTTGTGTAACTGAATTTCGAGCAGGTTTGACAGGTGGTGGCTTTCACCTCGTCCTCCCGCTTCATCGGAGCCACGCGGGGTTTGGTCCGTACCACATCTGGTATCAGAACTGACAAACAAACAGGCGCCATTCCTGTGACAGAACCTTCAAACCGCTGACATTTTTTTATTTTTTCATTCCAAAGTCTCCCAGCACATGGCTGCTGATGCAAGACGTGGAATAAGTGAAAGGCATCAAACTTCCTTTGAAGCGTGTTAAAAGACTGTAAAAAAAAAAAAGAGACGTTAAAAGGAAATCACGGCCTGCCGTCGGTGGTTGATGCCATCAGAGGGGCTTAAAAGGAAAAAAAAATGGAGAGGTTCTAAAGGGAAATTACATCTGATGCCCTGTACACACGATCGGTTCGTCTGATGTTTTTTTCCTATCGGTGACAAAAAATAGAACCTGTTTTAAATTTTTCTTATGGTTAAAAAACCGATAGAAAAAAACGATCGTCTGTAGGGGAAATCCATCGGTCAAAAATCCATGAATGCTCAGAATCAAGTCGACGCATGCTCGGAAGCACTGAACTTAATTTTTCTCAGCACGTCGTAGTGTTTTACGTCACCGCCACCGGATTTTTAACCGATGGTGTATAGGCAAGACTGATGAAAGTCAGCTTCATCGCATATCTGATGAAAAAATCCATCGGTTTAGATTCCATCAGATATCCGATCGTGTGTACAGGGCATAACACTTTGTTTTACGAGCAATAGAAAAGTGCCAAAACTGGTCTGTAATCCAGATGTTAAAATGATACTTCAGCCAAAACCCTTAGTAACAAAAAAGATAAGCCAAAGACCTGAGTGTTAAAGAGGAGGTTCCATTAAAAAAAAAAAATAAATAAAAGTCAGCAGCTACTAACACTGTAGCTGCTGACTTTTAATAAGGACACTTACCTGTCCTAGCCGCCAGCGATGTCAGCCCCCCGCCGAGGCTAATCCTCGATCCTGGCAGCTCCAAGCGCCACCATCCACAGTAAGGGAAACAGGCAGTGAAGCCGTACGTCTTGACTGCCCGTTTCCTACTGCGCATGCGCGAGCAGCGCGGCGCTTTGTGAATGGGCCGGCTGCTTTCTGGGACACACACAGTTCCCAGAATGCAGCGCGCCCCATTCACAAGAAGACGCCCAGTGTAGGAGGAGGAAGAGAATCCACCGCGGACGATGAAGAGGCAGATTCGGCACTTCCGCATAGCAACAGCTATTTAGGGTGTGTAGAATTTTTTTTATTTTTCATTTTTTTTCATTTTTTTTTTTTTTAGGTTTTTGGTGAAATATTTTTTGGGGGATGGAACCTCCACTTTAATAAGGGCATCAACTGGAAATGTATCAAATGGCTTTGTTTTGCACATAAGCACTAAATATACATCATAATAGCACTGTTACAATGTATTTATGAATGGAGCCTGCAAACAATGCAGGCTTAAAGTATATCCAAAGCAGAGGTCTCCAAACTTGCTAAGCAAAGTGCCAGTTTATTGTCCTTCAGACTTTAGGGGGGCTGAAATGTGGCCAACAGGAGTGGAAATTTTACTGGCATCGGTGGGAGTAAATAGTGCCACATTTGGTATTAGGGGGAGGAGCAGTGGTATCATTGGGAGGAATGGTGACCCACTATTGGTGTCAGTGGGAGATATTGTGCTCCATTTTTGATGTCAGTTGGCAAAATAGTGTCTCGTATCAGTAGAAGAAGTAGTGTGCTAAGGGCTGGATAAAGGCAGACAAAGGGCTGCATTTCTGCCCCAGGGCCACAGTTTGAAAACCACTGATCTGAAGGGTCCTGTGTGACAGTCAAAAGAGGTCTGAGGTCCAAATACCATGTGATGCACAAGCCTCCTAAATTAAATAGTTAGAGGACAGTACCACTGCCCACTAATCTAAGGCACCTTCCCTGACTAAGCCAGATCCTCCATCATTTGTCTCACGCGCTCCCCCTAGCAGACACTGCAGCTCACAGTGGGAGGGCTTCAGAAGTAGGGGCAGTGCTGTCCATCCCCAAAGCAGTATGCTGGCCTAGGTGGGACCAGGTACTGATGACAAGTTACAGGTTTGTGAATCAGCAGGGATAATACTTATATCTACGGCTCGCCAACTGCAATATCTTCTCATCCCACTGTATTGCAAACTCCTGGGTTCCCCAGACTCCAGGACACTGCACTGGCAAATTCTGATTTTCAGCATTGAAGTCAGGACTAAGGCATGACTGTCGACACTGCATCCACCTCCCTATAGATCAGGAAGGCCTATGCCTTGCTGGGAAACACACATGCACACATTTTGAGTGGAAAGTCACAATATGCATATTATTGAGCACTCTCGATTTGTTTTCGTTTTTTAGAAGCTCCTCTATGAGAAGCTTCATGAAATTTTATTATCACTTTAAGCTTTGGATAATGGCTATATATCTCTGTTTTACTTGGGTGCTAGAATTTGGTGAAGAAGACATTTATGAGCTTTATGTCACTTGATGTTTATTAAACGGCCCATGTAGAGAAAATGGTATCTTGCGATCATCATTTTTCGCCATGCGATTCTTCTTCTTGCCACCTTTTCCCAGTGCCGTGCTATGTAATCTGAGGCAGCGGCAAACTGATTGTATTTAGTCCAGTAGTCATCTCCTCCATTAGTCAGTGTTCCTGGCACAACTCAAGGTTCTGTGATACGAAGCGTGTTACACATAATATCTGTTGATAATAGAGATCAGTGGCGCATAATGTTAGCTTTTCAAAGTGACACCGCTTAAAGCGTATCTGCCGTCTAGCCTGGAGGTCCCTGCATGAAGCAAAGCAATGCACTGTATAAAGCAGGCGTTCTCAGCCAGGAATCCATGGAACCCTAGGATTCCTCCTGAGGTTGCTAGAGGTGTCTTTAGTAGTGAGGACACTACACTGATCACCAGTGTAAGGTCACCCTCCTCCGTTGACCCCTAATCTATGGTATTCCCCTCAATGACCACTTTTCCAGGGTACCTCTTCCAATTAACAATAATCTAGGGTACGCCTCCCAATGACCACTAAACTAGGGTACCTTTCCTACTGACCACTAATCTAGGGTACTTCTCCAATTGACCACTAATCTAGGATACTTCTCCAAATGACCACAAATCTAGGGTACTTCTCCAAATGACCACTAATCTAGGGTACTTCTTGAAGGGGTGCTGGGGGTGCCTGTCCCATGGGAAATTAGTGTCTGTTTACTTGGCCTGGTGGAGGAGGTGGTCCCGTCTAGAGCTCATAGAACATTATTGAGTATCTTATTGTTTTATGGGAAAAAAAGCTATTTTGCTTAAATGGAGGAGTCCAGGGGCCCCGGAGGTTGCTTTTTGGAAAGGTTTGGTAAACGCAATGCTACCATATTATAAGGCTACGTATCTATCTCTGGGATGTGCTGGGAAATTCGAGAAGGTGTGGAGGGCCTGGTATGAATCAGACCAAACGGTTGGGTAAAGGGATGGATACTTAATCCTTGTTGATACGTGTGTAAATTGTAGGGGGAACTCATTTCAGGTGCATCGGGGATAAATGTATGTGACGTACCACTGGGGGGAGTGCAAATGTTAAATATGTCCTCAGTTACAGTATGGTTTGGTGGGGAGGGGGAACTGAGTAGGGGGGGATGGGAGGGGGGGTGGGAGGGGTTTGGTGGGGAATATGCCATCTGCGATGGCACAGTTATATGTTCCCGGTCATGTTGGCCGATAGGTAAGCTTGGCGGTGTGCCAAGGAATGTTTTCGTTGTATGTCTATAAAATCTTTAATAAACAGAAATTAAAAAAAATAAAAAAATCTAGGGCACTTCTCCAAATGACCACTAATCTAGGGCACTTCTCCAAATGACCGCTAATCAAAGATACTTTTTGCGCTGACCACCAATCTAGGGTATGTTATTCCACTGACCACTAATAAAGGGTGCTTTTCCCACTGACCACTAAACTAGGGTACTTTTTGCACTGATCGCAAATCTAGGGTACTTCTACTGACCACTAATCTAAGGTAATCGCCCCAATGGCCACTAATCTAAGGTACTTATTTCAATGATCACTAATCTAGGGTACTTATTTCAATGACCACTAATCTAGGGTACCTATCCCAATGGCTTTTAATCTAGGGTACTTATCCCTATGATAACTAATCTAGGGTACTTATTCCAATGACTACTAATCTATGGTAATTTGCATAATAATCACTAATCTAGGGTTCTTCTTCCATTTACCGCATAACTACGGTACTTCTCCCAATGACCACTAAATTAGGGTACTTCTACTAATCACTAGTCTAAGGCACTTCTCCAAATGACCACTAATCTACAGTGCTTTTTCCACTGACCACCATTTTAGGGCACTTTATCCCACTGACCAACACCTCAAGGGTACTTATCCCACTGACCACAAATCTAGGGTACTTCTTTCACTGACCACTAATCTTGGTTACTTCCCACAATTACCTCTAATCTAAGGTTCTTCTCTTATTGACCAGTAACCTAGGGTTCTTCTCTCAATTACCTCTAATCTAAGGTTCTTCTCTTAATGACCATTAATCTAGGGTTCTTCTCCCACTTACCGCTAATCTAGGGTTCTTCTCTTACTGACCACTAATCTAGGGTTCTTCTCCCACTTACCTCTAATCCAAGGTTCTTCTCTTACTGAACACTAATTTAGGATACTTTTCCCACTGACATACAATGTAGCACTACATTGACGATCAATGGAAAGGGTCCCCTTTCTGCTGACCACCAATGTAAAGGTCCAATAACAATTTTAATGGCTGTGTTCTTTATGTTCATTATGCTTCTTAATTTCATTTGATGAGTATTATTGGAATTTCTTGTCATTTAATTTGGGTGCTATAAATGATTTGTTTTGGTTGTCACATTCACTACAAACTACACTATCTTTATTATTTTATTTATTTTTATATCTACAACTTACTAATTATGAGAATGTCCCATGAGCAGAACATGAAAATTATTTTTATCAGGGGTCCCCCGGAGGCAATCAAATAATTTCATAGGAGCAAGGGAGGCCCTTTTTAAAATTTTTGCTGTTCTGCTGCACCCGGGGGGGTGAAGTTGGGGGGCCCTTTCAGGAAGGCTGTACAGGGCCCCGTGATTTTTAACTGCAGCTCTGGTCCTACTAATATGGTTCAAGCTGCCACCACTTGCTGCAGCGGTTGCGTCATCATGTCACCCCTGTACCCTGTAGCGATTAAAATTTTTGAAAATGTAAAAAAATAAAATGCATTTCTGATATGACTCGGTAAAGTGAAATTTGATTGGCTGTCAGGGGATACGTACAACCGCCATACTTTTCCTCGGCTCACAGCAGGCTACAACGGTGTTGGTCCCCTCTTGCTGTGGTTGGTGCATCAGAGATCCCATTGTTCCAGAATATCGCACACTCCTGCGTTCTGTCCCAAGTCACAGAGCGATGCTCACGTCCTTCCCGGCGCGCTGACCGTACCGCCACACTCTGCCTGTTGGATAAATGTCACTCTTGTGACATTTTCAGAAAGTGACTAGTCAGAATGTCAGCAAAGGTCGCCCATCAACGGTCTGGAGTGCAAGTGCCAGCGAGCGCCGCTGTGCCTCATCACCGTAATTAGCACCAGCAACTGCAGCCATCCCTGTACACAGCCAAATACAAAAACAAAGCCGCGGCTCGGGGGACTTTCCCTTCACCAGCTGGATACCGGCTCTGGGAAGAGGAATGCCGGTACAGCTGGAAACCCAGAGATTGGTAGGCATTTAAAGGGGCACTCCTCCTGCAAAATGTATTCCACTATAGGTGGAGCATTACAAAGACATTTTTAAATACAGTTAGCCAGATTCAGGTAGGACGCTGCATCTTTAAGGCGGCGTAGCGTATCGTATTTACGCTAAGCCGCCTTAAGTCAGAGAGGCATGTACTGTATTCACAAAGCACTTGCCTCCTAACTTATGACGGCGTAGCGTAAATGTGGCCGGCGTAAGCGCGCCTAATTCAAATGAGGATGGGGGGGGCGTGTTTTATGGAAATGATTAGTGACCCGACGTGATTGACGTTTTTTTACGAACGGCGCATGCGCCGTCCGTGTACATATCCCAGTGTGCATTGCTCCAAAGTACGCCGCAAGGACGTATTGGTTTAGACGTGAACGTAAATTACGTCCAGCCCCTTTCACGGACGACTTACGCAAACAACGTAAAATTTTCAAATTTTGACGCGGGAACGACGGCCATACTTAACATTGACTAGTCCAGCTATTTGTTGGAATAACTTTACGCCGGAAAACGCCTTACGTAAACGGCGTATCTTTACTGCGACGGGCACACGTACGTTCGTGAATCGGCGTATCTAGGCATTTACATATTCTACGCCGAACTCAACGGAAGCGCCACCTAGCGGCCAGCGTAAATATTGCACCCTAAAATACGACGGCGCAGGCCGCCGTATCTTAGATAGGTTTAAGTGTATCTCAGTTTGAGCATACACTTAAACTTACGATGGCGCAGATTCCGAGTTACATCGGTGTATCTACTGATACGCCCGCGTAACTCTCTATGAATCTGGCTAAGTGGTTATGTTCAGACAGTCTTGTGATACAATTACCCCGTTTATATGGAAACTGCCTACCCATAGTCGCACTCCTCCCAGCCAATACCTTTTTTGAGTTACTTTGCGTTCTCGGCAACTTTAATAAAGGCGATCAGACACTGAAGAAGCGCCACACATCAATGATGTCTCTTTAACTCCACACAGTGATGATGACAGGTCCTCTTTATCTCTTTTGTCTAAGCTTCCCAGCCTTAGTTTATGCGGTTTTTTTTTTCAGGCCGGTTGCTATTAATACATTTCCCTCATAATCCCAGCTAAGCCTTGTTTTGATGAATGATGAGCGTGGTGTTGTGTTTGACGTCTAGCGTTTCATGCTCACATCCCTCCTAATTGTATGGCGTAGCGTGCAGGTAGCGCAGCTTCTCCATACGGTGCTGGGGGGTTTCAGATCCTGGGGGGAGCACGAGTCTCTCCTGGCTTTTTCTCCTGTGTTCATTTCCATATTTCTTTGTCTTTGTCAGAGTATTGGTCGTTTTATTTATCTTCTGTACATTAATGCCATGGTCTTGTTCTCTTTTCTTTCTGTACTTCCCGATGCTACCGGGGACATCATCATAGGCATGCGCACAGGGTGTGCCAGGTGTGCCTGGGCACACCGTAATCACCCTGTGCTGGGCAGATTCCCCCTGATGCTTGGCTGAAGAGTAAGGGAATATCCCCGGTCCCTTTCTTTGTCTCGAAAGTGAGACATCAGGGGCCTGTTTAGACCCCTGATATTTCACCAAAGCCCCCCAATGGGACCCTTAAAAAAAATCTTAAAAAAAAATAAAATAAAAAAGATTGTAAAAAAATATTATAAAAAATAATACAATTGTAAAAATGTAATTGAAAAATAAACTACTGACACCAACCTCTGCCCTACTGACATCTTCCACTGCTCTACCGACGCCGTCCATTGTCCTATATATATATACACACACACGCAAGTGTGTTTGCGCTTTGGGGTGCGCACCCTAATGCAATACTTGTAGGCTGCGCACACCTATGGGCATCATACAGTTCGCTGAGATAACTAAATAGACCCTTTCACTAGGCCATTTTTTTCTTCAATATTCCCATAAGATTGTACACTATATTGCCAAAAGTATTGGAACGCCTGCCTTTACACGCACTGTGGGCTAGATTCACGTAGAATAGTATAACTTTGTGCGGGCGTAACGTATCCTATTTACGTTACGCCTCCGCAACTTAGACGGGCAAGTGCTGTATTCTCAAAGCACTTGCTCCGTAAGTTGCGGCGGCGTAGCGTAAATAGGCCGGCGTAAGCCCGCCTAATTCAAATTTGGAACAGGGGGGCGTGTTTTATGTAAATGTTCTGTGACCCGATGTGCCGTCCGTGGAAATCTCCCAGTGTGCATTGCTCCTAATACGCCGCAAGGATGTATTGATTTTGACGTGAACGTAAATTACGTCCAGCCCCATTCACGGATGAGTTACGGAAACGACGTAAAACTTTCAATTTTCGTCGCGGGAACGACGGTCATACTTAACATTGGTACGCCGCACTTACGCCACCATATAGCAGGGGTAACTTTACGCCGGGAAAAGCCTAACGTAAACGGCGTAACTGTACTGCGTCGGCCAGGCGTACCTTTGTGAATTCGCTTATCTAGCTGATTTACATATTTTGACGCGTAAATCGGCGTACATGCCCCTAGCGGCCAGCGTAAATATGCAGTTACGATCCAAAGGCGTAAGAGACTTACGCCTGTCGGATCTAATGGAAATCTATGCGTAACTGATTCTATGAATCATCGCCACAATCACTTAACGAGCGAGCGGATTTCCCCACACTACATTTAGCCCTGCTAGAAAGCAACTTACCGCCCTTAACTGTATGTTCCGGCCGTCGGGGGACTCCATGCCGCTGCCGCCCCTCTGTGCCCTGCCACCCCGAGGCCTGGCCTTGGTGGCCTTGTGGGAGATCCGGGCCTGGGCGGGGCAGGGTTTTTTTGGCAGCGGAGTTAGGCTTTAAGAAATGTTTCTTAGCTGCCAGGAAGTTGTTCATAGTCTTCAGTGCAGGTACTGCTGCAGCTCACAGAATGAAAAGTACAGTGTAAGCTCTGTGGGGTGGTTTATCCTTATTGCGCTCCTCTTTTTGGTGATCTGTTTCACATTTTCTAATAACAGAAGTGCTCGTTATTTTGCGTGTGGTCATGCCGGCTAAGGATTAATATGCACAGACATTCTGATTGGTGAAAGCTTTCTCTTTTTTTTTTTTCTTTCTTCACAAAATCCAGAGATGACGACGTCAGGATTTTTTTTTTTTTGGTACAGCTTGCTTGCTTGGTGCTTTGTTTAAAAAGCGACTGAAACCCCAAAAACCCTTCCAAGCCATGATCATGGCACAGAAGACATTTCCTTTTTCTGTGCAGACAGTTCTTGGTGTCTCCTATGCTTTACATACTCTGAGGCGGGGGCGGACTGACCATTCGGGCACTCCGGCACTGCCCAAGGGCCCCATGCCACTAGGAGGCCCCATCAGGGTTGCCAGCCTCAGTAAAACCAGAGAAAGTAAAAATCGGTGTTTTAAAAAAAAATCCAAGATTATAGCTGCCCCGCCTCTCCGGCACCTTTTCAGTGTGTGTATGTATACTGTGTATGTATATTGTGTGCAGTGGCGGCTGGTGCTCAAAATTTTTGGGGGGGCGCAAACGAAAAAAAAAAAAAGAAAAAAATTGCAGCCTCACTGTGCCCATCAAATGCAGCCACTGTGCCATCAATTGTCACCACTGTGCCATGCCATCAAACGCAGCCACTGTGCCATAAATTATCACCACTGTGCCATGCCATCAAATGCAGTCACTATGCCATCAATTCTCACCACTGTGCCATGCCATCAAACGCAGTCACTGTGCCATGCCATCAAACGCAGTCACTGTGCCATGCCATCAAACACAGCCACTGTGCCATGCCATCAAACACAGCCACTGTGCCATCAATTGTCACCACTGTGCCATGCCATCAAGAGCAGCCTCTGTGCCCCTCAATTGTTGCCACTGTGCCAATTGTCACCACTGTGCCAATTGTCACCACTGTGCCCTTTAATTGTCGCCACTGTGCCCATTGTTGCCACTCTGCATGTCACTGTGCCCTTTAATTGTCGCCACTGTGCCCATTGTCACCACTGTGCCCATTGTCACCACTGTGCCCTTTGTCACCACTGTGCCCATTGATGCCACTGTGCCCTTTGTCACCACTGTGCCCATTGATGCCACTGTGCCCTTTGTCGCCAGAGGGGGCGGCGCTCCAGCGCCCTCTATGGACGAACCGCCACTGATTGTGTGTCTGTGTATACTGTGTATGTATACTGTGTGTGTATACTGTGTGTCTGTGTATGTATACTGTATGTGTGTATACTGTGTGGCCCCATAATCTCCTATTGCCCAGGGGCCTCATAATCTCCTATTGCCCAGGGGCCCCATAATCTCCTATTGCCCGGGGGCCCCATGAGTTGTCAGTCCGCCCCTGCTCTGAGGTCTGCAAGAGATCACCATCCCTAAAGTGGGATACACACTATAAGAAAATCTGTCCGATTTCCCTCGTTGTTTCACAGCAAATCAGAATCAATGAACGAAAATTTGTGCGAAAATTCTCGTACGACAAAAATTCTTCATTTTTTTTTTTGTATCCGATTGATGTGTGATTTGATCAAAACAATTGAATCAGCAAACAGTTGAGTAATCATAAGTTCTCTTTTGATTGATTTAGACTAAGTTTCCATCGGATTCAATCAATCTGAGTTGATCAGCTAGGGTGGAAAATTATTGATCTTTTGTGTCAATCGGCAGCACTGAAATACATCATGAATATGATTGTTTTTTAATCAGAGTAGGAGATCACATGAGATGTGATTGTTTGAAATCCACTTCCCTTGTGTGCGGCAGATTGATTGAATGGGCTGTCACTAGATTTATTGTTCCTATTGCCAGATTGATTATTCCTATTGAAGAGATCCATCAGATAATAAATAAATTCTTTAGTATGTAGCAGTACCCCAGACTGTCAAATGCCCCGTCAGCCTAGTACTCCATCCTCAGTTCTTCAACCCGACAACTCCCCCCAACTGAGCTGACCCTGAGTATATCAAGGAGGCCTGCCCTCTGCCAATCCTAGTTGGGGATTGGTCAGGGATCCCTCAGACAGCTCCACCTCTCTTCTAGAATCCTCTAGAAGCCAAGTGAAGGTAACCGAGAAGTGATGCTATCTGTGAGTCACCAGCCTACTTTGAGCCACTCCCAGCCCCACACAGATCAAAACAAACAGGCCTAGCTTCCAGCTAGGCCTGCCTAAATTTATTTGCACTCATCAAAAACCTCACCTCTAGCACCTACCTAAGTAGGGGGTGTACCATTAGGCCAGGGGTCTCCAAACTGCAGCCCGAGGGCCAGATGTGGCCCTTTGCTAGTCTTTATCTGGCCCTTGGGGCACAATTCCTCCCACTGATATAAGGCACTATTTGTTCCACTGACACCAACAATGGAGCACTATATTTTCCATTGATCCCAACGATGGGATACTATACCTCCTACTAATAGGGGGAATACACCTCCTCCTATTGGCTACCAACCCTAAGGCCATATTTATTCTCACTGGTGCTGGGCCTGTGACATTTTCTGCTCTTGCTGGCCACAACCCGGCCCTCCTAAAGTCCGAAGGACAATAAAGTGGCCCTTTGTTTAAAAAGTTTGGAGACCCCTGCATTAAGCCATACATGATCCTAGTCAAAGGCGTGCACACAGGGTGTGCCAGGTGTGCCTAGGCACACCTGCACTAATGCACAGAAAAATACAGCATTAAATGGCACGTAACACATTGAAATATACAACGTTAAACATGCACTAATGCACAGAAATATGCTGCGTTAAACATGCAGTAGCACACTGGAATATACTGCGTTAAACATGCAGTAATGCACAGAAACATACTGCGTTAAACGTGCAGTAACACACAGAAATAGACCCCTGATATTTCACCAAAGCTCCCTAATGGGGCTCCTAAAATAAAAAAATAAATACTACTGACACTGTCCACAGCTCTGCTGACACCATCCACGGCTCTGCTGACACCATCAGTATACTGTATATACACATGCAAATATGTTTGATCTTTGGGGTGCACACCCTAATGCAATAGGCTGCGCACACCTATGATCCTAGTGCAGGATTGCTAAATAAAAGCAAAAACACTGACCTGTCGCCATGCGCCCCGCCCTCGCTGATGGAAACGCATGCGTCCAAACAGGTTTTCCTCTGCCCCAAGCAATTGTTCGCTAGCGCTTATAGTAATCGACGTAAGAGTATCAATGCCGCTGAGCGAATGCAGAGAAAACATCGCTGTAATGTTATTATTCACGTGGAAGTCTAATGAGTTTTTTTTTTTCCGTTCTCGTGGAAGTCTCCGGCTGTCGTGTGGCAAAATGCTGTATATATATTGAGTTGTGAGTATTGACTGGTTACTAGGGGAACCTCTTAATGAATCTCTGGAGTTCCCTTCTCCCTTGTCAGCGGCTCAGAATCCTGGCAGGATCGGGGGAACACAAGTTTCTCGATAATAGCGCGTTACCACGGCAACCAGTCACTAATACCCGGCCCGGTGCTCCCACGTACAGCCAAATGAAGCTTCTAGTTACATTTCTTTTTTTTTCTTCTTCAAATTGCTAAGGGAATTCTTTTTCGTACGGCATATTGTCTTTTCAGCATTTTCGAGGAGAAAGCCGCGTTAACCCTTTTTTGCAAGCCGCCGCTGGTGCGGACAACCCCTCAGGCCGCACAAAAAACATGGCGGAGTCCTCTGCTGTCAGTGGGGGGGGGGGGTCAAAGGTCGGCGGCCTGAGCCACGCTGTGCGCAGTTAATGATGTGCTACGAAGGTTATTTTGTGTCATATTATTAATGGCATTGGCTTTTTGTGTATCATTACCCACCAGGGCGTAATTAGGATTAATGAGCGTCTTACGTGAAAATAGGTAATAAGATTTCATCCCGGCGGTTGCCTTTTTTTTCCTTATTATTTCTTATATTGTTAGTGAGATATAATTTGTGTTTAGCTGACCCAGTGATCTGCATGTCAGCGTAAAGAAAAATATTTGACAAATACATACACACATATACACTATGGGCCAGATTCAGAAAGACTCACGACGGGCGTATCTGTAGATACGCCGTCGTAAGTCCGAATCCGCGCCGTCGCAACTTCAAGCATATGCTCAAACTGAGATACGCTTAAATGTTGCTAAGATACGACCGGCGTAAGTCTCCTACGCCGTCGTATCTTAACTGCATATTTACGCTGGCCGCTAGGGGCGTGTACGCTGATTTACGCCTAGAATATGTAAATCAGCTAGATACGCCTATTCACGAACGTACGCCTGGCCGTCGCAGTAAAGATACGCCGTTTACGTTAGGGGTTTTCAGGCGTAAAGATAAACCACCAAAAACATGGCGCAGCCAATGTTAAGTATGGACGTCGGAACCGCGTCAAATTTTTCCAAATTTTACATCGTTTGCGTAACTCGTCCGTGAATGGGGCTGGCCGTAATTTACGTTCACGTCGAAAGCATGACGATTTGCCGACGTCATTTGGAGCATGCGCACTGGGATACGCCCACGGACGGCGCATGCGACGTTCGTTAAAAACGTCAAATACATGGGGTCACTAGTATTTTACATAGAACACGCCCCCAACCAGCCTATTTTGAATTAGGCGGGCTTACGCCGGCCCAGTTACACTGCGTGTGGCGTGACTCCCACGGAAGTCTATGCCTGGAAGTGGGTGCAAATACCCCCCCCCCCCCTGAAAGGTGCCAGATGTGACACCGGAGGGGGGGAGGGTCCCGAAAAGCGGAAGTTCCATTTTTGGGTGGAACTCCACTTTAAGCAGACGGATAAAGCGATTACAGGGTAAGACAGAGCTCCCTCTAGTGGCCAGCCTGCAAATATCTATATTTAATACAGTAACAAACATAAAAAGTGTGCAATTAAAAACAGTGATATAATTGTGTCAAACACCAGACTAGTAATTATAAATAATATACCATGTATTTTCCCTTTAGCCACTTAAGGACCGCCTCCTGCACATTTACGTCGGCAGAATGGCACGGCTGGGCGCAAGCAAGTACAGGTACGTCCTCTTTAAGTGCCCAGCTGTGGGTCGCGGGCGCGCGCCTGCGACCCGCTCCGAAGCTCCGTGACCGCGGGACCCGCTGACCCGATCGCCGCCGGAGCCCCACGATCGGTCCCCGGAGCTGAAGAACGGGGAGAGCTGTGTGTAAACAAGGGAAACACAATCGATGACATCACACCTACAGCCACACCCCCCTACAGTTAGAAACAGACATGAGGTCACACATAACCCCTTCAGCACCACCTTGTGGTTAACTCCCAAACTGCAATTGTCATTTTCACAGTAAACAATGGATTTTTAATGCATTTTTTGCTGTGAAAATGACAATGGTCCCAAAAATGTGTAAAAATTGTCCGAAGTGTCCGCCATAATGTTGCAGTCACGAAAAAAATCGCTGATCGCCGCCATTAGTAGTAAAAAAAATAAAATAATAATAAAAATGCAATAAAACTATCCCCTATTTTGTAAATGCTATAAATTTTGCGCAAACCAACCGATAAACGCTTATTGCGATTTTTTTTTACCAAAAATAGGTAGAAGAATACGTATCGGCCTAAACTGTGGAAAAAAAAATTTTTATATATTTTTGGGGGATATTTATTATAGCAAAAAGAAAAAAATATTGCATTTTTTTCAAAATTGTCGCTCTATTTTTGTTTATAGTGCAAAAAATAAAAACCGCAGAGGTGATCAAATACCACCAAAAGAAAGCTATATTTGTGGGGGGAAAAAGGACGCCAATTTTGTTTGGGAGCCACGTCGCACGCCCGCGCAATTGTCAGTTAAAGCGACGCAGTGCCGAATCGCAAAATCTGGCCGGGTCCTTTAGCTGCCTAAAGGTCCGGGTCTTAAGTGGTTAAAAAGGCTTCTACGTCTGGGCCATATGTTTACCGATCCGCAGAATGTCACGGGGATAAATGTAGTGGAAGGATATTCTGTATAAGGTTGACCTTTGAGCGTTTTTCTCGCCTCAGTCTCTATAGAATATTTTTGACGGATGAATGATATCCGGCGCTCTGTACACTTGGCCCACGTTTCTCTATAAACATTAACCTTCTTTTTTTTTTTTTTCGAGGAAGCCACTAGACGATCGCAGTGCGGTGAGCGCAACAAGGGATGAGCGCTTCGCAATGAATCATTCCACAGAGAGGAAGCTGTGCGTCTATGCAGGAAATCCCAATTTTTTTTTATTTTTTTGTAGCCTCTTCATGGAGAATTTATTAGTACTGTCCACTCTTGTGCATGATGACATTTGCATTGGATGGGCAGGGTTCTTCAAGCTGATCTTTCATTTAAATATTTTCCTCAATAGCCACAAAGGATGAAAATTCACTTTGTGGGCACCAATTGTCTTTGCAAACCCAGGTATAGACTTGGCAGTGACACCGTCCTAGTCCTGTACATAGTCTGTGCAGAGAGCAGAGCTGTAGGAGGGGCCTAAAAGGCTCCACCCACTACAGGCTGCTTGTAGAAAATGACTGGAGGGGGCGGAGACAAGACCAGTCACCCTGCACAAGGAGAGAGAGCTGCGGTGGGTGGTCTTTATCACAGCAAGTTAAAATTTGGACCATAATTGGATCGTAATTGGCAGCTATGTATAGCTGTATGCAAGTTTTATTTTTCACACTGAGGGCTTTGTCCCGCTATTATAGCATTAAGAGGTCACCACCACTTTTCTTTCCGGTCTTAAGGCTGCTAGTAGGCATTATCTCTTTGGTGGTGACACCAACTATGAGTTCTTCTCCTGTATGCCTTTCTGTGTGCCTACTGTTGTTACCCAGCCATGCACACAGCAGGCACTATCCTTGCAAGCCTGATCTCAGCTTTCAGCTCACATGAAGGGCCATGTCACACTATTATAACATAAGGAGCATAGCATACCTCCCAATATTTAAAAAGTCCACTGCGGGACAGTTGTTGAGCAGGGGGGGGGGGAATCGAAGTTGTAGAGCGGCTGTTCAGCTCCGCCTGCCTCCTCCTATAGTACAGCTGCCATTCAGCTCCGCCCGCCTCCTTCTATAGGCTGCCATTCAGCTCCGCCCGCCTCCTTCTATAGTACAGCTGCCATTCAGCTCCGCCCGCCTCCTCCTATAGGCTGCTATTCAGCTCCGCCTGCCTCCTCCTATAGTACAGCTGCCATTCAGCTCCGCCCGCCTCCTCCTATAGGCTGCTATTCAGCTCCGCCTGCCTCCTCCTATAGTACAGCTGCCATTCAGCTCCGCCCGCCTCCTCCTATAGGCTGCTATTCAGCTCCGCCTGCCTCCTCCTATAGTACAGCTGCCATTCAGCTCCGCCCGCCTCCTCCTATAGGTTGCCATTCAGCTCCGGCCGCCTCCTCCTATAGGCTGCCATTCAGCTCCACCCGCCTTCTCCAGCAGTACTGCCCATTCAGCTCCGCCCGTCTCCTCCTATAGTACTGAGCGGGGGGGGGGGAGCTCGGATCCTCTCAGTGTGGGAAATGTAACCCTTTTGCGGGACTGCGGGAATATGCAGTCAGTGCGGGATAATCCCGCAGAATCCGTGCTTGTTGGGAGGTATGGCATACGTGTGCGCAGCCTATTGCATTAGGGTGTGCACCCCAAAGATCAAACACATAGTACCGATGTGTAAAACATCCCTGCAGCAACAGCTGGAGGGAGAGGAGAGTAGGGAAGCCAGAAGCGCTGGGGGGGGGGGGGGGCAGGATGAGGGATCCAGGGCAGTAGGGGGAATCTGTGCTACACAGGGTAATTAGCATAGGCGTGCGCACAGGTTGTGGCAAGTGTGCCCAGGCACACCCTAGTCATCCTGTACAGCACAGATTTCCCCTACTGCCCCGCCTTCCCCCCACAGTGCTTCTGGCTTCCCTCCTCTCCTCTCCCACCAGCTGCTGATGTGGGCGCACACAGGGGCATGTTTAGGATGAGTGGGGAAGGGGTTGGTAAATATGTGATTTACTTGCCCCTTCCCTTTCTGAGTGAACAGTGAGTGATCGGTAGCGTGTGTTTGAGCTTTGGCGTGCACACCCTAATCCAATAGGCTGCTTACACCTATGGTGATTAGGGTGTGCCTGGGCACACCTGGCACAGCATGTGCGCACGCCTATGATAAGGAGAGTGGCATGACTTTTTAGAAGTCCATAGTCTCCATGTCATGACTATTATTACTGGCCTTTGAGCTGCCAGTGAACATCATCACTTTGGTGGTGACACCAAGTATGAGCCCCCATCCTATAAGCCCACCTCCTGTTGTCACCCATCTATGCACTGAGCATGCACTCTACCATGCAAGCCTGATCTCAGCTTTCAGCTGGCATTTATTGCTTTATATGTCATTTATTATGGGCAAAATAAAAATGATTCCAAGTCTTTAGATGGAATATATAGGAGAACCAGAGGGTGTTTTTATAGATTGCGTTGTTCTGTATAGTGAAGGAAAATTTGGGCCATATCAGGGAGACGGATGGAACAGATGGTAAATATTCCCACTGCTCTCAGCCGACATGTTTTTACGAGGTCCCGAATGTTTTTGATCGCCCTGGGAAGAATTCCCCAGAGTGGTCACCTCCTCTATTCTTGAATGGTCTCTTTGATGTGACTTTTGCCATGCTTGTGTTATTCTGGTCTGTGGGAAGAAAGAGTCCAGGATTAAAACGGGAAGGATGGGTTCGACGTTTGGTTGTCAAGGCCAAGTTTCACTTTTATGGGAAAGGTCATGATCGGCTTTACTTCCAGTACCCGTTGTCTACAAGTGGCCAGATGGAAAAAGGTTAAAGAGACCCTGTCACCATTAAATCTAAAAACAGCCTAATTTAACATATTGTGTGCATCTTTTTTATTCCCATGAGATTATAGTAAATATATTTCTAACATGACACGCTTTACAATTGCGCACACTCGTGGAATGGCGTCAAACTTCAGTACCGTAGATACTCGAGTATAAGCCGAGGCACCTATTTTTACTACAAAAAAATGGGAAAACGTATTGACTCGAGTATAAGCCTAGGGTGTCCATCTGCATGCCTCACTGTGCCTCACTTTGCCTCACTGTGTCCATGCCTCACTGTGCCCATGCCTCACTATGCCCATGCCTCACTATGCCCATGCCTCACTATGCCCTTGCCTCACTGTGTCCATGACTAGACTGAATTTTAACATGGGAGTCTATGGAAGGGGTGCCGGCTTTGAAAAATCGGTGCTCCCCAGCAGTAGGTCCCCCAGATTACAAACTTTGCACACTCTTTGTAGAGGTAAATGGGGCTACATGTGTGCCAAGTTCCGGGTCCAGGGGACTTATGGACGGCAGGTACCGGGTCCCCAAAATCCGGGAGATCAGGCGCAAAAAGGTGACTCGAGTATAAGCCGAGGGGGGCATTTTCAGCACAAAAAAAATGTGCTGCAAAAACTGGGCTGTATATACGGTACTTAAAGTGGAGGTTCACCCAAAAACTAAATTTTTAACATTAGATTGAGGGTCGTTTTGGGAAGCACAATCAGGTAGTTTTTTTAAAATCGAAGCAGTACTTACCGTTTTAGAGAGAGATCTTCTCCGCCGGTTCTGGGTATGGGCTGCGGGAATGGGCGTTCTTATTTGATCGACAAGCTTCCGACAGGCTTCCGACGGTCGCATACAGCGTGTCACAATTTTCCGAAAGTAGTCGAACGTCGGTGTGCGCAGACACCGTATAGAGCCGCACCGACGTTCGGCTTCTTTCGGCTACTCGTGACGCGATGTATGCGACCGCCGGAAGCCTGTCGGAAGCCTGTCAATCAAATAGGAACGCCCAGTCCCGAAGACCATACCCGGAAGCGGCGGAGAAGATCACTCTCTAAAAAAAAAAAAAGTACTGCTTCGATTTTAAAAAAAACACCCGATTCTGTTTCCCAAAATGAGCCTCAATCTAATGTTAAAAAATTTTTTTCGGGTGAACTCCCGCTTTAAAAATCTCCATAGGCAACGCTGTAATTTTTTTACAGGTTACATGTTTAGGGTTACAGAGGAGGTCTAATGCTAGAATTATTGTTCTCGCTCAAACGATCGCGCCGTATGTAACCTGTGTGTATCTGGCTCTGATACTATCCACTGACCTCACCGCACGTCCCTGGGGAGGGCTGTACTAAGGAACTAACTCTTCCTGGAGTAGTCATATTTGCTAACAAGTCAATAAAAATGTTCACAGAAAGGAAGAAGTCTGCATGTAAGAATTTACAATTGTTTGGAGTGTTCTGTGCTTTCACCTGACAGTTGGTGACAGGCTCTCTTTAAGTCTAAGCAGCTGGTGGGTTCACCACCAATGTGGACCTGTCACTTTGAAGTGCTGGAATTTTTATTTTAGGATGTTCGGAAGGAGATTTTCCATTCTTTCTCAATGAACAGTCTCTACGTGAATGGAAAGGACCAACCAGTACAGACAGGGTATTCCCAACCATACAAAGCCCCGCCCACATCCCCAGGGGGCTTCTCGTTACAAATCTGTGTAGGACCACGGGGAATTATCCTTTAATTATCACTACTGGTGCTCCCAGAGCATCAATTACAGGATACCGAAAACCCAAGAACACAACTCACTACATGCAAAAGAACAAAGGGAGGGTGCACCAGCCTAGTGCAATTGTCTTTACACACCGTTTATAAATGTGGTAGTAAACCGCAGTTGCAGATGGAAAAAAGAAATTCTCCTGCAAGGCGATGTCATAATGTGCTAGTAGGCATTGCCTACTAGCACATTATGAGAGCCTTACCTTAAAACAAAGCCCTCCAGTGCTGTGCTGTCACCGCTGAGAAGGATCCATCTTTGCCCGGTTTTCCTTTCGAGGGCACGATGGCCGGGGGCACAATGACATAATTCCCGCACATGTGCACAGGAGCCGCCCTTTACGGCGCGGGTTCTGAGGATCCCGCACAGTAAGAATGCATGCGTCAGTGACGTCAACAACTGCATGCACTCTGAGGCCCAGATTCTCAAAGAGCTTACGACGGCGCAGCTCCATGTACGCCGTCGTAAGTCCTAATCTGGGCCGTCGTATCTATGCGACTGATTCTTAGAATCAGTTACGCATAGATATCCATTCGATCCGACAGGCGTAAGTCTCTTACACCGTCGGATCGTAACTGCAATTTTTTTTTCCCCGCTAGGTGGCGCTTCCGTCGATTTCCGCGTTGAGTATGCAAATTAGCTAGATACGCCAATTCCCGAACGTACGCGCGGCCTGACGCAGTAAAGTTACAATGTTTACGTTAGGCTTTTCCCGGCGTAAAGTTGCCCCTGCTATATGAGGCGCAGCCAATGTTAAGTATGGCCGTCGTTCCCGCGTCGAAAATTAAAAAAATTACGTTGTTTGCGTAAGTCGTCCGTGAATGGTGCTGGACGTAATTTACGTCCACGTCAAAACCAATGACGTCCTTGCGACGTCATTTAGAGCAATGCACGCCGGAAAATTTTAGGGACGGCGCATGCGCAGTTCGTTCGGCGCGGGGACGCGCTTCATTTAAATGAAGCACGCCCCCTACCCGCCGAATTTGAATTCCGCCGGGTGATTTACGCAACGCCGCTGCAACTTTACGGGCAAGTGCTTTGTGAATAAAGCGCTTGCCTGAAAAACTTGCGGCGGCGTAACGTAGATCAGATACTTTACGCCCGCCCGCCCATTTTTACGCCGATCTACGAGAATCTGGCCCTGAATCTATCCTAAACAGTGCACATTTAGGAGATATTTACAGTACCTACAGGTAAGTCTTATTATAGGCCTACCTGTAGATTAAGTGGTAAAACAGCATTTACTAGCACTTTAGAAAAGAGGAAATTGGCGATTATACTCACAAACCCCCCAAAAAAAGGAACATGCTCATCACAAATGTCCAAATGCAAGAAGGCTAGAGCTGCCATGCATACTTTTTACATCCTGGGAAGTTTCAAAATGGATCTACAGATGTTAACAGGTTTCGAGGGAGGTCCCCTCTTCATCAGAGCTGACAAGATCAAAAATGTCAAATCTAACCAGTCCTTATATGTGCTGGTTTTCTTGGCGTCCTTTTTTTAAGACTAAAAACAGAAAAAAACCTCTCGGTCTTACCAAAAAAGCAGATTCTTCCTTGTGAATTCAAATGCAACAAAATTATCTTCCTTTCCAACCTAAGCAAGCAACTAATTCCCAACCCCCGCCCCACACACACACACACACACACCATGTTATGGAGGTGAACAGGAGAACAGCCTAGGGCGACAACCGTGGCTCCTCCATAGACACAGTACCATACCTCCCAACTTTTTGAGAAGGGAACGAGAGACGCCTTTTAGCAAAATGATGTAGGCATAGGACACACCCCCTGCCACGCCCCCTTAAAGGATAAAAAAAAGATTTGTTGAACCCACTACTATTCCTTTATACTGCCTTTTGAAATTTACAAATGCAGCAATTTAGAAATCAGATGAAAGGTTTAGCTCTGGGAAACACCTTTTGATAGATAAAAAGTGAATTTTATATACAATTACATAGAGCAGACCAAAATGAGGAGCAAAGAGGGACAGAGGGACTTTGGGCCAGATTCACCAAAGAGATACGACGGAGTTTCTCCTGATACGCCGTCGTATCTCTCAGAGTATCTATGCGACTGATTCATAGAATCAGTTACTTATAGATATCCATAAGATCCGACAGGTGTAATTGTTTTACACTGTCGGATATTAGGATGCAGTACCGCGGCCGCCGCTGGGGGGAGTTTGCGTCGTAAACCAGCGTTGGGTATGCAAATTAGCAGTTACGGCGATCCACAACGGTTTTTCGCGTTCGATACGTCGCCGCTAGTATAGTTTCCCGTCGCAAAGTTAGTCGTCGTTTTTGGTGCCCTAACTTTAGTCAGCAAGCGCATTGCTGTCTAAAGTATGGCCGTCGTTCCCGCGTCGAAATTCAAAATTTAACGTCGTTTGCGTAAGCCGTCCGGGAATACGGAAGTACGCTACGCGCGTCGCCGTTTCGAAAAAATGACGTCACTTCGCGCAAAGCACGGCGGGAGTTAGGAAACGGAGCATGCGCAGTAGGTCCGGCACGGGCGTGCGCCTAATTTAAATGTTAGCCGCCCATTCGATTTGGCCCGCCTTGCGCCGGACGCATTTACGATACACCGCTGCAAGTTTCCAGGTAAGTGCTTTGTGGATCGAGCACTAAACCTGAAAACTTACGGCGGTGTAACTTAAATGGCTTAAGTTTCCAAAGGCGCAATTGTACGTGAATCTGGCCCTTTGTTCTAAATCAGGGACATTCCCTCAAACTCAGTGACAGTTGAGAGCTATAGCAGTACAGCGAGTGTTGTCCCCCCTAGGACAGGAAGTGTGTGTTATTGGTGGGATCACGGGTAATAAAAAATAGAAAAAGAAAACGAATGCAGCCGCCACATCTATTGACTGGTAAAGCTGCAATATATGACATTTTTTGTTTTTGGGTTTAATACCACTTTACGTAAATAAACGCCATGTCCTTTTTCTTCCTGATGTTCTAAGTGTTTCCTGACAAGACAGAAATCATCTTTTACGTAAGGAGGGAGAATCATACATAGGCGCTGTCAGGCGTTGACCTTTTTTGCACACTTGTCAGGAGCGGTCGGGCTTTCTGTACAAACTCTCCAACACGTCTTTATCTGGACTGGCAACCTGCGAAATGCGCGGCGGCCGGGGAGAGGCAGACAGCCTGATAAATATCTCTCTCAGTCTCACCGCACAACCCATGGAAGCCGCGTACAAAGACGTTAAGTAGATTTCAGGCCGAAAACTCAGTTTGTTGTTGTCATCCGGCAACTCCATGTTGTTAGGTCCCCGGGGCGGCCGACAAGCTCATTCCGTGTAGCGATGAGCAGCTACAGTGCTGCGCAATATACACAGATGACGCTTTCACTGTTCCTCACCGGCTGGGTTCATGCAAGGATGTAGAGTCAGGAAATTACAATTTTAAGTTAATTTCTTCTTTCTATTCTTTTCTCTATGTACAATACTATCATTATTATTATTATCATTATTATTTTTACTATTATTATTATTATTATTTTTATTATTATCATCATTAATATTTTTATTATTATTATCATTATTATTTTTATTATTGCAGCGCTGCACAAAACAGATATCTGTTCTCACCATTCTACACCAGCCAGGCTCAGGCCCCATACACACGAGAGAATTTATCCGCGGATACGGTCCAGCGGACCGTTTCCACGGATAAATCCTCTCAAAGATTTCCGCAGATTTCTATGCGATGGAGTGTACACACCATCGCATTGAAATCCGCGTGGAAATCCTCTGGCGATGACGTGTCGCGCCGTCGCCGCGATTATGACGCGGCGACGGCGCGACGCTGTCATATAAGGAATTCCACGCATGCGTCAAATCATTACGACGCGTGCGGGAAATCCCTTTGGACGGATGGATCCGGTAAGTCTGTACAGACGAGCGGATCCATCCGTTGGGATGGATTCCAGCAGATGGATTTGTTGTGCATGTCAGCAAATATCCGATCTGCTGGAATCCATCCCAGAGGAGATTTCTCCGCGGAAACAGATCCGCTGGCGTGTACACACCATAGGATCTATCCGCAGAAACCCATTTGCTGGGATTTATCTGCGGATGGATTCTATCGTGTGTATGGGGCCTCAGAGTCATGAGATAATTGGCCAGATTCAGAGACAGTTACGCCGGCGTATCAGTAGATACGCCGTCGTAACTCTGAATCTACGCCGTCGTAAATTTAAGCGTATTCTGGAAACCAGATACGCTTAAATTAGGCTAAGATACGAGCGGCGTAAGTCTCCTGCGCCGTCGTATCTTAGGGTGCATATTTACGCTGGCCGCTAGGTGGCGCTTCCGTTGAGTTCGGCGTAGAATATGCAAATGACTAGATACGCCGATTCACGAACGTAAATGCGCCGTCGCAGTAAAGATACGCCGTTTACGTAAGGCGTTTTCCGGCGTAAAGTTATTCTAACAAATAGCTGGCCAAGCCAATGTTAAGTATGGCCGTCGTTCCCGCGTCGAAATTTGAACATTTTACGTCGTTTGCGTAAGTCGTCCGTGAATGGGGCTGGACGTAATTTACGCTCACGTCCAAACCAATACGTCCTTGCGGCGTACTTTGGAGCAATGCACACTGGGATATGTACACGGACGGCGCATCCCGTTCGTAAAAAACGTCAGTCACGTCGGGTCACCAATCATTTATATAAAACACGCCCCCCTCATCCTCATTTGAATTAGGCGCGCTTACGCCGGCCCATTTACGCTACGCCACTGTAACTTAGGAGGCAAGTGCTTTGTGAATACAGCACTTGCCTCTCTGACTAACGGCGGTGTAGCGTAAATACGATATGCTACGCCGCCTGAAAGATGCGCCACCCTACTTGAATCTAGCTAAATAATTACATTTTTTAGGTGCTTTTTTTTTTCTAAAAATTGCCCTGTGTGCCTATTTTTATTATTATTTTCATTATCACAACTACTCAGATTATCTGCTCTCATCATTCTACACGGGTCAGGTCCATGCAAAGTTGTAAAGTCAGGACATATATATATATATATATATTTTTTTTTTTTATCCACAAAGATTTTATTGAGAAGAGAAAAAAAAAAAAGGAACAGTGTCACAGATATAAAAGCAATATCTACAGATATCATATATATTTTTTTAATAATGTTTTTTTTTTCTGATTTATTTTCTTATTCTATTAGTATTTTTATTAGTATTATTATTTTCATCATTACAGCCATAGTGCTGCACAGCACACTCAGATTCTCTGCTCTCATCATGCTGAAGAGTCACAAGATAATTATTTTCTTTTTTTTTTTCCCCCCTGTGTGCTATTATTTATTATTATTATAATTATTATTATTCTCATTATCCCAACTACAGTGCTGCACAAAACACTGAGATTATCTTCTCTCACTGTTCTATATTTGCCAGGTTCATGCAAGGCTGGAAAGTCAAAAGATTTTTTTTTTAATACATTTTTTTGTTTTTTGCTCTGTATAAAATTGGTATTTTTATTATTATGAATATTTTCAATATTACAGCTACAGTGCTGCACAATACACTCAGATTATCTGCTCTCTACATTCTATACTAGCATATACATTTATACTGTGTATATATATATATATATATATATATATATATATATATATATATATATATATATATATATATATATATATATATATATATATATTTATATCAATTTTTTATTATTATTAATTAATTACTTTTTAATTTTTGCTATGTGTGATATTAGTTTTATTGTTAATATTATTATTATTTTCAATATTACTACAATGCATATTTATTTATTTCAAGGGCTATAAATACTTTTTTCAAGGCACTGTAATGTGTGTGCACTAAAATCCATTTAAAGCGGAGGTTCACCCTAATAACATGTACCGTATTTATTGGGGTATAGCGCGCTCCCGCGTATAGCGCGCACCCCTAAAGTTGGGCAGAAATTCCTGTGGAAAAAAAGATTTTGTACTTACAGTTTTGGTGTCTTGCGCGGCGTCCATCGGCGGCCTCGTTGGGTCCGGCGTCCGTCTGCGGCTTCGGTTGTCCTCTTCGTCGGGTCCGGCGTCCTTCTGCGGCGTCCTCGCTCGTTTCTCGCTTTCCCGCGCCGAGTTTGAATACTGCGCCGGCATATACCGAGCGCAGTACACTCGGGCAGGCTCGGCTACTGTCGCGCTCACGTCCTGTACGTCCAGGACGTGAGCGCGGAAGGAGCCGAGACTGCCCGACTATACACGAGTGTACTGCACTCAGTATATGTTGGTGCAGTATTCAAACTCGGTGGCGGGAAAGCGGGTATCGGCGTATATCGCGCACCCAAAATGTTGCCCTGATTTTCAGGGCAAAAAAGTGCGCGGTATACGCCGATAAATACGGTATATCTGACCAACTTCCTTATATTCGTAACAAGTGCAGTCCGCAATTTTGATTTTTTTTTATGCTTTACGTACCTTGTAATCCATCTTTTCAATCTACTTTTCCCCGCGGGAGTAGGCGTTTCTATGCCTAGGGGGATTGTCATCTGGGAGGTCGCCCAGATGATTGACGTCTGTTCCCCCCCCCCCAACGGATAAGGCCCCGCCCCCCGTATTGTGTAGGCGCGCACGAGTTGCGGGGTTCCAGAAAGAAGCCGAACATGCCGAGATGTGAGTCGGCTCTATACGGCGCCTGTTCGGCTTCTTTTGGAAACCCCGTAACTCGTGCGCGGCTAAGCAATATGGGGGGCAGGGCCTTATACGCCGGGGGAACAGACGTCAGTCATCTGGGCGACCTCCCAGATGATAATCCCCCTAGGCATAGAAACGCCTACTCCCGCTGGGGAAAAGTAGATTTGTAAGATGGATTACAAGGTACGTAAAGCATAAAAAAAAAATTGCGGACTGTAAAAAAACTGCTGCGCAAATATCACGTGACATAAAAACATGGAACCACCCACCATTTTTTTTTCTCTAGAGCTTTTGCTTTCAGAAAATATATAATATATGGAGGTTCCAAGTATGTTGTAATTATCTAGTTAAAAAATGCAGATAATTACATTTATGTGTTAAAAGTGGCTTGAGCTGCAAATGGTTGAGGGCCAGAAACACCAAAACAAACAAGGAAAGCTTGATGGCTGATTACATTAAAGTGGACCGAGCATCAGACAAATTATTCATGTTAAGTGCTTGTATTCTAAGCAATGTGTCAGTCTAACACTTCCAGGGATTTATAATGTATATTTATTACAGCCTACCTCCCGACTATTTGAAATGGGAATGAGGGACACCTATTAGCAAAAGTATACAGGCATAGGACACACCCCTTGCCACGCCCCCTTAAAGGAGAATTGTACAAATAAATAATTAGTTAAACCCACAAGTGCTTTTTTTTTTTTTTTTACCACTACTATTCCTTTATACTGGCTTTGGAAATTTGCAGATGCAACAATTTAGAAATTGAATGAAAAGTTTATGCACTAGGAAACACTTTTTAAAAGATAAAAAGTGCATTATATATACAGTGGAACCTCGGATTGCGAGTAACGCGGTTAATGAGCGTTTCGCAATACGAGCACTGTATTTTTTAAAATCCTGACTCGGTTTGCGAGGGTTGTCTCGCAACACAAGCAGGATTCAAGCCAAAGCGGTGGGCAATACCGCGTTTGGCCTGAGGTGGGGGGGCGCCGGAGCCGAGTAGAGCCGAACCGCGCTGATCGGAGCCAATTGGTGCTGTTTGGAGCCGTTCAGAAAATCTCGGAAAACATCTGTTCCCGAGCCTTTTCAAGGTTTTCCGAGTTCAGCCACATGCAGTATGGCATGCCATTGAAGTCAATGAGGAACAAATTATTTTCGATTCCATTGACTTCAATGGGAAAACTCGCTTTGATATGCAAGTACTTTGGATTACGAGCATACTCCTGGAACGGATTATGCTCGTAATCCATGGTTCCACTGTACAACTATTCAGATGATACCAAAATGAGGGAGAAATGAGGAGGAAAGGGGAGCATTGCTCCAAATCAGGGACAGTCCCTCGAAATCAGTCAGACAGTTGGGAGGTATGATTATACAGGGTGGGCCATTTATATGGATACACCTTAATAAAATGGGAATGGTTGGTGATATTAACTTCCTGTTTGTGGCACATTAGTATATGTAAGGGGGGAAACTTTTCAAGATGGGTGATGACCATGGTGGCCATTTTGAAGTCGGCCATTTTGAATCCAACTTTTGTTTTTGGTGTATCCATATAAATGGCCCACCCTGTAGTATAAAAAAGGAGCCGTCTTTATTCAGTCATCATCCAGGGTCAGCATCTACTTCATGGGCTTAGATGGTGGCTCAGAAGTTACAATATACAGTTTAAACACTGGGAGAGAGGAGACTAAGGAAATGCTTCCTCTTGCTTGCAGCAGACTGATGACCTCATCTTAGCAAAGTCACTAGATTGGGGTTCAAGGACTACGTTATCATGATAAAAAGAGAAAATATCTTGGTATTAAAAAAATATACTGTTGCAGATTGTAAGAACCTCAGGACTGGAGAGGCTTCGAATTATTCATGGGGAATGTCGAGCCAATAAATTCCTTGCATTCGGGGAAATCCTTGCCATCACCATTTCCTATAATCATTCTTTTCTATTCATTCAAATCGCATGTAGTGCTTCAAGAATAACAATGCATTGCAACACATTTCCAACGTAAATCCAAGCTTTGGTTCTTTATAAAACTTGTGAATCATACCTCAAGGAATCCGAAGTATGCCTGATAATTTACAACACTGGGTGACTAGAAGATTTCATCAGACCCAATCTGACAAATTGGGCTTATTTTTAGAAGATCTGTTTGTGTTTTGTTCTTGGACGTGTTCTTGGATTGTAATGCAGGCCAGAACCAGATTACCAGTGGGTTTAGTCCTCCAATTTTTGTTCTTGATTTGTTTGTATGAATGACGCAGTCCGACCTCTAACATCGAAAGAGGGCAAGAAGAGGCAAAATGGGCCATATGCCCCAGAAGCCCTGGGACAGGACTAGAGGACTACCAAGAGCAGTGGCAGCTGGTGCTCAATATTTTGGGGGTGGCAACCAGTGTACCCCCCCTGCGGGAGATAGGTGGAGGCGATCAGTGGTTCCCCCCCTGTGGGAGATGGACGGCGTCGATCAGTGGCCTTACCTTAGGGGGTCAATGATGCTCCTCGCTCCAGCTTGCCGGGGGAAGAGCCGGGGCCGTTGCTTCTTCTTCGAACAGGATGTGAGTCCTGAGACCCGATTGGCCAGGAGTACTAAGACTCATTAGTGTTGGTGCTATGGGTACCATTATAGGATTAGGGTTAGTATCAGGGCCATCATTGGTGTTGGTGCTATGGGTACCAGTATAGGATTAGGGTTAGTATCAGGGCCATCATTAGTGTTGGTGCTATGGGTACCAGTATAGGATTAGGGTTAGTATCAGGGCCATCATTAGTGTTGGTGCTATGGGTACCAGTATAGGATTAGGGTTAGTATCAGGGCCATCATTAGTGTTGGTGCTATGGGTACCAGTATAGGATTAGGGTTAGTATCAGGGCCATCATTAGTGTTGGTGCTATGGGTACCAGTATAGGATTAGGGTTAGTATCAGGGCCATCATAAGTGTTGGTGCTATGGGTACCATTATAGGATTAGGGTTAGTATCAGGGCCATCATTAGTGTTGGTGCTATGGGTACCAGTAGAGGATTAGGGTTAGTATCAGGGCCATCATTAGTGTTGGTGCTATGGGTACCATTATAGGATTAGGGTTAGTATCAGGGCCATCATTAGTGTTGGTGCTATGGGTACCATTATAGGATTAGGGTTAGTATCAGGGCCATCATTAGTGCTGGTGCTATGGGTACCATTATAGGATTAGGGTTAGTATCAGGGCCATCATTGGTGTTGGTGCTATGGGTACCAGTATAGGATTAGGGTTAGTATCAGGGCCATCATTAGTGTTGGTGCTATGGGTACCAGTATAGGATTAGGGTTAGTATCAGGGCCATCATTAGTGTTGGTGCTATGGGTACCAGTATAGGATTAGGGTTAGTATCAGGGCCATCATTAGTGTTGGTGCTATGGGTACCAGTATAGGATTAGGGTTAGTATCAGGGCCATCATTAGTGTTGGTGCTATGGGTACCAGTATAGGATTAGGGTTAGTATCAGGGCCATCATAAGTGTTGGTGCTATGGGTACCATTATAGGATTAGGGTTAGTATCAGGGCCATCATTAGTGTTGGTGCTATGGGTACCAGTAGAGGATTAGGGTTAGTATCAGGGCCATCATTAGTGTTGGTGCTATGGGTACCATTATAGGATTAGGGTTAGTATCAGGGCCATCATTAGTGTTGGTGCTATGGGTACCAGTATAGGATTAGGGTTAGTATCAGGGCCATTATTGGTGTTGGTGCTATTTGTACCAGAATAGGATTAGGGTTAGTATCAGGGCCGTCATTAGTGTTGGTGCTATGGGTACCAGTATAGGATTAGGGTTAGTATCAGGGCCATCATTAGTGTTGGTGCTATGGGTACCATTATAGGATTAGGGTTAGTATCAGGGCCATCATTAGTGTTGGTGCTATGGGTACCATTATAGGATTAGGGTTAGTATCAGGGCCATCATTAGTGTTGGTGCTATGGGTACCAGTATAGGATTAGGGTTAGTATCAGGGCCATCATTAGTGTTGGTGTTATGGGTACCATTATAGGATTAGGGTTAGTATCAAGGCCATCATTAGTGTTGGTGCTATGGGTACCAGAATAGGATTAAGGTTAGTATCAGGGCCATCGTTATTGTGTCGGTGCTAGGGGTACCATTATAGGATTAGGGTTAGTATCAGGGCCATCATTAGTGTTGGTGCTATGGTCACCATTAGGGTTATGGCTAGTAAGGGTAGGCTACGCTGTATCCTGACCTAGGCCAACAAGGCCCAGGCCTAGGGCAGCACTTTGCAGGGGGGGATCATGGAAAGTGTCCCCACCGGCTTGTGCTACACTGTTAGTGTAACACAAGCTGCTTCTAAATTTGACTGTCCTATCATCCTGGACCACAACCCTTCCTCACTGTGCTATATGTTTTCTGCTGCACCATTGGCTTAGTTATATCTTCTTAGTCCTCTCCATAAAATTAATAGAAATTGGTGCTTAAAGTAGAACTATAGGCAACACTTTTTATTTTGGATAGAGTAAGGGAGGGTTATAGCCCCTGTCAGTTTATTTTTTATCATCCCTGTCCCATTTAAGAGATTTCCCTTCACTTCCTGCCCAATAGCCAAACAGGAAGTGAGAGGAAATATATGCAAATTAAGGGAATCCAATGCCCCCCCTCCCAGGCCCTAAGAAATAGTGTCCCCAATTTCAGGGTGGGTCTTAAATAGAAAGGGGTGTGGCCTTGACAGGAAGGGGTGGGTCATATTTAAATTAGGGGTGCACGAGTTTAGTCAGGCCTAGGGCAGCACCAAACCTAAATACACTACTGAGGGTAGGGTTAGCATTAAGGGTAGGGTTAGTGTAAGCAGTAGGGTTCTTTCGTTCAAGAAAAGTAGGAACTTTCCTAACTTACAGAAAGCATTTATATCCTATTGCACCCCTACAAACTACCCCATACATCCATCATTTTGCCCTCTGAATTGACTCCAACACACATATCAGCCAAGCTTTTGAGGAACCTTCCGATCTCCCTCATCCCCACTAGGGACATTAGACTGTAAGCTTCTTTTTAGGCTTTGAGTTGAGGGGCGGTTGTGATTGGTTCAGCAGCATTTGTCGTCGATGTATAAATACAGGAAGTAAACAAGCTTTGTTTGCTTCTATCTCCTCAGGTAATGTGTTTAGCGTAATGTTGCCGTGTATAAATATGACTGACCAGCGGTAAAATGTCATGCGTTGACAGTTCATACATTATGCACACAGCGTGACTGAATTGCAGGCCCGATATGATTAACGAAGGCTCTCCCAGCTACTAAGTAACCGTAATGGACCCGACCAGGACACGTGTGTGATCCTCCACTGTCGCAGGTGTCCTGAGGCGGCTGAGGAGTTAATGGCGGTACAGCTGCAGCATATGCTGTGTGTGTGTTGTGCACAGCGGGGCCACACAGCGGGAGATCCAGAGTCTGCCGCACGATTCGAGACGCCTTCGGCCTTGCGGAGGATGACAAAATACCGCCAGTTAAGCCAAACATTAAAAGCCGACTCACCTCAGATTAACCCTTCCATGAATCATTAAATCTCATGTGCAACAGTTTGTGTATTTGAAGGCACGTGTCAAAGTAAGGGGGTGCAGCTCCAAATAAGAGATTTAGTGGCATGTCAATAAAGTATAACTAAGGCAAGACTTTTTCTTTTGTTTTGGATACATTGAAGACCATTGGTTAGGACCATTGCCAGGTTTTGATTGCCGTCCCCTCCCCCCGTATTCGGGAGATTCACCCTCTCTATTCTTCCTGTTTACCGCAAGTAAAAGAAAATCCCAAATTGTCATCAGAACAGGAGTAGAAAGGACATCTTCCAAAGGGGAGACTAGTTCTGGTGACTACCAGGCAGTCATTTACTCTCACTTCCTGTTTCAGATATGGGACAGGAAGTCAATGGAACTCTCCACAATGGGACATAGATGGAAAACAAAAACAAAAAAACAATGTACCTGTACATAATTTCATGCAATAGACAGCGGGGGGGGGGGGGCGCACGTACTGATTGGCCAGAGGGATAGCCAATCAACGGGTCCAGCAGACGCAATGTCCGCCGGGACCTGCCGATCATTCCCCAGAGAGGCAGAATGTTGATCTGTCAATGCAAACAAGCCAGATCCCCGTTCTGGCAGGGGGGGAAAACGGTGATCTTGTGTTCCTGCTAATCAGGAACACAGATATCTGTGTTCCTCCAGTCAGTCAATCCCCCACACAGTTAGCAAGCTCCTCCTTGGGACACAATTAACCCTTTGATTGCCCCTGGTGTTAACCCCTTCCCTGACAGTCTCATTAGTACAGTGACAGTTCATATGTTTAGCATTGGTCTCTTTAATAATGTCACTGATTCCCCAAAAAGTGTCGAAAACTTCAGTTAGGTGTCCAATTTGTCTGCCGCAATGTCGCAGTCCCGCTAAATCGACGCCAAAAAATAAAATAAATAAAAATGCCACAGAAAATATCTCACAGGTTGTAGATGTGATAACTTTTGCGCAAACCAATCAATATACGCTTATTGGGATTTTTTTAAACAAAGGTATGTAGCGGAATACAAATTGGCCTAAATTGATGAAGAAATTTGATTTTTTTGTATTTATTATGTTTTATAGCAGAAAATAAATAATATTGTTTTTGTTTTTTAAATTACAAATTATTATTTTTATGCAAAAAATAAAAAACGCAGAGGTGATCAAATACCACCAAAGGAAAGCTCTATTTGTGGGGGGGGGGGGGGGGACATACATTTTATTTGGCTACAGCGTTGCACGACCGCACAATTGTCAGTTAAAGTAACGCGGACCGTTTTCATCTGACATGTCTGGTCGTGTGTACGAGGCCTTAGCTGCCTAAAGGTCCGGGTCTTAAGTGGTTAAATCGGAGCATTTTGTGCCAATACTTTTCCTTTATCAGTATAAAAAAAAATATCATGTCAGGTACAAAGCAAAAACCCTCAAAGAAAACAACCTATTTCTCAAAGCAATTTGTCCAGCACTAGCTTAGGGGATGTGTAGCCGGGGTATAAGACTGCTGGCCTGGCAGTAATTAGAAAGAGTGTATGCTCTACACTGGTAATCTGCCATCTGTCTGCAGCATATAATAGGGTTTTCACTAATCTCATGAAGGCATATGATCTTCTAGGAAGTTCAAGGGATCGTGAGCTGGAGGGACATGACTGGCCGAAGGTGCAGTCCATCATCGGAGCGGAGGCCTTTCTCGGTGCGAGGTCATAGCGCTCAACAACCCTGCGCTCTCTGTCATCTCAGGACGTAATCCCCCTTATTTCTAAAATACCTGTACAGCTTTCTGTAGGAGTGAACAATATTCTCTGGAATACTGACCGTATATCTATTATTTCTACAGACTGACAACCCATAGGCTGCTACTGTATGTAAGAGATTCTTTCCCTAGGGAAAAAACACTGCGCTAACACGTGAATAAATATATATTAACCTAATTAAAGAAGCCGCCAGTACCTATTACTCAAGATACCCAAAGTAAAAAAGACATAAAATACAAAAAAGGTACAGCGCTAAAAATATTGAGTGATAATAACCAAATAAGTGAAAAATAGTGACAAATTCAAAAGAATTTGAATAAGATGATATAAAATAAACGTTTGAAACCAATATTATATCAATGTAAAAGTCCCAAATAGTGAAGTGGTTAATAATTTGAAAAAAGAAGGGAGGTGCACTGAAAAAATCTTCTTCCACCAAAAAGGGACACCCAGGTAGTGAGATGTAGTCTCCTTACCGAATCCACTGACCGCTATATCAGTAAGGCACAGGGATGATTATAGTGTTCCCAATCAGACTTTCTCCGGCAGGTGAATGGAAAGGGCAGATCCTCAGTAACAGTCCCCAACACATGGAATAACATGGCTCATATATATTGGAAAAATCAACAAAAACACTCCATAGTGAAGTACTGCAAAGATCGCGGGTTTAATAAAGGTTGGGTTGCACTTACAGTTAAGATGAATTAAAACGGCATGGGATAGACAGAAAGTGGCGTTTTGATCCGATCCAGTCCTGTCAGCTGGTCTCCGTGTGTGTGTGTATCTCCTCGTGAGCGTGATGACGTTCCATGCGAAATCCTACGCACGTTTCGTCGTAAATGACATCGCCGTTGCTACTGTATGTGTGCATTAACGCAAGATATATAAAAGTAAAAAAAAAAAAAGAAGTTAAAGTGAATCTTTCGTGATATAAATATGTGATCAGCGCAAAGCGTGACTTAAATACATAGAGGCTTTTCATGTGTTTCTATAATTTATTTAGTTTTATACCACAATTTAATATGATCTAAAGATTTTGATTTACAGTAAAGCCTTAGAACTCCATTGAACCTTCGGTATAAATTACCTTTGATGTGCATCAAAACAAAAGGCTTGCCAAGTCTTACAGTTGGTTTTCTGCGAGTAGAAAAGTCTGTCCCCTGCAATGTTTTGCAGAAAAGGACCTTTGGGGCCAGATCCAGAAAGAGAGTACGCCGGCGTATCTACTGATACGCCGGCGTACTTTCAAATTACCCGCGTCGTATCTTTAGTTTGAATCCTCAAACCAAGATACGACGGCATCTGGGTTCGATCCGACAGGCGTACGGCTTCGTACGCCTTCGGATCGTAGATGCAATACTTCGGCGTCCGCTGGGTGGAGTTTGCGTCGTTTTCAGCGTCGGGTATGCAAATGAGCTTTTTCCGTCGTTGTTGTTGTTGCGACGTCATTTCGCGCAAAGCACGGCGGGAAATTTCAAAACGGAGCATGCGCAGTTCAATCGGCGCGGGGACGCGCTTCATTTAAATGAATCACGCCCCCTAATCGGCGATTTGAATTCCGCCGCCAGAAATACACTATGCCGCCGTAACTTACGGCGCAAAATCTTCCTGGATTCGACTTAAAGCCAGGTAAGATACGGCAGCGTAGCGTATCTCTGATACGCTGCGCCGATCCATTTCTATGTGGATATGGCCCCAGATTTCTGTTTCTGGAAGCAATGGTGTCTCTGCAGAGGTCCAACCTTTGTGTACTGGTCCAAATCATTTGGTGGAGGGGGGATTATGGTCAGTGCTGGGACAAGGTCATCTAGAGCCCAGCGCTAACATGCCAAATTGCGCCCCCCCCCAAGATGTATGATGTATGATTATGTGTCCTCCCAAAAAACGAGCACTAAACTACGTGCCCCCCTAAGCATAAATCCCCCCTCTTCCCAGTACAAATTCATCCCCCCTGCTGAAATCCCCCCTCCTGGCACCAATCATTGCCCCCCCCCCATTCCCCCAGCACAAATCCTCTCTCCCCATATGCCCCCGGCACAACCCCCCCCCCCCAAAAAAACTTCCCATCCAAGCACAAATTCTCTACCCCTCAACACTCCCCCCCCCCCCCCGCCCAAGCAAAATTTCTTTCCCCCCTCCTCCTAGCACAGATACAGCTCCAATCATCCCTACTATCATTAATCTCCAACCAAAAAAATAATTCTTAGCACTGATCTTAATCCCCCTCCCTTACCTTTTCTAGCACAAACCACATTCGCCCATCTTCCATCCCAACACAAATGCCCCCAAATCACCACTCCCAGCATACCTCCGAAAATCTCCCCTTTTAGAAAAAGTCTTACCCCCTGCCACCCCCCACCCAAAACAAATCCCACCTCCAATCTCTTGCCCACCCTTGTCCCAGCCTTGATTATGGTGTGGGGTTGTTTTTCAGGGGTTGGGCTTGACCCCTTAGTTCCAGTGAAGGCAACTCTTAAGGCGTCAGCATACCAAGACATTTTGGACAATTTCATGCTCCCAACTTTGTGCCAACAGTTTGGGGATGGCCCCTTCCTGTTTCAACATGACTGCGCACCAGTGTACAAAGCAAGGTCTAAAAAGAAATGGATGAGTGAGTTTCGGGTGGAGGAACTTGACTTGCCTTTACAGAGCCTTGACCTCAACCCGATAGAACACCTTTGAGATGAATTAGACCGGAGACTGTGAGGCCTTGTTGTCCAACATCAGTGCCTGACCTCACAAATGCGCTTCTGGAAGAATGGTCAAACATTCCCATAAATCTTGTAGACAGCCTTCCCAGAAGAGTTGAAGCTGTTATAGCTGCAAAGGGGGGGGGGGGAGGGGGCAACTCAATATTGAACCCTAGGGTCTAAGACTGGGATGCCATTAAAGTTCATGTGCGTGTACGAGCAGGCGTCATAATACTTTTGGTAATATAGTATATATATATATATATATATATATATATATATTTATATATATATATATATATATATTATACATTCACATCAGTCCGTGTCCTCCAGGAGCTTACAATCTAAGGTTCCTAACTCGCATTCATACATACACACACTAGGGCCAATTTTAGACAGGAGCCAATAGACCTACCAGCATGTCTTTGGAGTGTCGGAGGAAACCGAAGCACCCAGAGGAAACCCACGCAGGAACAATGAGAACATGCAAACTCCAGGCAGGTAGTGCCGTTGTTCTGACAAATACTCCAACCCGTCAGAAACTCCAACCATGCCACTTCCGGTTTCTTTAAAACATCAGTAACTGGATATTTTTACAAATTTCTGTTTGGACACAACATCGGCAACCGAATAGAGTCCGGTACTGGATGATTTACCTATTTTGACACTACAGCGGCTAACGAAGACAAAGTTGTCGCTGCCATGGAGGCCGCCATTTTGTTAGCTAGTATCGGTGCGGAGTAACAATCTCCGCTCATAATAGTGTGCACCGGACTCTATTCGGTTTCCCAGTGTTGTGTCCAAACAGGAATTAGTCAAAAACTCCAATTACTTATGGTTTAAAGAAACCGAAAGTTAAGTGGTTGGAGTGTCTGACAAGTTGGATAATATGACAGAACACAGTGGTGGGGATTTGAACAGACGACCCTAGTAAATAAATATTATTTAATACATTTTTATTTGTTATAGACAAATTATTTATTAGATTTTATTTGTCATATTTTTTATTTTATTTTATATTTATTATTTAATAGTTAAGGGGCTAGATTCAGATAGCCCTGCGTAATTTAGTGCGGGCGTAACGTATCTCTGATACGTTACGCCGCCGTTAATTAGGGCGCAAGTTCCGTATTCATAAAGAACTTGCGCCCTAAATTACGGCGGTGTAACGTATGTGGGCCGGCGTAAGCCCGCCTAATTCAAATGGGGATGATGTGGGCGTGTTTTATTTAAATTATTGTTGACCCCGCGTATTTTACGTTTTTTACGAACGGCGCATGCTCGAAATTCCGCCGCAAATCGTCATTGCTTTCGACGTGAACGTAAATTACGTCCAGCCCTATTCGCGAACGACTTACGCAAACGACGTACAAAATTAGACGCGGGAACGACGTCCATACTTAACATTGGTTGCTCCTCATATAGCAGGAGCAACGTTACGCCGGAAAAAGCCTTACGCAAACGACGTAAAAAATTCCGCCGGGCGCACGTACGTTTGTGAATCGGCGTATCTAGGTCATTTGCATATTCTTCGCCGAAAACGACGGAAGCGCCACCTAGCGGCCAGCGTAAATATGCACCCTAAAATACGACGGTGTAAGAGACTTACGCAAGTCGGATCTTAGGCTAATTTTGGCGTATCTTGCTTTCTGAATACAGAAAGAAGATACGCCGGCGCAGCTTTGAATTTACGCGGCGTATCTATTGATACGCCGGCGTAAATTCTTGCTGAATCTAGCCCATTGTATTTATTATTTAATGTATTTTTAATATATCTTTGCATTTTTATGGGAAAATTGACAGCACTATATAAGTCAATAAGTAAGTATATTAGTATAAGTATAATGATAAATAAATATACCTAAAAAAAGAATGCTCTGTGCATCAGTTTGTAAATTCTGCCTTTCACAGGGTCATGACCCCCTGCCATTACACACAATGCAATATAATTTAGCAATACATCACCTCCCCCACCTTCTATCCATTGGAACGAGGAGCTAGCAGTCAGCTGGAAGGTCATGTCATCTCAAGGACTGCTACTATTGATGTTACAATGGAACACCATTTACAGTTATTGCGTATGGCGAGGAATCCTATAAATGTACTGTACATTTTTACCTTGGAATCGCCTTTAAATACTGTTTACATTTTTTTTTTTTTTTTTATGGTTTCTGAAGGAAGAAAAAGTTTACAGAAACAGTAAAAAGCTGAATTTGTTGTGCTGTATAAACAGAATCCGCTGTGATGAACTATTGGATAAACAGTCTGACCTGCGTTGTCTCACTGAAATATACACTTAGTTTGATAAAGGAGACAGACCACCGTGAGTCAGCTGAAGGGGAGGAGGAGGGGATGAGACTCTACTGGAGATCACAGACAATGGATTGGACTTCACATGGAAGAGCGGAAGGCATAGCTGTATAGTGCTTGGCGCTGAGTCCTGGCAGGATTGGCTTCAGTTCCCACCAGGGCCACCGTCAGAACAGCATCTTTTTTTTTTTGTAAAGTACCACAATATCATTTTTAATGTATAAGGGACTTTTAGGGTTGCCATATAACAAAAGCATAAATCATATAATAAAAAGATCTAAAACACAATAATAATTTAGAGAACCCCAGCTCTAAGGAAAACATTTGGCTGGAATTAGCCTTCAGATTACTTTGCAAAAAGCCTATGTATTGTATTGAACGCCATCTAAGCACCACATTCTTTTACCATGGACCCCATTTTACTCCATATGAATGAATTTACTTTTTAACTCTTTATCAGCTTAAAGGGGAGTTCCAGGCTTTTTTTTTTTATGTTTATCAAAAGTTAGCAGCTACAAAAAGTGTAGCTGCTGGCTTTTAATAAACAGACACTCACCTGCTCCACGTTCCAGCGCCGCGCCGCCCGGAACTCCGCTCCTCTTCCCCCCTCTCCGGCTGGTGCCTTCATTCCTACTGTAGGCAACCGGCCATGACAGCTTTCGGCTTCACGGCCGGGCACTCACTGCGCATGCACGAGCGGCACTGCGCTCTATGAGTGGTCAGGCGATCGCCTGGCACCTGTCACGTATCCCAGGCACTCCAATGTGACGTAATAAAGCAATTTTATTCCATAAAAAAGTGAACAGCTGATGTGGCATTTCAAAGGGCACCCAGGATCTCCATGAAGCCTTAGGCCACGTACACACGGTCGGACCAAACCGATGAAAACGGACCTAAGTTCAGTTTCATCGGTCTAAACCGACCGTGTGTACGGCCTATCGGTCTTTTGTCTGTCGGACAAAAATGATAGAACTTGCTTTAAAATCGACCCGATGGCCCGCTGACCGATAGGTCCAAACCGATGGTTAGTACACAAAAGCATCGGAGTCGACGCATGCTTGGAAGCATTGAACTTCGTTTTTTTCAGCACGTCGTGTGTTTTACGTCACCGCGTTCTGACCCGATCGGATTTTGAACTGATGGTGTGTACACACATCAGACCATTAGGCCACTTCAGCGGTGGACCGATGAAAACGGTCCGTCGGACCGTTCTCATCAGATGAACCGGTCGTGTGTACAGGGCCTTAAAGCGGGAGTTCACCCATTTGTAAAAAAAAACTTTTTTCTCCCCTTAGCTTCCTGCTCGTTCGGTCTAGGGGAATCGGCTATTTGTATTAAAATATGAGCAGTACTTACCCGTTTTCGAGATGCATCTTCTTCCGTCGCTTCCGGGTATGGGTCTTCGGGAGCGGGCGTTCCTTCTTGATTGACAGTCTTCCGAGAGGCTTCCGACGGTCGCATCCATCGCGTCACTCGTAGCCGAAAGAAGCCGAACGTCGGTGCGGCTCTATACTGCGCCTGCGCACCGACGTTCGGCTTCTTTCGGAAAATCGTGACGCGATGGATGCGACCGTCGGAAGCCTCTCGGAAGCCTGTCAATCAAGAAGGAACGCCCATTCCCGAAGCCCATACCCGGAAGCGACGGAGAGGATGCATCTCGTAAACGGGTAAGTACTGCACATATTTTAAAATAAATAGCCGATTCCCCTAGTAAAAACGAGCATCCATCTAAGGGGGAAAAGTGCCCTCTAAGGGTGAACCCCCGCTTTAAATAGGTCCATTGTGGCAGTTGGTTGTTCACTTTTTTTGTTGGTTCCCTCTCTGTTGGACCTAAAAGTCCAAAAACCATGTGTAAGACTAACCATACACTATACAGTAAGATCTGACTGTACCGTCTCCTTCAGATCTACCACCAACTATGGAGTGCTATGGTTGCCACTTTATCCCTTTAAAACCGAACATACACTAATTGCACAGGTTCTGAGGCTAATTTAATGCACATAAGGCATTAAGTGAGTTTAATTACCACCTTAATCAGCCACTGTGTAATTAATATGTGTTCGGTGTTAAAGGAATGAGGCGGCAACCCTAGGAGTGCAAAGCAATGCCTGATTGTTTAGGTTTGTCTTCATATTACAAATCTTTGGTAAATCTAAAGACAATTTTCTACAGCAATTATACAAACAGATGATATATAGCCAGATTCAGAAAGACTGGCTTAACTTTGTGCAGGCGTAGTGTATCACATATACGTTACGCCGCTGTAAGTCAAAGAGGCAAGTGCTGTATTCACAAAGCACTTGCCTCCTAAGTTACGGCGGCGTAGCGTAAATGGGCCGGCGTAAGGGCGCGGAATTCAAATTGTGAAGAGGTGGGGCGTGTTTTATGTAAATAAATATGACCCCGCGTAAATGACGTTTTGAACGAACGGCGCATGCACCGTCCGTGGACGTATCCCAGTGCGCATGCTCCAAATTACGCCGCAAGGACTTATTGGTTTCGACGTGAACGTAAATTACGTCCAGCCCCATTCACGGATGACTTACGCAAACGACGTAAAATTTTAAAAATTAGACACGGGACCGACGTCCATACTTAACATTGGCTAGGCCAGCTTTTTGGTGGAATAACTTTAAGCCTGAAAACGCCTTATGTAAATGGCGTAACTTTACTGAGACGGGCAAGCGTACGTTCGTGAATAGGCGTATCTCGCTGATTTACGCATTCTAGGCGTAAATCAGCGTTCACGCCCCTAGTGGCTGGCATAAATAGACAGCTAAAATATGACGGCGCAGGCCATCGTATCTTAGCTAGATTTAAGTGTATCTCAATTTGAGAATACACTTAAATTTATGACGGCTTAGATTCAGAGTTACGACGGCATATCTACTGATACGCCGGCTTAACTCTTTCTGAGTACTAGCCTAATTTGTGTGTTGGATGGTGTCAAAGCTTTTTCCCTTCCCTTAGAGCCGGGTTCACACAGGCGCGACTCGTCAGCTGCCTGACAAGTCGTGCTCCGTTCTGTACAATGGAACCGTTCTAATAGGAGCGACGAATTAGAAAAAGGTTCCTGTACTACTTTGGGGACGCCTTCAGGGTGACTTGCATTGACTTCAATACAGAAGTCATTTTGCAAGTCGCCTCTGAAGTTGTGGGCAGATCTCCTTGCCGAGTCGCTCGGCAAGTCGTGCTGCCCCAGTGTGAACCAAACTTACAAGACAGTGTTTGGGAAAGACGGTTTCAAGTATAAATAGTTGATAGAATTAAACATACATTTATAAGTACTTTCAATAAAATCGATTTTAAACAATAAGAAAATCAAAGACCAATTAATACAAAGAGCACAGTATGGGGGAGTCAGGAGGGAACAATAACGGGAATCAGAAAGACACAACACAGTTTATGGTATGGGTGTTCAACATGTGGCCCTCCAGCTGTTGCAGAATTACAACTCCCATCATGCCTCTGCCTTTGGGAGTCTAGATTGTAACTGTCAGCAGCTTGCAATGCCTCATGGAACTTGTAGTTCCGCAAAACAGCTTGGGATGCTGCCCAGGACACAGCCATCCCGGGACAGCTTAGTAAAAAGCGTGACTGTCCCAGGAAAACCGGGACAATTGGCAAGTATGATGTAATGCAAGATTATCATGGGGCCCCCATGCACCTGGTGCCCCTGGGCAGTGCCCAGGGATGCCCATTAATTAACACAGCCCTGCCTTTATCTTACCCCAAATGGTCATAATGACAGATTCTCTTTAAGTGCAATCTACAGATTACGGCCCGGATTCACATACATCGGCACATATTTATGCGAGCGTAGCGTATCTAATATACGCTACGCCGACGCAGCGCACAGAGGCAAGCACTGGATTCACAAAACACTTGCTCCCACTCACTCCTAAAGATACGCTGGGTTTCCTCTGCGTAAGCCAGCGTAGGTGGAAGTGGGCATGAGCCATGCTAATGAGGCGTGACCCCATGCAAATGATGGGCCAAGCGCCATAGAAGTACTTAAAACGAACGGCGCATGCGCCGTCCCGTGGACGCATCCCAGTGCGCATGCTCAGAATCACGTCGGAACTACTCCCTAAGATACGACGGATCACTGCCTACGACGTGATCGTAACCTACGCCCAGCCCTATTCCCATACTACGTAAACAACGTAAAATACGACGGCTGTGTTCCCTGGTCCATACCTTAGCATGATTTGCGCCTCCTATATGGGGAATAACTTTACGCGGGACGTACGACTTACGCAAACCGCGTATATATTGCGCCGGGCGCAAGTACGTTCGTGAATCGGCGTATCTCCCTCATTTGCATATGTGCATAGAAAATCAATGGGAGTGGCAAATGCGCCCAGCGTAAATATGTGCCCACGATACGACGGCGTAGGCAAGTTACGTCGGTCGTAGGAAGCCTATTTTTACACGTATCTCAGATTGTGGGCATGGCGCATAGATACGACGGCGCATAGTTACACTTACGCGGCTTATCTCGAGATACGTCGGCGTAAGTGCTTTGTGAATCCGAGCCTACGAGAGCAAATAAATTCAGGGATTACTATTGGCTGATACAGATCTAGAATTAAAAGAAAATGACACATATTGTACTATTAATGTAATAGGTAATTATTTCTCCTTATGATTTCCCAGCCATCCATGTATATTAGATAAAGTATGACATTTGGTAAATGGATGGTACGGTACGATTGCAGAGCAGGTGTAGCGGACACTGGATGAGTCCATCACCGCTCCTCGCGCACGGACACTCCTCCTTATACGGGTTGCTTGTGTTTGGATTTCTTTATCTCTGTTAAAGTAGATAAATGTACATTAACACTTCCTCTGCTACACCTCCAAATCATCAAATGTCCATTTTTTTTTCAAGACCACGACCCTGAAAGATCCATATATCTCTAAACTATCTTTAGAATTTGAAACAGGGCCATTTTAAGGCATGAGAACCCCCCAGGAAAGATAAGTGAATGGCCCTTGAGTATTTTAAGTAGGTGCAAACATTTATTTATTTTTTTTCAAGAAAAGCAACCAGACAGAATTGTTAGGTCTAATCAGTAAAAGATAAATACAGATGGGTTGGAATAAATTGCTGCACATCTGTTCTTTTATTTCTTTAATTAAACACGTGATTATAATAATAATAATAATAATAATAATATTTAAAAGAAATTACAAATAATACATTGGTTCTAAAATCTATAAATTTAAAGGAGAATTCCACCTTATGGAAAAAATAATACATGCACCCACGTTGCAAAAAAAGTAAATTCATAATTTTTTTTATTATTGGACTGCAAATGTGAAACACGTTTAAGTCTTAAGATACATGTAACATTTATTGAAGTTATTTATAAAAACATGATGGTAGAAAAAAGATCAAGTGGTCCTTAGAGTCTGCCCAATTTTTTATTATTTTCTTTTTATTCATTTTTTTTTTTACTCTTTTATTTGAGATAATAATAATAATAATAATAATAATAATAATAATAATAATAATAATAATATTTACACTTATACAGGCCAATTTCAGCGTTGCCGCTGTGTCTAAGCGCTGATAATGGTTGTCATTATTACCCAACTCAATGGTACTCATTTTACCGACCTCGGAAGGATGAAAGGCTGAGTGGATCTATGAGATCTGTAGATCTATGTTTGTCCCAAGCATGTTTATGGAAACATTGTATAAACAACCTATATTTCCCACACGTCTTAACACGATTGGCTGCAGACATTAATCTAGATTGGATAACAGGCCAAGCAGAAGGTTTAATGGTCTAACGTGTTAAACATACATTTCCAATACGCCATCCTTCTAGATAGATCTGCTACTTCAATAGTTTCTAATCTTTCCTCTTTCCATTCATTAGTTTTCATCTTAAAAAAAAAACACACACATTCTAATGACATTCCTTGTAATAGATTTCCACTGATGGATTTTAATCATGCTAAAAATAATTAAGCTCAGCATGGAGTGCGTCTTAAATGGGAATTACTTAAAGAGAGATGTTATCGTGGAGATCAGTTTATGAATATGGAAGGGATTTGCCCTATTGATCACAACACAAGTGTGTTTTATAGGATACTTTCATATTAAAACTTGAACCCTCCACCAAAGTTTGCTTTAAAGTAGAATTCTGGGCTGGAGCCCCTACTGTCAAAGTTCACTACTAGGGCAGGTGAGAAACACGAGTCACTTGTTATAATGTCCCAACCATTCCCTTGGATTGTAATATTCAGAGAATACTGTCTTTCCTTCCTTTCTGTACAGAATCTGACCTCCATATCTATCTATCTATCTATCTATCTATCTATCTATCTATCTATCTATCTATCTATCTATCTATCTATCTATCTATCTATCTATCTGTCTGTCTGTCTGTCTGTCTGTCTATCTGTCTATCTATCTATCTGTCTGTCTATCTATCCTCTCTTCCCTGTCTTCTCCTCTCTTCTCCTCTCTTCCCCCTCTGCTCCTCTCTTCCCCCTCTTCTCCTCTCTTCCCCTCTTCTCTTCACTTCCCCTCTTCTCTGCTCTTCCCCTCTTCTCCTCTCTTCCCCCTCTTCTCTACTCTTCTCCTCTCTCCCCCCTCTTCTTTTTTCGCCCTCTTCTCCTCTCTTCCCCCTCTTCTCTACTCTTCCCACTCTTCTCCTCTCTTCCCCCTATTCTCTGCTCTTCCCCCTTTTCTCCTCTCTTCCCCCTCTTCTCTACTCTTCCCACTCGTATCCTCTCTTCCCCCTCTTCTCTGCTCTTCCCCCTTTTCTCCTCTCTTCCCACTCTTCTCCTCTCTACCCCCTCTTCTCTACTCTTCCCACTCTCATCCTCTGTTCCCCCTCTTCTCTGCTCTTCCCCCTTTTCTCCTCTCTTCCCCCTCTTCTCCTCTCTACCCCCTCTTCTCTACTCTTCCCACTCTTCTCCTCTCTTCCCCCTCTCCTCTCTTTCCCCTCTTCTCTCTTTCCCCTCTTCTCTGCTCTTCCCCCTTTTCTCCTCTCTTCCCCCTCTTCTCCTCTCTACCCACTCTTCTCCTCTCTTCCCCCTCTTCTCTCCTCTTCACCTCTCTTCCCCCTCTTCTCTACTTTCCCCCCTCTTCTCCTCTCTTTCCCTTCTTCTCCCTCTTCTCCTCTCTTCCCCTCTTCTCTTCTCCTCTGCTCCCCCTCTGCTCCTCTTTCCCCCATCTTCTCCTCTTTTCCCCCTCTTCTCCTCTCTCCCCCCTCTCCTCTTCCCTCTCTCCTTCTCTCTTCCCCCTCTTCTCTTCCCCCCTTCTATTATCCCCCTCCGATCCCCTCTTCTCTTTCCCCTCCCTTGCCTTCCCTCCTCTTCTCTTCCCTTCTATTCTCCTTCTTTTGAGACATTACAAAATCTAATCGCTCGTTATTTAAAAAAAAAATATTTAATCTAGATACACAGAGCTGAAGATTTTACCGATCCTCAAGCAATGATTCACACTGTACAGCTCTAACAGTTTATTATGATGGAATACCAGAGGTGGTAGTTCACTAACTTGTGTAGAACTTTAGGTGCCATCCTGGCCATGCCAATAAACTTCTTTGTGTAAATAATTTTTAAACACAGTCAAGTCTTGTAAAGAAGACACCTCGGCGTATTCCTGAAGTTAACCAGACGATGATAATATCACTTTGAACGTTGCTGATATTGTTGCCGGGTTTGATAACATACAGTAATTGCCTCGTGACTCACCAGTTTCTGGTGAGCGGAAGCAAAATGGCTGCTTGTCTTCACAGATACAATACACAGCAGCGCTTCTAGTAACTTCCTGATGTGTCACAACTTATAACAACTGTATCATGATTAAGGTATTAAATGTAGCGCCTGGGTACTTTATGATACCGGTGCTAGTTACATTTAAGGGAGATCAGAGTGTAGTTAAACTCTGATTCAAATTGTTATGTGCAAAACAGGGTCTCTGCCTCAGCTTGGCTGTGCTGTGGGCTATTCTGTTGCACTGGGGTGTTCTTCCAACCCCGGTGCTGCAGGTGGCAGCAGTGGAGTCAAGGCTTGGGTGCTCTTTTCCAGCGGCCAATAGGGAGGGTTTGGCCTCGCTGTGCATGCTGGGGAGGGGTATTTATGAGGCAGACGCCATTAGTTCTGGGTCTTCTTCCTCGAGTGTGGCACCCACCTTTAGGGCCTATATGGCCTACCTGGCCGGGGCGTGCGTGCCACGCGGCGTTCCTGGTTCCGGGACCATGCTGGCATCTGAACAGCGACGGGGACCCAGTGAGCGACTGGGTTCCCACCTTTTGAGGATCCCAAGCTGTATTGCTGTTCAGTGGGGAGTCCGTCTGAGGAGCGCCATTGAGAGGCTGGCGTTCCAATAGGGCCCTGACAAACCACCGGGGATTAAGGTAGCCGGACACTGAAGGATTGATCACCTGTCAGTCGGTACCTGGGCGACAAGTTGAAGAAGATCCAGGCGTAATTTACCTAAGGAGGATCTCCTCCGTAACTACAAGTCAGAGAGGGCCTGTGGCAGAGGTGTCTCCCTGAGGTTCATTAAGGGAGGTCTGTGGCAGAGACTTTTCCTCAAGTTCAAGTTCACCAAGGAGGGTCTGTGGCAGAGACTTTATCCTACAATTGTCCGAGTGATACTCCGGCTGCCAGGTCAGTGAGAGAGGTCTGTCCGGGTACACTAAACCCACTCAGACAGGAGTGGCGCAGAGAAGTATTACGCTTACTAGCGGGACTGTTTCCCTATCACTACGCCTGAATCTGCTGTTCTCCTTTCTTCTTCAACTTTACTTTTCTCACCACCAGTTTATTGTTTTTACCCGGCTGGGTAATGATGTGGGCATTATTCTTCCCACCGATATAAACGTTGGGGAACAATCACTCCCACTGATACCAATGATGGGGCACAATTCCTCCAACTGATACCAATGATGGGGCACTATTCCCCCCACTGATACCAATGTTGGGGCACTATTCCTTCCACTGATACAAATGATAGGGCACAATTCCTCCAACTGATACCAATGATGGGGCAATTCTTTTTCCCACTGATACCAATGTTGGGGCACTATCTCTTCCACTGATAACAATGATTGGGCACAATTCCTCCCATTGATACCAATGATGTGGTAAAATTCATCCAACTGATACCAATGATGGGGCATTATTTTTCCCACTGATACCAACGTTGGGGCACAATTACTCCCACTGTCACCATTGATGTTGCGTTATTCCTGTCACTGACACCAAAGATGGGGGCACTACTCCTTCCACTGGCACCAAAGATGGGGGCACTACTCCTTCCACTGGCACCAATGATGAAGTGCTATTTCTCCCACTGATACCAATGATGGGGCACTGTTCCTCCTCTTATTGATCACAGGTGCAGTGTACCACGACCACCAAACCTGAGGCTTTATTTACTCTTACTGATACCGAGACATAATCTACTTCTACTGGCCAAAATCCGGCCCCCCTAAAGTCCGACGCACAATATACTGACCCTACGCCAGATCCACATACATGTAGATCGACGCAGCGTATCAGAGATACACTACGCCGCCGTACCTTACCTGGCGCATTTTCGAATCCTCAGCGATTTTGCGCCGTAAGTTACGGCGGCGTAGTGTATTTCTGGCGGCGGATTTCAAATTGGGCGGTTGGGGGCGGGTTTCATTTAAATGAAGCGCGTCCCCGCGCCGAATGAAATGCGTCATTTTTTTAACTTAGATGTGAGTTACGTCCATCCCTATTCACGGACGACTTACGCAAAAAAAGAAATTCAAATGTCGACGCGGGAATGACGGCCATACTTAACATGGCAAGTCTATGTATACGCCGAAAAATACCAGCTTTAACTATACGCCGGAAAAAGCCGACTACAGACGACGTTAGAAAATGCGACGGCCGCGCGTACGTTCGTGGATCGTCGTAAATCGCTAATTTGCATACCCGACACGGAAAACGCCACCCAGCGGACGCCGAAGTATTGCATCTTAGATCCGAAGGCGTACGAAGACGTACACCTGTCGGATCTAACCCAGAAGCCGCCGTACCTTGTTTTAAGGATTCAAAACACCGATACGACGCGGGAAATTTGAAAGTACGCCGGCGTATCAGTAGATACGCCGGCGTACTTTGTCTGTGGATCTGGCCCCCTTTGTCTGAAATGCTTGGAGACCTCTGATGTAAATAATGGATGCCCACAAAGTAGAGAGGTAGGGGGTCAGTCTGTCGGAGAAGAAGTGCTTCTTTAGATTCACTATCATTCAGTCAGCACAGAACTTTGTAAAGCTTGGCAATTAATTGTTTTTACCAGCCAGTACCTTAAAGTCAAACTCAATCCTTCTCCATTAGCCCCGCTGTAAACACTATGAAATAACACAACGCGGCACCTCTCACAATTACTTTGTGTCTAATTTGCTTCATAAGCCATTGTTTCATTCCGACGCATGTGTTTCCAAAGACGCCTCGTTTTCCAAAGGGCAACAGCTGTTGGCTCCCTTAAGATTTTGCTTTAAAGGAAAAAAATAAAAAAAATCAAATTGGTGACTTGAAGGCAAATAAAAATACTTGACATCAATCCCAGAATGCGAGGCAGAGCCTTCAACACCCGACTCACAAATACATTTTTTTTTTCGTTTTCTGGAACTTAAAGCGGAATTCGAGGCACCAGAATAAAGATAGAGGAAAGGGTAACCGCTCAGATGAAACCAAAAAACCTTCTCAGTGAATCCAAACCATGGGTGCTGCCAATGCAATGATAATGCAAGAATGTAGAGGAAAACTTGGACAGCCGCACTCCAAAAAACGTTCCTTTTATTAAAACTGGTCACAAGAAATACATGCCACAGCAAAAAATAGAACAGAAGCTGACGCGTTTCACACTGTTGCCCAGTGCTTAATCATGATTAAGCACTGGGCAACAGTGTGAAACGCGTCAGCGTCTGTTCTATTTTTTTGCTGTGGCATGTATTTCTTGTGACCAGTTTTAATAAAAGGAACGTTTTTTGGAGTGCGGCTGTCCAAGTTTTCCTCTACATTCTTGCACCAGAATAAAGACATTGGGGTTCATTTACTAAAGGCAAATAGACTTTGCAAAGTGCTGTTACATTCTGAAAGTGCAGTTGCTCCAGAGCTTTACCTCATTTACTAAGCTTTGGCGCAACTGCACTTGCAGAGTGCACAGTCTATTTGCCTTTAGAAAATCCATTCACCGGAGACCAGTTACATCACTGAGAATGAAGCCTATCCATTTACTACAGACCAGTGACATCACTGTGATTGTAACCCATCCAATAACTAGAGACTGGTGACATTCCTGGGAATGCAGCCTATATATTCACTAAAGGCCAGTGACGCCAATAAAGAATGTAGCCTATCCATTCACTAGAGACCAGCAGCATCAATAAGAATGCAGGCTATCCATGCAATAGGGACCAGTAAAAACCAATGAGAACGCAGCCCATCCACTCACAAGAGACCAATGACATCACTGAGAATACAGCCTATCTAGTCACTAGAAACCAATCATTTCAAAAGAGGGTCGGGGGGGAAGAAAACAATAAGGCACTCACATTGGCCCACATCCGAAGTATAGGTTCAAAAAGAAAAGAATTGTACTACCATAAGTAGCGACATGGCGGACTTTAGAGGGCAATCACAGGGACGTATATCGTTATAAAAATAAAGTTTAATTACAAAATAGTACATATACAGAAAAATTCATATAAAAAATGTTATCAAGAAAGAGAACATAGATACATATTCGAGCAATAAAACGTCTCGCCGACGCGTTTCGCCTTACGGCTTCTTCTGGACGAGTTGTATGGTTTTATAACACGAAAGTATTGCTACTTGTATGTGTCAATGAAGTTGGTGGTCATCTGCATACATCAAGGATCGTTAGGTTAGTACCAAAATATAGGTACATGAGCCGGTTAGCAATAAAGACACGATTTCCTGATGGTATGGGGAGCCACAATAATAATAGGTTCTCGAAGATAGTATAAAAAGGCAACAACCGGGACCAGCAAGGCAGAAGACAGGTGAAAAGAACCTGGAGGGAAAATAGATTCCGTCGCTGGGTAACTACACTGCACTGTCCACAGTAGAGGGCAGAAAAGGCTTTGAAACCTTGCCGCTTATGGAGTGATGTGTGTCCCGGGGAGGTAGCAGCCTGTGCTCCACGATGGAGCACAGGCTGCTACCTCCCCGGGACACACATCACTCCATAAGCGGCAAGGTTTCAAAGCCTTTTCTGCCCTCTACTGTGGACAGTGCAGTGTAGTTACCCAGCGACGGAATCTATTTTCCCTCCAGGTTCTTTTCACCTGTCTTCTGCCTTGCTGGTCCCGGTTGTTGCCTTTTTATACTATCTTCGAGAACCTATTATTATTGTGGCTCCCCATACCATCAGGAAATCGTGTCTTTATTGCTAACCGGCTCATGTACCTATATTTTGGTACTAACCTAACGATCCTTGATGTATGCAGATGACCACCAACTTCATTGACACATACAAGTAGCAATACTTTCGTGTTATAAAACCATACAACTCGTCCAGAAGAAGCCGTAAGGCGAAACGCGTCGGCGAGACGTTTTATTGCTCGAATATGTATCTATGTTCTCTTTCTTGATAACATTTTTTATATGAATTTTTCTGTATATGTACTATTTTGTAATTAAACTTTATTTTTATAACGATATACGTCCCTGTGATTGCCCTCTAAAGTCCGCCATGTCGCTACTTATGGTAGTACAATTCTTTTCTTTTAGAAACCAATCATATCACTGAGAATGCAGCCTATAAATTCACTAAAGACCAGTGACACCAATGAGAATGTAGCCTACCCATTCACTAGAGACCAGTGTCACCAATAGGAATGCAGTCTATCCATTCAATAGAGACCAGTGACACCAATTAATATGTAGCCTATACATTCACTAGAAGCCAGTATCGCCATTGAGAATGGAGCCTATCCATTCACTGAAGACCAGTTACATCACTGAGAAAGCAGCCTATCCATTCACTGCAAACCAGTGACATCACTGAGAATGAAGCCTATCCTTTTACTAAAAACCAGTGACATCACTGTGAATGTAACCTATCCAATAACAAGAGACTGTTGACATTACTGGGTAAGCAGCCTATCTATTCACTAAAGGCCAGTGACGCCAATAAGAATGTAGCCTATACATTCACTAGAGACCAGCGTCATCAATAGGAATTCAGGCTATCCATTCCATAGGGACCAGTGACACCAATGAGAATGCAGCCTATCCACTAACTCGAGACCAATGACGTCACTGAGAATACAGCCTATACATTCACTAGAGACCAGTAACACCAATAAGAATGTAGCCTACCCATTCACTAGAGACCAGTTTCACCAATAAGAATGCAGCCTACCCATTCACTAGAGACCAGTGTCACCAATAGGAATGCAGCCTTTCCATTCACTAGAGACCAGTGACACCATTGAGAATGTTGCCTACCCATTCACTAGAGACCAGTGTTACCATTAGGAATGCAGCCTACCCATTCAATAGAGACCAGTGACATCACTGGCAAAGCAGCCTAACCATTCACTTAACACTGGAAAATCCCTTTAAGACTTGGCAAGAATACATGCTTTATGAATTAAACTGTACGCAGTGCTCTCCATTCACACAAGGTTTGTATTAATAGAAAGGACATGTTTGTTTTTCTTTTAGCCCGTATTATATTGATAGAAATTTAAATAGATAGATCTTTCACAGAGGTGGCCATTTTAGGCTTTCTTGGAAAAAAATAAAAAAGAGGTTGACGTCAATATTTAACTTAGGCGGGTTTGTGGTGGGGTCTGGAAGCTGTCAAGATGCAATGAGCCAGATGATCCCAGTTTGAGTTTTGTAGATCTAAAAATACAGTTTATGGGAAAACCTTGGCCATGGGGGAGGGAACAGTATAATGTGTTCAATGAGTGACATGGCTTTGAATTCTAGGTGTATGAGCATGAAAAGAACAATGGAAGACTTCAGATGCAAAGACTCAGCGCCATATTATTACCATAATATTATATATAGGCTAACTCAAGCTGGAAGCCCAGCAATTTTTGAATTCTTGCACAGTTGCCTTTCTGAATGCCTCTGCCCAGGGATGGACTGGCCATTGGGACCACAGGGAGTTTCCTGGTGGGCCGATGGCTCAGTGGGCCGGCTTCAGTGACAGCGGACTGCTGCCCCCCTCCACTCCTCTGTCTCTCCCTCCCCGCAGCGCTCACCTGGGGGGAACAAAGAAGCAGGGGGGACGACAGAGGAGCATGGGGGGAGGGGACAGACAGCTGACTCAACAGCTATGGCCAGGGAGTTTCTCACTTCTGCCTAATCTTGTCCCATAAGGGGGGCACCGAACTGATTTATTGCCCCGGGTGAAATAATGTCTAGCTTTCCCACTGGTACTGCCTATAAGAGTTCCAGTACCAGCCGTTCTACTCTAATAAAGTAGAACGGCTAGTGGCTAGTGAAGGGGGAGAGGGGTGCGGGTGGCCGGGGGGGGGGGTGCGGGAGTTGTCCGGCCGCCATGGGAGAGACCTGTCAAAGTGGGCCAGTCTGGATGAAGTCCAGGGCCAAATTTCTGTCCCAGTCCATCCCTGCCTCTGCCTAACTGCTCCTCTTTGTAGGACCTCAGGAGAGAAGATATTCCCTGGAACAAGCTTGGCCCTCTGTCGTTCTTAAAGAGGGAAGTTGCAATTGACAAGAGGTTATAAGCCCCCGAAGGAGCGGTGTGAAAATGTTTCTGAGTCTGGTTGAAGTTACTTATATGCAGCTCAGATTAAAGTAAATGGGTTGGACTTGTTGACATAAAGAGAATCTGTGCTTTACAATAAGGTTCACTTACTGGACCTTTTCCCTACCGATCTCTCTGGATATACTCTGTCTTATTACTAATCAGATCAGTGATGGACTTCACTTGTTGCTCGAAGTTATTCTTTAATCAAGCCCGTGGGGATCTTGTAGGGTGAAAGAGTGCCATCAAAAATGTATCTGCTTCATGCATAGCTGATGAATAAAGGGATAAAGGTTGGGCCGATTCGTGTGCCTGAAGAAAATTTCAATAATGGAGTCATTCTTCAGATAGACATAATAGTCCGTACTTCAATAATTCTGATGATCACATCTGTCACTCAGTGATCAAGGCTGACATCCTTTCACTTATTTGAAGCGACCCATCAGCAAATGAAACTCGCACAAATGCAGTACAGCTGTCTTTTATATTGCCATTGCTGAAATTTTTATTTTTACGAGGGAGAAAATATTAATACAAGGAAGATGAGCTCTTAAAGGGCAATTTCACATTCATAAAGACAGGGACTTTTTTTCCATGTCGAAGGATTGGAAAACCATGTGCTTGTAGTCCAAATAACCCTGTTATGTGCAACAGCTTGGTATATTATTAATAATAATAATAATAATAATAATGGTAAAAAAAAAAAAATTGGGAGAAACCGCAGTCCTTTAGATTTATTCATTGCCTCAGTCATTGCCTCTCCTCCTGCCTTCAACCTACATCACTTTCCCACCTCCTGCCTTCAACCTACATCACTTTCCCACCTCCTGCCTTCAACCTACATCACTTCCCCACCTCCTGCCTTCAACCTACATCACTTCCCCACCTCCTGCCTTCAACCTACATCACTTCCCCACCTCCTGCCTTCAACAGGAATCCCTCTCCTACCTTCAATCTGCATCAGAGCCCTACCTCCAACCTCCAACTTTCATCACAGCCCCACCTCCAACCTTCAACCTGCATCACAGCCCCCTCCAACCTTCAGCCGGCATCACAGCCCTGCCTCTAACCTTCAACCTGCATCACAGCCCCACCTTCAACCTTCGACCTGCATCACAGTCCCCTCTCCAACCTTCAACCTGCATCACAGCTCCACCTCCAATCTTCAACCTGCATTACAGCCCCACCTCCAACCTTCAACATGCATCACAGCCCCACCTCCAATCTTCAACCTGCATTACAGCCCCACCTCCAACCTTCAACATGCATCACAGCCCCACCTCCTAACTTCAACTTTCATCACAGCGCCACCTCCAGCCTCCAACCTGCATCACAGCCCCAGCTATAACCTTCAACCTGCATCACAGCCACACCTCCAACCTTCAACCCGCATCACTTCCCCACCTCCAGCCTTCAACCTGCATCACAGCCCCGCCTCTAACCTTCAACCTGCATCACAGCCCCAACTACAACCTTCAACCTGCATCACAGTCCCATCTCCAACCTTCAACCTGCATCCCAGCTCTACCTTCAACCTTTACCTTGCATCACAGAACCATCTTCAACCTTCAACCTGCATCACAACCCCACCTCCAACCTTCAAACTGCATCACAGCCCCACCTCCAACCTTCACCACAGTTCTACCTTCAACCTTTATCTTGCATCACAGATTCATCTCCAACCTTAAAACTGCATCACAGCCCCACCTCCAACCTTCAACCTGCATCACAGCCCCATCTACACCCTTCAACCTGCATCACACAGCCCCACCTCCAACCTTCAACCTGCATCACAGCCCCACCTCCAACCTTCAACCTGCATCACAGCCCCACCTCATACCTTCAACTTGCACCACAGCTTCACCTTCAACCTTTTCCTTGCATCACAGAATCATCCCCAACCTTCAAACTGCATCACAGCCCCATCTCTAACCTTCAACCTGCAGGAGAAAAGGAGAAGTCCGGGAGCTTAAAAACACAGTAAGAAGCAATTCCATGAAAAATAAATTCCAGGGCCATTAGGTAATGGATGTGCATGGATTCTTTTTGGAGAA